>NC_092625.1:3692500-4292500 GCF_047663525.1 Anas platyrhynchos
ACCCAAAGTTGCCCAATCCCCCACGGACCTACCCTGCCTCCAGTTTTAGGTTGGGAACCTAAAAGGGCGGGGGAGCAACCCCATTTTTTGGGGGAACCCTATTATTTTGGAGGAGGGAGCTCCATTTTCAGGGGGAAGCCTATTTTTGGGGGGGGCAGGAACAACAACACATCTCTGGAGTGAACGTTTTTGGCTGCACAAGCTACAAATCCTCAGTTTTTCCCCCAAAATTGCCAAATCCCCCATGGAACTGTCCTGCCTCCGCTTCTAGATTAGGAACCTAAAAGGGTCCCTGCCCCCCCCCCCCCCCCGACCCCCCAAATCTAATTTGTTTGGGAGTGGCACCTCTCATTTTCAGCTGGAAAAGCTGCAAATCCCCAGTTTTTCCCCCAAAGTTGCCTAATCCCCCCCCAGAACTGCCCTGTCTCCAATTTTAGGTCAGAAACCTAAAAAGGAGGGGACCTCCCTGCCCCCCTAACCCTATTTTGAGGGGGGAAGAACCCCATTTTTTTTTGGTGGGGGACACATTTTTGGAGTGAACATTTTCATCTATAACAGCTGAAAATCCGCAGTTTTCCCCCCAAAGTTGTCTGATCTCCCCCAGAACTGCCCTGCCTCCAATTTTAGGTTGGGAACCTAAAAAGGAGGGGAGCTCCCTGCCCCCCTAAACCCATTTTTTTGGGGGAAGAGCCCCATTTTTGGGGGAGGACACATCTTTGGAGTGAATATTTTTGGCTGGAAAAGCTGAAAATCCCCAGTTTTCTCCCCAAAGTTGCCTGAACTCCCCCAGAACTGCCCTGCCTCCAATTCTAGGTTGGGAACCTAAAAGGGGGGCTCCCCCCAACCCCATTTTGTCCCCCCAACCCAATATTTTATTTTATTTTTTTGGGGGGGCGGGGGGGGACACACACGACACCTTTCCGGAGTTAATATTTGTGGCTGGGAAAGCTGCGAATCCCCATTTTTTCCCCCAAAGTTGCCTGATCCCACGTGGACCTTCCCTGTCCCCGATTTTAGGTTGGGAACCTAAAAGGGGGGCTCCCCCCAACCCCATTTCGTCCCCCCAACCCAATATTTTTTTTTTTTTTTTTTGGGGGGGGGACCTTTCCGGAGTTAATATTTCTGGCTGGGAAAGCTGCGAATCCCCATTTTTTCCCCCAAAGTTGCCTGATCCCCCCATGGACCTTCCCTGCCTCCGATTTTAGGTCGGGAACCTAAAAGGGTCCCCCCCCCCCCAAGCCCCCTGACCCCGTTGTGCCCCCCCCCCCCAGGTAACATGACGGAGTGCCCGGGGCATTTTGGGCACATCGAGCTGGCCAAGCCCGTGTTCCACGTGGGCTTCCTGGGCAAGACGATGAAAATCCTGCGCTGCGTCTGCTTCTTCTGCTCCAAGCTGCTGGTCGACGCGGTGAGAGGGGTTTTGGGGGCAAATCCGGGAGTTTTGGGGAGAAATCCCGGGGTTTGGGGGCGATTCCTGGGGGTTTGGGGGGGGGAAATCGTGGGATTTGGGGGAGATTCTAGAGGTTTCGGGGGTGAATCCGAGGGGTTTGGGGGCAAATCCTGGAACTGGGAGCGATATTCTGGGGTTTTGGGGGCCCGGGTTTGGGGTTTTGGGGGCCCGGGTTTGGGGTTTTGGGGGCCCGGGTTTGGGGTTTTGATATCCGGGGATGTTAGGAGCAAAATCTTGGAGTGTTGGGAGCAGTTTCTGGAGTTTTGGGGTGGATCCTGGAATATTGGGGGTAAATTCCTGGATTTGGGGGGTGATCTCCTGAAGTTTTGGGAGGGGAATCCTGGGATTTTGGGGGTGGTATTGTGAATTTTAGGGGTTAATCCTGGAATTTTGATCATCTGGGATTTTAGGGCCAAAATCTTGGAGTTTTTGGGCCTAAAATCTTGGAGGCAAATCCTGGAGTTTTTTGGGGGATGAACCCTGGAATTTTGGGGGCAAATCCTGGAGGTTTGGAGGGATATCTTTTAGATTTGGGGGGGCAAATCCTGGAACTGGGAGGGGAATCCTGGATTTTGAGGGTGAGATTCTGGAGTTTGGGGGGGAAATCCATGAATTTTTGGTATCCTGGGATTTTGGGGACGAAACCCTGGAGTTTCGGGGGAGAGATCCTGGAGTTTTGGGGGCAAAATCCTGGATTTGGGGGATGATATTCTGGAATTTTGATATCCTGGGATTTTGGGTGGGATCCTGGAATTATTGGGGGCAAAATCCTGGAGTTTTGGGGAGGAAATCATGGGATTTTTGAGGGGGATCCTGGGATTTTGAGGGTGATGTTTTGTAATTTGGAGATGAAATCCTAGAATTAGGGGGGGCAAACCCTGGAGTTTTGGGGGGAGATCCTGGGATTTTGGGTGGAATCCTGGAACTGTCAGGGCAAAATCCTGGGTTTTGGGGATGATATCCCAGAGTTTTGGGGGAAGATATGGAATTTTGGGGGTGATATCTTGGAGTTTTGGGGGTAAATCCTGGAATCTTAAGGGCAATCCTGGAGTTTTGTGGATGAAATCCTGGGCTTTTGGGGGCAAATCGTAGAGTTTTGGGGAGAATATCTTGGGATTCGGGGAGACAAATCCTGGAACTGGGAGAGGAATCCTGGGGTTTTGGTGGCGAATCCTGGGGTTTTGGGGGGAATCGTGGAATTATCAGGTCAAAATCCTGGATTTTGGGGGTGATCTGGAATTTGGGGGCAAATCCTGGAGTTTTGGGGGCAAAATCCTGGGATTTTTGAGGGGAATCCTGGGATTTTGAGGGTGATACCTTGGTGTTTTGGGGGGATCCTGGAACTCTGGGAGGGCAGATACTGGAGTTTTGGGGAGATAACTTGGATTTTTGGGACAAAATCCTGGGATTTTGGGGGGTGAACCTTGGGATTTTTTGTGGGGGCAGATCCTGAGATTTTGAGGGTGATATCATGGAAGTTGGGGGCAGATCTGGGGATTTTGGGGGGCAAATCCTGGAATTTGAGGGGCAAATTGTGGAGTTGTGGGGGCAAAATACTTTGACTTTAGGGCTTAGGAGCAAACTGGAGTTTGGGGAGGGAATCCTGAAATTTGGGGGTGGTATCCTGCAATTTGGGGGCAAATCCTGAAATTTTAGGGGTGAAATCCTGAGGTTCTTGGGGAGGAATCCTAGAATATTGAGGAAGATATCCTGGAATTTTTTTTGGGGGGGGGTAAAATCCTGGAGTTTTTTTGATTTTTTTTTGGAGCAGAAATCCTGGAATTTCCGAAATCCTGGAGCCGTCACCTGGGCTCCATCTCCTCGTCCCCAAACCGAAGGGAGGCAGTGGGGGGGGGGGGGCGGGGGTTCATTCTGTTTCCCCCCCAGCCCCCCTCGATGACCCCGGTGCCGTTTTCTGGCAGAATAACCCCAAAATCAAAGACATCCTGGGCAAGTCGAAGGGGCAGCCCAAAAAGCGGCTGACGCACGTCTACGACCTGTGCAAGGGGAAGAACATCTGCGAGGGCGGCGAGGAGATGGACCACAAATTTGGGGTCGAGCAGCCCGAGGGCGACGAGGACCTGACCAAGGAGAAGGTGGGGACCCCCCCAGGACCCCCCCCATAACGTCCCCCTGCCCCTGGGGGGGGCTGTTAACACCCCCGTTAATGTCCATATTAACGCCCGTATTCGCATTACTTAATGTTTTGGGGCCAAAAATGGTGTTAGTGCAATGATGCCCCAGTTTCCCCATTAAGACCTCGTTAAGGTTCCCCGTTAAGGTCTTAATGGGACCCCGCTGCCCCTCTGTCACCCCGTTAATGTCCCCGTCCCCTGTCACCGCTCTCATCTCCCCGTTATCACCCCATTAATGCTCCCCTGTCCCCGTTAGTGCTCTCTTTTCCCTATTACTGCCCCCGTTACTGCCCTCACCTCCCTGTTACCCCCCCGTTAATGCCCCGTACCCCATAACTGCTCCCTTTACCCCCATTTCCCCATTAACCCTTCCCTTCCCCCCATTACCCCCCCGTTACTCCCCATTTCCCCCATTATCTCTCTTTGTGTCCCCATTTTCCCGTTTCCTCCCTTTATCCCCGTTTCCCTCCATTTCCTGTTACCCCCTTTCTACCCCAATTTCCCCATTATTCCCCCATTATTCCCCCATTATTCCCCCATTATGCCCCCATTAACGCCTTACTTTCTCCCATTACCCCCATTACCTCCCATTTCCCCATTAACACTTTACTCCGACTTTACTCCGACTTTACTCCGACTTTACTCCGACTTTACTCCGACTTTACTCCGACTTTACTCCGACTTTACTCCGACTTTACTCCGACTTTACTCCGACTTTACTCCGACTTTACTCCGACTTTACTCCGACTTTACTCCGACTTTACTCCGACTTTACTCCGACTTTACTCCGACTTTACTCCGACTTTACTCCGACTTTACTCCGACTTTACTCCGACTTTACTCCGACTTTACTCCGACTTTACTCCGACTTTACTCCGACTTTACTCCCCCTTTACTCCCCCTTTACTCCCCCTTTACTCCCCCTTTACTCCCCCTTTACTCCCCCTTTACTCCCCCTTTACTCCCCCTTTAACCCCTTACTTTCTCCCATTTACCCCATTAACCCCTCCATTATCTTCTTTTCTCCCCCATTTACCCCATTAACCCCTCCATTCCCCCTCCATTCCTCCCCATTAACCCCCCCGTTCCCCCTTTCTCCCCCCGTTACTCCCCATTTCCCCCTTCCTTCTCGCCCCTTCCTTCTCGCCCCTTCCTTCTCGCCCCTTCCTTCTCGCCCCTTCCTTCTCGCCCCTTCCTTCTCGCCCCTTCCTTCTCGCCCCTTCCTTCTCGCCCCTTCCTTCTCGCCCCTTCCTTCTCGCCCCTTCCTTCTCGCCCCTTCCTTCTCGCCCCTTCCTTCTCGCCCCTTCCTTCTCGCCCCTTCCTTCTCGCCCCTTCCTTCTCCCCCCTTCCTTCTCCCCCCTTCCTTCTCCCCGTTAACCCCCTCCCCTCCCCGCAGGGCCACGGGGGCTGCGGGCGGTACCAGCCGCGGATCCGGCGCTCGGGGCTGGAGCTGTACGCGGAGTGGAAGCACGTCAACGAGGACTCCCAGGAGAAGAAGATCCTGCTGAGCCCCGAGCGCGTGCACGAGGTGCTGAAGCGCGTGTCGGACGAGGAGTGCTTCGTGCTGGGCATGGACCCCAAATTCGCCCGGCCCGAGTGGATGGTCTGCACTGTGCTGCCCGTGCCCCCCCTCGCCGTGCGCCCCGCCGTCGTCATGCAGGGCTCGGCGCGCAACCAGGTGGGCGTCGGGGTTTTGGGGTCAGGGGGGCTTCAGGGTCGGGGTTTGGGGTCAGGGGTGAGGCTTTTGGGGTTGGGGTGCTTTGGGGTTCAGTATGTTCAGGGCCAGTTTGGGGTTGGGGGAGAGCTTCCACGTGCCCCGCCGTTGTCATGCAGGGCTCGGCGTGCAACCAGGTGGGTTTGGGGGCAGGCTTTGGGGTCAGGGGTCAGGGTTTGGGGTCAGGGGTGAGGCTTTTGGGGTTGGGGTGCTTTGGGGTTCAATATGTTCAGGGCCAGTTTGGGGTTAGGGTCACATTTTGGGATTGGGTTCTGGGGTTCTGTGCCCCCCCTCGCCAATCACCCAACAGTCGTCATGCAGGGCTCAGCCCGCAACCAGGTGGGGGTTTGGAGGTGGGGTTTTGGGGTCAGGGGGCTTTGGGGTGAGGTTTTTGGGGTCGGGGATGCTTTGGGGTTCAATACATTCGGGGCCGGTTTGGGGTTAGTGTTGCAGTTTGGGGTTGGGTTCTGGGGTTCTGTGCTGCCCCTCACTGTGCACCCCACTGTCGTCATGCAGGGCTCAGCACACAACCGGGTGGGCTTGGGGTTTGGGGTGGAGGTTTTGGGGTTAGAGGGCTTAGGTTGGGAGTTTTGGGGTGAGGCTTTTGGGGTCAGGGGCGTTTTGGGGTTTGGGATGTTTAGGGCCAGTTTGGGGTTGGGGGAAGGCTTCTGTGCCACCCTGCTGTCACGCAGGGCTTGGCCCACAACCAGGTGGGCTGGGGGTTGGGGGTTCTTTGGGATTTGGGAGCTTTGAGGTTTGGGGCTTAGAGTTGGGGGTTTTGGGGTCAAGGGCAACGGGGAGCGTTTTGGGGTTTGGGATGTTCAGGGCTGGTTTGTGGCTCAGGATGTTCAGGGCCGTGTTGGGGTTAAGGGGTGTTGGGGTCAGGGACTGTGGGGTGGATGGCTTGGTTTGAGGGTTTTGGGGTTGAGGGTTTTGGGGTTTGGGGCTTGGGTTGAGGGATTTGGGGTTATGGTGCGTTTGGGGCTGGGGGAATACCACTGTTTTGGGGTTGGCGGATGCCAGCATTGGGGCATTTTGGGGGTGAGGGGCTTGGCGTGGAGGCTTTGGGGTCGGGGGTTGGGGACTTTGGGGTTTGGGGCTTGGGTTGAGGGATTTGGGGTTAAGGTGTGTTTGGGGCTGGGGGAATACCAGTGTTCTGGGGGTTGGGGGCTGTTTTGGGGGTGAGGAGCTTGGTGTGGAGGCTTTGGGGTCGGGGCTTTGGGGCTGGGGTCTTTGGGGTTGGGGACACCCGGTTTGGGCTGGGGCTGGCGGAACGCGCGTTGGGGGTTAATTTGCGGTCCCCCTGGGTTTTGGGGCTTTGGGGGACGCAGCCCGGTTTTGGGGTCGGGGGGTGATGCTGACCCCACACCCCGCAGGACGACCTGACGCACAAGCTGGCCGACATCGTGAAGATCAACAACCAGCTGCGGCGCAACGAGCAGAACGGGGCGGCCGCGCACGTCATCGCCGAGGACGTCAAACTGCTGCAGTTCCACGTGGCCACCATGGTGGACAACGAGTTGCCCGGGCTGCCCCGCGTGAGTAGGGGGGGGGGGCAGCTCCTCGAGCCCCCCACGTGGCTACTGAGCCCCCCGTGTGGCCACCGTGGTGGGCGATGAGCTGTATGGGCTGCCCCGTGTGAGCATGGGGGGGGGGGTTCTGGGGTGGGGGCAGGTCCTTGAGCCCATTGTGGGGCTGTGGGACAGGCTACCAGCCCCCCCCCCCATGTGGCCACTGATCCCCTCCAAGTGGCCACCATGGTGGGCAAGGAGATGGTGGGAGGGTCCTGGGGGTTTGGGGTGGGGCCCTGACCCCCCCCCAGATGGCCACCAACCCCCCTGTGTGGCCACTGTCTCCCCCCACATGGCCACCACCCCCCTGATGTGGCCACCAGGACCACCCCGCCTGACCCCTGGAGGTCCCCTGGGGGGCTCTGGGACCCCCATCAGCCCTGTGACCCCCCCCCCCCCCCAGGTGGCCACCAACCCTTCAATTTGGCCACCATGGCAGCAAAGGAGCCACCAGGGCCACCTTGTGTGACCACTGGGGGTCCCTGGGGGTGTCCAGGACCCCCCCTCAGATGGCCACCAATGCCCCCCATGTGGCCATTGAGCCCCCCACATGGCCACAGACCCCCCCCCAAGGTGGCCACCAATGCTCCCCATGTGGCCACTGTTTCCCTGATGTGGCCACTGACCTTCCCCAGGTGGCCACCACCCCCCTGATGCGACCACTGTGGCTGCCCCACCTGACCCCTGGGGGTCCCTTGGGGGGCTCTGGGACCCTCATCAGCCCTGTGACCCCCCCTATCTGGCCACTGACCTACCCCAGGTGGCCACCAACCCCTCCATGTGGCCCCCATGGCAGCCAAGGAGCCCCCGGGACCACCCCGCCTGACCCCTGCTGGTCCCTGCTGGGCACCCAGCCCCCCCCGCAGCCCCCTGACCCCCCTCCTCGTTGCCCCCCCAGGCGATGCAGAAGTCGGGGCGGCCGCTGAAGTCGCTGAAGCAGCGGCTGAAGGGCAAGGAGGGCCGCGTGCGGGGCAACCTGATGGGCAAGCGCGTGGACTTCTCGGCCCGCACCGTCATCACCCCCGACCCCAACCTGGCCATCGACCAGGTGGGCGTCCCCCGCTCCATCGCCGCCAACATGACCTTCGCCGAGATCGTCACCCCCTTCAACATCGACCGGTACGGGGGGGGAAAATGGGGGGGGCGCGGGGGGACATGGGACACTGGGGGGGGACGTATGGGGCAGGTTTATGGGATGGGAGTATTTGTGGGGGAGAGGGATAAGGGGTGGGACAGGGACACGAGGGGATATGGGGGGGGCAGAGAGTGACACGGGAGGGATGTGGGGGGGCAGGGGGGCGCGTATGGGGGATGTGGGGGGCATGGGGGGGACCTGGGGGGCACGGGAGGGTGTTGGGAGGTGTATGGGGTGGGAGCGTTTGTGGGGGAGAGGGATAAGGGGGGGGACAGGGACACGGGGGGGATGGGGGGGGGATGGGGGACGAGGAGGGACATGGGATGGGGACATGGGGGGCATATGGGGTGGGGGGAGGACATATGGGGTGTGGGGGGCATATGGGGGACATGGGGGGGACATAAAGGGTATGAGGGACATGGGGGGGGACAGGGCGTGGGGATACAGGGATGTGGGGGGGTGAAGACGTAGGGACATGGGGGGACATCTGGGGGACAAGGGGGGGCGTATGGGGTATGGGGGGACATGGGAGGGACATATGGGGGACTTATGGGGTGTGGGGGACGTGTAGGGGGGATGGAGATGGGGACACGTGGGGGCCGGGGGTCATGGGAGGGACATGTGGGGGCATGGGGGGACAGGGACACGTGGGGGGGATGGGGGTGGCACAGGGACAGCAGGGGGGACATTGGGGGGACGCGTATGGGGGCAGGGATTCTTCTGGGGGATGGGGGGGCGCAGGACATATGGGGGAAGAGGGGGTTGGGGGAAAAGGGGACACGGGGTGACACGTGGGGACACTGGGGGGCACAAATGGGACATAGGAGTATGGGGGGGACACAGGGACATCTGTGGGGTGTGCGGGGACAGGGATGGAGGGGGGGGACGGGGGGGTCGTTTATGGGACGGGGGGGGTGTAGGGGGGATCCGGGGGGATGTGTGGGGATATGGGGCTGTGTGGGGACACCTGGGGACCCCCCAGTGTCCCCCCCCCCCCCAGGCTGCAGGAGCTGGTGCGGCGGGGGAACAGCCAGTACCCGGGGGCCAAGTACATCATTAGGGACAACGGGGACCGCATCGACCTGCGCTTCCACCCCAAACCCAGCGACCTGCACCTGCAGACCGGCTACAAGGTGCCACGGCCCCAAAACCCGCTGCGGGGTCCGGGGGAGCCCCAGGGGGATTTGGGGGGGGGGGTCAGGAGGCGGTTTAGGGGGTGCTAAAGGTGGTGGGGTTTGGAGGGGAGCGGGGGGTTTGGGGTCGGTCTTTGTGTTGTAGGGCCAGTTCCCTCGTTTTGGGGTTTTTAAAGGAATGAGGGGATTTGGGGAGAAATGTTGGGTTTCAGGGGTCCCACAGAGGTCTGAAATTTAGGGCTTGATCTTTGGGTTCAGGGGGGGAGCTCTGGGTTTGGGGAGTCCTGCTTTGGGGTTTCCTGAGAAGTGGGTGAGCATTTGGGGTGGTGTAATGGGGCTTGGGGTGTTGAAAAACAGCAATTTTAGGGGGGAGCTCCTGGTTTTTAGGGGCAAACCCCTCCAGTTTGGGGTTTGCAGAGAGGTCCAGGAGGCAATTTTGGGGGTTTTAAAGGTGGTGGGGTTTGAAGGGGAGCATTGGGTTTGGGGTGTGGGGGGAGCTTCGTGTGGTTGGGGTCAGTCCTTTTGCTGTAGGGCCGGTTCCTTCATTTTGGGGTTTTTGAAGGATGGCGGGAATTTGGGGAAAAACATTGGGGTTTAGGGGTTCCAGAGAGCTCTGAGTTTTAGGGATCAATTTTCGGGTTTGAGCTCTGAGTTCGGGGGATCCCTGGTTTTGGGGTTTCCTGAGGAGCGGTGAGCGTTTGGGGTGTAGCGGTGGGATTTTGGGTGTCAAAAAGCAGCGGTTTTAGGGAGAAACCCGAGGTTTTAGGGGGAACCCTCCCGGTTTGGGGTTTTTGGGGTGACGCGGGCTGTGTCCCCAGGTGGAGCGGCACATGTGTGACGGGGACATCGTCATCTTCAACCGGCAGCCCACGCTGCACAAGATGTCCATGATGGGGCACCGCGTGCGCATCCTGCCCTGGTCCACCTTCCGCCTCAACCTCAGGTACCCAAACGGCCCCAAAACCCCAAAATGGCCCCGCAGCGACCCCAAAAATGGCTCCAAAATCCCTGAAATGGCCCTGCAGGCCCCAAACGGCTCCATGACGCTAAAACCACACCAAAACCCTAAAATCACCCCACAACTCCCCCAGAATGGCCCCGTGACCCCAAAATGACCCTGCAACTCCCCCCAAAAATGGCTCCATGACCCCAAAACAGCGCCAAAACCCCCAAATGACCACACAACGCCCCCAAAAATGGCCCCAAAATCCCCCAAAATGGCCCTGCAGGCCCCAAACAGCTCCATGACCCTAAAACCACACCAAAACCCTAAAATCACCCCACAACTCCCCCCAAAATGGCCCCGTGACCCCAAATGGCCCCACAACTCCCCCCAAAATGGCCCCATGACCCCAAAACCCCAGAATGACCCCACAACTTTCCCAAAAGTGGCCCTGTGACGCCAAAACAGTTCCAAAACCCCCAAATGACAGCACAACTCCCCCCCAAAATGGCTCCGTGACCCAAAAACCTCCCCAAAACCCTAAAATGACACCACAACTCCCCCCAAAATGGCCCTGCAGCCCCCAAAATGGCTCCCACAAGTCCCCCAAAAATGGCCCTATGGCCCAAAACCCATAAATGACCCCACAACTCCCCCCAAAGTGGCTCTGCAACCCCAAAACGGCCCTGTGACCCCAAACCAGTGCCAAAATACCCAAATGACCACACATCTCCCCCCAAAATGGCCCCAAAATCCCAAAACGGCTCTGCAGCCCCAAAATGGCCCTGTGACCCAAAAACCACCCCAAAATGACCCCACAACTCCCCCAAAAATGTCTCTGGAGACCCAAATGGCTCCTACAACTCCCCCAAAAACGGCCCTATGACCCCAAAACCCCAATATGACCCCACAACTCCCCCAAAAACGGCCCCATGATCCCAAAACAGCCCCAAAACTCCCCCCAAACAGCCCCAAAACTCCCCCAAAAATGGCTCTGAAGCCCCAAAATGGCCCTGTGACCCCAAACCTGCCCCGGTGTCCCCAAACCTGCTGCACGGTAGGTATGCAGTGTCCCTAAATTGTCACCATGTCCCCAGCCCTGCCCCCTGACGGGTTCCTGATGTCCCCAAACCTGCTATATGGCCGATGTCCTATCCCATGTCCCCAAACCTGCTCCTTGACCGGTTGTAATGTCCCCAGACCTGTCCCAGTGTCCCCAGACCAGCCCCACAACAGGTTCCTGGTGTCCCCAAACTTGTCCCAGTGACCCCAAAAGTGCCCCGTGATGGGTACCCAGTGTCCCCAGACCTGCCCTGTGACAGGTCTCCAGCGGCCCTAAACCTCTTTGAAAGTCCTAAACTTGTCCTGCTGTCCCCAAATGTGCCATGTGACGGGTCTTCAGTGTCCCTGAACCTCTTCGAATGTCCCAAATTTGTCCCAGTGCCACCAAACCTGTCCTGCAACGTGTCCCAAACCTTGTCCCCATGCCCCCAAACTCACCCTGTGACATATCCCCAGTGTCCTCAAAGCGGTCCCAATGTCCCCACACCTGTCCCTATGCCCCAAACCCACCCCGTGACGTGTCCCCAAAGCTGCCCCAACGTCCCCAAACTTGTCCCAGAGAACCCAAACCCTAGTGCATCTCCAGTGTCCCCAAACTCATCCCTATGCCCCAAAACCCACGCTGTGACAGGTCCCCAGTGTCCCTAAAACTACTTTAACGTCCCCAAACCCACCCTGTGATGTATCCCCAGTGTCCCCATGTCCCCAGAGCTGCCCCAATGTCCCCAGATTTGTCCCAGAGCCCCAAACCCACCCTGTGACAGGTCCCCAGTGTCCCTAAAACTACTTTAACATCCCCACACCTGTCCCTATGCCCCAAACCCCCCCGTGACGTGTCCCCAGCGTCCCTAAAACCACTTTAACGCCCCCAAACCCCCCCGCGACGCGTCCCCAAGCCCCCCCCCCCAGCTCACCCCCTTTCCCCCGCAGCGTCACCACCCCGTACAACGCGGACTTTGACGGGGACGAGATGAACCTGCACCTGCCGCAGTCGCTGGAGACGCGGGCGGAGATCCAGGAGCTGGCCATGGTGCCGCGCATGATCGTCACCCCGCAGTCCAACCGCCCCGTCATGGGCATCGTGCAGGACACACTCACCGCCGTCCGCAAGTTCACCAAGCGCGACGTCTTCCTCGAGCGCGTGAGCACCCCCGGGATTTGGGGTGGTCCTCGGGGCATTTGGGGTGGACATCGCAGGATTTGGGGTGTCCCTAAATACCTCCTGAGGCTTTAGGGTGGCTTCCGAGGGCTTTAGGGTATCCCCCAGGGGTTTTGTGGTGGCCTCTGAAGGATTTCAGGTGGCCCTCGGTACCCCCTGAGGCTTTAGGGTAGCTTCTGAGGGCTTTGAGGTAGCCCTCAGGGGTTTTGGGGTGGCCCCTGGTGGATTTCAGATGGTCCTCGGTACCTCCTGAGGCTTTAGGGTAGCTTCTAAGGGTTTTGGGGTGGCCTCTGGAGGATTTCAGATGGCTCTCGGTACATGCTGAGACTTTAGGGTAGTTTCTAAGGGTTTTGGGGTGGCCCCTGGAGGGTTTTGGGTAGCTCTTGGTACCCCCTGAGGCTTTAGGGTAGCTTCCAAGGGTTTTGGGGTGGCTCTTGGGGGTTTTGGGGTGGCCCTCCGTACCCCCTGAGGCTTTAGGGTAGCTTCCAAGGGCTTCGAGGTAGCCCTCAGGGGTTTTGGGGTGGCCCCTGGGGGCTTTGGGGTGGTCCTCAGTACCCGCTGAGGCTTTAGGGTAGCTTCCAAGGAATTTGGGATGGGCCCTGAGGCTTTAGGGTAGCTTCCAAGGAATTTGGGGTATCCCTCAGGGGTTTTGGGGTGGTCCCTGGAGGATTTCAGGTGTCTCTCAGTACCCCCTGAGGCTTTAGGGTAGCTTCTGAGGGCTTTGGGGTGGTCCTCAGAGGGTTTGGGGTGGCCACTGAGGCTATAGGGTGGCCCTGTGATGTTTTGGGGTGGCCCCTGGAGGCTTTAGGGTGGACCCAGGGGCTTTAGGGAGCATCTCTGTGTTGTGGCAGGTAGGAATTGGGGATGTGGAGGGACATTCCTGAACTGTAGGGTGTTTTTAGGGCATTTTTGGGAGCACGTTTGGTTATGGCAGAAAGGATTTAGGTTGCTCTGGGGGGCATTCATGATCTCCAGGGTGAATTTAAGGCGTTTTGGGAGCACCTTCATGTTGTGGTATGTAGGATTTGGGGTGCTTTTGGGGCATCCCTGGTCTGTAGGATGTATTTATGGCATTTTGTGAGCACCTTTGTGTTGTAGCAGGTAGGATTTGGGGTTGTTGGAGAGCATCCCAGATCTGTAGGATGTATTTAGGTCATTTTGGGAACACGTTTAGCTATATTAGGTAGGATTTGGGGTGCTTTTGGGGCATCCCAGATCTGTAGGATATATTTAGGGCTTTTTGGGACTGGGTTTGGCTGTGGCAAAAAGGATTTGGCGTGCTTTTGGGGCATCCCTGACCTCTAGGATGCGTTTATGGCATTTTGGGAGCACCTTTGCATTGCGGCAGGTAGGATTTGGGGTGCTTTTGGGCCATCCCAGATCTGTAGGATGTATTTAGGGCTTTTTGGGACTGCGTTTGGCTGTGGCAGGTCGGATTTGGGGTGCTTTGGGGGCGTTCATGACCTACAGGGTGAATTTAGGGCATTTTGGGAGCACCTTTGCATTGCGGCAGGTAGGATTTGGGGTGCTTTTGGGACATTCTAGATCTGTAAGATGCATTTAGGGCATTTTGGGAGCACCTTTGTGTTGTGGCAGGTAGGAATTGGGGTTGTTGGGGGACATCCCTGACCTATAGGATTTATTTAGGGCATTTTGGGGCTACGTTTGGTTATGGCAGGTAAGATTTGGGGTGCTTTGGGGGCATCCCTGACCTCTAGGATGCGTTTATGGCATTTTGGGAGCACCTTTGCATTGCGGCAGGTAGGATTTGTGGTGCTTTTGGGACATCCTAGATCTGTAGGATGTATTTAGGGCATTTTGGGGGCACGTTTGGCTATGTCAGGTAGGATTCAGGGTGCTTTTGGGGCATCCCTGACCTCTAGGATGCATTTAGGGTATTTTGGGGCCACGTTTGGTTATGGCAGGTAAGATTTGGGGTGCTTTGGGGGCATCCTAGATCTGTAGGATGTATTTAGGGCATTTTAGGAGCACCTTTGTGTTGTGGCAGGTAGGATTTGGGGTTGTTGGGGAGCATCCCAGGTCTATAGGATGTATTTAGGTCATTTTGGGGACATGTTTAGCTATAGCAGGTAGGATTTGGAGTGGTTTTGGGGCATCCCTGACCTCTAGGATGTATTTAGGGCTTTTTGGGACTGCGTTTAGCTGTGGCAGAAAGGATTTGGGGTGCTTTGGGGGTATTCATGACCTACAGGGTGAATTTAGGGCATTTTGGGAGCACCTTTGTGTTGTGGCTTGTAGGATTTGGGGTACATTTGGGACATCCCATCCCCTTACAAACACTTGAGGCCGCCACGGCACCACCCCACCAGGCTCCTACCGGGGCGGTGCCGCCCCATGGGGGTATCGGGGTGCCTTTTGGGGCCGCTATAGGGTTTTTCCCCCGCAGGGCGAGGTGATGAACCTGCTGATGTTCCTGTCGACGTGGGACGGGAAGGTGCCGCAGCCCGCCATCCTAAAACCCCGGCCGCTGTGGACGGGGAAACAAATCTTCTCCCTCATCATCCCCGGGCACATCAACTGCATCCGCACACACAGCACCCACCCCGACGACGAGGACAGCGGGCCCTACAAGCACATCTCCCCCGGGGACACCAAGGTGTGGGGCTGGGGGCACCCTGGGGTGCTCGGGGAGGGGGTTGGGGGGGAGCTGAGGGGGGTTGGAGAGGCTTTGGGGGGGTTTTGGGGTGGTTTTGGGGTGGGTGGAAGGAGCAGGGGTTTTGGGGACACCAAGGTGTGGGGCTGGAGGCACCCTTGGGTGCTCGGGAAGGGGTTAGGGGGGAGCTGAGGGGGGTTTGGAGAGGCCCTGGGGGGAGTTTGGGGTGGTTTTGGGGTGGGTGGAAGGAGCAGGGGGCTTCTGTGGGGTTGTGGGTACGAGACTGGGGTGGGTGGTGGGTGCTGTAGGGGGACTGGGTGGGAGGTGGGGACGGTCTGGGGGGATTTGGGGTGGTTGGGGGAATATGAGGGTGGTCTGGGGGGTTCGGGGTGGCTCTAGGGGTTGTTGGGGGGATGCAGGAATGGTCTCGGGGGAGTCTGGGGGAATGTAGGGACGGATTGGGGTGGCTCTGGGGTGGTTGTGGGGCATGGGAATGGTCTTGGGGGGCTTTGGGGGCTTTTGGGGTAGCTCTGGGGTGGCTGTGGGGACAGTCTGTGGGGTTTGGAGCGGCTCTGGGGCTGTTGTGGGGACATAGGGCTGGTTCTGGGGGTGGTTTTGGGGACATGGGGACAGCCTGGGGGGTTTTGGGGTGGTTGGGGGAACATGGGGAAGGTCTGGGGGGCTTTTGGGGTGGCTTTTGGGGGGGATTTAGGGTGGCTCTGGGGAGCTGCAGGGTTTCGGTTTGGAAGCGCCGAGCGGATGAAGGGATCCCGAGGGCTTTGGGAGGAAACCCAGGGGCACCCTTGGGTGGGTGCCAGGTGCTGGGGGGGTGCGGATCCCCCCCCCTGAAGCCCCCCGCCCTATTTGCAGGTGATCGTGGAGAACGGGGAGCTGATCATGGGCATCCTGTGCAAGAAGTCCCTGGGCACGTCGGCCGGCTCGCTGGTGCACATCTCCTACCTGGAGATGGGCCACGACACCACGCGCCTCTTCTACAGCAACATCCAGACCGTCATCAACAACTGGCTGCTCATCGAGGGTCCGTGGGGCACGGGGCGGGGGGGCGCGGGGGGGTCCCGGCCCCGTTTTGGGGTCAAAACGGGGTCCTGGGGGTGTGGGGAACCCCTCAGAGCTGCGTTTCCTGGTGAAATTGGGGAGCTTGGGGGGGCTTGGGGGGCTGCTGGGCTCGTTTCTTGGCATCGGGGTCTTGGTTTTTGGGCCCTTATAGGGTCGGGAGTTAAGGGGGGGATGCCCCGGGGTGGGGAGCGCCCCCCCTGACCCCTTCCCCATCCCGCCCCCAGGGCACACCATCGGCATCGGGGACTCGATCGCGGACGCGAAGACGTACCAGGACATCCAGAACACCATCAAGAAGGCCAAGCAGGATGTCATCGAGGTGGGGGGGGGGATTTGGGGGGCTCCTGGGGCTTTGGGGTTGCCTCTGAGGCTATAGGGTGGCCCTCAAAGGTTTTGGGGTGGCCCCTGAGGCTTTAGGATGGCCAGAGGGGGGGCTCTGGGGCCACCCCTGAGACTATAGGGTGGCCTTTTGGGGGGCTCCCGGGGCATTTAGGGGGGCCCCAGGGCTTCTGGGGAGTTCTTTGGAAGGCTCCCCAGGCCTTTAGGGGCTTTTGGGGTTGCTCTTGGGATTTGGGGGGGGGCTCCTGGGACATACGAGGGATTCCCAGGGCGTTTGGGGTCCCCTTCAGGATGTCTGGGTGATGCTGGAGCATCCCCTGGGTGGGATTTGAGGTTCCTGGGGGGGGACCCCCCGAATTCTGAGGCTTTAGCAGCAGTTTTTAGGGTTTGGCGTCTTTTTCTGTGCCTCTTGCGGCTCCTGGGTGATTTTGGGGTCCCCTACTGATGCTATAGGGACATTTTGGGGCACTCACTGACCCTGGCACACTTTGGGGTGCTCCTGGGCGTTTTGGACCATCTCCAGTGGCTCTGGGATGCTTTTGGGGTTTCAAGAGCACCCCTGGTGATGCCAGGAGAGTTTTGGGGCGTCCCCAAGGCATTTGGGGTGTTCCCTGTTCCCTTAGGCCCCTTTGAGGATCCCTGGTGCTGTTTTGGGGTGCTCGGTGCTTCCTCTGGGCTGATTTGGGGCTGTTACCTGGGCTTTTGGGGGCGTTTTTGGGGTCCAGTTCCTGGGGTTTTGGGAGTGTTTTGGGGGGCTGATCCCCAGGATTTTGGGGACCACAACCTGGGGTCTTGGGGGCATTTTTGGGGGCTGCTCCCTGGGGTGTTGGGGTGTTTCTGGGGGCTGCTCCCCAGGAATTTTGGGGACCAGTTCCTAGGGTTTTAGGGGTGTTTTCGGGGGCTGCTCCCTGGGGTTTTGAGGGAGTTTTGGGGGCTGCTCCCCAGGGTTTTGGGGACCACTCCCTGGGGTGTTGGAGGCATTTTTGGGGACCAGTTCCTAGGGTTTTAGGGGTGTTTTGGGGGGCTGCTCCTCGGGCTTTTTGGGAGCTGCTCCCCAGGGTTTTGGGGGCGTTTTGGGGGCCGTTCCCTGGGCATTTTGGGGACCAGTTCCTAGGGTTTTAGGGGTGTTTTGGGGGGCTGCTCCCCAGCGTTTTTGGGAGCTGCTCCCTGGGGTTTTGGGGACCACTCCCTGGGTTTTGGAGACATTTTTGGGGCTGCTCCCTGGGCATTTTGGGGACCAGTTCCTAGGGTTTTAGGTGTGTTTTCGGGGGCTGCTCCCTGGGGTTTTGGGAACCACTCCTTGGGGTTTTGGAGTCATTTTTGGGGCTGCTCCCTGGGCATTTTGGGGACTAGTTCCTAGGGTTTTAGGGGTGTTTTGGGGGGCTGCTCCTCGGGCTTTTTGGGGTCTGCTCCCCGGGGTTTGGGGGATGTTTTTGGGGGCCGCTCCCTGGGCATTTTGAGGACCAGTTCCTAGGGTTTTAGGGGTGTTTTGGGGGGCTGCTCCTTGGGGTTTTGGGGCAGTTTTGGGGGGTTGCTCCCCAGGGTTTTGGGGACCACTCCCTGGGGTTTTGGAGGCATTTTGGGGGACCATTTCCTAGGGTTTTAGGGGTATTTTGGGGGGCTGTTCTCTAGGGTTTTTGGGAGCTGCTCCCTGGGATTTGGGGGGGCGTTTTGGGGACCGCTCCCTGGGGTTTTGGGGTGCCCTGCTGACCTTTTGGGGTCACAGGTGATCGAGAAGGCTCACAACAACGAGCTGGAGCCCACGCCAGGGAACACGCTGCGGCAGACCTTCGAGAACCAGGTGAACCGCATCCTCAACGACGCCCGCGACAAGACGGGGTCCTCCGCCCAAAAATCCCTCTCCGAGTACAACAACTTCAAGTCCATGGTGGTGTCGGGCGCCAAGGGCTCCAAGATCAACATCTCCCAGGTACGGGGGGGCTTCTGGGGGCTTTTATGGGGTCTGGAGGTGGGCAGGAGGATCTCAGTGGGGTTTGTTGAGGGTTCCTCGGGGGTTTTGGGAACCTTTGTGGGGTCTTTTTGGGATGCTGTGGTTCTGGTGGGCACCAAGAGCTCCAAGGTCAACGTTTTCCAGGTAGGTGGGGGCTCTGTGAGGTCTTGGGGGGCTTCTGTGGGGTCTGGAGGTGGGCAGGAGGATCTCAGTGGGGTTTTGTGGACCTCTGTGGGGTTTTATGAACCTCTTTATGGGGTCTTTATGGGAGGCTGCAGTGGTGGTGGGCTCCGAGATCATTGTTCTCCAAGGTATGCTGGGGTTTTATGGGGTCTTGGGGGGCTTCTTGGGGGTCTGGAGGTGGGCAGCAGGCTCTCAGTGGGGTTTGTTGAGGGTTCCTGGGGGGTTTTGGGAACCTTTGTGGGGTCTTTATGGGATGCTGTGGTGATGGTGGGCACCAAGAGCTTCAAAATCAATGTTTTCCAAGGTACGTGGGGGTCTTGGGGGGGCTTCTGTGGGGTCTGGATGTGGTCAGGAGGTTCTCAGTGGGATTTTGTGAACCTCTATGGGGGTTTATAGACCTTTATGGGGTCTTTATGGGAGGTTGTGGTGCTGGTGTGCACCAAGATGAAGATTTCCAAGGTACGTGGGGGCTCTGTGGGTTCTCAGGGGGCTTTTGGGGGCTCTGGAGGTGAGCAGGAGGATCTCAGTGGGGGTTGGGATGGTTCCTGGGGGGTTTTGTGTGCCTCTTTGGGGTCTTTTGGGGATCTGGTGGTGTTGGTGGGCTCCAAGATGAATGCTTCCCAGGTAAGTGGGGGCTCTGTGGGGTCTCGGGGGGCTTCTGTGGGGTCTGGAGGAGGTCAAGAGGATGTCAGTGGGGTTTTGTGGACCTCGGGGGGGGGGTTATGGACCTCTGTGGGGTCTTTATGGGAAGCTTTATGGTGCTGGGCACCAGGAGAACGCCCCCCAGGTACCTTTGGGACCCCTCCAGGCGCCTCAGGGGTCTGGGGGCTCTTGTTTTGGCCCCCCAATGACCGATCCCACCCTCCCCGCAGGTCATCGCGGTGGTGGGGCAGCAGAACGTGGAGGGCAAGCGCATCCCCTTCGGCTTCAAGCACCGCACGCTGCCCCACTTCATCAAGGACGACTACGGCCCCGAGAGCCGCGGCTTCGTGGAGAACTCCTACCTGGCCGGCCTCACGCCCACCGAGTTCTTCTTCCATGCCATGGGCGGCCGCGAGGGGCTCATCGACACCGCCGTCAAGACGGCCGAGACCGGTCAGCATCCCCCCCCCAGGGGACCCCAAAATCCTTTGGGGCCGCCCAGCTATCCCCAGATGTCCCCCAGGACCCTCAAATAATCCCCAGATGTCCCCCAGCTGATCCCAAAGTCCTGCAGGACTCCCAAACTATCCCCGGATGTCCTCCAAGGACACCCAAACAATCCCCAGATGCCCTTCAGGGGACCCCAGCATCTTTCAGGACCACCCAAATAATCCCCATATGTCGCCAGGGGACCCCAAAATCCTTCAGAACCACCCAAACTATCCCCAGATGTCCCCCAGGATCCCCAAACAATCCTCAGATGTCCTCCAGGGGACCCCAGAGTCTTTAAGGGCCACCCAAAGTATCCTCAGATGTCCCCCAGATGATCCCAAAGTCCTGCAGGACTCCCAAACTATCCCCACATGTCCTCCAAGGACCCTCAAATAATCCCCAGATGCCCTTCAGGGGACCCCAGCATCTTTCAGGACCACCCAAATAATCCCCATATATCCTTCAGGGCCCCCCAGACTACCCCCAGGGGACCCCAAAGTCCTTCAGAATCACACAAACTATCCCCAGATGTCCCCCAGGGGACCCCAGAGTCCTTCAGGACCACCCAGACTGTCCCCAGATGTCCACCAGGGGGAACCCCAAATCCTTAAGGACCACCCAAACTATCCCCAGATGTCCCCCAGGATCCCCAAACAATCCTCAGATGTCCTCCAGGGGACCCCAGAGTCCTTCAGGGCCACCCAAACTATCCCCATATATCCCCCAGGGCACCCCAGAATCCTTCAGGGCCACCCAAAGGATCCTCAGATGTCCCCCAGATGATCCCAAAGTCCTTCAGGACTCCCAAACTATTCCCAGATGTCCTCCAAGGACCCTCAAATAATCCCCCAGATGTCCCCCAGGGCACCCCAGAGTCCTTCGGGGCCCCCCAAACTGGAGATATCCTGGGGGATATCTCCAGATATCCCCCAGGACCCCCAAACAATCCCTATGTATCCTTCAGGACCCCCAGAAAGTCTTTCGGGACCCCCCAAACCATCTCCAGATGCTCCCTGGGACACCCAAACAATCCCCACATGTCTTCCAGGGGACCCCCAGAGTCTTTGAGGACCACCCATATTGTCCCCAGATGTTCTCTGGGACCCCCAAACCATCCCCAGATGTTCCCCAGTGAATCCCAGAGTCCTTCAGGGCCCCCTAAGCTATCCCCAGATGTCCCCCAGGACCCTCAAGCCATCCCCAGGTGTCCTCCAGGGACCCCCAAAGTCCCCAGGAATCCCTCAAACCCTCCCCAGACGCCCCTCAGGGACCCCCAAGCCCTCCACAGATGTTCTTAGGGACCCCTGGAGTCCCTCAGGGAACCCCAATCCCTCCCCAGATGTCCTTCAGGGACCTGCAAACTCCCCAAATCCCCCCAAACCCTCCCCAGATGCCCCTCAAGGACCCCCAAGCCCTCTACAAATGTTCTTAGGGACCCCTAGAGTCCATCAGGGACCCCCAAACTCTCTTCAGATGTCCTCCAGGGACTCCCAAAGTCCCCAGGACTCCCCCAGACCCTCCCCAGATGCCTCTCAGGGACCCCCAAACTCCTCAGGACTCCCCCAAACCCTCCCCAGATGCCTCTTAGGGACCCCCAGACTCTCCCCAGATGTCCTTCAGGAACCCCCAAACTCCTCAGGATGCCCCCAAACCGTCTCCAGACGCCCTTCAGGGACCCCCAAGCCCTTCCCCTGGCCCCCCCATGCCTGACGGTGCCCCCGGCCCCCCCCCAGGGTACATCCAGCGGCGGCTGATCAAGTCGATGGAGTCGGTGATGGTGAAGTACGACGCCACCGTGCGCAACTCCATCAACCAGGTGGTGCAGCTGCGCTACGGTGAGGACGGGCTGGCCGGGGAGAGCGTCGAGTTCCAAAACCTCGCCACCCTCAAACCCTCCAACAAGGCCTTCGAGAAAAAGTGAGCCCCCCACACACACCCCGCCCCACCTTCTGGGGTCCTAAATCCCCTCCTCGCTGCAGTTTTGGGTCTGTTTTGGGGTCCCCAAGATGCTCCTCTGCAGAAATCCTGCTGCTTTGGGCACCTTTTGGGGTCCCAAATTTGCTCTTCCATAGAGCTGGGTCCACCTTGAGGTTCCCAGGCTGCCCCTCCTCAGAGAAGGGCATGTTTTGGGGTCCAAAATCTCTTCTTCCCCACAGTTGGGTCCGTTTTGGGGTCCCCAAGATGCTCTTCCCTGGAACTGGGCACGTTTTGGGGTCCCAAAGCTACTCTTCCATTGAGCTGGGCCCATTTTTGGGTTTCCAAGCTGCTCTTCCCCTGAGAAGGGCACATTTTGGGGTCTCAAATATCCTCTTCCCTGAAGTTGGGCCCATTTTGGGGTTCCCAAGCTGTTCATTCTCAGAGCAGGGCGTGTTTTGGGGGCCCCAAATCTCCTGTTCCCTGCAGTTGGGTCTGTTTTGGGGTCCCCAAGATGATCCTCCCTGGAATGGGGCACATTTTGGGTTCCCAAAGCTGCTGCTCCTCCCCTGAGATGGACCACGTTGGGGTCTCACCCCCTTGAGCACATCTCGGGGTCCTACATCTGCCCTTCCCTGGAGTTGGGCCCATTTTAAGGTTCCCAAGTTCTTCTTCTCAGAGCAGGGCATGTTTTGGGGCCCCAAATCTCTTCTTCCCTGCAGTTGGATCCGTTCCTCCCTGGATCAGGGCACATCTTGGGGTCCCAAATCTGCCCTTCCCTGGAGTTGGGACCATATTGGGGTTCCCAAGCTGCCCCTCCTCAGAGCAGGGCACGTTTTGGGGTCCCCAAGCCGTTCCTTCTTGGAACTGGACACATTTTGGGGTCTCAAATCTCCTCCTCCCTGGAACTGGGAGCGTTTTGGGGTCCCTAAGCTGCCCCTCCCCAGAGCAGGGCACGTTTTGGGGTCTCAAATCTTCTCCACCCTGGAGTTGGGTCCATTTTGGGGTCCCCAAGCTGCTCCTTCTTGGAACTGGACACATTTTGGGGTCCAAAAGATGCTTCTCCCTGGGACTGGGCCTATATTGGGGTTCCCAAGCCATTCTTCCTCAGAGCAGGGCACATTTTGGGGTCCCCAAGATGTCCCTTCTTGGAACTGGGCACATTTTGGGGTCTCAAATCTCCTCCTCCCTGGAACTGGGCGCATTTTGGGGTCCCCAAGCCTCTCCTTCCCCGGCTCAGGGCCCCGTGGCGGGGGTGACCCCACACACCGAGGGCTCCCCCGTCCCCGCACAGGTTCAAGTTCGACTACACCAACGAGCGGGCGCTGCGGCGCACGCTGCAGGAGGAGCTGGTCAAGGAGGTGCTGAGCAACGCCCACATCCAGAACGAGCTCGAGCGCGAGTTCGAGAAGATGCGGGAGGACCGCGAGGTGCTGCGCGTCATCTTCCCCACGGGGGACAGCAAGGTCGGCACCCCACAGCACCCCACATGGCCCCCCAGCCCTGCCACTGCCCCTTTTTGGGGGTTTTGGGGTGCTGCCCCTGCTCCTCGTCCCCTTTTTGGGGTGCAGCCACAGGCCATGAACTTTTCAGTGCACTGTAAGCACCCGTTTTAGGGTGCTCGCCCCTTTTTGGGCACAATCTGTGCGTTTTAGGGGCACAGAGGAGCCAGCACCCTCTTAGTTTTGGGATAAGGGGGAACCTGACCCTCTCCGTGCCCCCCTGATTTGGGGTTACTGTTCCACCCCCTGCTCCTCGTCCTCTTTTTGGGGTGCAGCCACAGCCTACAGACCCTTTGTGCAGTTTAAGCACCTGTTTTAGGGTGCTCGTCCATATTTGGGCACAATCTGTGCATTTTAAGGGCAGGGGGGAGCCAGCACCTCTTATTTTGGGGTAAGGAGAAGCCCCTGGTGGTGCTGACTCTCTCCATGCCCCCTAGATTTGGGGTTACTGTTCCAAAATCCCCCCCAAACTGGGGGCATTGAGCTGCCAGCACCCAGATTTTGGGGTGCTCCTGCAGGGGGGAGCTTCGATGGAGCTGTCCCCTCTAATTGGGCTCCCCATTTCAGGGGGCTGGCCCCCACTTTTTGGGGTTCAGGCATCCCTGTGGCCCTGTTTTTTTCGGAGGGGGAGCTGATACCTGGTTTGGGGGGACACTGAGCTGGTTTTTGGGGTGCTGATGTCTGTTTTTGGGGTGCCGCCCCCCGTTCCAGGTGGTGCTCCCCTGTAACCTGCTGCGCATGATCTGGAACGCCCAGAAGATTTTCCACATCAACTCGCGCCTGCCCTCGGACCTGCACCCCGTCAAGGTGGTGGAGGGTGAGTGGGGGGGTCCTGAGCCCCCACGGGTGCGCTGGGGGGGTCTCGGGACACCCATGGACCCCACAGAGGGGCTGGGGGATTTGGGGACCCTCGCAAGGAGCTGGTGTACGCCCAGGAGGAGGGCTTGGGGGTGTGTGGGGACTTGGAGACTGCTAGGAAGCAGCTTGGAGCCCTCTCAGTAAGGTTTTGGGGCACTTGGGGGACCCCCAGGAAGGTTTTGGGGTACTTGGAGACCCTCAGGAATCAGCCTGGGGACGCTCAGGAAAGTTTTGGGGGAATTTTGGGACACACAGAAGGAGTTTGTGGGACCCCCAGGAAGGTTTTGGGGCACTGTGAGACACACAGAAGGACTTTGAGGACACTCAGGAAGGTTTTTGGGGTACTTGGGGGACACCTAGGAAGGTTTTTGGGTACTCAGACTGTTAGGAAGCAGCTTGGAGACACCCCAGGAAGGTTTTGGGGCATTTGGGGACCCCCAGGGAGGTTTGGGGGCAATTGGGGACCTCCAGGAAGTTGTTGGGGGCATTTAGGGACACAGAAAAGGAGCTTGAGGACCCCCAGGAAGGTTTTGGGGTACCTGGGGACCCCCAGGAAGGTTTGGGGTCTTTTGGAGACCCTCAGGAGTCAGCTTGGGGACGCTCAGGAAGGTTTGGGAGGAATTTTGGGACACACAGAAGGAGCTTGTGGGACACTCGAGAAGGTTTTGGGGCACTGTGGGACACACAGAAGGACCTTGAGGACCCCCAGGAAGATTTTGGGACACTTGGGGACCCCCAGGAATGCCTTGGGGGGCCTCAGGACCCCCCCCAAAAACACAACCTGGGACCCCCCAGCCCAGAAACGGGGCACTCAAAGCCCCCCAACCCCCAGGAAGCTGCCGAGGGGGAGCCCCCAGCAGCTCTCCGGGCACCTGGGGACCCCCAGAAGGGTGCCGGGGACCTCCTGGGGGGGCGTCCTGGGCGCTCCCTCACCCCCCCCTCGATGTCAGGGGTGAAGGAGCTGAGCCGCAAGCTGGTGATCGTCAACGGGGAGGACCCCCTGAGCCGGCAGGCGCAGGAGAACGCCACGCTGCTCTTCAACATCCACCTGCGCGCCACCCTCTGCAGCCGCCGCATGGCCGAGGAGTTCCACCTCAGCGGGGAGGCCTTCGACTGGCTCCTGGGGGAGATCGAGTCCAAGTTCAACCAGGCCATCGTGAGTGGGGGCTCTGGGGGGGATTTGGGGGGGATTTGGGGTGAGGACAGGAGAGTTTGAGGGTCTTTGGGGTGATTTTGCGGGGTCTTCGGGGAGTTCTGGCTCAGTGGGGAGGCCTCAGACTGTCTGCTGGGGGAGATCAAGTCCAAGTTCAACCAGGCCATCGTAATTGGGGAGGGCTGGGGGGCTTTTGGGGGTCTTTAGGGTGAGGACAGGAGGGTTTGGGGGTCTTTGGGGTGATTTTAGGGGGTCTTAGTGGTGATTTTGGGGCGGCTTCGGGGAGTTGTGGCTCAGCAGGGAGGCTTTTGGCTGGCTGCTGGGGGAGATCGGGTCCAAGTTCAACCAGGCCATCGTGAGTGGGGGCTCTGGGGGGGATTTGGGGGGGATTTGGGGTGAGGACAGGGGGGTTTGGGGGTGTTGGGGGTGATTTTGGAGGGGCTTCGGGGAGTTCAGCCTCAGTGGGGAGGCCTCAGACTGGCTGCTGGGCGAGATCGAGTCCAAGTTCAACCAGGCCATTGTGAGTGGGGGCACTGGGGGGGATTTGGGGGGATTTGGGGTGAGGACAGGAGAGTTTGAGGGTCTTTGGGGTGATTTTGCGGGGTCTTCGGGGAGTTCTGGCTCAGTGGGGAGGCCTCAGACTGTCTGCTGGGGGAGATCAAGTCCAAGTTCAACCAGGCCATCGTAATTGGGGAGGGCTGGGGGGCTTTTGGGGGTCTTTAGGGTGAGGACAGGGGGGTTTGGGGGTCTTTGGGGTGATTTCAGGGGGTGTTTGTGGTGATTTTGGGGCGGCTTCGGGGAGTTGTGGCTCAGCAGGGAGGCTTTTGGCTGGCTGCTGGGGGTGATCGGGTCCAAGTTCAACCAGGGCATCGTGAGTGGGGGGGCTTTGGGGAGGTTTTGGGGGGGCTTTGGGGTGAGGACAGGGGGGTTTGAGGGTCTTTGGGGTGATTTTGGGGCGGCTTCGGGGAGTTCAGCCTCAGTGGGGAGGCCTCGGACTGGCTGCTGGGGGAGATCAAGACCAAGTTCAACCAGGTTGGGGACCAGATTGGGGACAGCCAGGGTGGTTTTGGGGTCCCGTGGTCCCCCACGTGTCCCCAGGTACACCCCAGGGAGATGCTGGGGTTAGATCATGGGATTTGGGGCCAGACTGGGGACAATCAGAGTGGTTTTGGAGTCCTGTGGTCCCCCGGATCTCCCCAGGTGCACCTCAGGGAGATGCTGGGGTTGGATCTCAGGGTTTTGGGACCAGATCAGGGATCATGGGGGTGATTTTGGGGTCTCTTTTGGGGGCCATACCCCCACAGGTGCACCGTGGGGAGAAGTTGGGGTCAGACTGTGGGGTTTGGGGACCAGACTGGGGACGGGATCAGGGACCACGGGGGCCTTAGGGTCTCTTTCGGGGGCCATATCCCCATGGGTGCACCCTGGGGAGATGCTGGGGTTGGATCTCAGGGTTTTGGGACCAGACAGGGGATGGGATAAGGGACCATGGGGACAGTTTCGGGGTCCCCTAATGTGTCCCCCCCTCCGCAGGCACACCGCAGCGAGGTGCTGGGGATGGATCTCAGGGTTTTGGGACCAGATCAGGGACCATTGGGGTGATTTTGGGGTCTCTTTTTGGGGCCATATCTGCACAGGTGGACCCCGGGGACGTGTTGGGGTCAGACTGTGGGGTTTTGGGACCAAACTGGGGACAGGATCAGGGACCACGGGGGCAGCTTTGGGGTCCCCTGACGCATCTCCCCCCGGGGAGATGCTGGGATTGGATCTCAGGGTTTCGGGACCAGACTGGGGACAGGATCAGGGACCATGGGGGTGTCTTTGGGGTCCCCTAACGCGTCCCCCCCCCCACAGGCACACCCCGGGGAGATGGTGGGGGCGCTGGCGGCGCAGTCGCTGGGCGAGCCGGCCACGCAGATGACCCTCAACACCTTCCACTACGCCGGCGTCTCGGCCAAAAACGTGACGCTGGGCGTGCCGCGCCTCAAGGAGCTCATCAACATCTCCAAAAAGCCCAAAACGCCCTCGCTCACCGTCTTCCTGCTGGGACAGAGCGCCCGCGACGCCGAGCGCGCCAAGGTGGGGTCCTGGGGGGATCCTGGGGGGGTCCTGGGGGGCTGGGGGAGACCCCGGGGCCGCGTGGTCCCGTGGGGTTTTGTGTCCCCGCTGTGTCCCCACAGTCCCCCAACCTCCTCTCCTTGTACCAACCCGTGTCCCCTCGTCATCCCCCTGTCCCCACCCTGTCCCCATATCCCCCCCCCGTCCCCGTGCCCCCCACACTAACCCCGTGTCCCCCCCCCAGGACATCCTGTGCCGCCTGGAGCACACGACGCTGCGCAAGGTGACGGCCAACACGGCCATCTACTACGACCCCATCCCGCAGAGCACGGTGGTGGCCGAGGACCAGGAGTGGGTCAACGTCTACTACGAGATGCCCGACTTCGACGTCAGCCGCATCTCGCCCTGGCTGCTGCGCGTCGAGCTCGACCGCAAGCACATGACGGACCGCAAGCTCACCATGGAGCAGATCGCCGAGAAGATCAACGCCGGTGGGGCCATCGGGGGGGGCGTTTCGGGGTGCTGGGGGGCGTTGGGGGGCGATTGGGGGAGGTTGGGGGGCGATTTGGGGGCTTTAGGGGAGAATTAGGGGGAACACGGGGGGATTTGGGAGCTTTGGGGGGAGCATTAAGGGGGCATTGGGGGGCGATTTGGGGCTTTAGGGGAGCACTATGGGGGGCGTTGGGGGAATTAGGGGAGATTGGGGGGCGTTGGGAGGCGATTTGGGGCTTTGGGGGAGCATTATGGGGGGTGTTGGGGGGGATTAGGGGAGATTGGGGGGTGATTAGGGGCAATTGGGGGACGTTGGGGGGCGATTAGGGGAGATTAGAGGGCGTTGGGGGGTGATTAGGGGAGATTGGGGGGTGTTGGGAGGCAATTAGGGGAGATTGCGGGGTGTTGGGGGGCGACTTGGGGGCTTTAGGGGAGCATTAGGGGGAACATGGGGGGATTTGGGGGCATTGGGGGGCAATTTGGGGCTTTAGAGGAGCATTAGGGAGAACGTGGGGGGATTTGGGGCCGTTGGGGGAGTTTGGGGGAGCATTAGGGGGAACACGGGGATTTGGGGGTTTTGGGGGGTGATTTGGGGCTTTGAGGGAGCATTAGGGGAGCACTGGGGGAGATTTGGGGAGATCTGGGAATGTTGGGGCTTTGGGGGAGCATTAGGGGAAACACTGGGGGAGATTTGGGGGCATTGGGGGGAGATTTAGGGGGGATTTGGGGGTGTTGGGGCTTTGGGGGAAATTTGGAGACAATTTGGAGGGGATTTGGCAACTTTGGGGGGGGTGTTGGGGACTTGGGGTAGCGTTTTGGGGGGCATTGGGGGGAGATTTGGGGGTGTTGGGGCTTTGGGGGGAGCATTAGGGGGAACACGAGATTTGGGGGCATTGGGGGAGCATTAGAGGGAACACTGGGGGAGATTTGGGGATGTTGGTGGTACTGGGGGGGATTTGGGGTCGATTTGGGGGAGATTTGGAGGCGTTGTGAGGGCTTTGGAGAAAAATTGGGGACAATTTGGAGGGGATTTGGGGACTTGGAGGGGGGCGTTAGGGATTTGGGGTGGCATTATGGGGGGTGTTGGGGTTTTGGGGAAGCATTGAGGGGAACACTGGGGGAGATTGGGGGTCATACGGGGGGATTTGGGGTGCTGGGGGGGTCCTGCAGTGACTGAGGGGGGGACACCGGGGGGTCCCAGGGGACACGGAGAGCACCGCGGGGACCTTGGGGGTACCCCGGGGGTCCTGGGTGGGTGCTGGGGGGCAGCGTGGTGACCCCCCCCCCCCCCCCCCCAAATTTTTTTTAGGTTTTGGGGATGACCTGAACTGCATCTTCAACGACGACAACGCCGAGAAGCTGGTGCTGCGCATCCGCATCATGAACAGCGACGAGAACAAGATGCAGGAGGTCAGGGCGGGGGGGTGCTGGGGCGGCACCCTTGGGTGCTCGGGGCGGGGGGCGGGCAGGGTGTCACCCCCCCGGCTGCCCCCAGGAGGAGGAGGTGGTGGATAAGATGGACGACGACGTCTTCCTGCGCTGCATCGAGTCCAACATGCTGACCGACATGACGCTGCAGGGCATCGAGCAGATCAGCAAGGTGCGGGGCCGTGCAGCACCCATGGGTGCTCCCCGGGTGCCCCTCGTGTCCCTTAAGGGTGTCCCCAGGTGCCCCTTGTGTCACTAGGGGTGCGCGGAGGACTCCACGGGGTGGGTTTGGGAGGTTTGGGACACGCACCCAAAGGGGTGTGGGGGCGCAGGGTGCTGCTGTGGGTGGCTGGGGAGCACCCATGGGTGCCCAAAGCCTCCATGGGTGGCTGGGGGTGGGTAGGGGGTCTCGAATGGGACTTCTAGGAGGTCGAGGGTGCTCATGGGGGTGTCTGTAGGAACCCCGTGAGGTGCTTGGGTGCTTAGGATGTTCCTCCAGGTACCAGGGAGCACCCATGGGTGCTCGTGGTGGTGCCTGTAGGAATCCCAGAAGGTGCTTGGGTGCCTGGGGTGTTCCTCCAGGTACCTGGGAGCACCCATGGGTGCTCGTGGGGTGCCTGCAGGAACCCCATGAGGTGTTTGGATGCCTGAGGCATTCCTCTGGGTGCCTGGGACGTTCCTCTGGGTACTCAGCAGCACCCATGGGTGCTTGTGGTGGTTCCTTTAGGAACCCTACAAAGTTATTG
Organism: Anas platyrhynchos; assembly: GCF_047663525.1. Lineage (NCBI taxonomy): Eukaryota > Metazoa > Chordata > Aves > Anseriformes > Anatidae > Anas > Anas platyrhynchos. The sequence continues at coordinate 3,722,252 of NC_092625.1, forward strand.
GGCACCTGGGGTGTTCCCTGGGTACCCATGAGCACCCATGGGTGCTTGTGGTGGTGCTTATGGGAACCTCATGAGGTGCTTGGGCACCTTGGGTGTTCCCTGGGTCTCCAGCAGCACCCATGGGTGCTCATGGTGGTTCCTTTAGAAACCCTACAAGGTTTTTGGGCACCTGGGATGCTCCCCGCATCCCCAGCAGCACCCATGGGTGCTCATGGTGGTTCCTATAGGAACCCTACAAGGTTCTTGGGTACCTGGGTGTTCCCCCGGCCCCCAGCAGCACCCATGGGTGCTCAGTGCACCCCGCTGCCCTTCCTGCACCCCAGCAGCACCCGAAGTTCTCCGCACAGCAGCCCCGGCTCATCCCTTTCCATACCCATCCGCGAGGCCCCCAGGGTGCCCCCCAGCCCCCCGGAGGGCACCCATGGGTGCCGCTGACCCCCTCCCCCCGCAGGTGTACATGCACCTGCCGCAGACGGACAACAAGAAGCGCATCATCATCACGGAGGACGGCGAGTTCAAGGCGCTGCAGGAGTGGATCCTGGAGACCGACGGCGTCAGCCTCATGCGGGTGCTGAGCGAGAAGGACGTGGACCCCGTGCGCACCACCTCCAACGACATCGTGGAGATCTTCACCGTGAGTGGGGCGGCCTGGCACCCGTGGGTGCTCCGCTGGCTCCGGGAGTGGGGGTGGTTCCCCTTTGGGGTGATTTGAGGCACCTGTGGGTGCCCCCATGGGCTGTGGGAGTGGGGCTGATTCCCCTTTGGGCCTTTGGGGGTGATTTGAGGCACCCATGGGTGCCCCCATGGGCTCTGGGAGTGGGGCTGATTCCTCTTTGGGGTGATTTGAGGCACCCATGGGTGCCCCCCTGGCTCCGGGAGTGGGGGAGGTTCCCCTTTGGGGTGATTCAGGGCACCCGTGGGTGCTCCGTTGGCTCCGGGAGCGGGGCTGATTCCCCTTTGGGGTGATTCGGGGCACCCATGGGTGCCCCCCTTTGGGCCTTTTGGGGTGATTCGGGGCACCCATGGGTGCCCCAGTGGGCTCCTGGAGCGTGGGTGCCCCACAAGTGCTGGGCAGGGAGCTGTGAGCAAGGGGGGGGGCTTTGGGGGTGATTCAGGGCACCCATGGGTGCACCCCTGGCTCTGGGAACGGGGGTGGTTCCCCTTTGGGGTGACTTGGGGCACCCATGGGTGCCCAGGGAGCTATGAGCAGGGGGATTTGGAGCCTTGGGGTGACTTGGAGCACCCATGGGTGCCAGAGGTGGTGCCCAGGGAGCTGTGAGCAGGGGGCTGTGGTGCCGTGGGGTGGCTGAGCACCTATGGGTGCCCTCAAGTGCTGGGTTGGGAGCTGTGAGCAGGGGGATGCAGAGCCTCAGGGTGACTCAGAGCACCCATGGGTGCCCAAGGCGGTGCCCAGGGAGCTGCGAGCAGGGGGTGCCGAGCCCTTTGGGTGGCTGAGCACCCTTGGGTGCCTTCAAGTGCTGGGTGAGAGCTGTGAGCAAGGGGGATAGAGAGACTCAGGGTGACTTGGGGCACCCATGGGTGCCCGAGGCAGTACCCAGTGAGCTGTGAGCAGGGGGCTGTGGAGCCGCGGGGTGGCTGAGCACCCTTGGGTGCCCTCAAGTGCTGGGTGGGAGCTGTGAGCAAGGGGGATGGAGAGCCTCGGGGTGACTTGGGGCACCCATGGCTGTCCAGGAAGCTGTGAGCAGGGGTGCTTTGAGCCTTTGGGGTGACTCAGAGCACCCATGGGTGCCCAAGGCGGTGCCCAGGGAGCTGCGAGCAGGGGTGCCATGAGCCCTTTGGGTGGCTGAGCACCCTTGGGTGCCCTCAAGTGCTGGGTGGGAGCTGTGAGCAGGGGGATGCAGAGCCTCAGGGTGACTCAGAGCACCCATGGGTGCCCAAGGCGGTGCCCAGGGAGCTGCGAGCAGGGGGTGCCGAGCCCTTTGGGTGGCTGAGCACCCTTGGGTGCCCTCAAGTGCTGGGTGAGAGCTGTGAGCAAGGGGGATAGAGAGACTCAGGGTGACTTGGGGCACCCATGGGTGCCCGAGGCAGTACCCAGTGAGCTGCGAGCAGGGGGCTGTGGAGCCGCGGGGTGGCTGAGCACCCTTGGGTGCCCTCAAGTGCTGAGTGGGAGCTGCGAGCAGTGGGATGCGGAGCCTTGGGGTGACTTGGAGCACCCATGGGTGCCCAGGGAGCTGCGAGCAGGGGTGCCCTGAGCCCTTTGGGTGGCTGAGCACCCTTGGGTGCCCCCGCAGGTGCTGGGCATCGAGGCGGTGCGCAAGGCGCTGGAGCGGGAGCTGTACCACGTCATCTCCTTCGACGGCTCCTACGTCAACTACCGGCACCTGGCGCTGCTGTGTGACACCATGACCTCCCGCGGCCACCTCATGGCCATCACCCGCCACGGCGTCAACCGCCAGGACACCGGGCCCCTCATGAAGTGCTCCTTCGAGGAGACGGTGCGAGGAGGGGGGATTTGGGGGTCCCGGGGGGGGGATGCAGGGGTCCTACGGGGTGGGAAGGGGGGGATGGGGGGGGGATTTGGGGGTCCTATGGGGTGGGAATAGGAATGGGGGGGGGTTCAGGGGTCCTATGGGGTGGGATGGGGATGCAGGGGGGGATTTGGGGTCCTACGGGGTGGGAAGGGGGGTGGGGGGGGTTCAGGGGTCCTACGGGGTGGGAATGGGACTGGGGGCTGTGTTGGGAGGGCTGTGGGGTGGGAGTGGGGCTGGGGGTGGAATTTGGGGGCCTACAGGGGGGGAGGGGAGTTGGGGGTCCCACAGGATGGGGATTGGGATGGGGGTGCTGGATTTGGGGGTTCTATGGGGTGGGGATGGGACAGGGAATGGGAATGGGGAGGGTTTCAGGGGTGGGACGGGGATGCAGGGGGGATTTAGGGGCCCTACGGGATGGGAATGCGGGGGGTCCAGGGGTCCTATGGGGGGAAGGATTTGGGGATCTTACAGGGTGGGGATTGGGCTGGGGGGGGATGCAGGGGTCCTACAGGGTGGGGATGGGGAATGGGGGTGGTGGATTTGGGGGTCCTATGGGGGGAGGATGGGGCTGGAGGGGGGCGGATTTGGGGGTCCTATGGGGTGGGGATGGGACAGGGAATGGGAATGGGGGGGTTCGGGGGCCCTATGGGGTGGGAATGAGGCTGGGGGGTGCTGCTGGGCCACTTCGGGGGCTGCTGGGCTCAGGTTTGGGGTGCTGGGCTTGCAGCGGGGGGGGATCTTGGGGTGCCTGGGCAAGTTTGGGGACACCCCACTTGAACTTTGGGGGTGTCCCGGGCTGTGGGTTTGGGGGCGCTGGGCTCGTTTCGGGGTCTCACCTTTACCCAGAGGTCTTCCAAGCACCGCGGTGCTTTTGGGGCCACCCCGCTGGGAGCACCCCGACCCCTTTAGGGCCGGATTTGAGCACCCCACCCCCAAACGCTCCCCGTATGGGGACACCCCCCGGGGTGTCTGACTTTTTTTTGGGGTCTTTCAGGTGGACGTGCTGATGGAGGCGGCGGCGCACGGGGAGAGCGACCCCATGAAGGGGGTGTCGGAGAACATCATGCTGGGGCAGCTGGCCCCCGCCGGCACCGGCTGCTTCGACCTCCTGCTGGACGCCGAAAAATGCAAGCACGGCATGGAGATCCCCAGCGCCATCCCCGGGCTCGGCGTCGGAGGCTGTGAGTGCCCCAAAAAGGGGGGGCAGGGGGACCCCAAAAGGGCCCCAGGAGGTCTCAGGGGGATGGGGAGGAGGTGGAGGGGGGATTGGAGGTGGTTTGGGTGGGATCCAGGGGGTTGGGGGGACTTTGGGGCTGGGGGTGCCGTGGTGGGGTGGGGGGGGCTCAGACATTGGGGTCCCAAAGGGAGCTGGATGTTGGGGTCCCCTTGGTTAGGATTGGGGTCACCCGGACATCAGGGTCCCCTGGGTTGGGGAGGGGGCCAGACATTGGGGTCCCCAAGGAACCTGGACATTGGGGTCCCCACGTTTGGGACTGGGGGGGCCCAGACATGGGGGGTCCCCAAGGGAACTGGATGTTGGGGTCCCCTTGGTTGGGATTGGGGTGACCTGGACATCGGGGTGCCCATGTTTGGGACTGGGGGAGCCCGGACATTGGGGTCCCAAGGGACCTGGATTTTGGGGTTCCCTTGTTTGGGATTGGGGGGCCCTTGGTATTGGGGTCCCCAAGGGAGCTGGATTTTGGGGTCCCCTCGGTTGGGGTGGGGGTGTCCCAGACACCTGGGTCCTTGCAGTGGGGTTGGGGTGACCCGGACGCTGGGGTCTCCCCAAACCCCGGGGTCTGCGGGGTGTCCCCGTGCCCCGAGGGGGGCGACCCCCCCGTGCTTAACCCCTTCCCCCCCCCCCCCCCCCCCACAGCCACCGGGATGTTCTTCGGCTCGGCGCCCAGCCCCATGGGGGCCATGTCCCCCGCCATGACCCCCTGGAACCAGGGAGCCACCCCCGCCTACGGGGCCTGGTCCCCCAGTGTCGGTGGGTGCCGGGGGGCTGGGGGGGGGGTAATGGGGTGTTGGGGGGGGGGCTGGGGGGTGTTGGGGGGCTTGGGCACAGCCCTTGGTGGCCGCTGGGGTGGATTTGGGGGGCTCTTGGGGTCTCTGGGGGGCTGTAGGGGGCCATGGGGTGGGTTTGGGGTCTGGGGGGGGGTTGATGGGGGTCTCCAGGCCCTGCTGGGGGGCACTGGGGGTTGGGGGGGGGGAATTAACGGGTGGGGGGGCTCCATGGGCAGATGGGGCACTTCGGGAACCCATTGTGAGTCCCTGGGGTGCCTCGGGAGGGGGGGGCACGGGGCTCTGCGCCCCCCCGGGGTGCTCCCCCCACCCCCCTCTCACCCCTTTCTGTGCCCCCCCCCCAGGAAGCGGCATGACCCCCGGGGGGGCCGGCTTCTCCCCCAGCGCCGCCTCGGACGCCAGCGGCTTCAGCCCCGGCTACTCGCCCGCCTGGTCGCCCACCCCCGGCTCCCCGGGCTCCCCCGGCCCCTCCAGCCCCTACATCCCCTCCCCAGGTGAGTGCCCCCCGCCCCGGGGGGGGCCGTGGGACCCCCCCACCCCTCCCCCCGGGGCTCCTCTTCTTCATCCTCTTCCTCCTCCTCCTCCCCCGCAGGCGGGGCCATGTCCCCCAGCTACAGCCCCACGTCGCCCGCCTACGAGCCCCGCTCGCCCGGGGGCTACACCCCGCAGAGCCCCAGTTACAGCCCCACCTCGCCCAGTTACAGCCCGACTTCTCCCAGTTACAGCCCCACCAGCCCCAACTACAGTCCGACATCTCCCAGTTACAGCCCCACTTCTCCCAGCTACAGCCCAACCTCGCCCAGCTACAGCCCCACCTCGCCCAGCTACAGCCCCACCTCGCCCAGTTACAGCCCCACTTCTCCCAGTTACAGCCCGACCTCGCCCAGCTACAGCCCCACCTCCCCCAGTTACAGCCCGACTTCTCCCAGTTACAGCCCGACATCCCCCAGCTACAGCCCCACGTCTCCCAGTTACAGCCCGACATCCCCCAGCTACAGCCCCACTTCTCCCAGCTACAGCCCGACTTCTCCCAGTTACAGCCCCACCTCGCCCAGTTACAGCCCAACCAGCCCCAACTACAGCCCCACCTCGCCCAACTACACCCCGACCAGCCCCAGTTACAGCCCGACTTCTCCCAGTTACAGCCCCACCAGCCCCAACTACACCCCGACTTCGCCCAACTACAGCCCCACGTCCCCCAGCTACAGCCCCACCTCTCCCAGTTACAGCCCCACCAGCCCCAGTTACTCCCCATCCAGCCCCCGCTACACCCCGCAGTCTCCCACCTACACCCCCAGCAGCCCCAGCTACAGCCCCAGCAGCCCCAGTTACAGCCCCACCAGCCCCAAGTACACCCCGACCAGCCCCAGCTACAGCCCCAGCTCCCCCGAGTACACCCCGACCAGCCCCAAGTACAGCCCCACATCCCCCAAATACAGCCCCACCAGCCCCAAATACAGCCCCACGTCCCCCACCTACAGCCCCACCACCCCCAAGTACAGCCCCACGTCCCCCACCTACAGCCCCACCTCGCCCGTCTACACCCCCACCAGCCCCAAGTACAGCCCCACATCCCCCACCTACAGCCCCACCAGCCCCAAGTACAGCCCCACCTCGCCCACCTACAGCCCCACCAGCCCCAAGGGCTCCACCTACAGCCCCACGTCCCCCGGCTACAGCCCCACGTCGCCCACCTACAGCCTCACCAGCCCCGCCATCAGCCCCGACGACAGCGACGAGGACAACTGAGCCGGGGGGTGCAGGCTGGGGGGCTGCCCCCCAAGTGTGGGGCGCGGGCAGGGGAGGCTTCCCCTGTCCTTGGGGGCCGGGGCTGTGGCCCCCCGTCCCCGTGGGGCCGCTGGTTCTTGGCGAGGTGTAATTTATGGGTGTCGGTAGTTAATTAGGGGGAATTAAGGGAGGGGGGAGGGACGTGGGGAACCCCACGGTGGTGGCATTTGGGGGCGGGGGGGGTCCTTTACCCCCCCCCCACCTTCACTTCGGTTCTTTGATGTTCTTGGGGAAAACGATTGTAACTTCACTTTTGGGAATAATAAAGGTTTTAGTAATTTTCAGCTTGGTCTGTGCCTGTTTTGGGGTGGGGGCAGTGTGCTGGGCCCCCCCCCAGACCCCATTTTTCCTTAAGGTCCCCTGACCCCAATCCTCCCTGGGCACCCCCACCCCCTTTCCTCCCCGGGCTCCCCCCCCCCTTTACACCACCCTCGTAACCCCCCCCCCCCTCCCCGCACAGACCATTTTGGGGGGCCCAAAATGGGGGCGTCGCCCCGCTGGCAGCGGTGGGATTCGAACCCACGTCCCCGCGGGGACTGGAGCCTAAATCCAGCGCCTTGGACCGCTCGGCCACGCTACCGCGCGCCCGCCCAGCCCCGCCCGCGGGGGTCGCCTCTGGGGGGGCGGGGCCAGGTCCCAAAGGGGGCGGGGCCGGGGGGGTGAGGGGGGGTGGGAGCCGGGGGCCGCGGGTTCGAGTCCCGCCGCGGCTTTGCACCCTCGGGTTGGTTTTGCCTGGGAAAAATCGCAAATAATTGTCTTCAGACAAGGTTTTCTGTGAAGCTGTTTTATTTGGGATCGCACAAATAAAACAGCTTCAAATAAAAAACACAAATTAAAAAAAAAACACAAAAAAAATGTGATTTATTTGTGTTTTATTTGTGAGCGCGTTACAGAAAATATATCATAAAAAATATATCGTAAATATCCCGTAAATATCCCGTAAATATCCCGTAAATATAGTAAATATCCCATAAATATACCATAAATATAGTAAATATACCATAAATGTACCGTAAATATACCATAAATATAGTAAATATACCATAAATGTACCGTAAATATACCGTAAATATACCATAAATATAGTAAATATACCATAAATGTACCATAAATATAGTAAATACACCACAGCCTTTTATTCCCTATTCCCCAACACCCGATCCCCTCCCGTTTCCTCCTGAGTACTGCAGCTTCACAACCCACTCGATGCTCCTCTGTACCATCTACGTACAATTTTTCCTTTCTTCAACCCTTTAATTTCTCCCTTTTCCCCCTTTTTTTCTCCTTTCTTATGCTTTGAATTAATTATAGAGCTCCCCAGAGGCAGGTACTCAGTGATCTTTGCACAAAGCCAGCACCCCTCTGACCCAAATCCCCATCGTTTACACCCAGAAAAATGGTAGAAAAGCACTCTTTGGGTGTTTTTGGTCGGCTGTTCCAACTCACCTAACTCATGGCTGCTGAGCTGGGGGGCAGCACCCCCAGCAGCGTTTTAATGGGTGTGATTTTTAATACCTCGATGACCCTTCATGAGCAAAAGGCTCAGCCCGGAGCTGTTTTTCTCCTTGTTTTGTCCCTTTTATCCCTTATTTTCCTTGCTTCCACCAGCTCGAGGCTGCCCATCTCTTTCTTTCAGCTAAAACCCTTCCAAATTCTGTGCCATCAGTGAATTTGCTCAAAACCCCTTCTCATCCTGTGTCCAAATTGCTTATTGAGGAGAACTGGCCCCAAAATGGGGCCCTGGGGGGGACCCCACTGGTGACGGGCTCTGGTGCAGCCCCATTTACCACGACTCTTCGAGCCCTGTCCCCCAGCCAGTTTTTCACACAACAAATTATATTTTTTTAGCTCTATAATGGACATTTTTTCCCTTAGTATCCCTGTTGAAAGCTTTACTGAAATCCCCCCAAATCCCTTGACTCAAGGGTGCATCCTCTCCCCAACATGCTTGGGGGTGGGGATGGTTTTGGGGTGATTTTGTGTTTGTGTTTTTTTTTTGCTGTTTGTGGGGTGTTTTTGCGTGGTTTGGGGGTGTCAGAGTACAATTTTGGTTTTGTGCGTGTGTTTTTGGGATGGTTGTGTGTGATTTGGGATATGTTTTTTTGGGGGGTATTTCTCTGGGTGTGTTGGGGGTGTGTTGTGTAGTTTGGGGGTATTTTTTTGAGTGCTGTTTTGGGGGTGTTAGGCTACGTTTCAGAGTTTTTGGTGTGTGTGTAGATTGGGGGTGTCAGGGTACTCTTCTGGGGTGTTTTTGTGCATTTTGGGGATGTTAGTGTGTGACTTCAGGTATGGTTTCAGGATTTGTGCTTTGTGGGTGTTTTGTGTGTTTTTGGGGTGTGGTTTGGGGGTGTTGGGCTATGCTTTAGAGGTGGTTTTCGGGTATTTTGGCTGTGCTGGGGTACTTTTTTGTTGTTGTTTGTTTGTTTGTTTTGCATTTTTGGGGGATGTTTGTAATTGCTATGGTTTAGGGGGATCTGTGTGTGGATTTGGAGTGTTTTGGGGGTGTTTTAGGTGGTTTTGGGGTGCTGAGTTGTAGTTTGGGGGCGTTGGGCTGTTTTGGGGGTATTTTGGGGTGTTTCTGTGTGCTTTTGGGGTGTTAGTGCTTTGGGGGGCTGGTTTTGAGGTATTTTTGTGGGGTTTGGGGGTGTTTTTGGCACTGCTCCCGGCCGGTTCCGCTGTGTTTATGCTGTGGGGGTGTAATTAATTACTAATTAAACACCGGTAACGAGCTGGGGGGGGGGGGGGGGGAGGGGCGGTGCTGGCACTGCCGCGGCGCCCAGACCTAAAATGGCGGCCGGGCTTCGTCAGAGCCAAGTCTCGCGAGAGTAGCGCGGAACTCTCGCGAGAGGTTTGGGCCGGGGGAGGGCGAGCTGCCGAAATCTCGCGCGAGTTTGGGCGCCGCGGCGGAGCTCTCGCGAGATCTTCGCGGCGGTGTCATGGCGGCGCCCATGGGGGAAGGTGCTGGGGGGGCCCCGCCGGGACCCCCGGGGGCGGGGGGGGGCGCGGGGGGGGGCCCGGTGCTGACCCCGCCCCCCCCGTGCCCACCCCAGGGCTCGGCCTCCCCCCGGCGGGCCCGGATCCCCCCCAGGAGGAGGGGGGGGAGCAGGAGGGGCCCCCCCAGGAGATGGAGGAGCTCTGGTGAGGGGGGGGCGGGGCGGGGGGGGGGCACCGGGACCTTGAGGGGGGGGCACGGGGACCCCCTGGGGGGGGGCATCTGGGGCCGGGGGGGGCACCAGGATCCTGGGGGGGGGGGACACAGTGATGAGGGGGGGGTCTTGGACACATGGGGGGGGCACCAGGACACGGGGGGGACCCCGGGGGGGCTCCTGGGTCCTGGGGGGGGGCACCTGGATCCCCTGGGGGGACATCTTGGGCTGGGGGGGGGCTTGGACACACGGGGGGGGACACCGGGACCCCCTGGGGAGGCACCTGGGTCCTGTGGGGGGGCACCAGGATGGGTGGGGGGCCGGGGGGACCCCAAGGGGGGGCACTTGGAGGTGGGGGAGGGGGCACAAGGAAAGTTTTGGGGGGGCACCAGGGCCTGGGGGGGGGGGCACTGGGACCCCCAGGGGGGTTCCAGGCAGCTGGGTCCCCTTTTTTGTTTTTTTTTGGGGGGGGGGTTGGCACCCGGTTCCTGATTTTTTCTCCCCCCCCCCCCCAGGTTCCCCCCCTACGACCTGCAGCGCCCCCCCCTCCTGGTGGGGGGGGGCCCGGGAGGAGTTCAGCCGCCGGCCCGAAAACTTCCTCAAGGGCTGCAAGTGGTGAGCGGGGGGGGGGGGGGGCACCGGGTTGGGGGGGGGGTCTCTGGGTGTCCTTGACCCCCCCCCCCCAAATAAATTTTGGGTTTTTTCCCCCCCCCCAGGGCCCCCGACGGGTCGTGCGTGCTGACGTGCAGCGACGACAACACCCTGCGCATCTTCGACCTGCCCGCCTCCCTCTGCGGCCCCCCCGCGGGACCCTGCCCGAAATGGTGGGGGGGGGACGGGGGGGTCTGGGGTGGGATCTGGGGGGACTAGAGGTGGTTGGGGAGGTGTTAGGGTGGGATTTAGGGGGGCTGGGGGGAGTCTGGGGGGGCTGCGGGGTGTTAGGATGGGGTTTGGGGGGAGTTGGGGGGGATTAGGGTGGGGTTTGGGGGGGCTGGGAGGGTTTAAGGGGGTATTTGGGGGGGGGTTGAGAGGGTTTTGGGGGGATCTGGGGGGGTTGGGGAGGGGTTGGGGGGGATTCCAGGAGATTGGGGGGTGTTAGGGGGGATTTGGGGGGTTTGGGAGGGTTTCAGGGGGCTAGGGGAGTTTGGGGGGATTTGAGGGGTCCCAGCCTCTGCCTGAAAGGGTGAGGGGGGGTTTTGGGGGGGATTTGGGGTCCCAGCACATTTATTGGTACCCTGTGGGGGCATTTTGGGGTCCCAGGGGGGCATTTGGAGTCCTGGGGAACATTTTGGGGTGCTGGGGTTCGTTATGGGGGCTCTGGGGAGCTTTTGGGGCTGCTGGGGGCGTTTATTGGGGTCCTGGGGGGCATTGATAAGGGTCCCAGGGGAGTATTTGGGGTCCCAGAGGGGTATTTGGGGGCACTAAAGGTGGTTCTGGGGGTTCCCGGGTGAGATTTTGGGGTCCTCAGGGGTGTTTTTGGGGTCCAGGGGGACATTTTGGGATCCCTGGGGGGAGGGGTTGGGGTCTGTAGGGGCTCTTTTGGGGTCCCTGTGGTCAGTTTGGGGTCCCGGGGGGTTTGGGGGTCAGTTCTGGGGTCCCTGGGGGTCAGTTTTAGTGTCCCATGGGGTTTTAGGGTTGTTTGGGGATCAGTTTTGGGGTCCCCGAAGGTTTTGGGGTCAGTTTTGGGGTCCCTGGGGGCAGTTTCGGGTCCCCAGGGGTTTTGGGGTCATTTTTCAGGGTTTTTCGGGGGGGGGGGGGTGGGGTCAATTTTGGGGTCCCTGGGGGGGTTTTGGGGTTCCCGGGGGGCGGTTTTGGGGTCTTTAGGGGCCGTTTTGGGGTTCTGGGGGTGGTTTGGGGGTCCTGGGGGTGGTTTTGGGGTTCCCTGGGGGGGTTTTGGGGTGCCGGGTCCCTCCAGCCCTGCGGTGTGCAGGTGCCGGCGCTGCGCGTGCCCGAGGGGGACACGGTGTACGACTGCGCCTGGTTCCCACTGCTGGACTCCAGCCTGCCCCACACCTGCCTGTGAGCCAACTGGGGCAACTGGGAGGCACTGGGAGGGGCTGGGAACGTAACAGGGGTTACTGGGAGGCGCTGGGGGGATACTGGGAGGGGCTGGGAACGTAACAGGGGTTACTGGGAGGCGCTGGGGGGATACTGGGAGGCGCTGGGGGGATACTGGGAGGCACTGGGAGGGGCTGGGAACGTAACAGGGGTTACTGGGAGGCACTGGGGGGATACTGGGAGGCACTGGGAGGGGCTGGGAATGTAACAGGGGTTACTGGGAGGCACTGGGGGGATACTGGGAGGCACTGGGAGGGGCTGGGAATGTAACGGGTTACTGGGAGGCACTGGGGGGGATACTGGGAGGCACTGGGAGGGGCTGGGAACGTAACAGGTTACTGGGAGGCGCTGGGGGGATACTGGGAGGTGCTGGGGGGATACTGGGAGGCACTGGGAGGGGCTGGGAACATAACAGGGGTTACTGGGAGGCACTGGGGGATAACTGGAAGGGGCTGGGGGAGGCTGGGAGGGACTGGGGGGATACTGGGAGGTGCTGGGGGTTACTGGGAGGGGGCCAGAGGGTTACTACGGGAGGCTGGGGGAACACTGGGAGGCACTGGGGGGTTACTGGGAGAGGTTGAGGGATACTGGGAGGCACTGGGAACATAACAGAGGTAACTGGGAGGCACTGGAGGGGGCTGGGGGAGTACTGGGGTTGGCTGGGGGATACTGGGAGGCACTGGGAACATAACAGAGGTCACTGGGAGGCGCTGGTGGGTCACTGGGAGGCGCTGGTGGGTTACTGGGAGTCACTGGGCGTTACTGGGCGTGCAGGGTGGCCAGCAGCAGCCGGGACAACCCCGTGCACCTCTGGGACGCCTTCGACGGGAGCCTGCGGGGCTCCTTCCGCGCCCACAACCACCTGGTGGGCACTGGGGCAACTGGGAGCACTGGGAGGGGCACTGGGAGGGACTGGGGATCAGTGGGAGGCACTGGGAGTGGCACTGGGAGGGACTGGGAGGCACTGGGAGGAGCACTGGGAGGGACTGGGGGCAGTGGGAGGCATGGGGGGGGACTGGGAGGCACTGGGAGGGACTGGGGAGCAGTGGGAGGCATGGGGGGGCACTGGGAGGGACACTGGGTGGTTGGTGACCAGGGGTGACTGGGGGTTACTGGTCAGTGACTGGGGGTTACTGGGAGTTACTGGCTGGGGAACTGGGTTGGTTGGGGGTTACCAGTCAGTGACTGGGGGTGACTGGGGCTTACCAGTCGGTGACTGGGAGTTGCTGGTCAGTTACTGGGGGTTACTGGTTGGTGACCGGAGGTCACTGGGAATGACTGATTGGTGACTGGGAGTTACTGGTTGGTGACTGGGGGTTACTGGTTGGTGACTGGGTGGTGACTGGGGGTTACCGGTTGGTGACTGGGGGTTAGTGGGAGTCATTGGAAGTTACTGGTTGGTGACCAGTGGTCACTGGGAGTTACTGGTTGTTACTGGTGGGTGACTGGGAGTTACTGGTGGGTGACTGGGACTTACTGGTTGTTACTGGTGGGTGACTGGTTGTTACTGGCTGGTGAGTGGGGGTTACTGGTTGGTGACCGGGGGTGACTGGTTGTTACTGGTGTGTGACTGGTTCTTACTGGGCGCCGTCAGGATGAGCTGGTGGCCCCGCACTCGCTGTGCTTCTCCCCTGATGGCTCGCGGCTGCTGGGCGGCTTCGAGGGCTGCGTGCGGCTCTTCCACACCGCGCGGCCCGGCCGCGGCCACGAGCACCGCGCCCTGCGCTGTGAGAGGGGGGCGGGGCTAAAGGGGGGGGGCATATGAGAAGGGGGCGTGGCTTGGGGAAGGGGCGGGCATATGGAAGGGGGCGGGGCCTAGGGGGTGTGGCTGTGTGGGAGGAGTCCTGGGGGGGTGTGGCCTAAAAGGGGGCGGGGCCTGGGGGTGGGGCTATCAGCAGGGGGCGTGGCCTGGGCAAGGGGCAGGGGCGGGGCTTGTGGAAGGGGGCGGGGGCCTAGGGGATGTGGCCTAAAAGGGGGCGGGGCCTGGAGGGGGCGATGGGAGGGGCACTGGGAGGGGTGTAAGGGGTGGGGGCGGGGCTTGTGGGAAGGGGGCGGGGCCTGGGCAGGAGGGGCGGGGCTTGAGGGGAAAGGGGAGGGGCTGGGTGGAGGAAGGGGGCGGGGCTACCAGCAGGGGGCGTGGCCTGTGGCTCCCGGGGGCGGGGCCATAGCCCTGTGAGGGGGCGGGGCTCTGGGTGCAGGTGGGCGGGGCTAAGGCAGAGGGGGCGGGGCCTGAGCTCTGTCCCCGCCCACAGACGGGGGGCGTGTCCAGGGGGGGCTGATTGGCTGCCTGGCCTGGAGCCCCGCCCAGCCGCTGGTGGCCTGCGGCTCCTACGGGCGGAGCCTGGGGCTCTACGCCATGGAGGGGGGCGGGGCCCTGGCGCTGTGGCCCCGCCTCCCGGCCGCCCCCACCCACCTGCGCTTCAGCCCCGACGGGACCCGGCTCTTCGCGGGGGGGCGCAAGGTGGGCGGGGCCTTCGGGGGGCGGGGCCAGGGGGTGGGGGCGGGGCCAGGGCACCCCCACACCCAGGGTCCTCCCCCGGGGGTGGGCACCCCCCTCCCAGCTCCCGGTGCCCCCCCTCTTTCAGCACGGGGCGCTTCCTGGTGAGTGGTGACACCGCCGGCTTGGTCAGCGTCTGGGACACGCTGCAGCCCAGCCGAGAACCCCCCCTGCTGCCCCCCCAGCTGCGCTTCCAGGCCCTGCACGACTGCATCAACGGCACCAGGTGCGGCCCCCACCCATCGCATGTCCCCCCCCATCCCCATCTCATCCCTTGTGCCCCCCCCATCTCCTATCACCCCCATCCTGTGCCCCCCACCCCCTGACCCCCCCCCCACAACCTTCTCCCCCCATCCTGTGCCCCCCCCTGTCCCTTTCTCATCCTGTGTCCCCCCCTATGACCCCCCAATCCCCTGCACCCCCCATCCCTCCCCCATCCCCTGTCCCCCCCATTCTTTATGACCCCCCCATCCTTTGTGTCCCCCCCAATCCCCTACATCCCCCAACCCCACCCCCCATTCTTTGTCTCCCATCCTGTATCTCCCCCCCCCCCAAATCCCCTCACCCCCTCAATTCCTTGCAACCCCCCTGTGTCCCCCCCCATTCTCTGTGCCCCCCAATCACGCTTCCCCCCCCTCTGTGCCCCCCCAGCCTGCACCCCTCCCTCCCGCTGCTGGCCACCTCCTCGGGGCAGCGGGTGTCCCCACGCCGTGGGACAGCGACGAGGGAGGGGGCGGCCGACGGCGACCCCCCCACGCGGGGAGTCAACCGCCTGCAGGCCAGATCTGGTGGTGGGGGGGCATGAGCCCCCCATGGACACTGACCCCCTTGGACACCCCCAGCCCTGCGACCCCCCCACGGACCCCGACCCCTTTGTGGACCCCAACGCTGACCCCCCCACAGACCCCCACCCCCCTGGGGACCCCAAGGCCGACCCCCCTGGGGCTCCAGACACCCCCGGTGCCCCCCAGCCCCTGGGGGAGGTGAGACCGTGATGGGGGGGGGGGCATTTTGGGGTTGGGGGGATTTTTTATGGTGGATGGGGGTATTTTTTTGGGGGGGGGCTGGATTTTGGGGCTCCCCTCATGCTGCTCTTTGTAAGAAGCGTTCTGATTGGCTGCTGCCTCCTGCCCCTCTGTGCCTGCACTGATTTTTGGGGGGGGGCTGGGGGGGGGCTTCGTGCCCCTGGTGCCCCCCCCGGTGCCGTGGTGGCGGCGTTGCCCCTTTAAGAGCTGGCTCCGGGGGGGCGGGGCCTGATTCCAGCAGCTTCGTCTGTTGCCATGGCAACGGGGGCGGTGACGTCATCGAGGGGAGGGGCCTGGGAGGGGGGAGGAACAGAAGGGGGGCGCTGGCCACGCCCCTTTGCTTGGTGGCCCCGCCCACCTCCCCACAAGCCCCGCCCCTCTCCCCGTCTCACCCAATCCCTGCTCTCCCTTCCCCTGAAGCCCCGCCCCCTCCTCCCTGAAGCCCCGCCCCCTCCAACAAGCCACGCCCCTCGCGCCGATCTTAGCCCCGCCCCCGAGCCCCCTGACCACGCCCATCCATTGACCCCGCCCCTTTTTGGCCCCGCCCACCCCGTTTGGCCCCGCCCCCCGCCGTTCCCGGTCGCGGTCGGGGCCGGAGCCGCCGCCACCGCCCACTCCCCCCCCCGGGACCCCCCCCCCGGGACCCCCCCCTTCCCCCGCCATGGCCCCCCCGGGGCTGCTGCTGCTGCTGGGAGCGGGGGCGGCGGCGCTGAGCCTGGAGCCCGTCGTGTGGCACACGCGGAACCGGCGGTGAGGGGGGGGAGTGTGAGTGGGGGGGGTGAGTGTGAGGGAGGGGGGGTGAGTGGGGGGGGGGGAGTGAGTGGAGGGGGGGGGTGAGTGGGGGGGGGACCGGCAGGGCTGGGGGGGGTGGGGGGGGTGAGTGTGACACCGGCTGTGACACTGAGGATGAGTGTGTGAGTGTGACACTGAGTGTGACCCTGGGGGGTTTGGGGGGGTGAGTGTGAGTGTGAGTGGGTGTGAGACTGGGAACAGCAGGGGGCTGGGGGGGGCAGGGGGGAGAGAGTGTGAGACGGAGTGTGAGTGTGTGAGTGTGAGACGGTGGGAGTGTGAGAGTGAGTGTGAGACTGTGAGTATGGGAGTGTGAGTGTGAGTGCGTATGGAGTGTGAGGCTGAGTGTGAGTGTGTGAGACTGAGTATGCGTGTGAGTGTGAGACGGTGCGTGTGGGAGTGGGAGTGTGAGAGTGAGTGTGAGTGTGACTGAATGTGAGACTGTGAGTGTGACTGTGCATGTGGGAGTGTGAGTGTGAGAGTGTGTGGCTGCGAGTGTCACCGAGTGTGAGCCTGTGAGTGTGTGTGTGTGTGAGACTGTATGGGAGTGTGAGTGTGTGTGTGTGTGACTGAGTGTGAGACTCTGAGTGTGAGACTGTTTGGGAGTGTGAGACTGAGTGTGAGACTGTGAGTGTGAGACTGAGTGTGAGTGTGGCACCGTGTGTGAGAATGTGTGTGTGTGACAGTGTGACACTGTGAGAATGAGTGTGACACGGTGTGAGTGTGACACTGGGGTGTTGGGAGGGGGCTGGAGGGGGTGAGTGGGAGACTGGGACCGGCAGGGGGGCTGGGGAGCGCGGGGGGGGAGAGTGAGTGTGAGAGTGTGAGTGTGTGTGTGAGTGTGACACTGGGGTGTTGGGGGGGGTGTTGGGGGGGCTGGAGGGGGTGAGTGTGAGTGTGAGACTGGGACTGGCAGGGGGGAGAGTGACACTGAGTGTGAGTGTGTGACACTGAGAGTGAGTGTGTGTGAGTGTGACACTGGGGTGTTGGAGGGGAGGAGGGGGAGATGTTGGGAGGGGGGCTGGAGGGGGTGAGTGTGAGTGAGTGTGAGTGAGTGTGAGTGAGACTGGGACCGGGAGGGGGCTGGGGGGGTGGGCAGGGGTGAGAGTGAGTGTGAGAGTGTGTGTGTGTGAGTGTGTGTGTGACACCGTGTGAGTGTGACACTGAGTCTGAGTGTGAGACTGAGTGTGCAAGACTGAGTGCGTGAGGCTGTGTGACACTGTGACCATGCACGGGTGAGTGTGAGACTGAGTGTGAGTGTGAGTGTGTGTGCGTGGAGCTGTGTGTGACAGTGTGACCCTGAGTGTGAGTGTGACCTCCAGCGTGTGACCATCGCTGTGTGAGCGTGCAACGCCGGGAGCTGGCAGCGAGCCACGGGCTGGGGGGGGGGCTTGGGTGGGTGAGTGTGAGTGTGACACGGTGCCGGGGGGGGGGGTGTGTGTGCACGGGGAGGGGAAGGTGCGTGGGACTGAGTGTGACCGTGTGTGTGTGACACATGTGCATGAGTGTGACGTGTGTGTGCATGCGACACGCTGTGTGCGTGTGACACAAGGTGCGTGTGCGTGTGACACGTGTGTGACACGCGGTGTGTGTGTGCCCGTTGCCCTTGCACACTTGTGCTGCCGTGCGTCACGTCCTGGGGGTGAGTGTGGCTGGGTGTGCCACGGGGGTGTGGTGGGTGCGTGTGACACTGCACACGTGTGTGCGTGATGTGAGTGTGAGACGGGGGGGGCATTGTGTGTTTGTGCAAGTGTGTGTGTGTGCACAAGGTGTGGAGGTACACGTGTGTGTGCATGTGCAGGTGCACACCCGTGTCCACGTACATGTGTGCATGTCTTTGTGTATACCCCTGTATGTGTGCACATGTTCCTGTGTGTGTGCAATGTGCGGATGTACACACGTGTGTGCACGTATGTGTGTGCAATGTGCACTTGTACACGTGTGTGTACACACCTACAGATGTGCACTGTGTGTGTGTGTACACCCGTGTATGTGTGTGTGTGCACATGTACGTGTGTGATGTTCATGTGTGTGATGTACATGTACATATGTGCACACGTACCCCATGTACGTGTGTGTGTGCAAGGTGCACATGTACACTCGTGTGTGTATATGCATGCATGTGCACATGTACACGTGTGTGTGTACACATGTATGTGTGCAAGGTGTCCATGTACGCCCATGTATGTGTGTGTACATGGATGTTTTATGTGCAAGGTGCACGTGTACACCCGTGTGTGTGTGTGCACATATGTATGTGCACATGTATGCCTGTGTGTGTGTGTGTGCACCCATGTAAATGTGCAAGGTGCGTGTGTGCCTGTGTGTGCGTGCACATGGACATACATGCACCATGCGTGCATGTAACCCCGTGTATGCGTGTGTACACATCTGTGTGTGCAAGATGTGCACGTGTACACTCATGTATGTGTGTGTACACATATGTGTGTGTGCAACGTGCATGTGTATGCCCATGGATGTGGATGTGTGTGCACGTGTGTCCTCATCTATGTGTGTACAATCCATATGTGCACCATGTGTGTGTGTACATGTGTGTGTACATGTACATATCTGTGCAAACTGCTTGTGTACGTGTGTAGGTGTGCAAGGTGTGTGTGTACAGCCATGTGTGTGTGTACATGTACGTATGTGGGTGTGTGTGCACATGTGTGCACATATATTTGTGTACACACACGTGTGCACTGTGTGCATGTCCACGTGTGTACACGTACATATGTGTGCAAGCTGAGTGTGTACATGTGTGCACATGTATGTAAGTGTGCAAGGTGTGTGTGTACACCCATGCATGTGTGTGTGTACATGTATGTATGTGGGTATGCACACACATGCATGCCCGTGTGTGTGTGTACGTGTACATGTGTTCAAGCTGTGTGTGTACATGTACACATACATATGTGTGCAAGCTGCACGTGTACACCTGTGCACACATATGTAAGTGTGCAAGATGTGTGTACAATTGTGTATCTGTGTATACACGTAAGTGTGCAAGGTGCACATGTATGTCCGTGTGTGTGTACACGTACATACGTGTGCAAGCTGTGTGTGTACATACGTGCACACTTATGTAAGTGTGCAAGCTGTGTGTGTACACCTGTGTATGTGTGTGTACACATGTGTAAGCGTGCAAGGTGCACATGTATGCCCATGTGTGTGTACATGTACATATGTGTGCAAGCTGAGTGTGTATATGTGTGTAAGTGTGCAAGCTGTGTGTGTACACCTGTGCACATGTGAGCAAGGTGTGTGTGTACACTGATGCATGTGTGTGTACATGTATGTATGTGGGTGTGTGTGCACATGTATGCCCGTGTGTGTGTGTACGTGTACATGTGTGTGCAAACTGCATGTGTACACATGTGTACATGTGTGTAAGTGTGCAAGGTGTGTGTGTACACCTGTGTACGTGTGTGTACACGTGAGTAAGTGTGCAAGGTGCACATGTATGCCCATGTGTGTGTGTACATGTACATACGTGTGCAAGCTGTGTGTGCACACCTTTGTACGTGTGTGTACACGTGAGTAAGTGTGCAAGGTGCACGTGCATGCCCATGTAGCTGTGTACATGTACATACGTGTGCAAGCTGAGTGTGTACACGTGTACATGTGTGTAAGTGTGCAAGCTGTGTGTGTACATGTGTACGTGTGTGTACACGTAAGTGTGCAAGGTGCACATGCATGCCCATGTGTGCGTGTACATGTACATACGTGTGCAAGCTGTGTGTGTACATACGTGCACACTTATGTAAGTGTGCAAGCTGTGTGTGTACACCTGTGTATGTGTGTGTACACGTGTGTAAGCGTGCAAGGTGCACACGCAATGCCCACGTAGGTGTGTGTGTGTGCCCGTAGCTCTGCACACACACACGTGCACACGCGTGCCCGCGGGTCTGCGGCTCTTGCACACGCGTGTGACCCCCCCGTGCCCCCCCAGGTTCCTGGCGGCGGGGGGCTACGTGCTGTACCCGCAGATCGGGGACCGGCTGGACGTGGTGTGCCCGGGGGCGGCGGGGGGGGGGGGGCTACGAGTACTACAAGCTGTACCTGGTGGGGGGGGCGCAGGGGGGGCTGTGCCGCGCCCCCCCCGCCCCCGCCCCCGCCCCGCTGCTCACCTGCGACCGCCCCCAGCGCGAGCTGCGCGCAACCATCAAGTTCCAGGAGTTCAGCCCCAGCCTCTGGGGGCACGAGTTCCGCCGCCTGCGCGACTATTACATCATCAGTGAGCCCGTGACGTCACCGGGGGGGGCGGTGGGGGGTGGGGGGGGAGGGGGTGATGATGTCACTGGGGTGTGATGTCATCGTGAGGGGGTGTGACGTCATCAGTGGGCACGTGATGTCACGGGAGGGGGTGGGAGATGAGGGGGGAGGGGGGAGAAGGGGGTGTGACGTCATCGGGAGGGGGTGTGACGTCATTAGGAGGGGGTGTGACGTCATTAGGAGGGGGTGTGACGTCATCAGGAGGGGGTGTGACGTCATCAGTGGGCGCGTGATGTCATGGGGAGGGGGTGGGAGAAGAGGGGGGAGGGGGGAGGGGGAGGAGGGGGTGTGACGTCATCAGGAGGGGGTGTGACGTCATCAGGAGGGGGTGTGACATCATCGGGGTGTGACGTCATTAGGAGAGGGTGTGACGTCATCAGGAGGGGGGTGTGACGTCATCGGGGTGTGACGTCATTAGGAGAGGGTGTGACGTCATCAGGAGGGGGTGTGATGTCATCAGGGGGCGCGTGATGTCACGGGAGGGGGTGGGAGAAGAGGGGGAGGGGGGAGGGGGAGGAGGGGGTGTGACGTCATCAGGAGGGGGTGTGATGTCACCAGGAGGGGAGGAGGAGGGGAAGGGAGCTGGGGAGGAGGGGGTGTGACGTCATCCGGAGCGGCGTGTGACGTCATCGGGAGGGGGTTGTGACGTCATCAGGAGAGGGTGCGGTCGTTGCCGTGGTGATGACGTCATCACAAGGGCGGTGACCTCATCACGGGGGCGGTGACGTCACGATAGGGGAGGTGCTGGGGGGGCAGCACAGTGCCGGGGGGGCGGGGGGAGCTGTGAGGTCAGGCGGCCGCCCCCCCACCCTGTGACGTCATCACGGCGGCGGTGACGTCATCGGGTGCCGTCACACCCCGCAGCCACCTCGGACGGGACCCCGGAGGGGCTGGAGAACCGCCAGGGGGGGGCCTGCGAGACGCGGGCCATGCGCGTCACCCTGCGCGTCGGGCAGCGTGAGGGAGGGGCCGGGGGGGGGGGGGGGACACGGGGGGGGGGGGACACGGGGGGGGGCGGGGTCAAAGGGG
Source organism: Anas platyrhynchos (assembly GCF_047663525.1). Taxonomy (NCBI): domain Eukaryota; kingdom Metazoa; phylum Chordata; class Aves; order Anseriformes; family Anatidae; genus Anas; species Anas platyrhynchos. The sequence goes on from NC_092625.1 coordinate 3,743,376, forward strand.
GAGGGGTCAAAGGGGCGGGGCCACGGGGGAGTGGGGTTATGTGGGGGAGGGGGCAGGGAATGGGGGCAGGTGGGGACAGGACACGGGGGGGGGGGGGGGGGGGAGGACAGGGGGGGTGGGCACGTGGGGGGAGGGGCACGTGGGGGGGGCTCTGGGGGGCGGGGTCAGAGGGGGGCGGGGTCAGAGGGGTGGGGTCAGGGGGGGTCACACGGGGGGGGTCACCGGGGGTCATGGGGGTGGGGTCACGTGGAGGGAGGGGCCACGTGGGGGCGGGGTCACGTGGAGGGAGGGGGGCAGCACCTGGGGGGGGGCCTGGGGCCCATGGGGGGGGTTGGGCCCGTGGGGAGGGTTTGGGGGGGTGATGGCCGTGCCCCTCCCCCCCCCCACCCCCCTCACCCCCCCCCTTTTTTCCTTCCTCCCCAGGACCGGGGGCGGGGCCGGCACCAGAGGAGGGGGGAGGGGCAGCGCCCGGCCAGGAGGCGGGCACAGGTACGGGGGGGGGGGGTGGGAGGGGGGAATTGGGGGAGGGAGAATGGGGGGGGGGAGAGGGGGCTTGGGGGGGGGGGGCGGGATGCTTGGGGGGCAGGAAGGGGGATGGGGGGGTCCTGGGGGGGGGCATTGGGTGGAATGGGGGGGGCCTGGGGGGGGATGGGGGGGGGGGCTGGTCCATGGGGGAGGGGCACTGGGGGGGGGGGCTGGGACCAGGGGGGGTCCCTCTGGAGCCCTCCAGGGGGGATCCCGGCCCCCCCCCCCCCCCATTAACCCCTCCCCCCCCCCCTTTTGCCCCCCCAGGGCCATCGAACGGCACCGCCCCCCCCCCACCCCCCCGCCCCTCCCCCCTTTTGGCCGGGGGGGCCGCGGGGGGGGCGGCGCTGGCGGCGCTGCTGGGGGCGGGGGGGGCCGCGCTCTGCTGGTGGCGGCGCCGGGGACCCCCCAAGGGCCCCCCCCCCCCGGCCCCCCCCCAGGCCGCCCCCCCCGGCCCCCGCCGCCGCCGCCCCCCCCCCCCCCGGCTGCCCCCTGCGGGAGCTGCCTCTCCCCCCCCCCGCCCCGCCCCCGCCCCCCGCCCCCTACTACAAGGTGTGAGGGGGGAGGGGCCCCAAACCGGCCCCAAAATTGGGGGAAATGAACCCAAAATGAGCCCCTCCCCCCCCCAGGGGGCTGGGCGGGGAGGAAAGGGTTAACCCCGGGGGGCGGGGCCTGGTCAGGGGGCGGGGCTTAGCCGAGGGGGCGGGGCCTGGGGAACGGCGCCTCCTGATTGGCTGTGGGCTCGCCCACGTGACGGGAGCCGTGCGCCCCGCCCCCCCATCCTGGACGTGACGTCACGCCGCGGATTGGCCCTTCCGGTCGGGGACTTCCTGCCGCAGGGCCGGGACTTCCTGGTTGAGGCCCGGTGAGGCGGGACTTCCGGCGGGCGGAGGAAGCGGCGCCCAGGACTTCCGGCGCAGGCCGGCGAAGAGGCGGGACTTCCGGTGCGAGCCCAGAGGAGGCCGAGGGACACTTCCGCCACCGCGCCCCGCTGTGGGGGCGGGACTTCCGGCGGAGAGGGCGGGGGCTCCGCGGCGCTTCCGGTGCGCGCGCGCGCTGATTACAGAGCAAATCCGCAACCGGCCCCGCCCCCGAGGTGTCAATCAGCCGGGAGGGGCGGGGCTCGGAGGGGGCGGGGCTCGGAGGGGGCGGGGCCTGTTCCCCCGGAGCCGCCAGGCCCCGTTGCCATGGTGACCGCCGCCGCGCCGCCGTTGCCATGGCGACCGCCAGCCGGGCCACGCCCACCGCGCCCCAGGCGGCCAATCGGCGGAGCCCGCCGCGCTCCCCGCGCCCTGATTGGCCGAGGCGGCGTTGCCGGGGAGACGCGCGGAGGGGGCGTGGCCGCAGGGCAGCGACGGGGGCCGGGGGGGGACAAAATGGCGGCGGGCGGCGGAACGGCACGAAAAGCCCCAAAACCGAGGGGTTTTCACCCAGAACATTCGGCCCGGCCCGAGTGGGCGTTGTTCCACCACAGCCGGGTTAGACCCAAGCCTTCCTTGCTGGCCCCGATTCTTTTTTCCCCCAAATTCCCTTTTTTCACTCAAATTAACCCAAATCTTCCCTTTTCCCCCCAATATTTCCGCTCGGTTTTTCACCCTTTGTCCCCACCTCGGAGCCTTTTCCGGTGATTTTCAACCCAAAGCGTTTTCCAGCCACGTTTTTCTTTCCCATGAGAATCGAAAAATGCTTTTGTCACCAAAACCTGACTTTTTCCACCCAAAGCGACATTTTTCACCAAAACAGCTCTTTTTCACCCCAAAGTTCCTCTGACCCAAGCATTTTCCTTTCCGTAAAGCAGCTTTCCTTAACAAAACGTAGGTTTTCCTTATAAAAATTAACCAGATTTGATGTTTTTTCACCCAGACCGATGCTTTTCACCAAAGCTGGCTTTTTTCCACCCAAAGCGCTGCTTTTCACCAAAATGCTTGTTTCTCACACCAATCTCCTTTCCCCCCGAACTCCATTTTTCCTTCCCCAGAATTTTATTTTATTTTTTCACCAAGTGTTTTTATAACCAAAACCTTTTTTATTATTTTTTTTTCACCCAAATCGACATTTTTCACCCAAACCTCATTTTTACCAAAACGTGGGTTTTTTTCACCAAAAAAGCACCACGGGGGCTGCTCAGGGGGCAGGAGGGGGGGGGGGGCAAAGGGGGAGGCAGAGGGGGGGAGGGGCAGAATGGGGGTGGGGGGGGTCAAAATCGGGGGGGCTCAAAATGGGAGCCCCAAAAGGGGGGAGGGGGGGGGCAAAAAATGGGGGAGGGGGCTAAAAATTGGGAGGGGCTCAAAACGGGGGGGGGGTGGAGCTCAAAAGGGGGGGGGGTCCCCAAAACTGGGGGGTCCCCCAAAAGTGGGGGCGTCACCTAAAAATCGGGGGCATCCCCCCACATTGGGGGAGCTCCCCACGAACCCTCCCCCCCTCCCATTCTCCCCCCCGCCCCCCCCCCGGGTGCACGTAGGGGGCGGAGCCTCGATGAGGCCCCGCCCACCCTGGCCCCGCCCCCCGGCCAAGCCCCGCCCCTCCCCTCCCCCCCAGCAGCACCCGCAGGCCTCGCGTGTCCTCGCGTGACCCCCCCGTGTCCCCGCGTGCCCCCACGTCCCCCCCGTCCCCAGGGACCCCCCCGACCCCCCCCCCAACCCCAGGGGCCCCCCCAGGACCCGCAGGGCCCCCCCTGACCCCCGGGACCCCCCCATCTCCCTCCGTGTCCCCACCTGACCCCTGTGTCCCCTCGTGTCCCTTGTCCCCCGGTGTCCCCCAGTGCCCCCCCCATGTCCCCGTGTACCCCCCCCGTGTCCATTCCCCCTCCGGTGTCCCCCAGGTGACCCCCATGACCCCCCCCCCCCCCATCCCCCCGTTGCCCCCCCAAGGTCCCCCCAGGTCCCCCTGTCCCCAACTGCCCCCCCCCCTCATGTGCCTGGGGGGGACACAGGGACATGGGGACACAGAGGGACACGGGGTCACGTGGGGACACGGGGGGGGGACACGGGGACATGTGGGGACACAGGGAGGTGGGACAGGGCCATGGGGACACCCGGAGCTGGGGTCACCTGGGGACACCGGGACATGGGGACGGGGGACACGGGGTCACCTGGGGACACGGGGGGGGGGGGGACAGGGGGGGACACAGGGACCTGGGGGTCACACGGGGACACAGGGATGGGGGTCAGGGGGTCACGGGGTCACCTGGGGCCATGGGGACACAGGGACAGAGCCGTGGGGACACCCGGAGCTGGGGTCACCTGGGGACAGCCGGGGTCACCTGGGGTCACCTGGGGTCACCTGGGGTCAGGTCCCCGTGGGGCCGGGTCCCCAGGGGGTGGGGGCGGGGCCTGCGCTGGGGGCGTGGTCTGAGGGGGGTGAGGCCCCCCCGGTGGGCGGGGCTATGCAAATGAACCCGCGCCCAGCTCCATGCAAATGAGCTGGCAGTATGCAAATCAGCATATGCAAATCAGGTCACCGCGTCACGTGACCCCCCCTTCATCCCCCCCCCCACCAAGGAGGGGGCGTGGCCTGGAGGGGGGCGGAGCCTCCCCCCGCTTCCCCGTCGCCATGGCAACAGCCTCCCCGGGCCCCTTGTGACGTCACGGCGGCGGCAGCCAATCAGGGCGCGCCTCGCCGCTGTTGTCAGGGCCGGGAGGGGCGGAGGGGGGAGCCGCGGGAGGGGGGCGGTCACGTGGGGCGGGGTCACGTGAGGCCACGCGCGGGGCGGCCCCGCCCCCTCCTCCCCCCCCTCCCCTGCCGGGGCCGCTCCCGCGCACGTGCGGCCCCCGGGCTCCGCCCCCTGGGGGCGGGTCCAGGCGGGGCCACGCCCCCCGGCGCCAGCCGCGCGCTCCCATTGGCCGGCTCCCCGGCGGGGCGCTGCCATTGGCCGCTGCCCGGGGCGGCCATTGCGGACGTGCGGGGAGGCAGGGGGCGGCCGCGCCCCTCCCCCACCCGGCGCCACCCGGGCCCGGCCCCGCCCCCACCTGGCCCGGGTCACGTGGGGGCACCCAGGGGCCCCCCTCCCCCTCGTGTCCCCCCCGTCCTGTCCCAGGGTCACCCCGGGGTCACCATGGCCTGGCCTGGTGGCACCCTGGGGACACCCTGGGGACACCCTGGGGACACCCTGGTGGCACCCAAGGGCACCCAGGGGCTCCCAGTCCTGTCCCGCTGTCCCCCCAGTGTCACCCCGGTGCCACCCCACCCCGTCCCAGTGCCATACTGGTGTCCCAGTGCCACCCCGCTGTCGCCCTGTCCCAGCCCGTGGCACCCGGTGTCACCCTGCGGTGTCCTGGTGTCCCTGTGGTGCCCCCCCCGCTGTCACCCCATCCCGGTGTCCTCCCGGTGCCACCCCCCTTGTCCTGCTGTCACCCCAGTGTCCCCCAGTCCTGTCCCAGTCTCACCCCAGTGCCACCCCCCCTTGTCCCAGTGCCACCCCAGTGTCCCCTCAGTGTCACCCTATCCTGTCCCGGTGTCACCCCAGTGTCCCCCCGTCCTGTCCCAGTGTCACCCAGTGCCTCCCAGTTCCAGCGTCCCCCTATCCCAGTGCCCCCCTGGTGCCACCCCCCCCCATGTCCCAGTGTCCCCCAGTATCACCCCTCCCCTCCCAGTGCCCCCCCAGTGCTCCCCAGTCCTGTCCCAGTGCCCCCAGTGCCCCCCCATGTCACCCACTGTCCCCCCTCCCCCCCTCCCCCCCCACCGGGGGCGGGGCCAACTCACAGGGGGCGGGGCCACAGCGGGAGGGGGCGTGTCCTGCGGGCAGTGGGCGTGGCCTGGGGCAAGTGGGCGTGGCCTGGGGGCCGCGGGCGTGCCTTATATGGCGGTGGGCGTGGCCTGGAGCTCAGTGGGCGTGGCCTGGAGCTCAGTGGGCGTGGCTTAGGGCCCCGGGGGGCGTGTCCCGGGGGCGGGGCGGGGCCGGGGGCGTGTCCCGGGCCCGGTGGGCGGGGCCGGGGCGGGCGGGGCGGGGCGCGGCGCTGGGTCCTTTGTTCGAGCGCAGCCCGGAGCCGATCGCAGCCAGCGGCGGGGCCGAGGCCGAGACCCTGCGGGGGCGCCCCCCCCCCCCCCCGCCGCCCCCCCCCCCGCCCCCCGCCGCTTCCCCCCCCCCCCCACCCGGCACCGCCCCCGGCACCGGCACCGCCCGCAGGTACCGGAGGGGGGGGGGGGGGGGAGGGGAAGCGTTGGGGGGGGGGGGGACACGCGAGAAGAGGGGGGGGGGGGTGACAGGAGGGGGGGGCGGCGGACACGTGGGGGGGGGCACGGAGGGGGGGTGGGGGGGGAGGGGGGGTCAGGACACGCGTGTGGGGGGCGTGGGGGGGTGTTTGGGGGGGGGAAGGGGGAGGTTGGGGGGGGTAGGGGGGTGTTTGAAGGGGGGAGGGGGCAAAGTGGGGCCCGGGACACGCGTGGGGGGGGCATGGGGGGGAACATGGGGGGGGCACGGGAGAGACAGGGGCACAGGACGTGGGGGAGGGGGGCACAGGGGGCATTGGGGGGGGCGTAGGGGGGAGTTTGGGGGGGAGCAGAGGGGAAAGGGGGGCTCGGGACACGCGTGGGGGGGCGATAGAGGGGAGTGAGGGGGGTGCGGGGCAGAGCAGGGCCCGAGACACGCGTGGGGGGGGGGGGCCAGGAGGCATCTGGGGGGGCCAGGAGGCGAGTGGGGGGCTCAGGACGTGCAGGGGGGGCAGAGGGGGGAGTGAGGGGGGGTGCGGGGGAGAGCAGGGCCCCAGACACGCGTGGGGGGGGGGCCGCAGGGGGGATTTGGGGGGGGGCACAGGGAGAGCGGGGGGCTCGGGACACGCGGGGGGGGGCTAAAAGGGGAATTGAGGGGGTCCTGAGGAGGAGTGTGGGGTCCGGGACACGCGTGGGGGGGGGAACGGGGCAGTGCGGGGGGCTCCGGACACGCGTGGGGGGGCCCCGAGAGGAAGGGGGGGGCCCCGGGACAGGCGTGGGGGAGGCCCCGTGACGCGCGGGGGGGGTTTCCCCGGGGGTGGGGGAGGGGGGATTCCCCCGGCACGCGTGGGGGGGGGGGCGGGGGGGGGCCGGAAGCCCCGTGACACGCGTGGGGCTTCCCCGTGACGTGTGCGGGGGGGGTCCCGTGACGTGGGGGGGCCCCGAGACACGCGGGGGGGGCCCAACGGGGGGGGAGGCCGAGGGCTTTGTCCCCCCGCGCCCCCCCCCCCCTCAATTTTCCCGTTTCTGACCCAAATTGGGGCTGGGGGGGGGGGAATGGGGACCCCCCCCCTTAAAGGGGCCGCACGGGGGGGGAGGGGCCTGGAGCCCCCCCCCCGGTTCCGTGCGTGGGGGGGGGCGGCCCCGGGGGCACTTCCGGTGGGGGAGGGGAGCAGCCAATCAGCGGCCGCCGTCCGGGCCCCCCCCAACCGGAAGTGAGCCCCCCCCCAGCACCCTGTGGAGGCTGCGGGGGGGCACTGGGAGCACTGGGAGGGGACTGGGAGCACTGGGAGAGGCACTGGGAAGGGCACTGGGAGCACTGGGACTGGCACTGGGAGCACTGGGAAAGGAACTGGAGGCACTGGGAGGGGACTGGGAGCACTGGGAAGGGAACTGGGAGCACTGGGAGTGCCCTGCCAGGACCTTACTGGGAGGACTGGGAGGTGGCATTGCTATGTCCGGGTTGCACTGGGAGCACTGGGAGTGCCCTCTCAGGGTCATACTGGGAGCACTGGGAGTGCCCTGTGAGGGTCATACTGGGAGTACTGGGAGCAGGAGAGGCAGGTACTGGTCGTACTGGGGGATACTGGGAGCACTGGGAGCTGGCAGTGCCGGTCACTGGGGCCGGGGGGCAATTGTACTGGTCTTACTGGGAGCTGGAGGTGGCAGCTGCTGGGGGCGCCCTGTTGGGGCTGTACTGGGAATACTGGGAGCACTGGGAGCACCCTGTCAGGGCTATACTGGGAGCACTGGGATGTGGGGGCAGCGTGTGGGGGCTGTGAGGGGGCACTGGTGGTGGTACTGGTGTTAGTGGTGGTGTTAATGGTGGTGGTACTGGTGTTACTGGTGGCGTTACTGGTGGTACTGTTGTCACCAGTGGTGCTACTGGTGGTACTGGTGGTGTTACTGGTGTCACTGGTGCCACTGGTGGTGTTTTACTGGTGCTACTGGTGTTACTGGAGGTGTTACTGGTGGTGTCACTGGTGCCACTGGTGGTGTGTTACCAGTGTTACTGGTGCAGTGTTACTGGCGCTACTGGTGTCACTGGTGACATTACTGGTGTCACTGGTGGTGTGTTACTGGTGTCACTGGTGATGTCACTGGTGTTACTGGTGTCACTGGTAACGTGTTACTGGCATTACTGGTGGTTACTGGTGTTACTGGTGGTGTTACTGGTGGCGTGTTACTGGTGTCACTGGTGTTACTGGTGCTGCAGGCACAGAAGCGCCCCCCTGGCCCCGTGACCCGCTGACCCCGTGACCCCCCGTGACCCCCAGCCCCCTTGCACACACGCGTGTCACACGTGGGCACCCTCAGAGGCGTGTGCAAGGTGCCCGGGGACACGCGTGGCACGCACACGCCTTGCACACGCCTTGCACACGCCTTGCACACGTGTCCCGTGTGCTCACACGTGCCTTACACGTTACACACGCACCCCACACGCTTGCACACGCACCCCACACGCCCGTGTGTACCCCACACATGTCCGTGTGCACCCCGTGTGCTCACATGTGCCTTGCACGCTTTTGCACGTGTGCCCCACGTGCTCGTAGTGCCCTACACGTGGTTGCACGCACTTTACACGCGTTGCACACCCCCCATATGCTCACATGTGCCCGCCACGTGTTGCACGCGTGCTCGTATGTGCCCTACGTGTGTCCTTGTGCACCCCGTGTGCTCCTATGTGCCCTACATGTGTTGCACACGCACCCCGCACACTCACATGTGCCTTACACGTGTGCTCCGTGTGCTTGTACGTGCCCTACACCTGGTTGCACGCACACACGAGGTGTTACACACGCACCCCATGTGCTCCTGTGTGCCTTACACACGGTTACACGCGTGCCCTAGACACGTTGCATGCACCCTACACGTGTTGCACACGCATCCCATGTGCTTGTGCGTGTATGTGCCTTACACGTGGTTACACACGCACCCTACACACATTGCACACGCAGCCCATGTGCTCCTGTGCGCCCTACACACGTTGCACACACCTTACACGCATGGCACACGTGCCCCCGTGCGCCCTACATGCGTTGCACGTGTTGCACACGCCCTACACGCATTGTACACAAGCCCATGTGCATCCTACACGTGTTACACGTGCCCTACACACTTTGCACACGTACCCATGTGTGCCCTACACGTGTTGCACGCTCCCTACATGTGTTACACATGCGTTACACACGCCTTACATGTGTTGCAAATGTGCCCACGTGCACCCTAAGCGTGTTGCACACCCCCTACATGTGTTACATGTGTTGCACACGCCCCACACGTGTTGCACATGCACCCATGAGTGCCCTACACGTGTAACACGCATTGCACATGCTTTGCACACTCCCTACACACATTGTACATGTGCTCATGCGCACCCTACATGCGTTGCACACGCGTTGCACACGCCCTGCACACCTTACAGTTGCTACACGCTCTCTACACGCGTTGCACACGCTTTGCACATTGCCCTGCACGCGTTGCACATGTGCCCACGTGTCCTACACACGTTGCACGCTCCCTGCACACGTTGCACACGTGCCCCTGTGTGCCCTACTCGTGCTGTACACACGTTACACACACCCCACACACTGTCTACATGCATTGCATGTTACACATATGTTACACACAGGTTGCACACACATTACATGCACCTTACTAACGCATTACACACACATTGCACACATTCTACTCACACACACCCGACACACGTTACACATGTTGCACTCACCCTACGCACATGTTGTGCAAACATTACACACATGTTACACACATCCTACACAAAGATTGCACACACCCTACGCACACATTACACACAGGTTATGCACACTCTACACATGTAACGCCCGTTACACACGTTACACGTACCCTACACACTACACATGCTACACACATTATGCACCCTTTACACACGCATTGCGCACACCCTTACACGCATGTTACACAGACATCGCATGCCCATTACACACCTGTTACAAAACCCTACACATATGTTACACACAGGATACGCATATCTTTCACACACATTACACATAAGATACACCCATGTTACACACACGTTACACAGGCATTGCACACAGGTTTCACACAGGCTACACTCCTGTTACACTCATTTTACACACATTGTTACACACACATTACACACAGGTTACACTTAGGTTGCACACACTTTATACAGGCATTACACACAGGTTACACACCTGTTACACACTCATTACACGCACATCACACACACGTTACACAGGCATTACACACAGGTTACACTCCTGATACTCACAGGTTACACACACCTAACATGGGCATTGCACACAGGTTACACACCCATTACACACAGGTTACACACATTATATACACATTACACAGCCTTTACACACCCTTTACACATACATTACATGGGCATTGGGCACAGGTTACACACAGGTTACACACCTGTTACACACCCTTTACACACACATTACACAGGCATTGCACACAGGTTACACACGCATTGCACACAGGTTACACACACATTACACACCCTGTACACACCCTTTACACAGGCATTACACCCAGGTTACACACCCCTTACACACCCCTTACACACTCCCCCCGCCGTGCCCTCCCCCTTTGCACGCTCCCCCTCCGCCCTCTCCCACGTGACCCCCCCCACGCAGCCCCACGTGACCCCGCCCCACGTGACCCCGCCCACGTGACCCACTCCTTCTCCTCCCCTCCCCCCCACTCGTGCTCCTTCCCCCCCGTGGGCGGTTCCGGGGGGCGGGGCCTCGCCGCTGACGTCAGCGCCCCCCCGGCCGGCGGGGGGAGGGGCGGGGGGGACCCACGCGGGACCGGGGGGGGGGGGGGGCGAGGACACGGGGGGGGGGCGAGAACGGAGCCGGGACACGAGGAGGGAGCGGGACGGTGAGGGGGGGGCTGGGGGGCCCGGGGGGGGTCTGGGGGTGGGGGGGGGGCGGGGGGACCGTGCCCACGCGTGGCCGTGGGGCTGTGTCCGTGTGTCCCCGTGTCCCCATGGCCGTGTGGCCGTGCACACGTGTGACACGTGTGGGTGTGCGGCGTGCACTAGTGAGCAGGGCTGGCGTGGAAAAGACGTGTAACAGGGGTGTAAGAGGCGTGTAAGAGGGTGTAAGAGGCGTGTAAGAGGCGTGTAACAGGGTGTAAGAGGGGTGTAAGAGGGGTGTAAGAGGTGTGTAAGAGGTGTGTAAGAGGGGTGTAAGAAGGGTGTAAGAGGGGTGTAAGAGGGGTGTAAGAGGCGTGTAAGAGGGGTGTAAGAGGGGTGTAAGAGGCATGTAAGAGGGGTGTAAGAGGCGTGTAAGAGGCGTGTAAGAGGGGTGTAAGAGGGGTGTAAGAGGCGTGTAAGAGGGATGTAAGAGGCGTGTAAGAGGCGTGTAAGAGGCGTGTAAGAGGGGTGTAAGAGGGGTGTAAGAGGCGTGTAAGAGGGGTGTAAGAGGCGTGTAACAGGGGTGTAAGAGGCGTCTAAGAGGCGTGTAAGAGGGGTGTAAGAGGCATGTAAGAGGGGTGTAAGAGGCATGTAAGAGGGGTGTAAGAGGGGTGTAAGAGGCGTGTAAGAGGCATGTAAGAGGGGTGTAAGAGGCGTGTAAGAGGGTGTAAGAGGGTGTAAGAGGCGTGTAAGAGGCGTGTAAGAGGCGTGTAACGGGTGTAAGAGGCGTCTAAGAGGCGTGTAAGAGGGGTGTAAGAGGCATGTAAGAGGGGTGTAAGAGGGGTGTAAGAGGCGTGTAAGAGGCATGTAAGAGGGGTGTAAGAGGCGTGTAAGAGGGGTGTAAGAGGGGTGTAAGAGGCGTGTAAGAGGGGTGTAAGAGGGGTGTAAGAGGCGTGTAAGAGGCGTGTAAGAGGCGTGTAACGGGTGTAAGAGGCGTCTAAGAGGCGTGTAAGAGGGGTGTAAGAGGCATGTAAGAGGGGTGTAAGAGGGGTGTAAGAGGCGGGCTGTAAGAGGCATGTAAGAGGGGTGTAAGAGGCGTGTAAGAGGGGTGTAAGAGGGGTGTAAGAGGCGTGTAAGAGGGGTGTAAAGGCGTGTAAGAGGCATGTAGCAGGCGTGTCGTTGGTGTGTAAGAGGCGTGTAAGGGGTGTAAGAGGGGTGTAAGAGGTGTGTAAGAGGCGTGTAGCAGGCGTGTCATTGGTGTGTACGAGGGGTGTAAGAGGTGTGCACACACTTGTGCCCCCATGGGCAGTGCACACGCGTGTGCGAGGGGGGGCCGGGCAGCTGGGCGTGCTCACACGCGTGTGCTTGGCGTGTGGGGCCGTGTAGGGCCGGCGGCGGCACGGCAACCGAATGGGGGGGCTGGGGGGCAGTTATGGGGCGGCTATGGGGTGGCTGTGGGGTTTGTGTGGGGCAGTTGTGGGGTGTTTATGGGGTGCCTGGGGGGTGTCAGTGGGGCAGATCTGGGGTGTCTATGGGGCAGCCCTGGGGTATCTGGGGGGTGTCTATGGGGCAGCCCTGGGGTACTTGTGGGGCAGCTGTGGGACAGCTCTGGGGGTTGTATGGGGCAGCTGGGGGGTGTCTGTGGGGTGTCCATGGGGCAGCCGTGGGGTTTGTGTGGGGCAGTTGTGGGGTGTTTATGGGGTGTCCGTGGGGTATCTATGGGGCAGCCATAGGGTAGCCCTGGGGTATTTGTGGGGCAGCTGTGGGGGTTGTATGGGGCAGCTATGGGGTGCCTGTGGGGCAGCTGTGGGGTGTCCATGGGGTGTCCATGGGGTGTCCGTGGGGTGTCTGTGGGGCAGCCGTGGGGCAGGCTCCCGTCACTTCCCGCCCGCCGCCGCCTTTCCGCTCGCCGTGGGCTTTGTGGGGTTTCCCTCGGGGCCGCCCCCGCCCCACGGCTGCCCCACGGCTGCCGTCACCCCCCCCATTCGCCCCCCCCCCCCCCCGGATTTCCTCCGCCCCCCACTTCCTCCCTGCCCCACGTCACCCAAATTTCCACGCGGGGGCGGCCGGGACCAGCACGGGGGGGGGAGCGGGGGGGGGCTGCCCCATAGCGGGGCCTTGGCTGCCCCTAATTGCCCCATAGCTGCCCCATATTGCCCCATAGCTGCCCCACAGCGCCCCATATCTGCCCCCCATTGCCCCCCTTCTGCCCCACAGTGCCCCATATTGCCCCATAACTGCCCCACATTGCCCCAAATCTGCCCTACATTGCCCCAAATTGCCCCATAGCTGCCCCATATTGCCCCATATTACCCCAAATTGCCCCATATTGCCCCACAGCTGCCCCACATTGCCCCATAGCTGCCCCACATTGCCCCATAGCTGCCCCACATTGCCCCAAATTGCCCCATATTGCCCCACAGTGCCCCACATTGCCCCATAGCTGCCCCACAATTGCCCCCCATCTGCCCCACGGCTGCCCCACAAGTGCCCCCCCCCCCCCCCAGCCTCTGCCCCATAGGGGGCGGGACCCTGCCCTCATTGGCCGCCACCGGCCTGAGCCCCGCACTCCCATTGGTTCCCCGCAGGCTGTGAGCTAGGAGGACGGCAACGATGATTGGCTGCCAGCCCAGGGGCGCCCTGTGATTGGCCGGATTCCTGGAGAGCAGCGCCGGATAGGTGAGGGGGCGGGGCCTCAGGGGGAGGGGGCGGGGCCACCCACAAGCCCCACCCACCCCACGTGACCCCCCCCCGAGGCACCGCCCACCTCCCCCAGTGCCCCCCCAGTACCCCCCCAATCCCCCCCAGTGCCCCCCAGTGCCCCCCAATTCCCCCCCTGTGCTCCCCAGTGCCCCCCAGTGCCCCCCCCAATACCCCCCCAATTCCCCCCCAGTGACCCCCAGTGCCCCCCCCAGTGCTCCCAGTGCCCCCCCAGTGCCCCCCCAATGATCCCCAGTGCCCCCCAATTCCCCCCTGTGCTCCCCAGTGACCCCCAGTGCCCCCCCAGTGCTCCCAGTGCCCCCCCAGTGACCCCCAGTGCCCCCCCCAATGACCCCCAGTGCCCCCCAATTCCCCCCCTGTGCTCCCCAGTGGCCCCCAGTGCCCCCCCAGTGCTCCCCAGTGCCCCCCAGTGACCCCCAGTGCCCCCCAATGTCCCCCAGTGCCCCCCACAACTCCCTCTGTGCTCCCCAGTGCCCCCCAGTGCCCCCCAATTCCCCCCAATCATCCGCAGTGCCCCCCAATTCCCCCCTGTGCTCCCCAGTGCTCCCCAGTGCCCCCCCAGTACCTCCCGAATTCCCCCAGTGACCCCCAGTGCCCCCCAGTGCCCCCCAGTGCCCCCCCAGTGCTCCCAGTGCCCCCCCAGTGCCCCCCAATTCCCCCCCTGTGCTCCCCAGTGACCCCCTGTGCCCCCCCAGTACCCCCACAGTGCCCCCCCAGTGCCCCCAGTGCCCCCCAAATGACCCCCCCGTGCCCCCTAATTCCCCCCCAGTGCCCTCCCAGTGCCCCCCCAGTGCCCCCCAATTCCCCCCCAGTGCCCCCAGTGCCCCCCAGTGCCCCCTGCCCCCGAGTGACCCCCCCGCCCCCCCCCCCGTGCCCCCAGGTGTATGCGGCACTGAGGGAGGGGCCGCGCCAGCCCCGCACCCGCCCCCCGCCTCGCACCCCAAGGGGGGGCCCGGGGGACCGAGGCCTCCAGCACCGCAGAAGTGGTGAGTGGGGGGCTCGGGGGGGGGTTATGGGGGGGTTACGGGGGGGTTATAGGGCTATTGGGGGCTGGGGGGGGCTATGGGGCTATTGGGGGTTATGGGGCTGGGGGGGGGCTATGGGATGGCTGGGGGGGTTATGGGGTTTTGGGGACTATGGGGGGGCTACTGGGGGCTATGGGGTTATGGGATTACGGGGGGCTGGGGGGTTATCGGGGGGCTGTGGGGATACGGGGGACCGTGGGGGTTATAGGGCTGGGGGGGGGCTGTGGGGTGATGGGGGGCTATGGGGTGATGGGGGACTATGGGGTGATGGGGGGCTATGGGGTGATGGGGGGCTATGGGGTTATGGGGGGCTATGGGATGTTATGGGGTTACTGGGGGGCTTTGGGGTTATGGGGTTATGGGGTTGCGGGGCTCTCTGGGGTCAATGGCTTCCGGGGAGCTGTAGGGGGTTATAGGGAAGGTTCTGGGGGGCTGTGGGGCGGGGGGGGTGTCTGTGGGGCTGAGCGCGCTGTGGGGCAGGCTGGATGCATCGCGCCGTGGAGCCGCTGGGGGGCCGGGCCGGACGGGACCCCTTCGCCGTGGGGAGCCTGGGCTGCGGCGGGGCCTGGGCCCCCTGCCCCCCCCGCCCCTGGCTGCCGGGAACCAGGTAACGCGCCCCACAGGGACCCCATAGGGACCCCATAGGGACCCCCAGGGACCCCACAGTGACCCACAGGGACCCCATAGGGACCCACAGGGACCCCACAGTGACCCACAGGACCCACAGGGACCCACAGGGACCCCATAGGGACCCCATAGGGACCCACAGGGACCCCCAGGGACCCACACAGCCCCACGGGACCCCATAGGGACCCACAGGACCCACGGGACCCACACAGCCCCACAGGGACCCCACAGGGACCCACAGGACCCACAGGGACCCACAGGACCCCATAGGGACCCCACAGGGACCCACACAGCCCCACGGGACCCACAGGGACCCCACAGGGACCCCACAGGGACCCACGGGACCCACAGGGACCCCATAGGGACCCACAGGACCCACAGGGACCCACACAGCCCCACGGGACCCCATAGGGACCCACAGGACCCACGGGACCCACACAGCCCCACAGGGACCCCATAGGGACCCACAGGGACCCACAGGGACCCCACAGGGACCCCATAGGGACCCCAGAGGGACCCACACAGCCCCACAGGACCCACAGGGACCCCACAGGGACCCACAGGGACCCACGGGAACCCCACAGGGACCCCACAGGGACCCACAGGGACCCCACAGGGACCCCATAGGGACCCCAGAGGGACCCACACAGCCCCACAGGACCCACAGGGACCCCACAGGGACCCACAGGGACCCACGGGACCCACAGGGACCCCACAGGGACCCACAGGGACCCCCAGGGACCCACACAGCCCCACGGGACCCACGGGACCCCTTATGGCCCCCCGTGGCCCCACATCGCCCCATAGGGCCCCACACTGACCTATGGGGATCCTATAGGGACCCCTCATGGCCCCACGCGGCCCCACACTGACCCATGGGGACCCCACAAGGACCCCTCCACCCCCCCCCAGCCCCACAACCCCCTTGGGTGCCCCACACCGGGGGTCCCCCGCCCCCAAACCTACCCCAGGGCGGGGGGGGGGTCCCCAATTCCAAACGGGACCCCATATGCGGTGTGGGGCGGGGGGGGGGGGGGGGCAGGCAAATCTGGGGATGTCCCAATTCTGGGGGGGGGTCCCCAAATCTGGGGGGGGGAGGGGGGCTCCCCAATTCCAAGGGGCTCCCACATTTTGGGGGGGGGTCCCCCAGATGCGGGGGGTCCCGGGGCCCTGACCCCCCCCCCCCCCCCAGGTGTTCCTCCAAGCGTGGGCCAGGCGCAGCTGCCCCCCCACCTCGTGCCGCCCCCCGGCAGCAATGGGGCCCACGCTCCCAAACCCTACTACACCCCGGGGTGAGTGTGGGGACCCCCCCGGACCCCCCGGACCCCCCCGGACCCCCCGTGCTCCCCCCATGTCCCCCTGTGTCCCCCCCCTGCAGTTCGGGGGGGCTCCGGGTGGTTTTGGGGCTCTCCCTGCCCCACTGGGGTCCCCCCACCCCATATATAGGGTCCCCCCACCCCATAGGTCTCCCCCTGTCCCATAGCTCTCCCCCACCCCATACATTGCCCCCCACTCCAACATCAACCCCGTCCCCCCAATCCCCCTAAACCTCCTTAACCCCCCCCCCAACCCCTTACCCCATAGATCCTCCCACCCCCTAGACCACCCCATAGCCCCCTCCATCCCCCAGGATCCTAATGACCCCATACACCTCATATACCCCATGCACCCCAATGACCCCAAATACCCCAATGACCCCAAATACCCCAGTGACCCCAAATACCCCAATGACCCCATGCACCACAATGACCCCAAATACCCCAATGACGCCATACACCCCAATAACCTCAAATATCCTAATGACCCTGTACAACCCAATGATCTCATATGCCCCAATGACCCCATATCCCCCAGTGACCCCAAATAACCCCAATGACCCCATATCCCCCAGTGACCCCAAATAACCCAATGACCCAATAAACCCCAATGACCCCAGACACCCCAATAACACCAAATACCCCAAATGCCCCAATAACCCTTATAACCCCAAATACCCCAACGACCCCATATACCCCATATCCCCCATACACCCCATATCCCCCATACACCCCATATCTCCCAAATACCCCAATGACCCCAATGACTCCATACACCCCAATACCCCATATCTCCCAATGACCCCAAAGACCCTAATGACCCCATATCCCCCATACACCCCATATCCCCCAATGACCCCAATGATCCCATATCCCCCATACACCCCAGTGACCCCATACACCCCATATCCCCCATACACACCCCCATACTCCCCCATATGACCCCATATGCACCCCATGTACCCCATACCACCCCATATCTCCCATATGCACCCCCATATGACCCCAATAACCCCCAATCCCCCATACTACCCCAATACCCCATATCCCCCATATCACCCCGATGATTCCATTCCAATCCATTCGAGTCCATTCCATTCCATTCAATGACCCCAATCCATTCGAATAATTCCATTCGATATTAAATTAATCCATTCAATTCCATTCCATTCCATACATCCCAATTCCACCCTAGACACCCCATATGACCTCATACACCCATATCTCCCAATGACCCCAATGACCCAAATGACCCAATGACCTCATATGGACCCATATCTCCCAATGACCCCAAGCCACCCCGTATACCCCCAACTACCCCCAATGACCCCACACACCCCCACATATCCCCAAATACACCCCCATATCTCCCATCATCCACCCATATCCCCCATATACTCCCAATCACCCATATACCCCATATATCCCCCAGATACCCCCATCACCACCATCCTATCCATCCCATATACCCCATATACTCCAATCACCCATCCATCTACCCATATCCCCCATATACACCCCCAAATGACCCATACACCCCATATCCCCCAATGACCCCAACCACCCATATCACCCATATCCACCCCAACCCACTACCCCATTCCCCCATATACCCCCCATATGACCCCATACTACCCCCATATCCCCCATATACCCCACATCCCCCCATATTGACCCCCAATCACCCAAATGACCCCCAGTGACCCCGCATCCCCCACACACCCCAATCACCCCATACACCCCACATCCCCCATCATCCCTATCTCTATCCCATATACCCCATACTCCACACTGTCCTGCACCCCGTACCCCCATATCCCCCATACACCCCAAATCCCCCCACCTCATATACACCCCCATATCCCCCACATATACACCCCACACCCTCCCACATACCTCCACCCCACACCCCATATCCCCCATATACACCCCCAACTACCCCATACACCCACATGTCCCCACACAGACCCCATACCTCCCAATCACCCCAATCATCCACAGACCCCATACAACTCAACCACCCCAATCCATGACCCCATACCTCCTATATACTCCAATGACCCCATACACCCCACATCCCCCAAATATCCCACATCCTCCATATGCACCCAAACCCCACACCCAAATATCTCATATCCCCCATCAACACCCACATCCCCCAATGACCCCATGTCTCATATCCCCCATCAATCACCCAGATCCCATCTAACTATCCACACATCCAACTACCCAAATCCCACCCATGCACCCATATCCCACACAATCCCAATGACCCAATACTCCAATCATCCTATACACCCAATACCCCAATCGACTCATCCATCCATAACTCCATGCACCCCAATGACCCCATATCCCCCATACACCCCAATCCCATACCCCCCCCACACCCCACACCTCCTACCCCTTCCCCCACCCATCCCCCCTCCGTCACCCCAACCCCCGCAGACCCCTCCTTCCCGCTCCACCCCCCCCCCAGCCCCCCCGCGCTCCGGCCGTGCCCGGCAGGGCCGGGCGGGGCGGGCGGCTGGAGCGGGCTGAGGCGGGGCCCTGGAGCAGCTGGGGGAGCTCCACGAGGCGAGCACGACCCCGAGGTGCCCTCTGCCCAGCATGGCGGTCCTCCCGGCGAGCCGACCTTCAGCCGGGCACCATCGGCAGGCTGAGCAGGCCGCCAAGGCTGTAGAGGGCGAAGGTCCTCGGGCTCAGGCGATCCAGGCTGGCCATCCGGGTCGAGGCCGACGGGGTTGGCGAGGATCACTGCTGCTTCGACCGCCAGCCGCAGCGCCGAGCTGGGGACCATCGCGCAGCTCAGAGCAGGGAGACGGTGTGTGAAGGGCCACTCAGGGGCCCTGAGGGAAGACCGGGGCCGCGGAGGGCATAGGGGTGGCAGGAGGGGCACCGGGGACCCTTGGGAATGGGTCATTGTGCTGAGCTGATTGTGGGAAGTGGTAGGAATGGGCATTATGGGGATGGGGTCATTGTGCTGAATGGGTCCGTGTGGCAGTGGGGCTGGGGCAGGAACAGGGGGACTGCAGCAAGAGGGACAAGGTGACATTGTGGAGGGGACAGCCTGGGGCCACTGGGGTGATGGGGTCATGGGCCACAGTGGCGAGGGCAGGGAGCTGGGGAACATGAGGATGGGAGGGAGGGGTTATGGATGGGAGGGCCACGGGCGTTGGCATTGGGGTGCAGATGGGATGAGAGGCAGGGGCATGGGGTACTGGGGATGGGGGCACTGACCAGGAGGCTGCAGGAGTCCAGGAGGAGATGGGGCATTGGGGTCTATGTTGATTGTTGGGGATATGTGAGGTGTATGGGGTTGTGTCTACGGGCACAGGGTCATGGGGTGAGCATTTGGGGCTACTGGGGTGTGGGGTCAGTGGGGGTGGAGTGGGGCACACAGGAGGCTGCAGCTGGGGTGCAGTGGGGGGCTGTGGGGCAGGGTGGGCTGGGAGTGGAGGGGCACGGGGATATGTGATGGGATGGGGATGAGTGGGGGATGGGAGGTCATGGGGTTATGTGGGGGTCATGAGCAGTATGGGAGTGGGGGCATGAAGCAGTGGAGTATGTGGGGTTATGGAGAGGTTGTGGGGCATGTGGGGTCACTGGGTGAGGGGCTGAGGGCAGAGGGCTGAGTGCAGGGCCCTGGGGTCATGGGGGATGTGGGGTCTGGGGTTAGGGAGGCTTAGGGTCAGGGTATGGGGCTTGGGGTTGGGGGAGTGCAGTGGGGTCACGGGTGCCCAGGGTTATGGGGTCACAGGGTCCAGGGTATGGGGGTCGTGGGGTCATGGGGCAATGGGGTCACGGGGTCATGGGGTTAGGTCAGTGGGGTCAGGCATAGGGTCAGGGTATGGGGTCCTGGGGTCATGGGGTATGGGGTCATGGGGTCATGGGGTTAGGGGGATAGGGGGTCAGGCAGATGGGGTTATGGGGTCATGGGATATGGGGTCACGGGGTATGGGGTCAGGCAGGGGTCAGTGGTATGGGGTCCGGGGGTTGGGGGATGGGGTCATGGGGTTATGGGGTCAGGGTTATGGGGTCAGGACAGGGTGAGGGTATGGGGTTGTGGGGCATGGGGTATATGGGGTCACGGGGATGGGGTTATGGGGTATGGGGTTATAGATAGGGTGAGGGTATGGGGTTGTGGGTCATGGGGATATGGGGTACGGGGTTATGGGGTCATGGGGATAGGGGGTGATGTATGGGTCATGGGGATATGGGGTCACGGGGTCATGAGGTTATGGCATAGGGTGAGGCAGTGGGGTCATAGGGTCATGGGGATATGTGATGGGGTCATGGGGATGGGATGGGGTTATGGGGTCATGGGGTGATGGGGTCATGGGGTCATGGTGATGGGAACCATGGGACATGGGATCAGGGGGTAGGCTTCTACCCCGTCTCACCCTTTCTCCCACCAGCTCTGGACCGACGGCTGCTCTCCCGGGCCAAGACCGAGCTGCTCCCCTCCTGCAGAAGGCTGGAAACCCTGGCCCCATCTTGAGGGGGTGGTGGATATGGGGATGGGGGGGTATGGGGGATGTGGGGGGATGGGGGGATGGGGATATGGGGATGAGGGATGGGGAGGATGGGGGAAGCATTGGGGACATGGGGGCATGGGGGGCATGGGGAATGGGGATGGGGCATAAAGGGGATGGGGATGGGGATTGGGCATAGGGGGCATAAGGGGATGGGGATGGGGCATAAAGGGGATGGGATGGGGCATAAGGGATGGGGATTGGGATGGGATGTGGGGTCATGGGGTGTCATCGGCTGGCCACCCATCCCCGCCCTCCCCCCAGACGTGTCCCTGCCCAGACTCGGGCCCAGTTGGACAACCGTCGGCCTCCTCCACCTCCCGCCTGTGCAGCCAGCTCTGGCTCTGCTCCCTGATGAGCTGCTCATAGGCCAAGAGGAGGAGGACACTCAGGCAGTGGGGCATGATGGGGCAGGATGGGGGGGCATCAAGGGGGAATGGGGGAGATTGAATGGAGGGGGATGAAGGGGCATGAAGGCATGAAAGGGCATTAAGGCAGGCAGGGGAATGGATTCCATGGGGGCATTAAGGGGGCATTGAATGGGGACATCATGGAAACTATTATGGGGTGGGAGGGGGCATTAAGGGGGCATGAGTGGGGTCTAATGGGAGTCTTTAAGGGGGGTCTAAGGGGTATATGGGGTCTAGGGGGATGAAGGGGGTGTCAACATGGTGGGCTGGGGCACCAATGGGGTGGGGGCATTAGGGGGCATGAAGGGGGCTGAGGGGGTTGGGGGCATGAAGGGGTTGGGGGCAGTAAGGGGGCCAGGGGCACCAGAGGGCTGGTGTGTTAAGGGGGCACTGAGCTGGCCAGGGGGGTGGGGGCATGAGGTGTGGGGGTGGGCTCCTGAGCTGCCTCCTCCGCTCCCCAGCTCTCTGGGCCCCCATCCCTCCCGCCAGTCGGTGGGTTCTCCGGTGCCCCCTGGCCGAGCGCAGGTTGGCCGCCCGACCGGGGACAGGTACGCTCTCTCTCCATGACCTCGGCTCACCCTCCCCAACCCCCCGCCATACCCTCCCCATGGCCCCCCTATGGCCCCAACCCCCACCACCACAACCTCCTCCGCTCCCTCTATGTCCCATGTCTCCGTCCCCATACACCCCCATCTCCCTACCCCTCCCACAACCCTCCCCAGCTCCCCACACACCCATGCACCCCATTGTCCCCATGCCCCCCCCCCACTCCCCCTACCCCCCCACTGTCCCCCCATAACCCCCCCATGTCCCCCACTACTCCCCCACGCCCCCCCCACGCCCCCCCACTACCCCCTATGTCCCCCATACCCCCCGTGGCCCCCACTACCCCCATTGCCCCCCCAATGCCCCCCTCCCACCCCCTCATGTCCCCGATACTCCCTCCCGCCCCCCACCCCCCATTACCCCCCACACCCCCCCACCCCCTCATGCCCCCCCCCCCATTCTCATCCCACCCCCTCCATTGCCCCCCCCCCCCAGATCTCCTTTTTGCCCCCCCGGAGCAGAATCCCAGCCCTGTGGCCCCTCCTCCGTGTCCCCACCCCCGGTCCCTTTGGGGGAAGGCCGCCTGCCCCGCGCCCCCGCCGCCTCCGGCTCCCCCAGCCTGGCCGCCCAGGAGCTGCCCGGGCCCTGCTCTGAGCCTGTCACCAGCAGCCACCGCCTGCGGCGCCCACGGCGCCCCCGCCCCCCCGCCGCCACCACCACCAACACTGGCCGGGGGGCACGGCCGGCGGCGAGGGAGGATGGGGGGGTTGGGGGGTTATGGGGGCTAGGGGGGGTTGGGGGGGGGGTTATGGGGGTCGGGGTTAGGGGGGGTTATGGGGGGGTTATGGGGGTTGGGGGTTGGGGGGGTTATGGGGGTATTGGGGTTGGGGGGTTGGGGGGTGGTGTTATGGGGTTGGGGGGTTAGGGGGGATTATAGGAGGAGTGATAGGGGGTTATGGGGTTGGGGGGTTAGGGGGGGTTATGGGGTGATGGGGGGTTATGGGGTTAGGGGGGTTGGGGGGGTTATGGGGTTGTGGGGTTAGGGGGGGTTATGGGGGGAGTAGTTGTGGGGTTGGGGTTGGGGGGTTAGGGGGTTGGGGGGTTGGGGGGTTATGGGAGGGTTATGGGGTTGGGGGGGTTAAGGGGGGGTTATTGGGGGGTTATGGGGTTGGGGGGGTTAAGGGGGGGTTATGGGGGGGTTATGGGGTCGGGGGGGTGGGGGGGGGTTATGGGGTTGGGGGGGTTAAGGGGGGCTTATGGGGTTGGGGTTAAGGGGGGGTTATGGGGGGGTAATTGGGTCGGGGGGGTTGGGGGGGGTTATGGGGTTGGGGTTATGGGGGGGTTATGGGGTTGGGGGGGTTGAGGGGGGGTTATTGGGGGGTTATGGGGTTGGGGGGGGTTAAGGGGGGGTTATGGGGGGGTTATGGGGTTGGGGGGGGTTATTGGGGGGTTATGGGTTTGTGGAGGTTGGGGGGGCGTTAAGGGAGGTTATAGGGGGGTTTGCAGTTGAGGGGCTGTGGGGGGGTTATGGGGGGGTTATGGGTTTGGGACGGTCATGGGGGGGGGGGTATGGGGTTAGTGGGGTTACGGGGGGGTTATGGGGGGATTATGGGGGTGGGAGGGTTGTGGGGGGGCAGGGGGGTTATGGGAGGGTTATTGGGGGAGTTATGGGGTTGGAGGGGTTATGGGGGGGTTATGGGGTTGGGGGGGTTATGGGGGGGTTATGGGGGGCTGTGGGGGGGTTATTGCGGGGTTATGGGGAGGTTAAGGGGGTTGGGGAGGTTATGGGGGGCTGGGGGGCTATGGGGTGGGTGGGGTGTTGTGGGGGGGTTAAGGGGGGTTATGGGGGGAATTATGGGGGGTGGGGAGGTTGTGGGGGGGTATGCGGGGCGTTATGGGGGTATGGGGGGGGCTTGAGGGGATTATGGGGGGATTGGGGGGGTTATGGGGCTATGGGGGGGCACTTACGGGGGTTATGGGGGGCAGTTTTGGGGCTGTGGAGTTACGGGGGGGTTCTGGGGGGATTTTAGGGGGGGTGTTAATGGGGGTGGGGGAGCAGTTATGGGGGGGTATGGGGGGATTATGGGGTGCATGGGGACAAGGTGGGGGGGCACAAGGCCGGGGGGGCCGTGCCAGACCCTCACCTCCCTGCCCCCCCCCCCCGCCCCCCCCCCAATAATTCTCCCGCAGGTTCCCGACCGTCACCAACCCCCGGAGCCACCGGGGCCGGGGGCGTTCCAGCGTGCCCCCCCCCGCCCCCCCCCGTCCTCCCCTGCTGCCCCCCGGCCCCGAGCCCCGGCCCCCCTGCCCTGGCTGAAGGACGCCGGGGGGGCCGGGCCCCCCCCCCAGCCCCTCTGGACCCCCTCCTTTTTGGGGGGGGCCGCCGCCGACCCCCCCCCCTTTCCCCCAGCCCACCACCAGCAGGGGGGGCCCGGAGCCCCCGGCCGCCCCCCCCACCCCCCCTCCCCCCCCCAGTTCCTCCTCCTCGCCCCCCCCCCAGCCTTCTGGCTGGGGACCCCCCCCCCACCTCCCCCCCCGCCCCCCCTCCGCCAGGGCCTCCCCGAAACCTCAGGAACTCCCCCCCCCGGCACCCCCCCCGCCCCCCCCGGCCCCCACCCAGCCCCCCCCTGCCCCCCCCCTCATTGGGCCGCCCAGCCAAAGACCGAGCCCCCCCCCGCGCCCCCCCCACAACCTCCCCGGGCCACCGCCGCCAGCCCGGCCCCCGGCCCCCCCCCTCCTCAACCTCCTCCTGCCCCCCCCCGGCGCCTGTTCGATTTCGGGGCCCCCCCCCTGGACGACCAATTCGAGGAGCCCCCCGAATTCGCCAAAATCCTCCCGGACGGGCTGGCCACCATCATGCGCATGCTGGACGAGTCCATCCGCCAGGAGGAGGACGAGCGGGGGGGCCCCTGCGACGCCCCCCCCCTCCCCCGGCCCCCCCCCGCCTCCCCCCCCCCGCCCCCCGCCGCCTCCCCCCCCCCTCCCCCTCCCCTTCCCCCTCCTCTTCCCCCCCCTCAGGTCGCTGCCCCCCTCCCTCCCCCTCTCCCCGGCCCCCCCCGCCCGCCCCAAGGTGCCCGTTTTCGGGGCCCCCCCCGGGCCGGACCCCCCGGAACCCCCCCGCCTTTACCCTTTTGGCAAGCGGGACGAGCCCCCCCCCGCGCCCCCCCCTCCATCCTCCTCCAGCCTCCTCCACTCGCTGGCCTCCGCCCTGGGGGGGGCAGCAGCCGAGCCGGGGGGGCTCAAAGCGGTCGGCGCCCCCCCCCCCCTTCCCTTGGCCCCCCCGGCCCCCCAAGTCGCTACCTCACCGCCGGGCTGGGGCCGGGGAAAGGTGGGGCGGCACGAGGGACCCCCCCCCCACCACCACCACCACCCCCCCCCCAATATCGGAGTCGGAGGCGCTGGAGGAGATCAGCCGCGCCTGCGAGACGCTGGCGGAGCAAGCGGGGCGCTCGGCGGCTCGGCCTTCTCCCTCCCCGTCCTCGTCCTCTTCCTCCCCTCTCCGCCATCATCATCATCATCATCATCGCCCCCTCCCCAGCCCCGGCCCCCTCCCCGGCCTCGGCGGCCCCCCCGCGAGCGGGAGGCTCGCCCCCGCCGCCGCCACCACCACCACCACCACCACCACCACCAGCACCACCAGCAGCAGCAGCGGCCTCCGCGCAAGACCCCCCCGGCCTCCCTCGACCCCCAGACCCCCGCTGAGGACCCTCCCGAGGCGGCCTCCACCTCGGCCTCGCCTCCGCCGCCTCCGCCGCCGCCTCCGCCGCCGCCACCACCGAGCGCGGCCGAGCTGCTGAAGCTGCGGGCGCTGAGCGAGGGCCCCCCCCGGGAGCTGAAGATCCGCCTGGTGAAGGTGGAGAGCGGCGGCGGAGGAGGAGGAGGAGGAGGAGGAGGAGGAGGCGCCCGCGACACCTTCGTGGCCTCCGAGGTGGAGGAGCCCCCGCGCCTCCCCCTGGCCCAGCTCACCATCAGCCACAGCGCCGCCGAGGTCGGTGCGCGCCAGCAAGTCAGTGCGGGGCGGGCTGGGGGGGATTTGGGGGGCTGGGGAGGCTCTAGGGGGCTCTAGGGGCATTTATGGAGACTATGGAGGCCCTATAGAGGCTCTAGGGGGGCTCTGGGGGGCTGGGAAGATCTAGGGAGGCTCTGGGGGTCTCTGTGAAGGCTCTTTGGGGTCTGGGGAGGCTCTAGGGGAGATTTATTGGGGCTGGGGAGGCTCTAGGGGGTTCTAGAGGCTCAGGGGAGGCTCTAGAGAGGCTCTAGGGGGCTCTAGAGGCATTTAGGGAGGCTCTAGGGGGCTGGGGAGGCTCTAGAGAGGCTCTAGGGCACTCTGTGAAGGCTCTTTGGGGTCCGGGGAGGCTCTAGGGAGGCTCTAGGAGCCTTTATAGAGTCTCTTTGGAGGCTGGGAAGGCTCTATGGGGGCTCTAGGGGCATTTATGGAGGCTCTGTGGAGGCTCTTTAGGGGCTGGGGAGGCCCTAGGGAGGCTCTGAGGGTCTCTGTGAAGGCTATTTGGGATCTCAGGAGGCTCTAGGGGGGATTTATTGGGGCTGGGGAGGCTCTAGGGGCCTTTATGGAGGCTATTTGGGGGGCTGGGGACGCTCTAGGGGGCATTAGGGGCATTTATGGAGGCTCTAGGAGGCTGGGGAGGCTCTAGGGAGGATTTAAGGGGGCTGGGGAGGCTCTAGGGGGCTCCAGAGGCATTTAGGAAGGCTCTGTGGAGGCTCTAGGGGGCTGGGGAGGCTCTAGAGAGGCTCTAGGGGGGTTTATGGGGCCTCTAGGAGGCCGGGGAGGCCCTACAGAGGCTTGATGGAGGCTCTGGGGGGCTTTGTGGAGGTTCTGGGGGGCTGGGGAGGCTCTGGGGAGGCTTTATGGGGGCTCTGGGGGGCTTTGTGGGGGCTCTGAAGGCCCTGGAGGCCCTAGGGAGGTTCTGTGGAGGCTCTTTTTGGGGCGGGGAGGTTTTAGGGAGGCTCCACAGAGGCTCCACGGGCCTTTATGGGGCTGGGGGCCTCTGCAGGGGCTCTGTGGGGTCTCTGGAGGCTGTTTGGGGTCTCTGTGGGGTCTCTGTGGGGACGTGGCCTCGCACATGTTGCGGGCCCCCCCCCACCCCTGGGCCGTTGGGTGACCCTGTCCTTGTGTCCTTGTGTCCCCCTGTCCCCATCTTTCTGTCCCCATCCCCCTGTCCCCATGTGCCCCTGTCCCCATCCCCCTGTCCCTGTCCACCTCCCCCTGTCCCCATGTCCCCATCCTTCTGTCCCCATCCCTTTGTCCCTACCCATGTTGCCATGTCCCTATATCCTGTGTCCCCATGTCCCCGTGTCCCCATATCCCTGTATCCCCATCCTTCTGTCCCTATCCCCGTGTCCCTATCCACATCCCTGTGTCTCCACGTCCCCATGTCCCTATCCATGTCCCTTGTCCCCATGTCCCTTGTCCCCATGTCCCTATCTGTGTCCCCATGTCCCCATTCCCATGTCCCTATCCATGTCCCCATGTCCCTATGTCCCCATCCCCATGTCCCTGTCCCCATATCCCTGTGTCCCCATATCTTCATATCCCCATGTCCCATGTCCCCATGTCCCCATATCCCCCATATCCCTGTGTCCCCATGTCCCTATCCCTGTCCCCATGTCCACGTGTCCCCATGTCCCTGTCCCTATATCCTGTGTCCCCATGTCCCCATATCCCCGTGTCCCATGTCCCTTGTCCCCATTGTCCCTATATCCCCATATCCCTATCCCCGTGTCCCTATCCCTGTCCCCATGTCCCTATATCCCCATGTCCCCATCCCCATGTCCCCATGTCCCTATCCATGCCCCGTGACCCCACCCATGACCCCGTGACCCCACCCATGACCCCGTGACCCCACCCATGACCCCGCCCCCTGCCCCGCCCCCAGGCAGGCGCGCCTGCCGGGCCCGTTCCGGGAGTCCTACCTGTCCCCGGCGCAGTCAGTGAAGCCGCGCATCGACTCGCAGGAGAAGCTGCCCCGCGACAAGCTCAGCCCGCCCACCCCCAGCATCTACGTGAGTCATTGGCCGGCCCCGGGGGCGCCCCGCCCTCATTGGTCAGCGGGCGGGCGTGTCCCAGGGCATCCTTGCCCTGATTGGTCCATGATTGGGCGTTTCCCAGGGTATCCCTGCCCTGATTGGTCCATCGTTGGGCATTTCCCAGGCATCCCCGTGCTGATTGGTCCACAGCTGGGTGTTTCTCAGGGTATCCCCATCCTGATTGGCCCATGGCCAGGTGTTTACTAGGTACCCCTGCCCTGATTGGTTCACAGGCAGGTGTTTCCTAGGGCATCTCCACCCTGATTGGTCCACAACTGGGTGTTCCCAGGGCATCCCTGTCCTGATTGGTCTATGATTGGGCGTTTCCCAGGGCATCCCCATCCTGATTGGTCCATAGCTGGGTATTTCCCAGGCATCCCCGTCCTGATTGGCCCATGGCCAGGTGTTTCCCAGGGCATCTCTGCCCTGGTTGGTCAATGGGCGGGCGTTTCCCAGGGAATCCCCACTCTGATTGGTCCATGACTGGGCGTTTCCCAGGGAATCTCTGCCCTGATTGGCCGACAGCTGGGTGTTTCCCAGGGTATCCCCATGCTGATTGGCCCACGGGCGGGCGTTTCCCAGGGAATCCCCGCTCTGATTGGCTCCCGGCCAGATCCTCCCAGCCACCCCCGTGCCGATTGGCCAGCGGCCGGGCGTCTCCCCGGGGTCCCCCATCTGATTGGCCGCCGGGCGGGCGGGGGTATCGCGGAGCCCCGCCCCGGGGCTTCCCCATTGGTTGAGGGTGTGGGCGTGGCAGCGTTGTCGGGCCGTGATTGGCTGCCCGGCGCTGACTGGCCCCGCCCACAGCTGGAGAGCAAGCGCGACGCCTTCTCGCCCGTCCTGCTGCAGTTCTGCACCGACCCCAAGAACCCCATCACCGTCATCCGCGGGCTGGCCGGGTCCCTGCGCCTCAGTGAGTGACATGGGGACACCGGGACGGGGACACCGGGACGGGGACACTGGGACGGGGACACCGGGATGGGGACACCGGGACGGGGACACCGGGATGGGGACAGGGACACCGGGATGGGGACACTGGGACGGGGACACCGGGACGGGGACGGGGACACCGGGACGGGGACAATGACACAGGGACAGTGGCATGGGGACACGTTGCACGGGGACAATTCCATGGGGACAATTAGACAAGGACAGTGACATGGGGACACTTTGCATGGGGACGGGGACACAGGGACAGGGACAATTACACAGGGACAGTGGCACGGGGACGTGTTGCACGGGGACAATTCCATGGGGACAATTAGACGAGGACAGTGACACAGGGACACTTTGCATGGGGGCGGTGGCATGGGGACAGGGACAATGACATGGGGACAGTGACACAGGGACACGTTGCATGGGGACACGTTGCATGGGGACAGTGGCGCGGGGATACTGGAACGGGGACAATGGCATGGGGACCGTTGCATGGGGACAATTACCCAAGGACAGTGACACAGGGGCACTTTGCATGGGGACAGTGGCACGGGGACAGGGACAATTACGTGGGGACAGTGACACAGGGACAATGGCACAGGGACACTCTGCATGGGGACAGTGGCACAGGGATGCCAGCACAGGGACACTTTGCATGGGGACGCTTTGCACAGGGACAGTGGCACGGGGACAATCACATGGGGACACTTTGCACAGGGATGCTTTGCACGGGGACACTTTGTCCCCATGTCCCCATCCTGTCCCTGTCCTGTCCCCGTGTCCCCTCCATGCATGTACGAGCTGCCGTGTCCCCATGTCCCCATGTCCCCATGTCCCTGTCCCATGCGCACGCGCACTCCTTTGCCCCCTGTCCCTTGCACACTTGTGTCCCTTGTCCCCATCCCCTGCACGTACCTGCTTCCGTGTCTCTTGTCCCCGTGTCCCCATCCTGTCCCTGTGTCCCTTGTCCCTGCATCCCAATGTTCTCATGCCCCTCATCCCTGTGTCCCCATATCTCCATGTCCCTCGTCCCCATGTCCCTTGTGTCCATTTCCCTCATCCCAATGTCCCCACATCTCTTGTCCCCATGTTCTCATGTCCTGTGTCCCCATGTCCCTGTGTCCCCACATCCCTTGTGTCCATGCCCGTCATCCCAATGCCCCCATGTTTCTGTGTCCCCATGTCCCCACATCCCCATGTCCCTTGTCCCCATATCCCAATGTTCTTATGTTCTCATCCCAATGTCCCCACATCTCCTGTCCCTATGTCTCCATGTCCCTGTGTCCCCATGTCCCCATGTCCCACATACCCACGTCCCTTGTCCCCATATCCGTATGTTCTCACGTCCCTCATCCCCATGTCCCCACATCTCCTGTCCCCATGTCCCCCTGTCCCTTGTGTCCATGCCCCTCATCCCAATGCCCCCGTGTCCCTGTGTCCCCATGTCCCTTGTCTCCATGTCCCCACGTCCCCATGTCCCCGTGTCCCCATGTCCATATGTCCCATGTCCCATGTCCCCACATCCCTCATCCCCATATCCCAATGTCCTCACGTCCCTCATCCCCATGTCCCCACATCTCCTGTCCCCATGTCCCCCTGTCCCTTGTGTCCATGCCCCTCATCCCAATGCCCTCGTGTCCCTGTGTCCCCATGTCCCAATGTCCCCATGTCCCTTGTCCCCATATCCCAGTGTTCTCTTGCCCCTCATCCCAATGTCCCCATATCCCAATGTTCTCATGTCCCTCATCCCCATGTCCCCATGTCCCCGTATCCCCCTGCCCTCCCCGCGCCCCCCACCCCCCTGCGCCCCCCTCCCGCGGTGCGGGGTCCGAGCGGCCGCTGCCGTCCCCGCAGACCTGGGGCTGTTCAGCACCAAGACGCTGGTGGAGGCGAGCGGGGAGCACGCGGTGGAGGTGCGCACGCAGGTGCAGCAGCCCTCGGACGAGAACTGGGACCTGTCGGGGACGCGCCAGGTGTGGCCCTGCGAGAGCAGCCGCTCGCACACCACCATCGCCAAGTACGCCCAGTACCAGGCCTCCTCCTTCCAGGAGTCCCTGCAGGTCGGCGGGCGCAGGGGGGGCACGGGGGGGGGTGTGGGGGGGTGGGGGATGTGGGGACATTGGGGGCATGGGGGGACATGGGGGACGTGGGGGGATGGTGAGGGTATAGGGGGACATGGGGGTATGGGGGGATGTGGGGACGTGGGGGGTACAGGGGGACATGGGGACATAGGGGGTTACAGGGGGACATGGGAGGTATGGGGGGACATGGGGGGTATGGGGGTGCAGGGGACATGGGGGGTACAGGGGGACGTGGGGGGACATTGGGGGTATGGGGGGATGTGGGGACGTGGGGGGTACAGGGGGACGTGGGGGGTATGGGGGAGCAGGGGGACGTGGGAGGACGTGGGGACACAGGGTTTGGGGGGGACATGGGGTGCAGGGGGATGTGGGGACACTCAGGGTGAGGGGGACATGGGGACACGGGGGGATGTGGAGGGCAGGGGTGATGTGGGGGACATCTGGAGGGGGACTTGGGGACGTGGGGTCCCCCCTGTACCCCCTTCCCGTGTTCCCCGCTAACGAGACGTTCCCCGCCAGGAGGACAAGGACAGCGAGGACGAGGAGGCGGAGGAGCCCGACAGCACCACGGAGACCCCCCCCAGGTGGGGCCACCCGGGGGTCCCCCGACACCGAGGGCGGGCGCTGGCCCCGAGGCGTCCCCGGGGTGTCCCCAGGGCGTCCCCGGGGCGTCAGTGGGGGGACCCCGGCTCGGGGACGTGCCGCGTCCCCCCCGTAACCCCTGCGCCCCGCAGCAACCCCGACCAGAAGTCCCACCAGATCATCAAGTTCGGGACCAACATCGACCTCTCGGATGCTAAGAGGTGAGGGGGGCACCCATGGGTGAGGGGGGGACCGCGCTGGGGGTGACGGGCACCTGTGGGTGACCTGTGGAGGAGCATCCAATGGTCGAGCATCCCAAGGGTGGCCATCCCAAGAGTGACTCTCATAGGTGATTGTCCAATGGGTGACCATCCCATGGTTGACCATCCAGTAGGTGACCATCCCGTGGGTGACCATCCAGTAGGTGACCATCCAGTAGTTGACCATCCCAAGGGTGACCATCCCGTGGGTGACCATCCAGTGGGTGACCATCCCATCCAATAGCCGATCATACAATGGTTGACCACCCAATGGTTGACCGTCCCACGGCTGATCATCCCATGGTTGACCATCCAATGGCTGGCTGTCCAGTGGGTCACCTTCCCACGGGTGACCATCCCAATGTCTGACCAACCTGTGGGCTGACCATCCAGTAGTTGACAACCCAATGGTTGACCACCTAAGAGTTGACCCTCCAACATTTGACTGTCCCATGGTTGACCATCCCATGGGTGACCATCCCATGGGTGACCACCTCATGGCTGATCATCCAGTAGTTGTCCATCCAATGGTTGACTGCCTGCTGGCGACCATCCCATGGTTGACCATCCCATGGTTGATCATCCAATAGTTGACCATCCAGTAGTTGACCATCCAATGATTGACCATCCCACGGCTGATCAGCCCATAGTTGACTGTCCAGTGGTTGACAGGCCCATGGGTGACCACCTCATGGCTGACCATCCAATGGCTGACCATCCAGTGGTTGACCATCCAATGATTGACCATCCAATGGTTGACCATCCCATGGGTGACCACCTCATGGCTGATCATCCAGTAGTTGTCCATCCAATGGTTGACTGCCTGCTGGCGACCATCCCATGGCTGACCATCCCATGGTTGATCATCCCATGGACAGCCATCTCATGGGTAACTGTCCCATGGTTGATCATCCAATAGTTGACCATCCAATGGTTGACCATCCAATGGTTGACCATCCAGTGGTTGACCATCCGATGATTGACCACCCCATGGTTGACCATCCAAGGGTTGACCATCCAGTGGTTGACCATCCGATGATTGACCACCCCATGGCTGACCATCCAATGGTTGACTATCCCAGGACTGACCATGCAATGGTTGACTAACCCATGGGTGACCATCCCATGGGTGACCGTCCCATGTGTCCCCGTCCAGGTGGAAGCCGCAGCTGCAGGAGCTGCTGAAGCTGCCGGCCTTCATGCGGGTCTCCTCCACGGGCAACATGCTGAGCCACGTGGGCCACACCATCCTGGGCATGAACACCGTCCAGCTCTACATGAAGGTGCCAGGCAGCCGCACACCCGGTGAGCGGGGCCGCGGGGCGGGGGGCACGGGGGGCCGTGCGGGCTGCGGGGGGGTGACACCGCCGCTGGTCCCGTGTCCCCCCCAGGCCACCAGGAGAACAACAACTTCTGCTCCGTCAACATCAACATCGGGCCCGGGGACTGCGAGTGGTTCGCGGTGCACGAGCACTACTGGGAGACCATCTCCGCCTTCTGCGACAAGTGAGGGCAGGGCTTGGGGGAGAGCGGTGACAGCAGTGACAGCAGTGGCACCGTGTGACCCCGTCTGTGTCGCAGGCACGGCGTGGACTACCTGACGGGCTCGTGGTGGCCCATCCTGGAGGACCTGTACCGCTCCAACATCCCCGTGTACCGCTTCATCCAGCGCCCCGGCGACCTGGTGTGGATCAACGCCGGCACCGTGCACTGGGTGCAGGCCACCGGCTGGTGCAACAACATCGCCTGGAACGTCGGGCCCCTCACCGGTACGGGGCGCGGGGACCGGGGCGCTTTGCTGGTGGGGTGATGGTGGGGATGCAATGGGGACAGAGTGGGGACAGAACGGGGACACAACGGGGGAACAATGGGGGAACAATGGGGGAACAATGGGGATGCAATAGAGAAACAGCGACAACACAACGTGGAAACAATGGGAACACAATGGGGTTGCAGTGAGGATAGAAGGGGGGTGTAACAGGGAAATGTTGGGGACACAACGGGGGTACAATGGGGACACAACGGGGACAAAATGGGGGAACAGTGGGGATGCAATAGAGAAATAACAGCAGGGACAGAATGGGGACACAACGGGGATACAATGAGGATGCAATAGGGGTACAATGGGGACACAATGGGGTAACAATGGGGGTGCAATGAGGATGGAAGGGGGATGCAACAGAGAAATGATGGAGACAAAACAGGGACACAGTGGGGGTGCAGTGGAGGACAACGGGGGTGCGATGGGGACACAAAAGGAACACGATGGGGATACTATGGGGACACAACGGGGATGCAACGGGAACACAGTGAGGGTGCAGTGGGGACACGAGTGCCACACCATGGGGGTGGGACATGGCTGGGGACACAGCCCTAAGGGTGACACGGTGTGGCCGGGGGACACCCGTGACGTCCCTGCTGTCCCCATAGCCTACCAGTACCAGCTGGCGCTGGAGCGCTATGAGTGGAACGAGGTGAAGAACGTCAAGTCCATCGTGCCCATGATCCACGTCTCCTGGAACGTCGCCCGCACTGTCAAGATCAGCGACCCCGACCTCTACAAGATGATCAAGTGAGCGCAGGGGCGCGGTGGGGCTGGGGCCACCCTGGGGACAAGGACGGGGCCACGCCAGGGCTGACACCGCCGCAGGACGGGGGGACGGGGACGTCCCCGTCGCCACGGGGTGGTGGCTGACGCATGTGGCCATGCGGTGCTGGCCGTTGCAGGTACTGCCTGATGCAGTCCATCAAGCACTGCCAGGTGCAGCGCGAGAGCTTGGTCCGCGCCGGCAAGAAGATCGCCTACCAGGGACGGGTGAAGGACGAGCCGGCGTACTACTGCAACGAGTGCGACGTGAGTGCTGGTGGGGGCCGGGGGGACTGGGGCTGGGCGTGGTCTTGGCATGGCCTTGGAGTGGTCTTGGCCGTGGTCTTGGTCACAGTCAGGCTGTGGACTTGGCTATAGTTTTGATGTGGTCATGCCCATGGAGTTGGCTTGCACTTGGCCATGGTTTTGACGTGGTCATGGCCATGGCTTTGGCTTGGTCTTGGTCATGGTTTTGACATGGATATGCCCATGGCATTGGCTTGGGCTTGACTGTGATCTTGGCATGGTCATGGCCATGGCTTTGGCTTAGCCTTGGCCACAGTCTCTGTATGGTCTTGGCGTGGTGATGGCTATGGTTTTGGTTTAGTCATGACCATCATCTTTGTCATCACGGCCATGGCATTGGCTTGGTATTAGCCACGGTCTTTATGTGGTCTTGGCATGGTGATGGCCACGGCAATGGCTTGGGCTTGGTCCTGGTGTTGGCCATGGATTTTACATGGTCTTGGCATGCTGTGGCCACGGCGTTCTCTTGGTGTTGAGCGTGGTCTTGGCCGTGACACTGACTTAGACTTGACCATGGTCTCTGAGTGGTCTTGGCATGGTCATAGCCACGGTTTTGGTTTGGTCTTGACCACGGTCTTGACGTGGTCATGGCCATGGCATTGGCTTGTGCTTCGCTGTGATCTTTACATGGTCTCGGTGTGGTCATGGCCACAGCAACAGCTTGGTCTTGGTCCTGGTCCTGGTCTTGGCCATTGTCTTGGTTCTGGTTTTGGCCACTGTCTTGGCCATTGCTTGGTCATGGTCTTGCCGTTGTCTTGGTTCTGGTCTTGGTGATGGTCTTGACCACGGTCTTGACCCAGTCACAGCCGTGGCATTGCCTTGGCCATGGCTTTTGCATGGCCTCATCGTGGGTGACCGGGACCGGCCCCGGGTGCAAACCGAAAGGCGACGGCGGGTGGGGGGGCCGCACCCGGGAGCACCACCGCTGAGCCGTGTGCCGCAGGTGGAGGTGTTCAACATCCTCTTCGTGACGAGCGAGACCGGCGGGCGCAACACCTACCTGGTGCACTGCGAGGGCTGCGCCCGGCGCCGCAGCGGGGCCCTGCACGGCGTCGTCGTCCTCGAGCAGTACAAGACCGAGGAGCTGATGCAGATCTACGACGGCTTCACCCTGGTGAGCGCGCGGGGACGGCCCCGGGGGTAGGGGCACCCACAGGCCCAACGCGGGGACACCCCCGGGATCATGGGATCACCAGCATGGGGACGCCCAACATCGGGGTGACCAACTTGGGGTTACCCATGGGGACACACAACAAGGGCATGACCAACCTGGGGACACCCAACATGGGGATGACCAACCTGGGGTCACCCATGGGACCACCAGCATGGAGACACCCAGAATGGGGACACCCATGGGATCACCTACACGGGGATGCCCAAAATGGGGACACCCAACCTGGGGACACACAGCATGGGGGTGACCAACCTGGGACCACCCATGGGGGTCACCCAACATGGGGTCACCCACCTTGGGGTCACCCATAGGATCGCCAGCATGGGGACACCCAACATCGGGGTGACCAACCTGGGGTCACCCATGGGGACACCCAACGTGGGGTCACTCAACTTGGGGTCACCCAACAAGGGGATGACCAACTTGGGGTCACCCATGGGACCACCAGCATGGGGACACCACGACTGGGGGGGGGTCACCCATTATTGGGACACCCAAGGGACCACCAGCATGGGGTCACTCAACTTGGGGTCACCCATAGGGATGCCCAACATGGGGTCACCCAGCATGGGGACACCACCCATGGGACCCCCAGCATGGGGACACCCAACCTAGGGCCACCCAACAGGGATGAGGACACCCAACTTGGGGTCACCCAACTTGGGGCCACCCATGGGACCACCACTATGGGACCACCACTATGGGGCCACCCAAGGGACCTCCATTACGGGACCCCCACTATGGGGTCACCAACACGGGGACACCCTTGGGACCCCCGCCCCCCGGGGCCGCCCCTTCCCGTGTGTCCCCCCCTTTCCCCGTGTCCCCAGGGGTAGTGGCGGTGGTGGTGGGGGGGGGGTCCCTATGGGGGTGCCCCCCCCTGACGCCGGGTCCCTTGCAGGTGGCGTCGCCCAGCTCCAGATGAGCCCTGCCCGGCCCAGGGGGTTCCTGGGCGCCCGTGACAGGGATGGGGACACGGGGACGCCCCCCCCGGCCCCCACCCCGAACACTTTTTATTTATTCATGGGGAAATCGCCCCAAAATTGGCCTCCCCCCCTCCCACATCTTCTCGCCCCCCCCTCTCCGCACTCTGAAGAGCAGCACCGGGCCGGGGGGGGCCCGGACAGACGGACGGACGGACGGACGCAGCGGGGACTCGGGGTGCTGGGGGGGGGATTTTTTTTGAGGGGGGGGGGGCAGACGCGAAACTTAATGTTTTTTACAGAAATATCGATTTATAAAAATGAACAATTCCCCCTCAAAACCTGGGGGGGGATGGGGGGGCTCTTCCTGCACCCCCCCCTCCTGATTTGGGGGTCCCTGTGTGGTCCCCACCGCCCCCCCCACACATTGGGGGGGGTCTCCATGGCCCCCCCCCATCTCTTGGAAGGGGGGGTCTCAGTGCCCCCCCCCTCCCGTATCTCTGGGGGGGTCCCGCTGCCCCCCATGACTCAGGGGGGGCCCTGGGAGGGGGGGCCCGCGCCCCCCCCACAGCATTAAGGGGGTGCTGGGGGTGGGCGCTTGGGGGGGGGCTTTGCTGGACCCTTCCCCAAATTTCAACCAAAAACTCGCCCCGGGGGGGCCCCCCCCAAACCAGCCACCCCCTCACTACGGGTCCGGGCCGGGGGGGGCCCCGAGGGGGGTGGAGGCATTTTGGGGTCCCCCCCCGCCCCCTGGGGGGGGCTCAGGTCCACAAGGGGGGTGTCCCCCTCCCCAGGGCTCCCCCAAACCATGGTGCAAAGGGGAGGGGGGCCGCCTGTGCAACCCCTCCCCAAAAGGTGGGGGGGGGCAGCGGGACCCCCCCCCAGCGGGGGGGGACAACTTGGGGTGCGCCCCCCCCCCCCTTCCCGAAGCCTCTTTTTTTTCCCCTTTTTTTGTAAATGACCTTTTTCTGCCTCTTTTTTAATTTATACGCGAAGTGTGTGTGTGGGGGGGGCGCTTTATTTATTGGGGGGGGGTCGGGCCGGGGGTCCCCGGGGGGGGGGGGGGGAGGTGTGTGAGTGTGGGGGAGGGGCTGTGTCTTTTTTGGGGGGGGGAAGAGGGGGGGGCTGCAGCGACCCAGTGTCCTGACCTGGGGGGGGGGGTCCCAAAACCCGCGCCCCCCCCTCCTCCCCCCCCATGACCTGGGTGCCCCCCCCACCCCCCCACCATGGTGCTGGGCCCTGCGGCCACCCCGGACCCCCCCACCCCGTGTCCCCCCCCCCCTCCTCCCATCTCCCCCCCTTCCCTCCCCTGTCCCCCCTCCCCCCCCCACGGCCCTGGTGTTTTATTGAGGGTCGGGGGAGGGGGGGGGGCTGGGGGTGCCCCCCCCGCCTTGCCCCCCCCCCCTTGCGGCCACAGAAGCTATTTTGTACCTGAGATTAAATTAACTCGCACAGCCCGGACGGCTCCGATTTTGGGGGGGGGGGGGGATTTGGGGAGGGGTCAGGGGCTGGGGGGGGGCATTATGGGATGGGGGGAGATGGGGGGGGGGTCAGGAATTTGGGGGGGGGGCACAAGGACTTGGGGGTGCAATGTCGGGGCTTCAATGGGGCCATGAGACCCTCCCCCCCATGGTAAATTGGGGGGGGGGGCTCTGAGATTGGGGGGGGGGCTGTTTCTTCGTGGGGGGGTCCATCAGATGTTGGCTGTTAGGTGATGGGGGGGGTCCCTCACACATGGGGGGGGTCACTCACATGTGGGGGGGTCCATCAGACGTTCGGGGTCTCCATCATGGTCTGGGGGTGTCCATTATATTTGGGGGGGGTTTGTCATTTGGGGGGGGGCCATGAAGTGCGGGGGGGGTCCGTCACTCCTGGGGGGGCCATCACTTTTGGGGGGGGGGGGGTCCGTCACACTCCGGGGGGGTCTTTCAATCCGGAGTGGGTCTGTCACTTGCTGGGGGGGTCCATCACTCCAGGGGGGGTCCATCACTCCTGGGGGGGGTCGGTCGCTCCTGGGGGGGGTCGGTCGCTCCGGGGGGGGGTCCGTCACACCGGGGGGGGCCGCTAGGGGTAGAGGGCGGCGGCGGCCCCCTCGCGCTCCACCTCGATGGACACGATGTGGTGCCCGGGGACCATGGCCAGGCCCAGCACCCGGGGCTCGCTGCCGGGGAATGAGTCTGGGGGGGGACACACAGAGAGGGGGGGGGGGTCAGGGGGGAGCGGTAACAGCCCCCCAACCCCTCCCCCCCCCAAAAAAAAAAAAAAAGAATTAAAATTACAAATTAAAGATGGGAGCACAGCAGCAAGAAGACGGGGACTCCATGGTGCACATGGGGACCCCCCCATATAAAAACCCCAATTTTCTTTTTTTTGGGGGGGGGGGTCAGGGAACAAGGTGACAACACTACCATGACCCCCCCCAATTAAAAAAATAATTAAAAATTAAAACTTAAATGGAAGGGAGCGCAGATGCAAGGGGAAAGGGACCCTGTGGTGCTCATGGGGATCCCCCCCCCGGTTTAAAAAAAAAAACATTTTTTTTTTTGTGGGGGTCATGGGACAAAGTGCCAATAGTACAACAACCCCCCCCAATTAAAGAGTTAATTAATAATTAAAAATTAAAGGATGGGAGCACAGCAGCAAGGAGAAGGGGACCCCATGCCATGTGTGTGGACCCCCCCATACAAAAACCCCAATTTTCTTTTTGGGGGGGGTCAGGGGATGAGGTGCCAACGCTACCACACCCCCCCCAATTAAAAATTAATTAAATTAATTCAAATTTAAAAAAAAAATAAAGGGCAGGGAGCTAAGCAACAAGGAGAAGGGGACCCCATGGCACATGTGTGGACCCCCCCATATAAAAATCCCATTATTTTTTTTTTTTGGGAGGGGGGGGGTCAGGGTTCGAGGTGCCAACACTACCACACCCCCCCCAATTAAAAAAATTAATTAAATTAATTCAAATTAAAAAAACAAATAAAGGGCAGGGAGCTCAGCAGCAAGGAGCCGGGCACCCCGTAGCACACACGGGACCCCCCCCCCTCTGTTACAACCCCCCCCCAATATTTATTTTTGGCGGTGCCCCCCCCCTCACCCGAGGCCTTGAGGAACTCCTGCGCGGAGCCGAGGATGACGTTGGCGTCGCGGTCGGTGCAGAGGAAGGCCCCCACCAGCGTGCGCCCGTCCGACATGCGGATGCGCAGGCTGCGGTTCAGCAGCGCCTCCAGGCGCCGCCGCGCGCGGGGGTGGCCCCCCCCGGGGGTCTGCTGGGGTTGGGGAGGGGGGGGTGAGGGCCCTATGGGCACCTATAGGCGCCTATGGGTCCCCTATGGGGCCCTATAGATCCCCCATGGGTACCCTATGGGCACCTATAGTCACCTATGGGACCCTATGGGGCCCTTATGGATCCCTCTACGTCACCTAGGGGTGCCCTATGGGTCCCCTATGGGGCCCTATAGATCCCCCATGGGTACCCTATGGGCACCTATAGGCACCTATGGGACCCTATGGGGCCCTTATGGA
This sequence comes from Anas platyrhynchos, assembly GCF_047663525.1. NCBI lineage: Eukaryota > Metazoa > Chordata > Aves > Anseriformes > Anatidae > Anas > Anas platyrhynchos. The sequence continues at coordinate 3,783,521 of NC_092625.1, forward strand.
TCCCTCTGCGTCACCTAGGGGTGCCCTATGGGCATCTATGGGTCCCCTACAGGTTCCTATGGGGCCCTACAGATCCCCCATGGGTACCCTATGGGCACCTATAGGCGCCTATGGGGCCCTTATGGATCCCTATGCGTTGCCTAGGGGTGCCCTATGGGCATCTATGGGTCCCCTACAGGTTCCTATGGGGCCCTATAGATCCCCCATGGGTACCCTATGGGCACCTATAGGCACCTATGGGGCCCTTATGGATCCCTATGGGGCCCTTATGGATCCCTCTGCGTCACCTAGGGGTGCCCTATGGGTCCCCTATGGGTGCCTATGGGGCCCTATAGATCCCCCATGGGTACCCTATGGGCACCTATAGGCGCCTATGGGGCCCTTATGGATCCCTCTGCGTCACCTAGGGGTGCCCTATGGGCATCTATGGGTGCCTATGGGGCCCTATAGATCCCCCATGGGTACCCTATGGGCACCTATAGGCGCCTATGGGGCTCTTATGGATCCCTCTGCGTCACCTAGGGGTGCCCTATGGGCATCTATGGGTGCCTATGGGGCCCTATAGATCCTCCATGGGTACCCTACGGGCACCTATAGGCGCCTATGGGGCCCTTATGGATCCCTATGGGGCCCTTATGGATCCCTCTGCATCACCTATGGGTCCCCTATGGGGCCCTATAGATCCCCCATGGGTACCCTATGGGCACCTATGGGGCCCTTATGGATCCCTATGGGGCCCTTATGGATCCCTCTGCGTCACCTATGGGTGCCCTATGGGCATCTATGGGTCCGCTATGGGGCCCTATAGATCCCCCATGGGTACCCTATGGGCACCTATAGGCACCTATGGGACCCTATGGGGCCCTTATGGATCCCTCTGCGTCACCTAGGGGTGCCCCATGGGCATCTATGGGTGCCTATGGGGCCCTATAGATCCCCCATGGGTACCCTATGGGCACCTATAGGGCCCTTATGGATCCCTCTGCGTCACCTAGGGGTGCCCTATGGGTCCCCTATGGGTGCCTATGGGGCCCTATAGATCCCCCACGGGTACCCTATGGGCACCTATAGGCGCCTATGGGGCCCTTATGGATTCCTATGCGTCGCCTAGGGGTTCCCTATGGGTCCCTGTGGGTGCTTACGGGTCCCCTACGGGTGCCCTATGGGTGCCCTATAGGTCCCCGTGGGTGCCCTATAGATGCGCTATAGGCGCCTATGGGACCCTCTGGGGCCCTTATGGATCTCCATGGGGCCCTTATGGATCCCCCATGGGTACCCTATGGGCACCTATAGGCGCCTATGGGGCCCTTATGGATCCCTATGGGGCCCTATAGATCCCCCATGGGTACCCTATGGGCACCTGTAGGCACTTATGGGTCCCTATGGGGCCCTTATGGATCCCTATGCGTCGCCTAGGGGTGCCCTATGGGTCCCTGTGGGTGCCTATGGGTGCTTACGGGTCCCCTATGGGTGCCCTATAGGTCCCTGTGGGTCCCTATGGGCCCGTATGGATCCCTGTGCGTCACCTATGGGTGCCCTATGGGCATCTACGGGTACCTGGGGGTGCCTAAGGGTGCCCTGTGGGTCCCTATAGATCCCCTATGGGTGTCTTATGGGCACCTATAGGTCCCTGGGGGTGCCTATGGGTGCCCTATGGGCACCTATGGGTTCCCTATGGGTGCCTAAGGGTGCCTATGGGGGCTCAATAGGTCCCTGTGGGTTCCTATGGGTACCCGGTGGGTTCCCATGGGTGCCCTATAGATGCCCTATAGGTCCCTGTGGGTGCCTATGGGTCCCCTATGGGTGCTCTATGGGTCTCTATGAGCACCCTACAGGCACCTATGGGTCCCTATAGGTGCCTATGCGTCCCCTATGGATCCCATATTGGTCCCCTATAGGTGCCTATGGGTCTCTATGGGTCCCTAAGGGTGTCAGGATGGCCTGCAGCCCCCCCCAGGATCACCCATAGACCCCCTATAGATCCCACAGACCCCCCCCAGAATCCCAGGACCACCTATAGCCCCCCCCCATGGATCCCACAGCCCCCCACAGCCCCCCTTATTGATCCCAGGACTGCCTATAGCGCCCCCATACCCCCCAGGACCACCTATAGCCCCCATACCACCCCTCACCCCAGCCCCCACAGCTCCTAGGGGCCCTATAGCCCTCCTGTGCCCCCCCCCCCGCACTGCCCCGATCCCCCCGCAGCCCCCCTATAGCCCCCCCGGTCCCTTATGGTCCCCTGAGCCCCTTAAGGTCCTCAGTCCCCTATAGCTCCCTGTGCCCTATAACTCCTGGCCCCTTATAGCCCCCTCCTCCCCTATGGCCCCTCATCCCCTATAGCTCCTCAGTTCCCTATACCTCCCCGCTCCCCTACAGCCCCCCAGTCCCATATAGACCCCATGTCCCCTATAGCCCCCCAAGCCCTGATAGATCCCCCTTCCCCTATAGATCCCCTGGCCCCCTATAGCCCCCCTGGCCCTCTATAGACCCCATGTCCCCTATAGTCCCCCAGTCCCTTATTCTAGCCCCAGTCCCCTATAGCCCCCTTGGTCCCTATACCGCCCCAGTCCCCTATAGATCCCTATAGCCCCCATGTCCCCTGTAGACCCCCTCCAGTCCCCTATACCCCCCCCCATACCCCCTATAGACCCCCTATAGTCCCCTATAACCCCCCCGGTCCCCTATAGATCCCTACAGCCCTCATGTCCCCTATAGCCCCCCCCCAGACCCCCCGCCAGTCCCTATACCGACCCGGTCCCCTACAGCCCCCCGGTCCCCTATAGGTCCCTATAGACCCCCGATATCCCCTATAGCCCCCCAGTCCTCTATAGACCCCCCCCACCCCCTATAGACCTCCCCGGTCCCCTATAGGTCCCTATAGCCCCCCCATGTCCCCTATAGACCACCTATAGACCCCTATAGCCCCCCGGTCTCCTACAGAGCACAAGTCCCCTATAGCCCCCCCATGTCCCCTATAGATCCCCGGTCCCCTATAGCCCCCCCCCCCGGACCCCTATAGGTCCCTATAGCCCCCCCCATATCCCCTATAGCCCCCCAGTCCTCTATAGCCCCCCCCCACACCCCCTATAGACCCCCTATAAACCCTCCCAGTCCCTTATAGGTCCCTATAGCCCCCCCATGTCCCCTATAGCCCCCCTCCAGACCCCTATAGCCCCCCCCCCGGTCCCTACAGCCCCCCCGGTCCCTTATAGCCCCCCCATGTCCCCTATAGCCCCCCTATAGACCCCCTTTCCCCTATAGCCCCCCCATGCCCCCTATAGACCCCTATAGCCCCCATGTCCCCTATAGCCCCCCCATACCCCCTATAGACCCCTATAGCCCCCCCATACCCCCTATGGACCCCCTATAGCCCCCCCGGTCTCCTATAGACCCCCAGTCCCCTATAGCCCCCCCATACCCCCCATAGACCCCTATAAACCCCTCGGTCCCCTATATCCCCCATGTCCCCTATAGAGCCCTAGTCCCCTACAGACCCCCCAGACCCCCTATAGACCCCCTATACACCCCCCCGGTCCCCTATAGACCCCCATTCCCCTATACCCCCCCATACCCCCCCTCCCCCCCCCCTCTCACCGCCGGGCCCCGCCCCCTCCCTCCGCAGCCGTTCTCCCCCGCCGCTTCCGCCATGGCGCCGACGCTTCCCGGCAGCCCCCGCGCGGCGGGGAGGGGAGGGGAGGGGGGGCGGGGACTACAACTCCCAGCACACCCCGCGCGGGGCGGCTTCCGGCTCTCCCGCCCCCCCCCCCGCAGCCGTCGCCATGGCAGCGAGGCGCGCTGGGGGCGGGGCTTGGCTCAACGGCAGCGGGGAGGCGTTGCCGTGGAGACGGCGCTTTACGGCAGCGTTGCCGTGGAGACGGCGCTTTTGCGGCGGCGTTGCCTCGGCGACGGCGCTTTGCGGCGGCGTTGCCATGGCGGCGCAGCAGCGGCCCCGGTACTTCACGCCGCGGGAGGTGGCGGCCGCGGCCCGCAGGGGGCGGCCCTGGCTCAGCGCCCTCGGCCGCGTCTTCGACCTGGAGCCGGTGCTGAGGGAGCGCCGAGGTGGGGGGGCACCGGGACGCCCCCTCCTCATTTTGGGGGGGGGGGGCACCGGGACCCCCCCCCCCCCCCAGCCGTTATGGGGGTTCCCGGAGGGCCCGGGGGGGGGGGGAGGGGAGGGGGGGGGAGGGCCGGAGGTGATCGCCCCCCCCCCTCTGCTCACCCCCCCCCCAGGTGATCCCAGCTTGCGGCCCCTACTGGAGGCTCTGGGGACTGACATCAGCCACTGGTTTGACCCCCAGACCGGCGAAGTGAGTGGGGGGGGGGAGGGGGGGGTCCCAGTGCGTGGAGGGGGAGTCCCAGTATGGGGGAGGGGTCGCCAGTATGAAGGGGGGGGGGGTGTCCCAGTATGAGATGGGGGGTCCCCAGTATGGGGGAGGGGGGGGGGGCCAGTATGGGATGGGGGGGGCCCAGTATGGGGGAGGGGGTCGCCAGTATGAAGGGGGGGTGTCCCAGTATGGAATTGGGGGGGTCCCAGTATGGGATGGGGGGGTGTCCCAGTGTGTGGAGGGGGAGTCCCAGTATGGGGGAGGGGGTCCCAGTATGGAGGGGGGGGTCCCAGTATGTAGGGGGGGGTCCCAGTATGGAGGGGGGGTGTCCCAGTGTGTGGAGGGGGGTCCCAGTATGGAGGGGGGGTGTCCCAGTGTGTGGAGGGGGGTCCCAGTATGGAGGGGGGGTGTCCCAGTGTGTGGAGGGGGAGTCCCAGTATGGGGGAGGGGGTCCCAGTGTGTGGAGGGGGGTCCCAGTATGGAGGGGGGGTGTCCCAGTGTGTGTGGGGGAGTCCCAGTATGGGGGAGGGGGTCGCCAGTATGGAGGGGGGGGGGCCAGTATGGGATGGGGGGGGTCCCAGTATGGGGGAGGGGGTGTCCCAGTGTGCGGAGGGGGGTCCCAGTATGGGATGGGGGGGTCCCAGTGTGTGTGGGGGAGTCCCAGTATGGAGGGGAGGGGGGTCCCAGTATGGGGGAGAGGGTCGCCAGTATGGAGGGGGGGGGCCAGTATGGGATGGGGGGGCCAGTATGGGGGAGGGGGGTCCCAGTGTGTGGGGGAATCCCAGTATGGGGGGAGGGGGTTGCCAGTATGAAGGGGGGGGGGTCCCAGTATGGGGGAGGGGGGTCCCAGTGTGGGATGGGGGAGTCCTGGGGTTGGGGGGGGAATCGTCTCTCTGGGGGAGGGGTCCCAGACGCGGGGGGGGGGGGGGGTCCCAGTATGGGGGGAGGGGGTCGGCAGTATGGAGCGGGGGGGGGGCCCAGTATGGGATGGGGAGGTCTCGGGGGAGGGGATCCCAGTTGGGGGGGGGGTCCCAGTGCCCCTTTGGGGGGCCCAGATTGGAAGGGGGGGGGGCACTGGGTTTTGGGGGGTCCCAGTATGAGGGGGGGGGGGTCCCAATGTGGGACGGGGGCATCCTGGGGGGGGTCCCAGACCCGGGGGGGGGGGGGGGGGGGTCCCATTCACTGCCGTTCACCCCCCCCGCCCCCCCCCACAGCCCAGGACCCGCGTGGACCCCCGGACCGGCTGCGTCTCCTTCCGCTCCCCGGGGGCGGCCCTGCTCGGGGACCCCCCCCCGACGCCGAGCTCGGACTGGGTCCCCCCCCCGCCGTGGTGGCGGGACCCCCGGCGGGAGGTGGGGCTCCTCTCCGCAGCCCCCCGCCTGCTGCGGCTCCTCAACACCCTCACCGGGCAGCAGCACCTCCTGGAGGTGAGGGGGGGGCGCGGGGGGGGGGCGCGGGGGGGACCCTTTTGGGGTGGGGGCACCCCAAGGCTTGGCCCCAGATGGGTTTTGGGGGGCTGCGGGTTTTTTTTTTTGGGGGGGGCGTGGGCAAAGTTTGGCCCCAACCCTTTTTTTTTTTTTTTTTTTTTTTTTTGGGGGGGGGGGTGCTGGTGTCATTTTGGGGGGGTGGGGGACCCCAAGGTTTGGCCCCGTCCCCTTTTTGGGGGTCCCTGGTGCCCCTTTGTGCGGGGGGCTGGGGTTTAGGGGCCCCCCAGGTTTGGCCCCAGCCCCTTTTTGGGGTCCCCAGTGTCCCTTTGGGGGGGGTTGAGGCTTTAGGGGCTCCCCAGGTTTGGCCCCCTCCCCTTTTTGGGGGTCCCTGGTGTCACCCTGGGTGGGGTTGGGGGCTCAGGGGACCCCCAGATTTGTCCCCACACCCTTTGGGGGGGTCCATGGTGCCCCTTTGGGGGGGGGTTGGGGGTTTAGGGGACCCCAAAGTTTGGCCCCATCCTCTTTTTGGGGGTCCCTGGTGTCACTTTGGGGGGGTTGGGGGACTCAGGGGATCCCCAGGTTTGGCCCCATCCCCTTTTTGGGGGTCTCCAGGGTTGGGGATTGGGGTCAGGGGACCCCAACGTTTGGTCCCAGCCCCTTTTTGGGGTCCCTGGAGTCACTTTAGGGGGGGTCAGGCGTTAGGGGACCCCCAGACTTGACCCTGTCCCCTCTTTGGGGTCCCCACTTTTAACCCGGGGGGGGGGGTTGGGGGTCTCAGTGGACCCCCCAGACTTGTCCCCAGACCCTTTTTGGGGGTCCCTGGTGTCACTGGGGGAGGGGTTGGGGGACCCCCAGGTTTGACCCTGTCCCATTTTGGGGTCCCTGCTGTCACTTTAGGGGGCCCCAAAGTTTGGCCCCGTCCCCTTTTTGGAGGGTCCTGGAGTCACTTTAGGGGAGTTTTAGGGGCCCCCAGGTTTGACCCCAACCGCTTTTTGGGGTCCCTGCTGTCATCTTTGGGGGGGGTTGGGGGACCCCCAGGTTTGACCCTGTCCCATTTTGGGGTCCCCGCTGTCACTTTAGGGGGGTTTTGGGTTTTAGGGGCCCCCAGGCTTGACCCCAGCCCCTTTTTGGGGTCCCTGGAGTCACTTTAGGGGGGTTTGGGCTTTAGGGCACCCCCAGACTTGTCCCCAGACCGTTTTTGGGGGTCCCTGGTATCACTTTGGGGAGGGGTTAGGGGACCCCCAGGTTTGGCCCCAGCCCCTTTTTGGGGTGTCCCTGGAGTCACTTTATTGGGGTTTTGGGTTTTAGGGCCCCCCAGGCTTGACCCCAGCCCCTTTTTGGGGTCCCCGCTGTCATCTTGGGGGGGGGAGGGGGGCGGGTTGGGCCTTTAGGACCCCCCCACGCTTGCCCCTTCCCCTTTTTAGGTCCCCACTGCCCCCCCATGCTTGCCCTTTGGCCCTTTAGTGACCCCCCATACATACAACCGGGGGGGGGTTCCTTTTACCTTTGGGGTCCCCCCTTTAATTTTGGGGGGGGGGTCCCTCACCCCCCGTGCCCCCCCCCCCCCCCCAGTGTGCGGAGAGGAGACGGTGGAGGACATCCAGAGGCGGGCGCTGCCCTGGAACGCCAACGCCAGGAACTACACCTGGCGCAGCGGGGGGGTCACCCTGCACCCCACCCTGACGCTGGAGGAGAACGGGGTCCCCGACGACACCCCCGAACTGCTCCGCCTCGCCATGGACCCCGTCGAGTTCGCCACCACCGTGCTGCTCTACTTCAGGGACAACTTCAGCGAGCTGTAGGGCCGCGCCGCCCCCCCCCCCCGCCCCCCCGGTACGGCACCCCCACACGGGGGGATTTGGAGCCCCCAGCCCCAAATCCTGTCCCAAAAGGGCCCCTGGGAAACGCCCAACCCCAAAAGGGCCCCAGGGAGCCCCCAGCCCCAAATCCAACCCTAAAAGTGCCCCTGGGAAACGCCCAACCCCAAAACTGCCCCTAGGAGCCCCCAGCCCCAAATCCAACCCTAAAAGTGCCCCTGGGAAACGCCCAACCCCAAAAGGGCCCCAGGGAGCCCCCAGCCCCAAATCCTGCCCCAAAAGGGCCCCAGGAGCCCCCAACCCAAATCCAACCCCAAAAGGGCCCCGGGAGCCCCCCCAACCCCAAATCCTGCCCCAAAAGGGCCCCTGGGAACCGCCCAACCCCAAACTGCCCCTAGGAGCCCCAGCCCCAAATCCAACCCTAAAGTGCCACTGGGAAACGCCCAACCCCAAAAGGGCCCCAGGGAGCCCCCAGCCCCAAATCCTGCCCCAAAAGGGCCCCAGGAGCCCCCCAACCCCAAATCCAACCCCAAAAGGGTCCCAGGGAGCCCCCAGCCCCAAATCCTGCCCCAAAAGGGCCCCGGGAGCCAGCCCCCTAACCCCAAAAGGGCCCCAGGGAGCCCCCAGCCCCAAAACTGACACTGGGAGCCCCCAGCCCCAAATCCCACCTCAAAACTGTCCCAGGGAGACCCCCCAACCCCAAAAGTGCTCCGGGGAGTCCCCAGCCCCAAATCCCACCCCAAAAGTGCCCCTCGGAACCCCCCAATCCCTGAACTGCCCCAGGAACACCCAACCCCAAATCCCACCCCAAAACTGCCCCAGGAGCCCCCGGCCCCAAATCCTGCCCCAAAAGGGCCCCAGGGAGCCCCCCAACTCCAAAAGGGCACCAGGGAGCCCCCATCCCCAAATCCAACCCCAAAACTGTCCCAGGAGCCCCCAGCCCCAAATCAACCCCAAAACTGCCCCAGGAGCCCCCAGCCCCAAAACTGACACTGGGAGCCCCCAGTCCCAAAACTGCCCCCAAACTGCCCCTAGGAGCCCCCAGCCCCAAATCCTGCCCCAAAAGTGCCCCGGGGAGCTCCCCCAACCCCAAAAAGGTCTCAGGGAGCCCCCAGCCCCAAATCCTGCCCCAAAAGGGCCCCGGGAGCCCCCTAACCCCAAAAGGGCCCCAGGGAGCCCCCAGCCCCAAAACTGACACTGGGACACCCCAGCCCCAAATCCCACCTCAAAACTGTCCCAGGGAGACCCCCCAACCCCAAAAGTGCTCCGGGGAGTCCCCAGCCCCAAATCCCACCCCAAAAGTGCCCCTCGGAACCCCCCAATCCCTGAACTGCCCCAGGAACACCCAACCCCAAATCCCACCCCAAAACTGCCCCTGGGAGTCCCCCAACTCCAAAACTGCCCCTGGGAGCCCCCAGCCCCAAATCCCACCCCAAAACTGCCCCTGGGACCCCCCAACCCCAAATCTCACCCCAAAACTGCCCCTGGGACCCCCCAGCCCCAAATCCCACCCCAAAACTGCCCCTGGGACCCCCCCAGCCCCAAATCCCACCCCAAAACTGCCCCTGGGACCCCCCCCAACCCCAAATCTCACCCCAAAACTGCTGGGACCCCCCCAGTCCCAAAACTGCCCCTGGGAGCCCCCCCCCAACCCCAAATCTGCCACTGGGACCCCCCTAACCCCAAAACCACCGCTTGGACCCCCCCCATACCCGGCCCCCACCCCAAAATTGCCCTTTTTGACCCCCCCCGCCCTAAAACCCCCGATCCCACACCATAACCCCACCCCAAATCCCCCCCCACCCCAAAAGCTCCCCCCTTCCTTCTTTTCCAGCCCCCCAGGACAATGGACCCCCCCTTGACTCCCCCCCCAAGTATTGCCACGGAGCTGGGTGTGTTTTGAGGCCAATAAAGGCATTTTTGGTGAAAACATCTGCCGCCGAGTCTGGGGGGGTTTGGGGGAGCCCCCCCCTAAAATCCAGCCCTAAAACTGGGGGTGGGGGGGCAGCGAGGGGGGGGCCGCCAGCCTCCGTGCCATCCATCCCACAGAGCAGGGTTGGGAACGCAAAAAATGGTCAAAAAGGGCAAAAACTCCCCAAAACAGGGATGAAGGTGGTGGGAAGGGGGGCGAGCAGCCACGCTGGGCATTGTTTTGGGGGAAAAAGCAGCAAAAAGCCCCCAAAATGGAGCAGCGCTGCCCACAACCATGAGGTCAGGGCAGGGTGGACGGGGAGGTTTGGGGCTTTTTGGGGAGTTTTAGGCGGTTTGGGAATCGTTATTTTGTTACCCCCTCCCCGCAGGGCAGCGGGGCTGGTTCCTGCACCAAAACTCGCCGATTTTGGTGGTTTTGGAGGATTTGGGTGTGAGGGCCGAGGGAGATGGACACTGAGTGCTCTCAGGGCACAGGGAAATGGATCGTTGCTAACGAGATTTGGGAGAAAAAAGGAGGAAAAAAGGCAAAAGCGATGCCAGACGCTGCTCAGCCCTGCGCGGCCCCGGTGCTTTGTCAAGTCTTTGGGGGAAAAAACAGCGAAAAGAGGAAAATTCAAAGCCGGGGCCAGGCTGCGGTGCAGCGCCTGCAGACGGGGTCGCGGCACTGCACGGTTTTGGGGCTTTTTCTCCATTTTTCACCATTTTTAGTGGCGTTTCTGGCAGTGCCACTTGTGGCCTGACCCTGCCACCCCGGCTGGCTCCCAGGGTGGCCTTTTGGGGCAAAAAGGCCAAAAAAAAAGACTCCTGGGAGAACCAAAGTGCTGCCAACACCGCGGGCAGCTCAGGCCGGGCCATGATCCCGCTCACGGCCCTGTTTTGGGTGGATTTGCTGCTTTTTAGTGCATTTGTGGAGCCGGGGAGCGTTTTGGGCCCTGGGGGCAGATTTTTGTCCCCTGCTGTGACACCAAACTTGCCATTTTTCACCCCAATTTCCACACGGGTCTTCACGGGGTCGGGAGCATTGCAGAAGCGATTTTGAGGCCGTTTTTTTCCTTTTTTTTTAAGATTTTTTTTAATTTCTTCCGAGGCCGTTTCTTTCCTTTTTTCTTTTTTCTTTTTTTAATTTTTTTTCCTTTCCGTGCATTTTTTTCCTCATTTTTTTTTTTTTTTTGTTCTCCTGCCCTGCAGCCTAAAGAAAGTAAGAAAAAAAAAAAAACACAAAAAACCCACCCTAAAACCACTCCCTGCCCAAGTATTTAAAAGTAGGGAAGGGAGGGGTGAAAAAAAAAAAAACTATTTTTTTTTTTTTGATTTTTTTTGAGCGTTTTCAGCTCCCCCCCCCTCCCCGTTTTGGGTAGTCGAAACGGGGGGAAAACGGGCAAAAAAAAGGCGGCTCGACTAGTATGGAACTAGTTAACCTTTAACAATTTATGCTGATGTCACACTGAGCATGAGTACTGATTAATCCGCGCCCCCCCCGCCGAAATATTTTTTTTATTGGGGGGGGGGGGGGAAGTATAGGAGAAAGGAGGGAAAAAAAAAAAAAAAAAAAGGCAATAATTTCCCGCAGCCATCTTTGTTTTCGGCTGAAATCTTCCTCTTTCGGGGCCCCCCCCGAAGCGCCGGGAATCCACAAATATTGCGCGCCGAAAGCCGGGGGAGCCGCGGGGCTGCGGGGCACCAAAACCCGCAAAGCGGCCCCAAAAAAAATAGCGATTTCTTGAGCCCGGGGAGGGGGGAGGGGGGGGAGCGGCGGGGGAGCGACCCCGAAAAAAAAAAAAAAAAAAAAAAAAGAGAGAGAAAGAGAAAAAAAAAAAAGCAAGAAAAGGAAAAGGGGGGGATTTTTTTTTTTTTTCTTGCCTCGTTTTTTTTTTTCCTCGAGGCTTTTTTTAAATTTTTTTATTATTTTTTTTTTGTGTTTTTTTTTTTTTTTTCTGAAATTTCTTTTTTTAAGCCTTCAGGAAGGTGTGTGGGGGAGTGTGCGGGGGGGTTGGGGGGGGGGGGGGGGGGACAAAAAAACCCACCGAAAAGCCCCAAAACGGAGGCAGTTTTGGGGGGGTTTGGCGTTTTTCCCCGTGGGGAGGGAGGCGGGGGGCGGTTTTTTTGAGGGGGGGGCTCGTTTTTTTCCTCAATTTCGCTCTTTTTTCCTCGCTTTCTCCTGGAGGTGGTGGTGGGGGGGGGGGGGTTGTGTTTGGGGGGGGGCCGCTTTTCAAAATAAATTTCGGGGCCGCCATTTTCGCTCCGCGCTCCCGTGGAAAATCCTCGCGGGTGGCGCTTTATTTTTATAAATATATAGAGATTTTTTTTTTTTTTTTAATTATTTTTTTGGGCCGCTTTTCACCTTTTTCCAGCCTTTTCGCCTCTTTTATCCCCACACCCCCCCCCCACCACACACACCCTCCTTCTGAGGAGAGGCAGAGGGGGGGGGGGGCGCTCCGGGCGCGGGGGGGCGCCACTTTTGGGGCAGTTTTCTCTCAGTTTTCACCTTTTTTTTTTTTCTTTTTTTTTTTTTTTTGCCTGTCGGGGGGGGGGAGGTTTCACCTCAGCGCGGGGCGGGGGGGAGAGCGCGGAGGGTCCCCCCCCCCCCCCCCCACACACACCCCCTCCTCACCCTCACCCCCCCCCCCCCCCTCCTCCTCCTCCTCCCGCCTCCCGCCTCCCTCCTCACAGCCTCCCGCTCCCTCCCTGCCCCCCCCCCCCCCAGCACCGCCATGGCTTCCCCTCTGAGGGAGGACGAGGAGGAGGAGGAGGAGATGGCGGTGTCCGAGGCGGACGGCGACGAGGACGACGACGACGAAGACGACGACGACGACGACGCCGCCGCCGTTGCCGCTGCCGCCGCCGCCGCCGCCGCCGCCCGCGGCCCCTCCGACATCTTCCTGCCGCCCCCCGCGCCCGCCTCGCCCGCGCCCGCCGCCGCTGAGGCGACTGCGGCGCCGCCAGGTAAGGGCCCCCCCCCCCCGTGCCCCCCCTCTCTCCGCCATCGCCGTTCCCGCCTCAGCCGCTTCCCGCCGAGCCCTTCCCGCCAACGGGGCCGGGGAGGGAGGGGGGGGGTGAAGGGGGGGGGGGTGGTGAGGGGGGGGCTGTTTGTAAACAAGCGGGCCCGGCGCGGGGGGGGGCGGTCACTGAGAGCCCCCCCCCCCTCCTCGTTAAGGTGTCCCCCCCCCTCTAATTAAACACACACACACACACACCCCTCCCCTTTCCGGGAGGGGGGGCGGGCACCGGGCCGCCCCCGCTGGTGTCACCCCCCCCCCCCCCCCCTCTGGTGTCACCCCCCCCTCTGGTGTCACCCCCCCCTCAGTGCCCCCCCTCAGCACCCCCCCTTTTCAATGTCCCCCCCCCTTTCAATGTTCCCCCCCCCCCCACTGGAAATCAAGGGGGGAGGCCACCTCCCGAGCCCCCTCCCCATCCATTTCGCCCCCCCCCCCACATCCATCCCTGAAGGGGGGGCGGTCACCACCTCCCCCCGTTTATATTTACCCCCCCCCAACTTGTTTGTGAGGGGGGGGGGCTTTATACGCCCCCCCCCCCCCCCGAATTGTGTGTGTGGGGGGCACTTTGCAGCCCCCTCCCCATCCATTGCCCTGAAGCATGGGGGGGGGGGGGCAGTTTCCAGCCCCCCTCCCCATCCATTTTTACCCCCCACACACACCAAATTGTGAGGGGGGGCACTCTGCAGCCCCCTCCCCATCCATTTTTACACTCTGGTCCATGACGGGGGGGGGGTGCTCTTTGCAGCCCCCCTCCTTCAATTCCCCCCCCTCCAGCCCTAAATCCTGGGGGGGGGGGACACACAATTTGCAGCCCCCCCCCATCACCGCCTCCTGTCTGTGGGGGGGGGGCACTCACAGATGCTTGGCCTTCATCCCTTCACCCCCCCCCCATCATCCTCAGCTTGAGGTCCGTGACGCCCCCTCCTGCTCTGTGTGTGTGAGGGGGGGGGTTATAACGCCCCCCCCCCCCCAATTTACCCCCCCCCATGGTGGGCTCTGTGTGAGGGGGGGGCTTGGCCTTCATCCCCCCCTCACCCTCCTCCTCCTCCTCCTCCTCCTCAGCATCCCCAGGCTCTGTCCCATGCCCCCCCCCCCAAGCGGTGCCCCCAGCCATGTGCCCCCCCCATTTGGCCTTCATCCCCCCCCCCTCCTCCTCCTCCTCGTGCCCCTTTTTTTGGGGAGGGAGCGATGAGGGGGGGGGGGGGGTCACGCCCCCCCCCCCCAGAGGTGGCCACAGGGCCGGGCAGTGCCGCCGGGTGCGCGCCGCTTTGCCCCGTTTTCTCTCGTTTTTACCTCAGTTTTTCCCGTTTTGCCTCAGTTCCTCTCACTTTACCCCCCCCCCCCCCGCCCTGCCTCGCCGCTTTTCGCGTTTTGCCTCATTTTCGCCCCGTTTCACCTCATTTTCGCCCCCGCCGCCTCGGCTCCTTTCGCTCCTTCCACGCCACTTCCCGGCCTCCGCGTGGGCATCCGAAAACGGGCAAAAAAAAACACGGCAAAAAGCCCATTTTGGGTGGAAAACGCCCCGCTTTGGGCCGCCCCGCGGCTCCCTCGGGGCCCGGCTCTGCCGCCCGGGGTCATTTTGGGGCTGGCGGCGCCGTTTCCGACAGTTTGCCCCGGGCCGCTGACCTAAAATCGGGCCATTTCTGTGCAAACCGCTCACTTTTCTCCCTCCCGTTTTGTTGCTTTTTTTTGTGCTTCGCTTTTTCTCCAGTTTCACCTCAAACCGAGTGTGTGTGGGGGGGGAAGGCATCTTTTAGCCCAAAGTGGCCCAAATGGGTTGGATTAAAAAAAAAGCCCACTTTGGGGCTCTTTTTCCTCATTTTGCAATAAATTCCCTCGTTTCAGAGCTGGGGGTCAGTACCTCATCTTCTCCAGAAATGCTAAAAATGGGCAAATTACCGATTAAAAGCCCCTTTATTTTTTCCAGGAACACCCCAAAATGGGTGACCCTGGTGTTTAGAAGCCCTCCGTTTCCCAAAACACTCGGAAACGGGCAAATTTTCTCGGCCTCCCCGGGAAGGCGCCGCTTCTCCTCCGCGGCCTCCTTTGGGCTCATTTCTCTGCTTTTTGGGCAAATCCCATCATTATTCTTTTCTCAGCCCACGTGCAGCTGCTCGGCTGCCCCCGGAGCAGCCCCCCGGTCGCCCGTTTTTTAACTTTTCTCTCCCCAGAGGACCGTAAAACGCATTTTTCTTCATTTTTTGAACTTTTGCTGCCCCGGGGCGGCGGTAACACGTCGTTTTTGTCACCTTTCTCTCCCCAGAGCAGCAGAAATTGCACTTTTTTAACATTTCTCCCCAGAGCGGCGGGAGGCCAGCGTCCGGCTGTACGGCCCCGAGGCTCCCCGGATTTGAGGTGAAACGGGCGCTTTTCACAACTTTCCCGGCAGCCTCGCGGGGATGTCCCAGAGGCTGTTGTTTTTTTTTTTTTTTCCTGTTTTTCTCTCATTTTTGCCATTTCCAACCCGTTTCAGCCGAGAACAATGCCTGAGGGGGGGCGGACCGAGCACCGAAAACGGCTGGGGTGGGGGTGGGGGGGTGGGGGGCGTGCTTTAAACGGCTTCAAAAAAAGCAAAAGCGACGTTTTTTAAAAAAAAAAATCAAAAATTTGGGCAAAAAGAGGCAAGTTGGCTCTCCCACGAAGTCAGAGGGTCAGTCCGAGGGAGGAAACGGGTGAAATACCCCCAAAAAACCTGAGCTTTTCCGCTACGGGAAAACCACGCTTCGCTCGTCTCCCCTTCCGGGCCATTGTTCGCCCCTCGCTTTGGGTGGTTTTCTCCCGTTTTGGAGAACCGGCGGCCTCCTCCTTTGTTCACCCCCCCCCACCCCCCCCCCGCCTCTTTTGGGCAGCGCCTTCCCTTTTCCCCCAGCCCCGTTTTCAGCCCTTTTTGGGGCTCTTTCACCTCGTTTTTTTTTCTTTTTTTTTTTTTTTTGGCTAAAATCTCCCTTTTTCGCCCCGTTTCCTCCTTTTGGGGGGGGCTTTGTGTCTCAAGGTGCCGGGGGGGGGGGGGAAGCGTCACGTGTGTGGAAAATTCTCGTTGATCGCCTGCCAACGCGCCCGGCGGGCTGCGCATGCCCGCCCCTATCGCGACCGACGTCTGGGGGGGGGGGGGGGGGCCACAAAAATTACAAAAAAAAAAAAAATAACACCAAAAAAAAAAAAAACCTCGAAAATGCATTAAAAAATAAAAATATGGCAGGAGGCGGCCCCGGCTGCGCCCCGGGGGCAGCACCCAAAGGTGACGGCGGGGGGGCAGATGGATGGGGGGGGGGCACAGAATTTGGGGGGGGGTGGGCAGTGGAAAATGGGGAGAAAAAAGGGGAAGCCGGGGCGTGGATCCCCCAACCGCGTGGCGAGGGGAAAAAAAAAAAACAAAAAAACAAAAAAACAGAAATAAGACGTTTTTTGGGTGGTTTTGGGTTGGTGTTTTTGGCAGGCGGGCGGCGCGGGGGGGGATTGTTTTGGTTCCCCCCCCCCCGGCGCAGTGCCAGGGGATTAGGCGGGAGCGTGACCCCGGCGGCGGCACCGCGCCACCACCCCCCCCCCGACCCCCCCACGGCCTCACCGGCCTCACATCTACCCGGGGGGGTCCCCAATTGACCCCCCCCGCCCGGCCTCACTGGCCTCTGGCCTCTGATTTACCCAGGGGGGGTCCCAAATTAACTCCCCCCCCCCCCCCCGGCACAGACTCACTGGCCTCTGGCCTCCAATTTACCCGGGGGGGGGTCCCAAACTGACCCCCCCTGACCCAGCCTCACTGGCCTCTGATTTACCCGGGGGGGTCCCCAATTGACCCCCCCCCGGCCTCTTTTGGGGTACCCAGAGCCTCGGGGGGGGGGGGGTTGAGCTCGGCCGCTGTTTTGGGGTCAAAAAGGGGAAAACGCGCTGTGGGACGGAGCGGTTGGGAAACCCATCGCGGGCTGGAGGGGTTGTGCAAAGCGCTCGTTGCTTTTTGGGGTGAAAGCCGGGGGAAACGGGGCCCGCTGCGGTTGGAAACCGCGGGGTTGGTTTCGCGCCCGTTTTTTTGGGGCTAAAACCCAGCATTGGGGCGTTTCCGGGAGGATTTTGGGGTGCGGCCCTCCCCGAGGCCACGTCCCCCCGTTCCATCCCTTTTTGGGGCTGCCGACGATGCTGGATTCGGGCAAAAATCCCCCAAATCCTCACCCAAACAGGGGGGGTGCTGCATTTCCCTCTGACCTCCCCCAAAATCGCTCCAGATAACCCCAAATCCTGCATTTTTCACCCCAGAACCAGCCGGGCTCCAGCAAAGCCCTAAAATCCCCCATAAATTGTGTTTTTTTGTTGTTGCCTGGGACTTGGTGCCCTCTGATGCCATAAATAAAAGTGAAAACCCCTCAAAAAGCTGTTTTCCAGGCTTTCTGCAAGCACATGGCTGCACCGTTCACCAAAAGCCGCTTTTTTGCCCCAATTTACACAGGGCTGGGATGGAAGCGGGTGACCGGTGTTTGCCGGGCGAAACCTGCAGAGTCTTTTTGGGATAAAAAAGCCAAAAAGCCTTCCAGGCTTCCAAGAATGGGGGAAATGCCCCAAAAATGACATTTCTGGTGCTTTTTTTTTTTTTTTTTTTTATTCTTTTTCGGGTGCTGTGGGTGCCAGCGGCAGAGGAGACCCCGGCTGCGGCTGCTTGGTTTTATTCTTGCGAGTTTTGCCCCCAAAAAGTTGGGGTTTGATGCTTTTTACACCCCTCATCTTCCCTGCCCCAAAGGCACCATGTGAGGTGGTTGGTTTTGGGTTAAGAACTGCCATAAAAAGGAAAAAGGGTGCATTTGAGCCATCCTGCATGGGTCTACAGCCCATTTTTCACGCAAAAAGGGACAAATTGGGGAAAAAAGCCCCAAAGCTCATTCCTGATGGCGGGTGCTGGCGCGTTCCCGTTCCTGGGGCTTTTTGGGGTGTAATGGGGGCAACTGAAGGCGCCTCGGGGCGCTGTGGAGTCCTATGGGGTGCTGTGGGGCACCCCAGGGTGCTGTGGGGGCTGTTGTGGGCACCTTGGGGTGCTCTGGGGCACCTTAGGGTGCCGTGGGGTCAGTTGAAGGCCCCTTGGGGTGCTGTGGGACTTCCCAGGGACCCCTTGGGGTGCTTTGGGGCTTCTTGGGGTGATCTGGGGGCACATCAGGGTGCTGCGGGGGCAATTGAAAGCCCCTTGGGGTGCTTTGGGACTTCCCAGGGACCACTTGGGGTGATTTGGGGCACCTCAGGATGCTTCAGGGCCCCATAGGGTGCTTTGGGGCCGCTTGGGGTGCTTTGGGGGCACCTTGGGGTGCTGCGGGGGCACCTTTGGGTGCCGTCCCCACCCCTCAGGCGGCCGTGTCCCTGCAGACGGAGACGAGGAGCTGCTGCGGGGCCTCGAGGGGGCCCTGGGGGTGAAGAAGAAGAAGCGGGGCCCCCGCAAGCAGAAGGAGAACAAACCCGGCAAGCCGCGGAAACGGAAAAAATTGGTGAGGGGGGGGGGTCCCGGGATTTTCGGGGGGGGTTCTGGGATTTGGGAGGGGGTGTCCTGGGATTTGGGGGGGGTCTCAGTGTGACCATCTCTCCGGGGGGGGTCTCGGGGTGCAGGTGAGCGAGGATGAGTTCGAGTCGGAGCGCGACGAGTACCGGGAGAAGTCGGAGAGCGGCGGCAGCGACTACGGCGGCGTGGCCAAGAAGAAGCGGCGGAAGCACCGCGAGAAGAAGGAGAAGAAGACGAAGCGGCGGAAAAAGATGGACGAGGAGGGGGGGCAGAAGGTGAAGGTATGGCCTGGGGGGGGGCGCGCTGGGGGCCCTGGGGAGCCCCACAACCCCTTTGGATCCCCTTGGGGTCCTGGTGACTGTTTTGGGGCCCATGGGGTCCCTGCATCCATGGTGGATCCCGTTGGGGTCCCGATGGGCCATGGGTTTCCCCCCACTCATTTGGATCCCACTGGGGTCCCGGTGCCCATTTTGGGACCCATCAGGTCCCCCAACCCCTTTGGATCCCATTGGGGTCCCCATGACCATTTTGGGGCCCATAGGGTCCCTGTACCCATGGTGGATCCCGTTGGGGTCCCGATGGGCCATGGGTTTCCCCCCACCCATTTGGATCCCACTGGGGTCCCGGTGCCCATTTTGGGACCCATCAGGTCCCCCAACCCCTTTGGATCCCATTGGGGTCCCCATGACCATTTTGGGGCCCATAGGGTCTCTGTACCCATGGTGGATCCCTTTGGGGTCCCGATGGGCCATGGGTTTACCCCACCTGTTTAGATCCCATTGGGATCCCAGTGCCCATTTTGGGACCCATGGGGTCCTCTCATCCCGTTTGGATCCTGTTGGGGTCCCCATGACCGTTTTGGGGCCCTGGGGTCTCCCCCCCTTTGGATTCCATTGGGGTCCCAGTGCCCATTTTGGGACCCATAAGGTTTCCCCCAACCTGTTTGGATCCCATTGGGGTCCCGGTGACCATTTCATGGCCCATGGCTTTCCCCCCACCCGTTTGGATCCCGTTGGGGTCCCCATGACCATTTTGGGGCCCATGGGGGTCCCGGTGCCTGTGTTTTGGCCTTTGGGGTCCCTACACCCATGGTGGATCCCATTGGAATTCCAGCACCTATGGTGGGTCTCATGGGGTTCCTGGTGCCCCTTTCAGACCCCATGGGATCCCTGCACCCATTTGGATCCCATTGGGGTCCCCGTTCCCATTTCAGACCCCACGGGGTCCCCCCACCCTCATTTACACCCCATGGGGTCCTGCTGCCCTTGCCCTTTCTGTCCCCACCCCCGTCCTTGTCCCCGTGCCCGTTTCTGACTCGCTCCCCTTCTCTCGCTCTCGCCGCCGCTGGTGCCACCCCCTGTCCCCATCCCTGTCCCCATCCCTGTCCCCGTCCCCGTCGGGCGCAGCCGGTGGAGCAGAAGTCGTCGGCGCAGCTGCTGGGCGCCTGGGGGCTGGAGGACGTGGACCACATCTTCACCGAGGAGGACTACCACACGCTCACCAACTACAAGGCCTTCAGCCAGTTCATGAGGTGGGTGCTGGGGCTGGGGGCGCCTCGGGGTGCTGGGGGGGGGCAGGGGAAGGCTCCTCGGGGAGGTTTGGGGTACCTCGGGGTGCTGCGGGGGGACCTCGGGGGGGTTTGGGGGCAATTGGAGGCACCTCGGGGTGTTTTGGGGCACCTTGGGGTTCTCTGGGGGGCAACTGAAGGCACCTTGGGGTGCCGCTGGGCCACCTTGGGGTGCTGGGGGGCACCTTGGGGTGCTTTGGGGCACTTTGGGGTGCTGTGGGGCCCCTTGGGGTGGCTTTGGGAGCTCTCAGGTGCCCCTTTGTGGTGCTTTGGGGTCAGGTGAAGTTACCTGGGGTGATTTGGGGCACCTCGGGGTGGTGTAGGGGCAGTTGAAGGCTTCATGGGGTGCTGCTGGGACGCCTTGGGGTGCTTTGGGGGCCATTGAAGGCACCTCAGGGTGTGTTGGGGTACCTTGGGGTGCTGTGGGACTTCTCAGTGACGCCTTGGGGTGTTTTGGGGCACCTCAGGGTGTTTTGGGAGCTCCCACAGGTCCTTCGGGGTGCTTTGGGGGCAGTTGAAGGCACCTTGGGGTGCTTTGGGGTTTCCTAAGGACCCCTCGGGGTGTTTTAGGGCACCTCGGGGTGCTATGGGACTTCTCGATGACCCCTCGGGGTGCTTTGGGGCCCCTCGGGGTGCTGTGGGACTCCTTGAGGACCCCTCGGGGCGTTTTGAGGCACTTTGGGATGCTTTGTGTGCCACCACGGTCCCTTTGGGGCGCCCCGGGGTAGCTCTTTTCGGGGTGGGGTCTCCACGGGCAGCCCCCGGTGGGGTTCCCAGCCCCGCTGCCGCTCGCTCGCAGGCCCCTGATCGCCAAGAAGAACCCCAAAATCCCCATGTCCAAGATGATGACCATCCTGGGGGCCAAGTGGAGGGAGTTCAGCGCCAACAACCCCTTCAAGGGCTCCGCCGCCGCCGTGGCCGCCGCCGCCGCCGCCGCTGCCGCCGCCGTGGCCGAGCAGGTGTCGGCCGCCGTCGCCGCCGTCGCCCCCGAGGCGCCGCCACCGCCCCTGCGCAAGGCCAAGACCAAGGAGGGGAAAGGTGAGCGGCACCCCGGGGACCCTCCGTGGTGGGGACAAGGCACTGGGACCCCCGGGGACCATCCGTGTTGGGGACAAGGTGACGGGACCCCCAGGTCATCTCCATGTTAGGGACGAGACCCCAGGACCCCCAGGTCTCCTCCCTGTTGGGGACAAGGCACAAGGACCTTTGGGGACCCTCTGTGGTGGGGACAAGGTGAAGGGACCCTTAGGTCACCTCCATGTTGGGGACAAGGCGCTGGGACCCTTGGGTTCCCTTCTTCTTGGGGACAAGGCGCCAGGACCCCCAGGTCACCTTTCTGTTGGGGACAAGGTGCCAGGACCCCCGGGGACCCTGCATGTTGGGGACAAGGCGCCAGGACCCCCAGGTCACCTCCCTGTTGGGGACAAGGTGCCAGTACCTTTGGGGACCCGTCCTGTTGGGGACAAGGTGCTGGGACCCATTGGTCCCATCCATGTTGGGGACAAGGCACTAGGACCCCTGGGTCACCTCCCAGTTGGGGACGAAGATGCCAGGACCCCCAGGGTCTCCTCTGTGTTGGGGACAGGGTGAAGGGACCCCTGGGTCACCTCCACCCTGGGGACAAGGTGCCAGGATCCCTGGGGACCCTTCATGTTGGGGACAAGGATGCCAGGACCACAGGGTCACCTGGTTGGGGACAAGGTGTCAGGACCACAGGGTCTCCTTCCTACTGGGGACAAGGTGCTGGGACCCTTTGGTCCCCTTCTGGTTGGGGACAAAGTGCCAGGACCCCCGGGTCCCCTCCCCATCGGGGACAACATACCGAGACCCCAGGGTCCCCTCCCAGTTGGGGACATGGTTCCAGGACCTGTTGGTCCCCTCCCTTTTGGGGACAAGGCTCCAGAACCCCGGGTCCCCTCCCAATTGGGGACACAGTTCTAGGGCCCTGGGTCCCCTCCCCGTTGGGGACAATGTTCCAAGACCCCAATGTCCCCTCCCTGTTGGGGACAAAGTTCCAGGACCCGTTGGTCCCCTCCTGTTTGGGTACGAGATGCCAGGACCCCGGATCCCCTCCCCCTTGGGTACAACCTTCCGACACCTCAAGGTCCCCTCCCCGTTGGGGACAAGGCTCCAGGTCCCCCCCCCCCGGTTGGGGACAGGAGCCTTGGGGACAGCGCTGTCCCCTGGCAGGGCCCGGGCACAAGAAGCGCAGCAAGAGCCCGCGGGTGCCGGAGCTGAAGCGGAAGCTGAAGGGCAAGAAGATGGCACCGCTCAAGATCAAGCTGGGCGTCCTCGGCGGCAAGCGCAAGAAGAGCAGCTCGGTACGGCCCCACTGTCCCCTGCTGTCCCCTGCTGTCCCCTGCTGTCCCCACTGGTGGCACCCGGCCCCGTGGGTGGCACCCAGAGGTGTCCCCACGTCCCCTTCTCGCCCTCTGGTGTCCCCACGTGGTGGAATCTAACCCCTCGGGTGGCACCCAGAGGTGTCCCCCAGCCCCTCCTCACCCTCAGGTGGCACTCAGAGGTGTCCCCGTGTCCCCTTCTAACCCTTGGGTGGCACCCAGAGGTGTCCCCACGTCCCCTCCTCGCCCTCAGGTGGCACCTAGAGGTGTCCCCCTGTCCCCTTCTAACCCTTGGGTGGCACCCAGAGGTGTCCCTGCATTCCCTCCTCGCCCTCGGGTGTCCCCAGGTGGCGGCACCTGACCCCTCCTCACCCTGTGGTGTCACCCAGAGGTGTCCCCATGTCCCCTCCTCATCCTCTGGTGTCCCCACGTGGTGGAATCTAACCCCTCGGGTGTCACCCAGAGGTGTCCCCGAGCCCCTCCTCACCCTCTTGGTGTCCCCAGGTGGTGGCATCTGACCCTACATCCCCTCCTCACCCTCTTGGTATCACCCAGAGGTGTCCCCGTGTCCCCTCCTCACCCTCAGGTGTCCCCACATGGTGGCACCCAGCCCCTCAGGTGTCACCCAGAGGTGTCCCCACATCCCCTTCTCACCCTTGAGTGTCACCCAGAGGTGTCCCCGAGCCCCTCCTCAACCTCTTGGTGTCCTCAGGTGGTGGCACCCGACCCCATGTCCCCTCCTTACCCTCGGGTGTCACCCAGAGGTGTCCCCACGTCCCCTCCTCACCCTCAGGTGTCACCCAGAGGTGTCCTCCACCCCCTGCCATCCCCCCGCAGCGTCCCCCAACCCCATCTCCCCTCACCACCCCCCACAGCCCCGTGCCCCCCATTCCCCCCAGTGCCCCCCACTCCCCCCAGTGCCTCCCAGTGTCCCCAGTGTCCCCGTGTCCCCGTCCCGTTGCAGAGCGAGGACGCGGGGGAGGCGGAGGAGGAGTCGGACGCGGAGAGCTCGAGCGTGCACAGCGCCTCGGCGCGCTCCGACCCCGCCGCCCGCATCAAGAAGCTGAAGCGGGGCCGCCCCGGCCGCAAGAAGAAGAAGGGTGAGTGGCCCCCGGCCCCGAGCGCCACCTCCCCGTCCTCCCCCCCCTGTCCCCTCGTCCCTCCCCGTGCCCTCCTCCCCCACCCCCTCCCCGTGTCCCCTCCCTGGGTGACGCCGCCGCCGTCTCTCCTTGCAGCCCCCTGCACCGTCCTCAACCGGGAGCGCGGCCCCGCGGGGACGGGCGCTGTGCCCGCACACGGTGAGAGCCCCCTCGCTGTCCCCACGTTGTCCCCACGGCGTCCCCAAAGCCGAGGGGCCACCCTGGAGCAAGGGGCGCCCCCCCCATCTCCTGGGTTTGGGGCTGGGGGTCCCCCGGGTCCCCCTCCACACCGTCCGGCCGGGGGCTCTCCCTTGTCCGTGTCCCCATTGTCCCCATGTCCCTGTGTCCTGATGTCCGTGTGTCCCCAGGTGTCCCCACCATCTGTCCCCACTGTCCCCATCCCCGCTGCCCCTCGTGTCCTGATGTCCCCATCCCCATTGTCCCCATGTCCCTGCCTCCATGTCCCCACCAACTCTCCCTGGTGCCCCCCTGTCCCTTGTGTCCCAAAATCTGACCTTACCCCTAGGTGCTCCTGTCCCCAGGTGTCCCCCAGTGCCCATGGTGGCCCCATTGACCGCGGTGTCCCCACCCGTGTCCCTGTCCCCTCTCCCAATCCCAGTCCCTGTCCCCATCCATGTCCCTATCCCCATCCTGCCTCCGTCCCCATCCTGTCCCTGTCCCCATCCTGTCCTTTCCATGTCCCTGTCCCCATCCTGTCCCTGTCCCCTTCCTCTCCCCATCCCTTTCCCCATCCCCTGTCCCCATCCTTGTCCCCATCCCAGTCCTAATCCTGTCCCAATCCTGTCCCCATCCATGTCCTCTTCCCCATCTTGTCCCCATCCCCATCCTGTCCCTGTCCCCATCCCTGTCCCCATCCTCTCCCCATCCTGTCCCCATCCCCATCCCAACCCCATTCCCCATCCCCAATGTTCCCAGTGCCCCGTCCCCCCACTGTCCCCAGCGTCCCCATCCCCCTGTCCCCACACCCCCATCCCAGTGTCCCCATCCCCCCACCCCCATCCCAATGTCCCCATCCCCCTGCCCCCATCCCCCTGCTCCCATTCCTCTGCCCCCATCCCCCTCCCCCCTTCCCCCCACCCCCATCCCCCCACCCCCCACCCTCTCTGTCCCCACGCCCCCCCCCCCGCCCCGTGTCCCCTGGGGCTCGGTGGCAGCGGGCGGTGCTGTCCCCGCAGGCCCGGGGCCGGAGGAGGACGGGGACGGCTACGAGACCGACCACCAGGACTACTGCGAGGTGTGCCAGCAGGGGGGGGAGATCATCCTGTGCGACACCTGCCCCCGAGCCTACCACCTCGTCTGCCTCGACCCCGAGCTCGACCGCGCGCCCGAGGGGCGCTGGAGCTGCCCCCACTGCGTGAGTGGCGACGGGAGGGGGGCTTGGGGGGGCCCTGCGGTGGGTTGGGGGTGGTCTAGGGGCATCCGGGGGGTCCCTGAGGGAGTCTGGGGGGCCCTGGGGGTGGTTTAGGGGTCCCTGGGGGAGTCTCTGTGTTGGGTTGGGGGCTTTGGGGGTGGTCTGGGGGTGTCCAGGGGGTCCCCGAGGCAGTCTGGGGGTCCCTGAGGGAGTTTGGGGGACCCTGGGGGTGGTTTAGGGGACCCTGGAGGGTCTCTGTGTTGGGTTGGGGGTTTTGGGGGTGGTCTGGGAGCATCCAGGGGGTCACTGAAGGAGTTTGGGGGGCTCTGGGGGGGTCTCTCTGTTGGGTTGGGGGTGTCCAGGGGGGCCCTGAGGGAGTCTGGGGGGGCCTGGGGGTGGTTTAGGGGACCCTGGGGGGGTCTCTGTGTTGAGTTGGGGGTGGTTTAGGGGTCCCTGAGACAGTTTGGAGGACCCTGGGGGCAGTTTAGGGGTCCCTGGGGGGGTCTTTGTGTTGGGTTGGGGGTAGTTTAGGGGTCCCCGAGGCAGTTTGGGGTGCCCTGAGGGAGTCTGAGGGACACTGGGAGTGGTTTAGGGGTCCCTGGGGGGGTTTCTATGTTGGGTTGAGGGCTTTGGGGGTGGTCTGGGGGCATCCGGGGGTCCCTGAGGGAGTTTGGGGGTCCCTGGGGGGGGTCTCTGCATGGGGTTGGGGATGCTGGGGGTCTCTGGGGTGTCCAGGTGACCCTTGGGGGCGTTTGGGGGTACCTGGGGGGGGGGTCTCATGGGAAGTTTGAGGATCCTGGGGGGGGGTCTCTGCATCATCCCATGGGGACTGAGAGACCCTGGGGGAGCTCAGGGGTCCCTGGGGGGCGGGAGGTTCCTTCGGGGGGGTCACTGGAGGTCCCTGGGGGGGGTCACCGGGGGTCCCTGGGGGGTCCCTGGGGAGCTCAGAGGGTCTGGGGGGTCCCCCGGAGGCCCCTCAGGACACCCCCAGCCGGTTCGGGGTCCCTGGGAGGAGTGGTCTGGGGGGCTCGGGGAGGGGGGGGGGGTTTCCCTGACTCCCCCCCTCGGTGCCCCCCCCCCCCCAGGAGAAGGAGGGGGTGCAGTGGGAGGCGAAGGAGGAGGAGGAGGAGTACGAGGAGGAGCTGGAGGAGGAAGGCGAGAAGGAGGAGGAGGACGACCACATGGAGTACTGCCGCGTCTGCAAGGACGGCGGCGAGCTGCTGTGCTGCGACGCCTGCATCTCCTCCTACCACATCCACTGCCTCAACCCCCCCCTGCCCGAGGTCCCCAACGGGGAGTGGCTCTGCCCCCGCTGCACGGTACGGGGGGGGGGGACACGGGTGGGGGCACAGGGGGGGCAGGGGGACGGGGACGGGGAGCGGGTGGGGACGGGATGGGGATGGGATGGGAATAGGGACAGGGATGGGACCGGGATGGGGACAGGGATGGGACAAGGATGGGGATGGGATGGGGACGGGATGGGGATGGGATGGGGACGGGATGGGGACAGGGACGGGGAAGGGATGGGACAAGGATGGGGATGGGATGGGGACAGGATGGGGATGGGAATAGGGACAGGGATGGGGATGGGATGGGGACGGGATGGGGACAGGGACGGGGAGGGGATGGGACAAGGACAGGACGGGGATGGGGATGGGGACAGGGATGGGACAGGGATGGGGATGGGGACAGGGATGGGGACAGGGATGGGGATAGGGACAGGGACGGGGATGGGGATGGGATGGGGACGGGGATAAGGAGCAGATGGAGCTGGGGACAGGATGGGGATGGGGACATGGGGATGGGGACGGGGACAGGATGGGGACAGGACAGGGATGGGATGGGGATGGGACAGGATGGGGACAGGGATGGGGATGGGGACGGGACAGGGAGTGGATGGGGATGGGATGGGAATAGGGACAGGGATGGGACAGGGATGGGGACAGGGATGGGGATGGGATGAGAATGGGGACAAGGAGAGGGAGCGGATTGGGATGGGGGCAGGATGGGGATGGGGTGGTGACGGGATGGGGACAGGGACAGGGAGGGGATGGGGATGGGATTGGGACAGGGATAAGGAGCAGATGGAGCTGGGGACAGGATGGGGATGGGGACATGGGGATGGGGACAGGGACAGGATGGGGACAGGACAGGGATGGGATGGGGACAGGGATGGGATGGGGACAGGGACAGTGACAGGGTGGGGACAGGGCAGGATGAGAACGGGGACAGGGATGGGATGGGGACAGGCAAGGGGCATGCTGGGGACAGACACAGCGATGGTTTGGGGTTGGGGACAGGGACAGGGACCTGCTGGGGACAGGGACAGGACGGGGACAGGGCCGGGGCCAGGATGGGGACGCAGTGGGGACAGGGTGGGGCTGGGGGGTGACGTCCCCTGTGCCCCAACGCCGCTGTCCCCGCAGTGCCCGGTGCTGAAGGGGCGGGTGCAGAAGATCCTGTACTGGCGGTGGGGGGAGCCGCCCCCCCCCGTGGCCGTGCCCCCCCCCGAGGGGCCCCCCGAGGGCCCCCCCAAGGTGCTGCAGGGCCGCTCGGAGCGAGAGTTCTTCGTCAAGTGGGTGGGGCTGTCCTACTGGCACTGCTCCTGGATCAAGGAGCTGCAGGTACCGGGTGACGGGTGTCCCGGGGGGGTGGGGACACCCCTGAGGGGGGGCTGGGTGGCATGGGGACACCCCCAGGGGGACCTGGGGGACAGGGACACCCCTGAGGGTATTCTGGGGGGCATGGGGACACCCTGGGGGGGATCTGGGGAGCGTGGGAACACCCCCAGGGGGACCTGGGGGGTGTGGGGAAAGCCCCACGGGGGCCTGGGGGACAGGGACAGCCCCCAAGTGGCCTGGGGGACATAGGGACACTCCTAGGGGTGGCCTGGGGGACATGGGGACATCCCTGGGGGTGGCCTGGAATATGGGGGCACCTCCCTGAGTGGCCTTGGGGACATGGGGACACTTCTGGGGGTGTCCTGGGGGACATGGGGACATCACCCAAGTGGCCTGGGAGACATAGGGACACTCCAGGGCATGGCCTGGGGGACATGGGGACACCCTTAGGGGTGCCCTGGGGGACACAGGGACACCCCCCAAGTGGCTGGAGTGGGACACTGGGACTGGGGCTGTCCCCCTGTGACCAGCCGGGGATAATGGGGACACCCCGAGGGCAGAGGGGACAGGGCCACCCCTGTGACCACCGTGAGGAGCAACACGGGACAGGGCCCCCCACGGGGGGGACATGGGGCCACCCGTGGGGACAGTGAGAGCACCCTGGGGGCACCCCGGGGACGCGCTGTGACCGAGGACACCCCCAGCACCCACCCCAGCACCCCCTCGGGGGCCATCAGGGTGTCCCCCGCGCCCCCCAGACACTAACCTTGTGTGTCCCCCGTCCCCCCCCCCAGCTGGAGATCTTCCACCTGGTGATGTACCGCAACTACCAGCGCAAGAACGACATGGACGAGCCCCCCCCCCTGGACTACGGCTCCGGGGACGACGACGCCAAGAGCGAGAAGCGGGGCCGCAGCCAGGACCCCCTCTACGGCGGCATGGAGGAGCGCTTCTACCGCTACGGCATCAAGCCCGAGTGGATGACGGTGCACCGCATCATCAACCACAGGTGGGGGGGGGATTTGGGGGGGTTTGGGGGGGTTTTGGGGGAGTTTGGGGGGTTTTAGGGGGATTTAGGGGGATTTAGGGGGATTTAGGGGGTTTTAGGGGGTTTTAGGGGGGTTGGGGATAAGGGGACGCTCTGGGGGCTGCTGGATGCTGATGGTTTTGGAGGTTTTGGGGATAACTTCAGGGGCTGCTGGACAGCCCTAGTGCCTGGGGGTGACCTCCAACACCCTTGGGTGCCCCCCTACACCTGTGGGTGCCCCCCTACACCTGTGGGGGCCCCAGATTGGAGGGTTGGGGTGACATCAGGTGACACAGGGGATTTGGGGACACATCTGGAGGCTTTGGGGACAAGGGGAAACTTCAGGGGCTGCTGGACACCCTCAGTGCCTGGGGGTGACCCCCAGCACCCATGGGTGCTCCCCTACACCTGTGGGTGCTCCCCATCACCCGTGGGTGCTCCCACCCCAAAGGGGGGGCTTGGGGTGACATCAGCACAGGACTTCTGGGGGGTTTGGGGACACTGCTGGTGCCTTTGGGGACAATTGGCAACTTTGGGGGCTCCTGGACACCCCCAGCACCCATGGGTGACCCCCAGTGCCTGGGGGTGCCCCCTCCCCAAATCTGAGCAGGGTTTGGGGACACCCCTGGGGATGCCCCTCGCACCCTTGGGTGCCCCCCAGCTGCCCCTGGGCAGCCCCAAAATCCTGAGTGTCCCTGTCCCTGGTGTCCCGGACCCCAGTGTCCCCTCAGGGTGTCCCCATGTCCCCGCCAGGTGTTCCCTGGTGTCCCCATGTCCCCCCCCCCGTCTCCCAGCCCTCTGGCCGCGTGTCCTCAGGTGACCCCGTGTCCCCACATGCCCTCTTCTGCCTGCCCGTGGCCTTGTCCCCGTGGCCTTGTCCCCGTGTGACCCCTCTGTCACCGCCTGTCCCCGGGCGACCCCAGTGCTGGCTGTCACCCGGCTGTCACCCGGCGTGTCCCCGCTGGCGGCGGTGGCAGTGGGTGACCCCTGGTGGCCCTGTGGCGCCCGCCACCCGACCCCGGGGCCTGGCTGCCACCCGTGGCACGGGGGGATCCCCGCTGTCCCCCATGGGTGCCTCGTGTCCCCTGTGGGTGCCTCATGTCACCCGTGGGTGCCCACTGTCCCCATGGGTGCCTGCTGCCACCTGTGGTACCTTGTTGTCCCCACGGGTGCCCCACTGTCCCCATGGGTGCCGCATTGTCCCCATAATTGTCCCACTGCCCCCACAGGTGCCTATTGTCCCCATGGGTGCTTGCTGTCACCCATGGGTGCTCATTGTCCCCTGGGATACCTGCTGTCACCTGTGGTATCTTCTTGTCCCCATGGGTGTCCTGTTGTCCCCACAGTTGTCCCATTGTCCCCACGGGTGCTCAGTTGTCCCTGCAGGTGCCCATTGTCCCCATGGGTGCTCACTGTCACCCAGGGGTGCTCACCATCCCCCTGGCTACCTGCTGTCCCCATGGGTGCCCGTTGTCCCCCGGGGTCCCTGCTGTCACCTGCGATGCCTGATGCCACCCCACTGCCCTGTGGGTGCCCTGTGCCTGATCCCCCTGGCTGCCTGGTGCCCCCTGGGTGCCCGCGGCCCCCCATGGGTTCCCGGTGCCCCCCCCCCTGTGCCCGCTGCCCCCCCGGGTGCCCGGTGTCCCCCGGGTGCCCGGTGTGACGGCGTGCCACGCAGCGTGGACCGCAAGGGGCAGTACCACTACCTGGTGAAGTGGCGCGACCTGCCCTACGACCAGGCCACCTGGGAGGAGGACGAGATGCCCATCCCCGACTACGACCTCCACAAACTGGCCTACTGGAAGCACCGGTGAGCCCGGGGACACCGGGGGGGGGGGACACCGGGAGGGGGGGACACCAGGGGACGTGCCACGGGGGGACACGCGGCAGGGGGATGCGACACGGCGTGGGGAATGGGGGACGCGGGCGAGCCCCCGGGGGGACCAGAGCCACCAGGCTGTGGTCTCACCATGTCCCCCCCCCCCCAACGTGTCCCCTGTTGGCCCCCCCTCCCCGTTGTCCCCTCCCCGATGTCCCCAGGGAGGTGTTCATGGGGGAGGACCCGGCGCAGCCCCGGCGCTACAAGAAGAAGAAGAAGGAGACGCCGGGGGAGGGCCCCCCTGACTCCCCCACCAACGACGTGAGTGTGGGGCACCGCATGTGTCCCCCCCCGTTGTCACCTGCGTGTCCCCCCCCAGTCACCTGCATGTCTCCCCCTATCACCTGGACATCCCCTGTCACCTGGGTCCCCCTCAGCTTATCTGGGTTCCCCCACTCCTTGGGTTCCTTCCCTGTCCCCCGTGTCCCCCTCCAAGTCCCCTGTGTCCCCCCCAAGTGCTCTGTGCCCTCCCAGAGTCCCCCATGTCCCCTCCAGCCCTGTGTCCCCCCATCTCTCACTCCCCCCAACCCCTCCCACCCCCTCCCCAGTGGCGGTGTCACCCCATGGTGACGTCCCCACAGTGACATGCCACCAGGGTGACGTGTCCCCATGGTGAGGTGCCCCACTGTGATGTGCCCCATGGGGACATGTCCCCCGTGTTGAGGTATCCCCGCGGTGACACCTCCCCCTGTTGAGGTGCCCCACGTTGACGTGTCCCCACAGAGACATTCCCCATGTTGAGTTGCCCCACAGTGACCCATCCCCACAGTGACGTGCCCCATGGTGACATTCCCCATGGTGACCCATCTCCATGGTGACATTCCCTATGGTGACCCATCCCCACGTTGATGTTCCCCGTGTTGACCCTTCCCCACGTTGACCCATCCCCTCGTTGATGTTCTCCATGTTGACCCAACCCCTCATTGACCTATCCCCATGTTGACCCATCCCCACGTTGATGTTCCCCGTGTTGACCCTTCCCCACGTTGACCCATCCCCTCGTTGATGTTCTCCATGTTGACCCAACCCCTCATTGACCTATCCCCATGTTGACCCATCCCCACGTTGATGTTCCCCATGGTGACCCATCCCCACGTTGATGTTCCTCATGTTGACCCACCCCCACGTTGACCATCCCCCCGTTGACGTTCCCCGTGGTGACGTGTCCCCATGCTGATGTTCTCCATGCTGACCCAACCCCACATTGACCCATCCCCACATTGACGTTCTCCACGTTGATGTTCCTCACGTTGACCCATCCCCACGTTGACCATCCCCCCGTTGACCCATCCCCGTGGTGACGTGTCCCCATCCCGTCCCCAGCCGACGGTGAAGTACGAGTCGCAGCCGCGCTTCATCTCGGCCACCGGCGGCACGCTGCACCTCTACCAGCTGGAGGGCCTCAACTGGCTGCGCTTCTCCTGGGCGCAGAGCACCGACACCATCCTGGCCGACGAGATGGGGCTGGGCAAGACCATCCAGACCATCGTCTTCCTCTACTCGCTCTACAAGGAGGTGGGTGGGCGCCACGGGGTGTCCTCGCGCTCCCCTCTGCGGTCCTTGTGCCCTGCCTTTGGCCATACGGCCCCCATAGGGTGGCCCCGTGGCCCTACTGGTGGTCCCGTGGTCCTACTGGTGGTCCCATGGTCCTGCTGGTGGCCCCGTAGTCCTACCAGTGGCCCCGTGGCCACCATGGGGTGTCCTCGCAGTCCCGTCTGCATCCTCATGGCCCTGCCTGTGGCCATACGGCCCCCATAGGGTGGTCCCATGGTCCTACTGGTGGGTCCAAGGTCCTACTGGTGGTCCCATGGTCCTGCTGGTAGTTCCATGATCCTAATGGTGACCCCATAGTCCTGCCTATGGTCCCATGGCCACCACGGGGTGTCCTCATGGCCCTATTTGTGTCCCCGTGGTCCTGCCTGTGCCCATATGGACTCCATAGGGTGACACCAGAGTCCTACTGGTGGTCCCAGGGTCCTGATGGTGTCCCCATGTCCCTGCCAGTGTCCCCATGGCCACCCTGGGGTGTCCTCACGGCCCTATTTGTGTCCCTGTGGCCCTCCTTGTGTCTCCACAGCCACCTTCAGGTGGCCACAGGGTCCTGCTGGTGGCCCCACGGCCACCCTGGGGTGTCCCCGTGGCCATCCCAGTGCTCTCACAGCCACCCCACGGCGTCCCCACGTCCCTGTGGTGTCCCCACGGCCACCCTGGGGTGTCCCCATGTCCTCCCGTGATCCCGTTGCCGCTCTGGGCTGTCCCCAGGGCCCTTGGCTGTGTCCCTGCTGCCACCCTGTGGTGACACTTGCCAACGTCCCCAAGATGTCCCCGCGTCACTTCAGTCGCTCTTCCTGTCCCCTTGTGCCTCCCTGTGGCCACCCTGGGGTGTCACCAGGATCCTTCCCGTGTCCCCATGCTGTGCCAGTGGCCCTGTGGGTGCCCCACGGCCACCCTGGGGTGTCCCCATGGCCACAACGGGATGTCACAGTGTCCCCATAGCCACTCTGGGATGTCCCCATGGCCACTCTGGGGTGTCACAGTGTCCCCGCCTGCGTCCCCTTGGGGACATTTCCGTGTCCCTGCGGCCACACCAAGCCACCCCCTGCCCCATGCGTCACGCTGTCCCCGTGTCCCCACGGCCCCGTCCCGCCGCCCGCCGCCCCCTGTGTCACACTGTCCCCACGTCCCCAAGGGCCCGTCCCGCGCCGCCGCCCCGTCCCCGTGTCCCCGTGTGACGCGCTGTCCCCCAGGGCCACACCAAGGGCCCGTTCCTCGTCAGCGCCCCGCTCTCCACCATCATCAACTGGGAGCGCGAGTTCCAGATGTGGGCGCCCGCCTTCTACGTTGTCACCTACACCGGGGACAAGGACAGCCGCGCCATCATCCGCGAGAACGAGTTCTCCTTCGACGACAACGCCATGAAGGGCGGCAAGAAGGCCTTCAAGATGAAGGTGAGGGGGTGCAGGGGGCACAGGGGACGGGTCCTTGGGGTGCTGGGGGTCCCTGGGGTGCTGGGTGACCTGGTGGCCAGGTCCTTGGGGTGATGGGGGTCTTTGGGGTGCTGGGGTGACCTGGGGGCTAGGCCCTTGGGGTGCTGGGGTGACCTGTGGCCAGGCTCTTGGGGTGCTGGGGGTCCTCAGGGTGAGGGGTTCACCTGTGGATGGGTCAGAGGTCATTTGGGGTGCTGGGTGACCTGGTGGCCAGATCCTTCGGGTGCTGGGTGACCTGGTGGCCATGTCCTTGGGGTGCTGGGTGTCCCCAGGGTGCTGGGTGACCTGGTGGCAGGGTCCCCGGGGTGCTGGGTGACCTGGTGTTGGGGTCCCTAGGGTGCTGGGTGAGCTGGTGGCCATGTCCTTGGGGTGCTGGGGGTCCTTGGGGTTCTGGGGTGACCTGGTGGCAGGGTCCCCGGGGTGCTGGGTGTCCCTGGGGTGCTGGGTGACCTGGTGTTGGGGTCCCTAGGGTGCTGGGTGACCTGGTGGCCATGTCCTTGGGGTGCTGGGGGTCCTTGGGGTTCTGGGGTGACCTGGTGGCCAGGTCCTCGTGGTGCTGGGTGACCTGGTGGCAGGGTCCCCAGGGTGCTGGGTGTCCCCGGGGTGCTGGGTGACCTGGTGGCAGGGTCTTCGGGGCGATGGGGTCCCCGGGGGGGCTCTGGGGGTCCCCGGGGTGCCGGGTTGTCCCGGCGGCTGGGTGCTGACGGCCGCGGCAGCGGGAGGCGCAGGTGAAGTTCCACGTGCTGCTCACCTCCTACGAGCTGATCACCATCGACCAGGCGGCGCTGGGCTCCATCCGCTGGGCCTGCCTGGTGGTGGACGAGGCCCACCGCCTCAAGAACAACCAGAGCAAGGTGGGCACGGCCGGGGGGGGCAGACGGGACCCCCGGGGGGGCGCCCGGATCCTTGGGGGGAGCACCCGGACCCCCGGGGAGCTCCCCGGGGTGCCTCGGGGGGACGTTTGGGTGCCTCAGTCCCTTGAGTTGGGGACGCCCCCGGGGTCTGCGCCCCTTAGGGAGGGGACACGGGGGTCCCGTGGGGAGGGGGTGTCCCCTTACGTGGGGTGACACGGGTGATGTGACCCCCCCCTGTTGTGTGTGTCCCCCCCCCGCAGTTCTTTCGGGTGCTCAACGGGTACAAGATCGAGCACAAGCTGCTGCTGACGGGGACCCCGCTGCAGAACAACCTGGAGGAGCTCTTCCACCTCCTCAACTTCCTCACGCCCGAGCGCTTCAAGTACGGCCCCACCGTCCCCTCCTGGCCCCCAGTGTCCCCTCCTGGTCCCCACTGTCCCCTCCTGGCCCCCATTGTCCCCTCCTGGTCCCCACTGTCCCCTCCTGGTCCCCACTGTCCCCTCCTGGCCCCATTGTCCCCACCAGACCCCCACCATCCCCTCCTGGCCCCCCACATCCCCAGTCCACCCTCCCGTCCCCCCGCATCCTCCCGCATCGCCCTGTGTCACCACTGTCCCTACGTCCCCGTGTGCTGGCTGTCCCCATATCCTGGCTGTCCCCATGTCCTGGTTGTCACCGTGTCCCTATGTCCTTGCTGTCCCTATGTCCTCATGTCCTGCCTGTCTCCGTGTCCCCTCGTCCTGGCTGTCCCCACATCCTGGCTGTGTCCCTGTGTCCCCACGTGTCCCCATGTCCCCATGTCCTGTCCATCCCCTTGTCCCCACGTCCTGGCTGTCCCCATGTCCTCGCCATCCTGGTGTCCCCACACCTTGGCCCTCCCCACATCCCCCCCACCTCCCCCAACCCCTCGTATCCCCACATCCCCTCGCGTCCCCCCCCTTGTCACCGCCATCCCCGCGCCCCCCTCCTCACCCCAACCACACCCCCCAGCCCCCTCCTCACGCCCCCCACACCCCCCTCCCCGCAGCAACCTGGAGGGCTTCCTGGAGGAGTTCGCCGACATCTCCAAGGAGGACCAGATCAAGAAGCTCCACGACCTGCTGGGCCCCCACATGCTGCGGCGCCTCAAGGCCGACGTCTTCAAGAACATGCCGGCCAAGACCGAGCTCATCGTGCGCGTCGAGCTCAGCCCCATGCAGAAGTACGGGCGCCGCGGGCAGGGAGGGGGTGGTCCAGGCACGTGGGGGGGGGGGCCCAGCGCCCCAGAAACAGCTCCTGGGAGCCCCGGGGGTCCCAGCACCACAATAGCTGATCCCGCTGGGCTTGGGGAGGGTCTCAGCACCCCAATTCCAGGTCTCAGTACCCCAATACCAGGTCCTATCCACTTTGTGGGGGGGGTCCTCAGCACCCCAACACCCAGAGCCCACCGGCTTTGGGGGTCTCAGCACCCCAATTCCAGCTTCCAGCACGCCAATTTCAGGTCCCATCCACCTTGGGAGGGGTCTCAGCACCCCAATTTCCAGATCACACCCATCTTGGGGGTCCCAACACCACAATATCTGATCCCGCTGGGCTTGGAGAGGGTCTCAGCACCCCAATTCTAGGTCTTGGTACCCCAAATTAAGGTCCCATCCACCTTGGGAGGGGTCTCAGCACCCCAATTCCCAGATCACACCAACTTTGGGGATCCCAGAACCCCAATACCTGATCCAACTGGCCTTGGGGAGGGTCTCAGCACCCCAGTACCAGGTCCCACCCATTTTAGAGGGGGTCTCAGCACCCCAACACCCAGAGCCCACCGGCTTTGGGGGTCTCAGCACCCCAATTCCAGGTCCCAGCACCCCAATACCAGGTCTCATCCACCTTGGGTGGGGTCTCAGCACCCCAATTCCCACATCACACCAGCTTTGGGGATCCCAGCACCCCAATACCTGATCCCGCTGGGCTTGGGGAGGGTCTCAGCACCCTAATTCCCAGATCCCACCCACCTTGGGCTTGGGGAGGGTCTCAGCACCCTGACACGAGCTCCTACCCACCTGGGGGGTCTCAGCACCCCAATACCTGATCCCACCAGCATTGGGGGGGGGGTCTCAGCACCCCAACTCCCAGATCCCACCAACGCTGGGGGTCTCAGAACCCCAATACCAGGTCCCAACCAGCTTAGAGGGGGTCTCAACACCCAGAGCCATCCACCTTGGGGGTCTTGGCACCCCAATACCTGATCCCACTAGCTTTGGGGGAGGGTCTCAGCACCCCAATACCAGGTCCAATCCACCTTGGGGGTCCCAGAACCCAAATACCAGACCCCAGCAGTCTTGTAGGGGGGGGTCAGCACCCTAATTCCCAGATCCCACCGACCTTGGGGGTCTTGGCACCCTAATACCAGCTCCCATCCACCTTGGGGGGGGGTCTCAGCACCCCAGTGCAAGATTGCACCAGCCTTGGGGGGGTCTCAGCACCCAGATCCCACCACCTTTAGGGGTCCCAGCACCCCAACACCAGATCCCACCCACCCTGGGGGGGGTGGTCCCAGCTCCCCAAACACCCAGACCCCAAAGCCCTTGGGGTGCGTAGGGGGGTCCCAGCGCCCCGATCCCTTGGCTCCCACCAACATGGGGAGATCCCAGCCCCCAAACCTGGGCTCCTGCAGGGTGAGGGGGGATCCCACCAGCTGGGGGAGGGGGGCTGCCCCCCCCTCCGAGCCGGGTGCCAGCCCCCCGCCCCGCAGGAAGTACTACAAGTACATCCTGACGCGCAACTTCGAGGCGCTGAACTCGCGGGGCGGAGGGAACCAGGTGTCGCTGCTCAACATCATGATGGACCTGAAGAAGTGCTGCAACCACCCCTACCTCTTCCCCGTGGCCGCCATGGTGAGGGGGGGGCCGGGGGGGGTGTGGCACCGGGGGGCACGGGGGGGGGTGGGGGGAAACACGGTGGGGTGGGGGAGATGGGGGGGGTACGGGGGGATGTGGGGATGTGGGTGGGCAGGGGCATGGCGGGGGAGATGGGGGGATATGGGGGGGACATGGGGACATGGGGGGGGGACAGGGACATGGGGTGGGGGGAGATGGGGAGATATGGGGGGATGTGGGGGAGATGGGGGGGGATGGAGGGATGTGGGGACATGGGTTGGGAGATGGAGGGATACGGGGGGACGTGGGGACATGGGGTGGGGGGAGATGGGGAGATATGGGGGGATGTGGGGGGGACACGGAGGGCATGGAAGGGGACAAGAGGGAGGTGGGGTGGTGGGACATGAGCTTCAGAGGGACATGGGGACATGGGGGGGACATGGGAACAGAGGGACATGGATATGGGGCAGAACTGGGGGGGGCAGTGGGACAGTGGGAGCTACAGGGGGACGTGGGGACAGGGGGGACAGGGGGTGATGTCCCTGTCCCCAACCTGTCCCCAATTCCCCCCCCCAGGAGTCCCCGAAGCTGCCGAGCGGCGCCTACGAGGGGGGGGCCCTGATCAAGGCCTCGGGGAAGCTGCTGCTGCTGCAGAAGATGCTGCGCAAGCTGAAGGAGCAGAACCACCGCGTGCTCATCTTCTCCCAGGTCGGTGGGGAGGGGGCTGCCCCCCCCCAGACACCCCCAGGGCCCCCCGCACCCCTGCCAGCACCCATGGGTGCCCCCAGAGCCCCCCAGCACCCAGGCCAGCAGCCATGGGTGCCTCCAGTGTAGCCAGTGCCTGTCCCAGCACCCCTGGGTGCTCCCAGTGCCTTTGGGTGTCCCCAGTCTAACCAGTGCCCATCCCAGCACCCTTGGGTGCTCCCAGTGCCTTTGGGTGTCCCCAGTCTAACCAGTGCCCATCCCAGCACCCTTGGGTGCTCCCAGTGCCTTTGGGTGTCCCCAGTCTAACCAGTGCCCATCCCAGCCCCCCCCCCAGGCACTCCCAGTCTAACCAGCACCAGGTGCCCCCATGCCCCCCGGGTGCCCCCATTGTAACCAGTGACTCCCCCAGCCCCCCCAGTGCTCCCAGTCTAACCAGTGCCCCGCAGATGACGAAGATGCTGGACCTGCTGGAGGACTTCCTGGACTACGAAGGCTACAAGTACGAGCGCATCGACGGGGGCATCACGGGGGCGCTGCGCCAGGAGGCCATCGACCGCTTCAACGGTAGGCCCGGGGGGGGCTGGGGGGGTCACAGGGGACTGGGGGGGACACCAAGGAACCAAGCAGGAGGGCACCAAGGGACCAAGGGGACACAGGCATTTGGGGTGACACCCAGGCAGGATGGGCCCCCCAGGCAGGATGGGGCCCTCCAGGTAGTTTGGAGAGGGGGTGACAGGGACTTTTAGGAACTTCTTTTTGGGGTGGGGGGGTCCTAACCCCATCTGTGATGGGTTCTTGTGAGGGTTCAGGGTGCCTGTGCGCCCACTGCTGGGTGCTGGAGGGGGGAGAGGGTTTTTTTGGGGGGGGTTCTGGCAGCCCTGGGGTCCCTGATGATGCCGGGGGAGGCATGGGGGGGCCGTGGGCTTTGTCAGGGGGCTGTCACCCCCCGTGCTGACGCCGGGGGGGCAGCGCCGGGGGCACAGCAGTTCTGCTTCCTGCTGTCGACGCGGGCCGGGGGCCTCGGCATCAACCTGGCGACCGCCGACACCGTCGTCATCTTCGACTCCGACTGGAACCCCCACAACGACATCCAGGTGTGCCCCCCCCCCACGTCCTCCGCGGCCCCCTCCCCACCTCCTCTGCCCTGTCCCCTTGGCCTTGTCACCTTCCTGTCCCCGGTTGTCACCTCGTGCCACCACGGCCCCCTCCCCGGCCGCTGCTACACCGCACCGGGTCCCACCATGGCTCTGGCCACACTCAGGTTCCTCAACACGTCCCCATCACCACGTCCCCACCACCACATCCTCCAAGACCATATCCCCACCACCACATCCCTGCTCCAACGCTCCCCTCACCTCCCCCCTCTCCACAATGTCCTTTCTGACGTCCCCCAACCTGTCCCCTTCCCCCGTGGCGCTGCTCGACGCGTCCTCCACCTCGGTGTCCCCGCTCTGACACGTCCCCTGCTGCCTCCCCGTCCCCGCAGGCCTTCAGCCGGGCGCACCGCATCGGCCAGGCCAACAAGGTGATGATCTACCGGTTCGTCACGCGCGCGTCGGTGGAGGAACGCATCACGCAGGTGGCCAAGCGCAAGATGATGCTGACGCACCTGGTGGTGCGCCCGGGGCTGGGCTCCAAGGCCGGCTCCATGTCCAAGCAGGAGCTTGATGACATCCTCAAGTTTGGCACTGAGGAGCTCTTCAAGGACGAGAACGAGGGTCAGCGCCCGCCGGGGCTGGGGTGTGGTGGGCTGTGGGGGGGATACGGGGGGATGTGGTGGGACGTGGGAGGCTGAGGTTGGATGTAGGAGGCCGTGGTGGGACATAGGAGGCCGTGGTGGGACACAACAGCTCATGCAAAGCTGCAGTGGGATGTACAAGGCCTGGGTGGGACGTTTGAGGCAAGGCAGTGAGAGGACATGTAAGGCCATGCTAGGGCCATGGTGGGACATGCAAAGCTGTGGTGGGACGTGTGAGGCCGTGGTGGGACGTGTGAGGCCGTGGTGGGACGTGTGAGGCCGTGATGAGATGTGCGAGGCCGTGATGGGTCATGCAAAGCAAAAACAGAACATGCAAAGCCACGATAAGGCCGTGGTGGGATGTGCAGATCCATGGTGGGGTGCATGAAGCCATAGTGGGGCGGTGACAGGACACACGAGGATGTGATGGGGCCATGATGGGACCCATGAGGCCATGATGGGACGTGGCAGGCTGTGAACTGGGTCACAGCAGGTCGTGCAAGGCCATGGCGGGATGTCGTGTTGGGTTGTTCAAGGCTGTGTGGAGGCATTCCAGGCTGTGTTGGACCATACTGGGCTGTACTGGGCCATGTTGGTCTGTATTGGACTGTATTGGGCTATGCTGGGCTGTGTTGGACCATATTGGACCATCATGAGCTGTGTTGGACCATAATGGGCCATGTTGGGCTGTGTCAGGCCACGTTGGGCTATATTGGGCCATGCCTGGATATGCTGAGCTATGATGGACCATCCTGGGCCATACTGGGCTGCATTGGACCATATTGGGTCATGCTGAGCTGTATCAGGCTACATTGGGCTGTATTGGACCATACTGGGCCATACTGGGCCATGCTGAGCTATGTTGGACCATCCTGGGCCATACTGGGCTGTGTCGGCCTATATTGGGTCACGTTGAGTTGTGTTGGGCCATGTTGGGCCGTATCAGGCCATGTTGGGCCATGTTGAGCTGTAACAGGCCGTGTCGGGTCATGCTGGGCTGTGTCAGGCCATTTTGGGCTGTATCAGGAGACAGTGGGATGTGTCAGGCCATGTCAGGCCATGTTGGACTGTGTTGGGCCATGTTGAGCTATGTCAGGCCATGATGGGCTGTGTTGGAACATACTGGTCCATATTGGGCCGTGTCAGGCCATGTTGGACTGTGTCAGGCCATGTTGGGCCATACCTGGACGTGCTGAGCTATGTTGGACCATATTGGGTCATACTGGGCTGTAATGGACCTTACTGGGTTGTGTTGGGTTGTGTTGGGCCACATTGGGCCATGTAGACCTGTATTGGGCTATGTTGGGCTGTGTCAGGCCGTGTCAGGCCATGCTGAGTTGTATCAGGTTGTGTTGGGTCATGTTGGGCCATGTTGGGCCTCGTTGAGCTGTGACAGGCCATATTGGGCTGTGCTGGAGCATACTGGGTCATGTTAAGTTGTGTTGGGCTGTGTCAGGCCATGCTGGGTCATGTTGGACCATACCTGGACATGCTGTTGGACCATATTGGGTCATACTGGGCTGTGTTGGACCTTACTGGGTCATATTGAGTTGTGTCAGATCATACTGGGCCATACTGGGCCACACTGAGCTGTGTTGGAGCACATGGGGTCATGTTGAGGTGCATTGGGCTGCGTTGACCCATGTTGAGCTGTATTGGGCCATATTGTGCTATGTCAAGCCGTGTCAGGCCATATTGAGCTGTATCGGGCCATGTTGGGCTGTGTCAGGTTATTTTGGGCCATGTTGAGTGGTGTCAGGCCACGTTGGTCTGTGTTGGGCTGTATTGGGCCATGTTGGGC
Source organism: Anas platyrhynchos (assembly GCF_047663525.1). Lineage (NCBI taxonomy): Eukaryota > Metazoa > Chordata > Aves > Anseriformes > Anatidae > Anas > Anas platyrhynchos. The sequence goes on from NC_092625.1 coordinate 3,824,372, forward strand.
TGTGTTGGGCTGTATTGGGCCGTGTTGGGCTGTACTGGGCCATGTTGGGCCATGTTGGGCTGTATTGGGCTGTGTTGGGCCATGTTGGGCTGTATTGGGCTGTGTTGGGCTGTGTTGGGCTGTGTTGGGCTGTATTGGGCTGTGTTGGGCTGTATTGGGCCATGTTGGGCCGTGTTGGGCTGTATTGGGCCATGTTGGGCCATGTTGGGCCGTGTTGGGCTGTGTTGGGCCATGTTGGGCTGTATTGGGCCATGTTGGGCTGTATTGGGCCATGTTGGGCTGTATTGGGCCATGTTGGGCTGTATTGGGCTATGTTGGGCTATATTGGGCCACGTTGGGCCATGTTGGGCTGTATTGGGCTGTATTGGGCCATGTTGGGCCATGTTGGGCCATGTTGGGCTGTATTGGGCTGTACTGGGCCATGTTTGGCTGTGTTGGGCTGTGTTGGGCCATGTTGGGCTGTATTGGTCCATGTTGGGCTGTATTGGGCCATGTTGAGCTGTATTGGGCTGTATTGGGCTGTACTGGGCCATGTTGGGCTGTGTTGGGCCATGTTGGGCTGTATTGGTCCATGTTGGGCTGTATTGGGCCATGTTGGGCTGTATTGGGCCACGTTGGACCATGTTGGGCTGTATCAGAGCATGCTGGGCTGTGTTCAACCATGCTGGGCCATGCTGGACCGTGTTGGGCCACGTCAGGCCACGCTGGGCCGCGCTGGGCCGTGCTGGGCCGTCCTGGACCAAGTCAGGCCATGCCAGGCCGTGTCAGCGGCGTGTCACCGGCGCAGGGGAGAACAAGGAGGAGGACAGCAGCGTCATCCACTACGACAACGAGGCCATCGCCCGGCTGCTCGATCGCAACCAGGACGCCACCGACGACGCCGACGTGCAGAACATGAACGAGTACCTCAGCTCCTTCAAGGTGGCGCAGTACGTCGTGCGCGAGGAGGACAAGGTGCGTCCGGGGACAGGGGGGCATGAGGGGGGGACAGCGGCTTGGTGGGGACGAGGGAGGTGATGGGGATGATGGGGACAATAGAGATGGTGGGGTGAGATGGGGTGGGGGTGATGGAGGTGGGAATGGTGGAGATGATGGAGATAAAGATGATGGGGATGGGGGGATGGTGGAGATGGTGGGGACAACGGGAGTGGGAGCGATGGAGATGATGGGGTGGAGATGATGGAGGCAGGGATGATGACAATGGGGATGGAGACAATGGAGATGGGGACAATGGAAATGGGGATGATGGAGATGGAGATGATGAAGACGCTGGGATGTGAATGGGGGAGATGGGGACGATGAAGATGCAGATGATGGAGGTGATGGAATGGGAATGGAAATGGGAACGAGTGAAATGATGGAGATGATGGGGGTGATGGAGACGTGGAGATGGGGACGGGGGATGAAGGAGATGGAGGTGGTGAGGATGGGGATGATGGAGGAGGAAAAAACGGGGACAATGGGGATGGGAACCATGGAAACGGTGGAGATGGGGACAGTGGGGGTGATGGAGGTGGGGACAACGGGGATGGAGATGATGGAGGTGATGGGGACTGTGGAGGTGGAGGTGGTGGAGATCATGGGAATGCAGAGGACGGGGACAGTGGGGATGAAGAGGTTGGAGATCATGGGGATGAAGATGATGAGGACAGTGGAGGTGATGGGGACAATGGAGATGGAGAAGATGGGGATCATGGGGGGGTGGAGATCTTTGGGGCGATGGGGACAATGCAGATGAAGGTAATGGAGATGAGACAATAGGGGTGTTGGAGTTGAAAAGGATGATGGGGATGGTGGAGATGATGGAGGTGAGGACAACGGGGATGGGGGTGATGGAGGTGATGGGGACAGTGGAGATGAAGGTGGTGGAAATGATGGGGATGGAGATGATGGGGATGAGGACAGTGGAGGTGGAGGTGATAGGGACAGTGGAGGTGATGGAGATGATGGAGATGATAAGGATGAAGATGGTGAAGGTGATGGGGACAATGGAGGTGGAGATGATGAAAATGATGGAGATGATGGGGATGGGGATGATGGAGATGATGGGGGCAGCGGAGGTGGAGATGTTGGGATGATGGGGACAGGGATGATGGAGTTAAGGAGGATGGAGATGATGGAGATGAGACAGTGGGGATGGAGATGATGGGGACCATGGGGGTGGAGATGATGGGGACCATTTGGGTGGAGATGATGGGGACCATGGGGACGATCCAACCCACGGCGCCTCCTCCTGCAGATCGAGGAGATCGAGCGGGAGATCATCAAGCAGGAGGAGAACGTCGACCCCGACTACTGGGAGAAGCTGCTGCGGCACCACTACGAGCAGCAGCAGGAGGACCTGGCGCGCAACCTGGGCAAGGGCAAGCGGGTGCGCAAGCAGGTCAACTACAACGACGCTGCCCAGGAGGACCAAGGTGGGCACTGGGAGGGACTGGGAGGCACTGGGAGGGACTGGGAAGGAGCTGGGAAGGACTGAGAGGGAACTGGGAGGGACTGGGAAGCAGCAGGAGAACCTGGCGCGCAACCCAGGCAAGGGCAAGCAGGTACACAAGCAGGTCAACTATGATGGTGGTGCCCAGGAGGACCACGGTGGGCACTGGGAGGAAACTGGGAGGCACTGGGAGGGACTGGAAGGCACTGAGAGGGAACTGGGAGGCACTGGGAAGCACTGGGGAGGAGCTGATGCACAAGCTGTCAAGAGCAAGCAGGTCAGCTACAACGATGGTGCCCAGGTGGGCACTGGGAGGCACTGGGAGGATGCTGGAACGTACTGGGAGTTAGTGGGAGGGGTCTAGGTGTACTGGGCACCCAAGCTTAGGGAATCGAGGTGGGTGCAGGGCGGTTGAGAGCACTGGGAGGCAGTGGTGAGGTACTGGGGCACATGGAGGAGGCACTGGGATGTACTGGGAAGGTACTGGGATACACTGGGAGGGTGTTGGGAGGTGCTGGGGGAATTGCTGATGCTCACACCTGTGAGGACCAAGGTGCTGCAGGGCAACTGGGAGCGCTGGGAGGCACTGGTGCGTGCGTTAGGAGGCACCAGAAAGGGTAACGGGAGGATACTGGGAGGCACTGGGACAGACTGGGAGGGACCCGGGTGGAGTGCCGATACAATGGGCACCCACACCCTGGAGGACTGGGGTGCCCCCGAGGCAACTGGGATCACTGGGAGGTTATTGGGATGCTCCTCTGAGGCACTGGGAGGCACTGGGACAGACTGGGAGGCACTGGGAGGGCTCTGGGCCGGACTGCGGAACACGCGGGGGGCATTTGGGGCAGGGGGGCATTTAGGGGGCATTTGGGTGGGCATCTGGGGGTCCCGGGGGGGCACCTGGGTATTAGGGGTCTGAGGGGTGATTTGGGGTCTGGGGGGGGCAATATCGGGGTGCCCGGGGGGGGCCTGGGGGTGCTGATCCCCGCCCCCCCCCCCCGCCCCCCAGACAACCAGTCCGAGTACTCGGTGGGCTCCGAGGAGGAGGACGAAGACTTCGATGAGAGGCCGGAGGGTGAGCGCCCCCCCGTGCCCCCCCCCGTGACCCCCCCGTGTCCCCACACGTCCCTCTGACCCCCCCATGTCCCTCTGCCCCCCCCCACATCCCTCTGCCCCCCCCCCTCCTCATAATGTCCCCAGCTGTCCTCGGTGTCCTCCCCATGCCCCCCCCCTTCTGGGATGGGCTCCTGCCTGCCCCTTTTGGGGGGGGGGGGGTGGGGGACACCTTGGGGAGCCCTGGGGGGCACAGGAGGGTTCGGGGGGGCCTCCTGGGTGCCCTGGGGGGGTCACGGGGGGGGGTGACAGCGATGTCCCCGTCCAGGCCGGCGCCAGTCCAAGCGGCAGCTCCGGAACGAGAAGGACAAACCGCTGCCCCCGCTGCTGGCCCGGGTGGGGGGCAACATCGAGGTGAGGACCCCCGGGGGGGCACCTCGGGGTGGGGGGGTCCCCTGGGTGTCCCCTGGGTCCCCCCTGGGTCCCCTTGTGTCACCTGGGGGGGCCATCGGGTCCCTTTTTGTCCCTTATCCCACTCTGGGTTCCCCCCCCAAGACCTGGGGGGTCCCTCTGACCCCTGGGGGTCACCTGGGTGTCCCCCCCCCCCCCCCTCAGCCACCAGTGTCCCCCCTCCTCCTGTCACCTTCCTGGTCCCCTGGGTCCCCCCCCAGTGTCCCCAAACACCAGTGTCCCAGCAGCCCCCCCCCACCTCGTATCTGCCCTTCCTGAGCAAGCCTTGGGGTGTCCCCGTCCCCTCGGGGTGTCCTCATCCCTTGGGGTATCCCCGTCCCCTCGGGGTGTCCCCATCCTCCTGGGGTGTCCTTGTCCCCATGGGTGTCCCTCAGGGTGTCCCCATCTCCTTGGGGTGTCCCTGCCCCCCCCCAGGTGTCCCCCTGGGTGTCCCTATCCTTGTGGTGCCCCCATCCTTGGGGTGTCCCCCTCCCCTAGATGTCCCTGTCCCCCCGGAGTGTCCCCTTCCCCTGGGGTGTCCCCGTCCCCCCTGGGTGTCCCTGTCCCCCCGGGGTGTCCCCATCCCCTTGTGGTGTCCCTGTCCCCATGGGTGTCCCCTTGGGGTGTCCCCATCCCCCATGGGTGTCCCCCCAGGTGTCCCCCTGGGTGTCCCCATCCCTTGGGGTGTCCCCATCCCCTGGATGTCCCCGTCCCTCAGGGTGTCCCTGTCCCCCCGGGGTGTCCCCATCCCCTTGTGGTGTCCCTGTCCCCATGGGTGTCCCCTTGGGGTGTCCCCATCCCCCATGGGTGTCCCCGTCCCCCCAGGGTGTCCCCATCCCCTTGTGGTGTCCCTGTCCCCATGGGTGTCCCCTTGGGGTGTCCCCATCCCCCCGGGATATCCCCATCCCCTGGGTGTCCCCGTACCCCCTGGGTGTCCCCATCCCTCGGGGTGTGTCCCCATCCCTCGGGGTGTCCCCCCGCCCCCCGGTGTCCCCGTGACCCCCCCCTCCCGTGCCGCAGGTGCTGGGCTTCAACACGCGGCAGCGCAAGGCGTTCCTCAACGCCGTCATGCGCTGGGGGATGCCCCCCCAGGACGCCTTCACCTCCCAGTGGCTCGTGCGCGACCTCCGCGGCAAGAGCGAGAAGGAGTTCAAGTAGGTGGCACCGCGGGGACACCCTGGGGACACCGTGGGGACACCAAGGGGGCAATGAAGACAGCGGGCGGTGGCCACGGGTGTCCCCAAAGCTGTCCCTGGGGTGTGGGGGGGGGCTGAGGTGGGGTTGTGTGTCCCTGTCTCTCTGTCCCTGTGGGGTTTCGTGTGTCCCCATGGTGTCCCCACGGTGTCCCCACAGACCTCACTGTGACCCCATAGGTGTCCCCGTGTCCCCATGAGTCCCCGTGTTCCTGCGTGTCCCCGTGTGTGTCCCCATGTCCCCACTGGGTCCCCATGTGTGTCCCCACATCCATGTGTGTCCCCATTCGTGTCCCCATGTCCCTGTGTGTCCCCATGTCCCCACTGTGTCCCCATGTCCCCATGGGTGTCTCCATTGTCCCATGTCCCTGTCCCCATGTCTGTGTCCCCTCCATGTCCCCCCATGTCCCCGCCACGTCCCTGTACTCCTCCATTGTCCCATGTCCCTTTGTCCCTCATGTCCCTGCATGTCCCCACCTTCCCGTGCCCATGTCCCCATGTGTCTCCATGTCCCCACATGTCCCCAAGTCTTCCCACATGCCCCATGTCCCCGCGTGTCCCCGCGTGTCCCCGCGTGTCCCCGTGCCGCGTGATGAGCCCTTACTCAGCCGAGCGCCGCCGTCGGCTTTCCTGGGGAGCGGGCGAGCGCCGTGTCCCCCTCACGCCGACGCACAGCCACCCCCAGGGGGGGACGGGGTGTCCCCCGTGTCCCCGTGTCCCCAAGGGGGGCCGGGCAGGGCCCAGGGGACGCCAGAGAGGTGGCAGGACCCGGCCACAGCCGGCACAGGCCTGGGATGGGCGCTGTGACGAGGGGACGGCTGATGGCGCGGGGACTTTGGGGACATCGGGACACTGGGGATGTTGTTGGGGACACTGGGGACATCGGGGACATTGGGGACAACAGGGACATTGGGGTGGGGATCCCAGGAATGGGGACAAGGACCCTGGGGACAAGGACAGCGGGATGTGGGGGGACACTGGTGGCAGGGACCTTGGGGACAGGCATGGGGACAGAGCCCTGGGGACCCTGGGCACAGGGACCCTGGGGATGGGGACAACGGGGACGGGGTCTGTAGGGACAAAGCACCTCAGGGACAGGGACAGCAGGGACAGGAGCCTCTTGGGACCGGGGTGGGGACGCAGGGGACGGTGACGCTGGGGCCGAGGGGCCGCCGGGGGTGGCGGTGTCCCCAAGGGCAGTTGTGTCCCCAGGGCCTACGTGTCCCTCTTCATGCGCCACCTCTGCGAGCCGGGCGCCGACGGCTCCGAGACCTTCGCCGACGGGGTCCCGCGGGAGGGGCTCTCGCGGCAGCAGGTGCTGACCCGCATCGGTGTCATGTCCCTCGTCAAGAAGAAGGTACGCGGGTCCCCGTCACCTCTGTCCCCTCCCTGTCCCCTCCCTGTCCCTTCCCTGTCCCCTCCATCCCCTCCCTGTCCCCTCCATCCCTTCCCTGTCCCCTGGACCCCCACCTGGGGTCTCCTCAGTTCCCTGCCTCCCCGCCGTCCCCTGGGTGTCCCCCCCATCCCCTAGGTCCCCCCCGTGTCCCACCCCCCCCCCCTTCCTGTCCCCAGTGTCCCCCGGTGTCCCCACTGTCCCCGCCGCCCCCCAGGTGCAGGAATTCGAGCACATCAACGGGCGCTGGAGCCTCCCCGAGCTGGTCCCGGAGCCCAGCGCCGACTCCAAGCGCTCGTCGCGCGCCTCGTCCCCCGCCAAGACCTGCAGCACCGACCCCGAGCAGAGCCGCACGCCCACCCCATGCACCTCCAAACCCGGTACGGCCACGGGCACGGGGACACGGGGACCTGGGGACACGGGGACGGGACACGGGGATGTGGGAACATGCGTATAGGGACAGGAACATGGGAATGTGGGGACACGGGAATGGGGACACAGGGACAGGGACAAAGGGACAGGGACACGCGGATGTGAGGGACAGGGATGCAGGGACATTGGGACAAGGGGATGTGGGGACAGGGACATGGGGGTGGGGACACGGGGGTGTGGGGACATGGGGATGAGGATGGGGACATTGAGACGTGAAGGACAGGGAGCGGGGACATGGGGATGTGGGGACAGGATGGGGACAGGGACACCACGGACATTGGGGATGGGGATGAGGACATGGGGACACGGGGACAGGGGGTGGGAACTGGGACGTGGGGAGCAGGGGGGACAGGGGGTGGGGACAGGGCCACCAGGGACGTGGAGGACACAGGGCTGGGGACACAGGGACATGGGGACAGGGGATGGGGACAGGGACACGGGACAGAGGACACAGGGGACAAGGGATGGGGACATGGGGGGCGCAGAAGCATCACTGGGGTGCTTGGGGCCCCCGCGTCCCCGTGTCCCCCTCTCAATGTCCCCTGTCCCCAGCCACGCCAGCGCCCAGCGAGCGTGGGGACGGGATGGGGCCACCCCCGGACAGGGACGACGGTGACACCCGGGACGAGAAGGAGCCCAAAGGTCCCGAGAAGATGGAGACAGAGGTGGGTGACGGTGCTGTCCCTGTCCCCGTCCCCAACACTGTCCCCATGTGTCCCCATCCCTGCCCTCCTCCCCATCTCTGTCCCCTTCGTCCTCATCCTCATCCTCATCCCCTCTGTTCCCTCCCTGCTGTTGTCCCCACGTCCCCCGTTCCCCTCTGGGCTGTGTGGGGACACTCAGGGGTGACGCCAGCTCCGTGTCCCCGTTGTCCCCGCAGGCTCCCGTCCCCGAGGCGCCGCCGTCCCCGGGCGATGGCAGCGAGGCCGAGGGCCCGAGGAAGGGCGAGGAGGAGGAGGGCCCCGGCGGCGAGCGGGAGCCCGAGGCCGAAGGCCCCCTGGCTCGCGACGAGCGCGGTGAGCACCTGGTGTCCCTGTGTCCCCCCCCCGATGTCCCCAAGGACCCGGTCCCTGAGCCCCCCCTGTCCCCTTCCAGCAGGTGCCGAGGTCGAGAAGCCCCCCGGGGGGGAAAAAGGCGACGAGAAACCCCCCGAGGAGGAGCCCAAGGAGCGGCCGGGAGACCCCGACCCCAAACGAGGTACCTGGGGGGGGGGCCTGATAGGGTGGGGACCTGCTGGGGGCGTGGCCAAGCTGATTGGGGGGGGGGGGGTTAACCAAGAAGCCCCCCCTGCAGCGTCCCGTTGGTATTTGCGCTGCGTTCACTCTGAAGCCTACTGATGGCCGGGAGCCGCTCCCTGCCTGCTGGGGGGGCCGCGGGTGGTTTGGGGATGCTGGGGAGGGGGGCACGATGCGGTGCTGAGCCCCTCCCCCTCCCCGCGCCCCCCCTCGCAGAGGAGGTGAAGGCCGAGAAGGAGCCGAAGCTGGAGCCGCGCGCCAACGGCCGGCGGGAAGACAAAGCCGAGAAGCCGCGGTTCATGTTCAACATCGCCGACGGCGGCTTCACGGGTGAGCCACGGGGGGGCCCCCAGGGGTTTTGGGGTGCGGGTGGGGGCCACGCGGCGGGGTCCCTGCGCTCCTGACGCCCCCCCCCCCCCCGGCCCCGCAGAGCTGCACACGCTGTGGCAGAACGAGGAGCGCGCCGCCGTCTCCTCGGGGAAGCTCAACGAGATCTGGCACCGGCGCCACGACTACTGGCTGCTGGCCGGCATCGTCCTGTATCCTTCCAGCGCCCGCAGCACCCTGGGGTGCCCCCAGAGCCCCCAGGTCCCTCCAGCAGCACCCTTGGGTGCTCCTGATACTACCCCCAGCATGCCTAGGTCCCCACCCCCCGGCACCCTGGGGTGCCCCCAGCACTTCCAGGTCCCTCCTGCTGCACACTGGGGTGCCCCCAGCAAGGCCAGGTGCACCCTTGGGTGCCCCCAATACTCCCCAGCACTCCCAAGTCCCCCCAGCAGCACCCTGGGGTGCCCCTGATACCCCCCAGCATGCCCAGGTCCCACCCCCCCCCTACCCCCATCACTCCTTAAACTCTCCCAGCACCCTTGGGTGCTCCCCAGTACCTCCCGGGTCTCCCCAGCACCCACAGGTGCTCCCCGGTACTTTGCGGGTGCCCCCCGCACCCCCGGGTGCCCTCCAGGTGCCACCATTCTCCACAGGGATGGTGGCAGTGGGGCAGTGACAGCAGGGTGACACCTGGGGGGGACAGGGGACAGCAGTGGCAGTGATGGTGACACTGGGGGCAGTCCTTAGGGCACAACTAGGGTGGGTGATGTGGGAACAGACGGGGGTGTTGGGGACAGAGTGGTGTGGTGACACAGTGACACGGTGACTTGGTGACCCGGCGACACAGTGACTTGGTGACATAGTGACTTGGTGACATGGTGACACCATGACAGTGACCTGGGGGCACAGTGACATGATGACACGGTGACTTGGTGACATGGTGACACAGTGACTTGGTGACATAGTGAAATGGTGACACCGTGACATGGTGACTTGGTGCCACAGTGACTAAGTGACATGGTGACACCATGACATGGTGACACCGTGACACAGGGACTTGGTGACATGGTGACGTGGTGACACCGTGGCCGTCCTTATCGCACAGCTCTGGCTCCACGTGCTGGACATGGGATGGTCTGGGGGGTATGAGGGGGCTGTTGGGGACACGGTGACACAGTGACAGTGACAGGGTTGTGACGCAGTGGTAGTGATGCAGTGACAGTGACACGGTGATGTGGTGATGTGGTGACATGGTGACACAGTGACACGGTGACATGGTAACACAGTGACACAGTGATGTGGTGGCACTGTGATTTGGCGACATGGTGACACAGTGACATGGTGACGCTGTGACAAAGTGACATGGTAGCACCTTGACATGCTGACACAGTGATGCAGTGACATGGTGATGTGGTGACATTGATCTGGTGCCGTGATCTGGTGATCATGGTGACACAGTGACACAGTGACACAGTGATGTGACAGCGATGTGGTGGTGCAGTGATTGGGTGACATGGTGACACAGTGACATGGTGAAGCAGTGACACGGTGTCTCAGTGACATGGTGACAAAGTGACAAGGTGACAGTGACAGTCCCTAGCATGCGGCCACAGCTCTGTGCGCCAGATGGGGAATGACCAAGGGGGAAGAGGTTGACATGGTGACACGGTGATGCAGTGACACGGTGACGCGGTGACACGGTGACGCGATGACATGTTGATGCGGTGACAGTGACACAGTGATGCAGTGACATAGTGACATGGTGACGCGGTGACATGGTGATGCGGTGACATAGTGACACAGTGACGTGGTGATGTGGTGACATGGTGACATATGACATGGTGATGCAGTGACACGGTGACATAGCGACACGGTGACACGGTGACATAGTGACGTGGTGACATAGTGACACGGTGATGTGGTGACATGGTGACGCGGTGACATGGTGACGCGGTGACACGGTGACGTGGTGACATGGTGACGCGGTGACATGGTGACGCGGTGACACGGTGACGCGGTGACAGTCCTTAGCGCGCAGCCACGGCTACGCGCGCTGGACGGACATCCAGAACGACGGCGCCTTCGGGGTCATCAACGAGCCCTTCAAGGGCGAAGCCTCGAAGGGAAACTTCCTGGAGATGAAGAACAAGTTCCTCGCACGCCGCTTCAAGGTGAGCGCACGGGGGCCTTGCACGAGGGCTTTGCACGAGGGCCTTGCACCCGCACGGGGGTCTTGCACGAAGGTTGGCCTTGCGCAGGGGCTGCTCTGGGGACACGGCTTGTGGGGCTGGCACGCAGGGGCTGTGTTTGCACACTTGTGCGAGCTTTTTGCACGAGGGTCTCCATGCACAAGTGCCAGGCTCGCACGAGGGGCCGGGCACAGCGAGCGTGCACCCAGGCAGTGCTCACAACGTGGGCCACGCATGAGGGCAGAGAGGGTTGCACGGGGACAGGGCACAAGAGGCAGAGCCCCCATGGGGGGACGTGGAGGTCACCAGGGGGGCACGGAGGCCACCAGGGGGGCGCAGAGGACACCGGGGTGGCGCGGAGGCCACTGGGGGTGCCTGGAGGCCACCAGGAATGCGCGGAGGCCACGGGGGTGGCGAGGCTGGTGGCGAGGCCGCCTCCCCCCTCCCCCTTTTTTTCCCCTTTTCCCCCTCTTTTCTCCTCCCCCCACCCCCCCGTCCCCCCCCCCGTCCCTCCCGCAGCTCCTGGAGCAGGCGCTGGTGATCGAGGAGCAGCTGCGCCGCGCCGCCTACCTGAACATGACGCAGGACCCCAGCCACCCCGCCATGGCCCTCAACACCCGCTTCGCCGAGGTCGAGTGCCTGGCCGAGAGCCACCAGCACTTGTCCAAGGAGTCGCTGGCGGGCAACAAGCCCGCGAACGCCGTCCTGCACAAGGGTAAGAGGCGGGCGGGCCGGCGCGCCCGGCGCGGACGCCCCGTGTAGCGCCTCGCACCTCTCTGTACCCGCGCTCTCAATCATTAAAGTGGGGTTCTCCTCCCAACCGGCTCCCGGTGTATCCTTGCTCTGCGCGTGCTTTCTGGCGGCCGGGGAGGGCGCGGGGGGGCGGCGGGGCAGCTGCTGGAAGGCCCCCGAGGGGTTTCCGGGGTGTGAGTAAACCTTGAGTAAGCTCGGAGTAAGGCGGGGCGCGGACGCAGGGCGGCCCGAGGGGCTCCGGGGTGCGCGAGGAGGAGCAGCCGGGAGCTTCTGTTGCATACCGCGGGGCTTTGCGCTAAGATGTATCTGCTTAGTAACTGTAGTGGAAGTCTGGAGGATGCAAGTAGTATGTGCCGTGTGCTTCGGGAGTATGTAATGCATTTACCCAGTGTATCTCTCGTGGGGGTATGGAATGAGTATATTCTGAGTAACCCTTGCAGTGGCCAGAGTATCCCTGGTGCATGTAATGAGTAAACCTGGAGTAATTCTGGTGTACAGAGTGGGAGTACCCAGACGGTTCCTGCTTGCATGTAATGCATAAGCCCAGAGTACCCCTGCAGCATGTACAGGCTTTGTCCAGAGTGCCCCTGGTGCATTTAATGAGTAAGCCTGGAGTACTTTCGGGGCATGTGCTGAGTATGCCCAGAGCATCTCTGGTGTATTTAAGGTCTTTGCCAGCAGTATCACTGGAGTAAGCCATGAGTATCATTGCTGTAGGCTGCTGTAGCTATGGAGAGGTTCTCAGGGGGATCTGATGAGTATTCCCTGAGTATTCCCTCCCTAAGGGTCTGTTAGCAATGTGCCCTGAGGATCTCGTGGCTGAGTAATGAGTATCGGTGATGTAGCTGCAGGCCGTCCCATAAGCCCCTTGGCCTTAGGAGTATGCAAGAAGGATGCCCGGAGTATCTCTGGTAGAAGTAGAATGTATCTGGAGTATCTCTGGTCTATCTGAGGAGTATCTTTGGTGTGCCTAAGGCATAAATCTAGAGTATCTCCAGAGCATTTAAAGAGAATATCCAGAGTGGCTAATGAGTATCTGTGGTGTATCTAAGGAATATGCCCAGAGTGACAAGTAGCATACACTACCTCAGGTGTCGCTAAAGATTATACCTGGAGTAGCTCTGGGGTGTCTAGGGAGGATACCTGGAGTGTCTAAGGAGTATTTCTGGAGTATCTCCAGTGTAGCTAAAGCATGTGCCCCTAGGTGCCCAAGCAGTGTGCCTGGAGTATCTCTGGTGTCTCTAAAAAGTATACATGGAGCATCTCCAGTGTGTCTAAGGTGTATGCCTGGAGTGTGCAAGGAGTACAGACAGAGCAACTCTGGTGTGTGTAGAGTAAACCCAGAGTGGCTAAAGAGTAAACCTGGAGTGTCCCAGTGTGTCTAGAGAGTATACCCAGAGTAAGTAGCATAATCAGAGCATCTCCAGTGTGACTAAGGAGCATACCTGGAGTATGTACACACAGAGTACCTCTGGCGTACCCATACCCAGTGTACCTCTGAGTCCTCCCACCCTGGAGCATGCCCCCACTTCCCGCTGGTGCATCCCCCGAGTATCCCTTGAGTAGCTCCCCGCCTTCCCCTCCCTCCCCCCACCCCCCTCCTTGCTCTCACGTGAGTATCTCCACCCCCGCTCCCCAAATAACCCGTGACTATGCTGTGATTAACCTACGAGTAACCTGCGAGTAACCTACGAGTAAGCTGCGAGTAGGCGTGGGGCGGCCCCCCGGCGCTGACGGGCCGCCCCCCGCCCCTCTTTCTCTCTCTCTCCCCCCCCTTTCGCCCCCCCGGCGCCAGTGCTGAACCAGCTGGAGGAGCTGCTGAGTGACATGAAGGCGGACGTCACCCGCCTCCCCGCCACCCTGTCCCGCATCCCCCCCATCGCCGCCCGCCTGCAGATGTCGGAGCGCAGCATCCTCAGCCGCCTCGCCAGCAAGGGCACCGAGAGCCACCCCCCGCCCGTAAGTCACCGCGCGGTCCCCCCCCCGGGGATGTCACCCCCCCCCCCTCCCCCCCCCACAATGGGGATGGCCTCCCTTCCTCGGGGTCGTGCCCCCCTCCCTGGGGTCGTTGCCCTACACGCGCCCTGACCTCAAGGCCCTGGGGGCATCGCTCGGGTGCTGATGCCCCCTGCCTTGGGGGGCACCCTGGGGACACCCCCTCGCCTTGGGGGGCACCAAGAAGCTTGGGGAGGGTGCACACCCTACGGACACCCAGCCTTGGGGACACCCTCTTGGGGACACCCTGATCCTTGGGGACACCCTCACCCCTTGGATCCCTTGGGGACACCCTGACCCCCCCCCCCCCCCCCCCCGGGACACCCTCACCCCCTGGGGACACCCTGACCCCTGGGGACACCCTGGGGTGCCCATCCCCTGGGGACACCCCCCTGGGGGATCCCCAGAGGCAGCAGGGTGGGGGGTGACAGCCTTGTCCCCGTGTCCCCAGACCTTCCCGCCGGGGCCCTACGCCACCCCCCAGAGCTATGGGGGCACCTTTGGGACCCCCCCGGCCGGAGCTCTCCCCCCTGGGGGGGCCAACTACAGTCAGATGCCGCCCGGCTCCTTCATCACTGGTGAGCATCCGGACCCCTGGGTCCTTCTTTTTTTTTTGGGGGGTGGGGGGGGCAGGGGACCTACATACATGGGGGGGGCACCCACGTACATGGGGTGGGCACCCACGTACTTTGAGGGGGGGCATCCACATAGCTGGGTCCTTGGTGGGGGGCACCCAGACCCCTGGGTCCTTCTTTTTTTTTGGGGGGGGGGGCACCCACATACTTTGTGGGGGGGCACCCACGTACCTGGGTCCTTCTGGGTGGGGGGGACACAGACCCCTGGGATCGGGGCTGGGACCCCTGGGTCCCTTTGGGGGGGGCACCCAGATGCTTGGGTCTGGGGGAGCGGGGAGGGAAGGGGGTGTTATTGGGGGGGGGGGGGGCAGTGTGTGGGGCCCCCCCTTGAGTAATGTCCCCCCCCCCAACTCCTTGCAGCCGCTGCCAACGGCCCCCCGGTGCTGGTGAAACGGGAGCGCGAGGCCGAAGGGCCGGAGAAGAAGGAGCCGCGCGGGGGCGAAGTCATCTGCATCGACGACTGAGGGGGGGGCTGGCGGGGCCCCCCCTCCCCCCCCAGCCCTCCCCCCACCACACCCGGGCCGCCCCCTCCCCCCCCTTGGCGACGGCGGGGGCGGGAGGGGGAGGATGGGGGGGGGGGGAGAGACACTGCCGGAATTGCCTCGTTTCACCCCAAAATCCGGGGCGGGGCAGTCATCGGCGTTGGGGGGCGTTTTGGGGGGGGGGTGACGAGGACCACTGCAACTATAAATATGAATATATATATATATCCCCGGTGGCGGGGGGGGCCCCGGCGTCCGGGTTGGCCCCAGTGTCCCCCCCGAGGTCCCCCGGTGTCCCCAGGCCCCCCCCCCCCCCCCCCCGGGGCTTGGGCACTTGTTTAACCGCAGCAGAATAAAACCCGGTTCCTTGGCTACGGCACCCGGCTCCGCTCGCTGCTGGACGGCACCGCGGGGCCACCGGCGGGGGCGTGGGGGTGGCCACGGGCACGGGCATGGCCATGGGGACGGCCACCAGCGTGGTCGTGGGGCTGGTCACCAGTATGATCACGGGTATGGGCCACCAGCGTGGTCATGGGGATGGCCATGGGGATGGCCACCAGTACAGTCATGGGGATGGCCACCAGTATGGTACTGGTCATGGCCACCAATGTGGTCATGGGGATGGCCACTAGTATGGTACTGGCCGTGGCCACCAACGTGGTCATGGGGATGGCCACCAGTATGGTACTGGTCGTGGCCACCAGCACGGTCATGGGGATGGCCATGGGGATGGCCACCAGTATGGTACTGGTCGTGGCCACCAGCGCGGTCATGGGGATGGCCATGGGGATGGCCACCAGTATGGTACTGGTCATGGCCACCAATGTGGTCATGGGGATGGCCACCAGTATGGTACTGGTCATGGCCACCAGCGCAGTCATGGGGATGGCCACCAGTATGGTACTGGTCGTGGCCACCAGCGCGGTCATGGGGATGGCCACCAGTATGGTACTGGTCGTGGTCACCAACATGGTCATGGGGATGGCCATGAGGATGGCCACCAGTACAGTCATGGGGATGGCCACCAGTATGGTACTGGTTGTGGCCACCAACGTGGTCATGGGGATGGCCACCAGTATGGTACTGGTCATGGCCACCAGCGCGGTCATGGGGATGGCCATGGGGATGGCCACCAGCGTGGTCATGGGGATGGCCACCAGTATGGTACTGGTCGTGGTCACCAACATGGTCATGGGGATGGCCATGGGGATGGCCACCAGTACAGTCATGGGGATGGCCACCAGTATGGTACTGGTCGTGGCCACCAACGTGGTCATGGGGATGGCCAAGGTCATGGTCATGGGGACGGCCACCAGTACAGTCATGGGGACAACTACCAACGTGGGCATGAGGATGGCCACCAGCATGGTCAGGGCCACTGGCCATGGCCATCAACATGGTCCTGGGGACGGCCACCAGTGCCAGCAGGGGGCTGGCCACCAGCCACTCCCACCCGTGCTGCCACGGAGGCGCCGCGTGGTGGCCACAGCCACCGGTGTCACCCTGGGGGCCCAATGCCCTCTGTCGGGGAGGGGGGGTGGCCACCGAAGTGACCGGGCCATGGCCACGGTGGCCTCGCGTGGCCCCAGCCCCGTGGTGGCCGCAGTGACACAAAACAAGACACGGGGGTGGCAGGGGACACGTTTTTACTGGGGGGGGGGGACCAAAGCTTTGCAGGGAGCTTCTGGGGGGGGTCTCCATCCTTGGAGGGAGTGAAGGCCACCGGGACGTGGCTGTGGTGGCCCCCCGGGGACCCTCCTCAGCCCCCCCTGGACCCCAGGAAGGTCCCTGCAGCCCCCAGAGACCCTCCTGAGCCTTCCCAGACCCTCCAGAGCCCCCCCAAGACCCTCCAAATCCCCCTCCCCCCCCAGGACCCTCCTGAGACCCCCAGGACCCCACCCAGGTCCCCAGTACCCCCCAGGTCCCCTCCCAATATTTCCTGCTGGGACAAGCGGGTGACACCGAGGACCCATTTTTTTTGGGGGGGGGGGTCAGGGGGGTTCAGGCCCCCCCCCAGGCCAACTCGTGGAGGCGTCGGGCGGCGGCGCTCAGGCGCCCGCGGTACTCGAGGCCGCGGTGCAGCCCGGGGGGCACGGCCGCCAGCCCCCCCAGCAGCCCCCAGCAGCCGGCGGCGATGGTGCCGGTGGAGTCGTTGTCCCCCCCGTGCAGCACCCCGCGGTGACACAGGGTGGCCCAGCACCCCCCCGCCGCCAGCAGCGCCTCCAGGGCCACCATGGGGGCGTCGTGGCCGCTGCGCCCCGGCCACCCCCCCAGCGCCCAGCCCAGGTACTCGGCGTCCCGCTCGGCCGGGGACGGCAGCGCCGGCAGCCGCGGGGGGCCCGAGCCCTCCAGAAGCCCCCGGGACTCCAGGTAGCTGCGGGGACAGGGGGGACACTGGGGTCAGTGGGGACACTGGGGGCACTGGGGGCACAGAGGACATTGGGGTCACAGGGACACCGGGGTCAGTGGGGATATTGGGGTCAGTGGGGTCACAGAGACACTGGGGTCAATGGGGTCATGGGGACAGGAGGGTCAGTGGGGACGCTGGGGTCACTGGGGTCACAGGGACACTGGGGTCAGTGGGGCCATTGGGGTCAGTGGGGTCACAGGGACACTGGGGTCAGTGGGGACATTGGGGTCAGTGGGGCCATTGGGGTCACTGGGGTCACAGGGACACTGGGGTCACTGGGGACACCGGGGACATCAGGGTCACCAGGCCATGGATGTCCCTAAACACTCCCAGTATCCCCAGTAACCCCTCCCAGTGCTCCCAGTGCCCCCTTACAGGTGCCACTTGTCCCTGAATAAGGACCAGTCCGCACCATTGTCCCCTATGGCCACCCCAGTGCCCTCCCAGTGCTCCCAGTACCCCCTCCCAGTGCTCCCAGTGCCCTCTCCCAGTGCTCCCAATGCTCCCAGTGCCCCCTCCCAGTGCTCCCAGTGCTCCCAGTGCCTCCTTACCAGTGCCAGGTGTCCCCAAAGAAGGGCCAGGTGATGGCGTTGTCTCCAACAGCCACCCCAGTGCCCCCTCCCAGTGCTCCCAGTGCCCCCTCCCAGTGCTCCCAGTGCTCCCAGTGCTCCCAGCACCCCCTCACCGGCGCCAGGCGTCCCCGAAGAAGGGCCAGGCGGCGGCGTTGTCCCCGACGGCCACCCCGGTGCTCTCCACGTAGTCCCACGCCTGGGGCAGGACCCGCAGCAGCTCGGCCCCCCACTTCTCGGGGGGCTCCCCCCGCGCCCCCAGCGCCCCGAAAAGGGCCACGGCCAGCGCCCCCAGGTACCCTGCGGGGACAGAGGGGGGGGGGGTCAGGGGATTTGGGGGGAGGGGTCCCTGGGGGGGTCCCCGCGCCCCGGGGTGGCACCCACCGGTGGGGTGGTGGTGGGTCATGCGCCCGCTCTCCACGCTCACCCGGATCAGCGTCGGCAGCTCCCGGGCGTGGGGGTACCTGCGGTGGCCCCGGCCCTGTCACCCCCCCGCCCCATGTCCCTGTCACCCCCCCCCCCCCCCCAAATCCCACATCCTCATCCCCATCCCTGTCCCCCTATGACCCTGTCCCTCACCCCGCCACGTTCCCATCCCCCCATGTCCCATGTCCTCATCCCCCTCACCCCCATGTCCCTGTCCCTGCACCCCCAAGTCCCTGTCCCATGTCCCCACCCCTGTCCCCACCATGTCCCAACCCCTGACCCCCCCCCCCCATGTCCCTGTTATCCAGTCCCCTCCATGTCCCCCATCCCTAATGTCCCATATCCCCATCCCTGACCCCCCTCATGTCCCATGTCCCTGACCCCCCCCCATGTCCCCACCCCTGTCCCCATGCCCCCCTGCCATGCCCCCAATGTCCCCATCCCTGTCCTCCCACGTCCCAGACCCCCCCCATGTCCCCCCCATGCCCCCCCCTATGTCCCATGTCCCCTTATACCCCCCCCATGCCCCCCCGGTCCCCATCCCTGTCACCCCATGTCCCAGACCCCCCCCCATGTCCCTGCCCCCCCCCGTGCCCCCCACCTGAGGCCGATGGCCAGGCTGCGCATGGCGGCCCCGCAGCCGGTGCCGGTGGGGTTGAAGGGGATGCGATACCCCTGGGGCTCCCCGGGCCGCAGCTGCGAGGTGCCTGGGGGGGGGGGGGGGGGGGATTTGGGGTGAGCCCCCACCCTCCCACAACACCCCCCCCTACCCCCAACCCCCCCCCCCCCCCCCCCACGCACCCAGGATGCTGGTGGGCCCCGGTTTGCGCCCCTCCATGTCCCCCATGGCGGCCACGTAGCGGCGAGCCAGCTCCTGCAGGAGGGGCTCCCCCTCCAGGCCTGGGGGGGGGGGACACACAGTGGGGACCCCCCCCCCAAAATGGGGGAAGGGAGATCATCCCCAAACCCCCCCCCCAAAAAAAAAAAAAAAAAAAAAAAAATTGGAGGGGAAGGTGGATCCCCCCCCCCAGTATCCCCACAATGAGAGGGGACCCACCTGGGCACCCCAAATTGGGGGGGGGGAAATTGGGGATCCCCCTAAAATAAAGGGAAAAGGACCCCCCCCCCATGAGTATATCAGGGACCCCCCCCCCCAAATACCCCCCAGGGACCCTGCAAAGTGGAACTGGGGCACAAAGGGGACCCTCCCCTTACACCCCCCCTCCAAGGACCTCCCCCCCCATATGGGTCTGGGGTACACAGGGGACCCCCCCCCTCAGGAACCCCCCCGATGAGGCTCTGGGGTACAAAAGGGACCATCCTTACCCCCCCCTTACCCCCCCCCCCCAAAATGGGTCTGGGGGTACAAAGGGACCTCCCTCCCCACTTACCCCCATCACCCCCCCCCCAAATAGGTCTGGGGGACCCCCCCCACTCCCATATACCCCCCAAATGTGGCTTCGGGATACAAAAGGGACCCCCAGAACCCTTCCAAAATGGGTCTGGGGTACACAATGACCCCCTCTACCCCCCCAGCCCCCCCCAAATAGGTCTGGTGCACAAAAGGTACCCCCTTACCCCCCCCCCCCCCAAATGGCTCTGGGTTACGAAGGGACACCCTTTACCCCCCCCTCAATGGGTCTGGGGTACAAAGGGACCCCCCCCCCCCCAAATGGCTCTGAGGGACACAGCAACCCCCATTACCCTCCAGACCCCTCCCCCACAATGGGTCTGGGAGTACACAGCGACCCCCCCTTTACCCCCCCAGCCCCCCCCAGATGGGTCTGGGGTACAACAGGGACCCCCCCACCCCACAAATACCCCCCCCTGAAAAAAAAAACATGGCTATGGTGCACGAAAGGGACCCCCTTACCCCCCAGCCCCCCCCCCCCCCAATGGCTCTGGGTTACGAAGGGCCCCCCTTTACCCCCCCCCCCCCCCCCCCAAAAAAAAATGGCTCTGGGGGGTTCCCCCCCCCCGTTACCGGTGGCCAGCCCCTCGGCCGTGGCGAGGTGCAGCACGGTGTCGTCGCTGACGGGCCACTCGGGGGGCTCGAGGGCGATGGCTCCAAGCCCCCCCAGCTGGGCCAGCTCGGCGTGGATCTGGGGCCCCGAGGTGCAGTACTCCCAGCGGGACCCCCGGTACCCCAGGGCGTCCCCCACCCCACTCAGCACCAGGGCGGCCTCGTACGCCTCCACTGAGGGCACCCTAAGGGGTATTTTTATTTATTTTTTTTGGGGGGGGGGCATGGGTGTTGTCACAAAGGGACTTTGGGACCCCTCCCCACACCCCAATATCCCTGGGGGACACTCACGTCTCCGCCATGGTGGTGGCAGCTGGGGACGCCCGTCATGGGGGGGGGGGGGAATGGGGACAGAGCTGGCTGGGGGCCCTTAAAGGGGACGGGGATTTGGGGGGGGTCTGGAGGGGGGGGGGCGTAATGTGGGGGTGACTGAATGGGGAAACTGAATGGGGAAATGAGACTCCTGAAAGGCGTGGGGGTACGGGGGGGGCACTCAGAGGGGCCCGAAAATGGGATGGGGGGGTTAATGGGGGCTGCGGGGGGGGGGGGGGGGCAGCTGGGAGGGGGGTAGAGAGGGAAATGGGGGTGGGGGTCCAGAGGGGACTGGGGCACCAAAGGGATATTAAGGGATTGTGGGGGGGGGGGGGGGGGGCAAAGGGACATGGGGCTCCCCAAAGGGATTTGGGGGGGGGCCCCAAAGGGACCCAGGGAGCACCCAAAGGTATATGGGAGGGCGGGGGGGGGGGGCACCAAAGGGACATGGGGGCCTCCAAAGGGATTGGGGGGCCCAAAGGAATTTGGGGGACACCCAAAGGGATTTGGGGGGGGGGAGCACTCAAAGGGACATAAAGGCAGAAACACAGAGGGGGGGAAAAAAAAGGCATTTCCAAGAAAAAAACAAAACAAAACAAAACAAACAAAAACACAACTATTTCTACCATTTTTTTTTTTTCCCACTGGGATGGGGCAAAAAACAATAAAGATTTTCCTCCCACCTCCCCCCCACTCCACAGACCTCCAAGCCATATTTTGGGGGCAAGACCCTTCAAAATCATCATTTCTCACCCAGGTGCGTCCCACCAGGACAGGGCTGATAACCAGGGTCTGAGCCGACCTAAAAATGTTCTTTTTTGAGTTAAAAAAATTAATAATAATAAATGCAATTAGTGGTTGGTGCCAGGCAGCAAGGAGTTAAAAGCTCATCCCTAAATTTCAGCAACTTGATTAAAAGTCCGCTGGTGAAACCCTGGTGCTGGACCCTTGCCAAGCTCTGGGTTTTTGTCTTTTTCTTATTTTCTTTTTGGCAAAAATTGCACCAAATAGCCATTATTTATTTATTTATTTATTTATATGTATTCAGTGTAAACTGGACCCAGCCCCCCCCCCACCCCAAAAGCACCCAGGTGCCCAAGGCCCCCCCAGAACCCCCCAGGTTGGGGGGGGGGACATTGGGGACACAGGGGGGGACACCCCGACACTGCCCCTCAGACGCTGCAGCATCCACCACCTTTATTGTGTTGGGGGGGGGGGAGCTCGGGGCCCCCCCAAAGTTTCCCTGAGTTGGGGGGGGGGGCCACGAAGCCCCCTGAGGTAAAGGGGGGGGGTAAAATAGAGGGACCCGGAGGTGGCACAGAGCTGGGGGATCCCTGAGATCTGCTTGGGGTCGGGGGGGGGTCGGGGGGCACATTTGAGGGGGGGGTTCCCATTTGGGGGGGGCTACCCCAGAGCTTGGGTTTTGGGGTGACCCCTCCCAAACAGATGGAGCCCCCCTGTTTGTTTTTTGGGGGGGTTATGGAGGTTTTTTGGGTTGTGTCCCCCCCCCATTTTGGGGTGTCTTTGGTGCAAGCTGACTGGGGAGGGGGGGGGGGGGGGGGGGGGCTGCGATCTGGGGCCTAACTCCCAATTTTGGCGTTCTCAAAGCCCCCCACATTTGAAGTTCCCGGGGGGGGACAATTTTGAGCTGCCCAAAGAGCCCCCCCCATATTTATGATCCTAAAAGTGTCCCCCCCCATTTTGGGGGTTCTGGGGGGTTCCCCAACATTTAGGATTCCCAAATGGGTGTCATGGCCGCCCTGGAGGTGTCATGGCCACCCTGGAGGTATCATGGCTGCCCTGGAGGTATCATGGCCGCCCCTGGAGGTGTCATGGCTGCCCTGGAGGTGTCATGGCTGCCATTGGCGGTATCATGGGCACCCTGGAGGTAACATGGCCACCCCTTGAGGTATCATGGCCGCCATCGGCGGTATCTTGGCTGCCCTGGGAAGTGTCATGGCCACCATTGGCAGTGTCATGGCCACCCTGGAGGTATCATGGCCACCCCTGGAGGTGCAACGGCTGCTATTGGAGGTATCATGGCTGCCATTGGCGGTATCATGGCTGCCCTGGAGGTGTCATGGCCGCCAAGTAGGTGTCATGGCCACCATTGGCGGTATCATGGCCGCCCTGGAGGTATCATGGCCCCAACATTTGGGATTCCCAAAGACCCCCCCCCCCTTTTGCTCTGCCATTCCCACCCCCCAACACCCCCCCCCACTTTTAGGGCTTCTCAAGGGGGGGGGGGCAACATTTCGTCTCCTCCCAAATCATCCTCCCCACAACCAGATGAGGCCCTGACACCCCCCCACCCCCCCTAATTTGGGAGTGCCCCCCCCAGAATCTATCACAGCAGCCTGCAGGTGGCCGAGCGTGCCCCCCCGGCGGGGGCGGCGTTGGGGTCCAGGTCGGGGGGCAGCTGCCCGGGGTCCCCCCAGACGTTGAGCTCCTGGAAGATGCCGGTCTCGATCAGCTCCTCCTGCCAGGGCACGGGGACGGTCCCCGAGGCGAAGGCGTCGCACAGCGCCGTGTCCCTATCGTCCAGCTCCACGCCCCGCACCGATGAGAAGGCCCCCACATCCCCCAGGTCCTTGGCGTACACCCGACGGGGGTCCGGCACGAAGGGGGGGGGCACCAGGCCTGCAAAGTAGTCCCAGGAACCTCCCCAGTACCCCCCAGTATCCCCAAGTACCACCTCAGTAACCCCCAGTATCCCCAGGTACCCCCAAGTATTGCCAGGTAATCCCCCAGTAACCCCCAGTATCCCCAGGTACCTCCCAGTATTCCCAGGACCCCCCCCAGTACTCCCCAGTATCCCCAGGTGCCCCCCATTATCCTCAAGTACCCCCCCAGTACCCTCAGGTACTCCCCCCATAATCCCAGATATCCCCAATACCCCCCCCAGTATTCCCAGGTACCCCTCCAGTAGCCCCCACTACCCCCAATAGCCCCCCAGTACTCCCCTGCTATCCCCAGTACACCCCCAGTGTTCCCAGTAGCCCCCCAGTACCCCCAGTACTCCCCCAGTCTCCCCGTGATGCCCCCAGTAGCCCCCCAGCACCCAATGCCCACCTAGGGGTAGTTTTGGAGCACCCAGCACCCACTGGGAACCCCATTTTGGGGCACCCAGCACCCACTGGGACCGCTCCAGGAGCACCCAACCCCCCCAGACCCCTTCTAGAGCACCCAACCCCCAGGTGAACCCCTTCTGGAGCACCCAGAAAGACCCCTTCTGGAGCACCCACTGCCCCCAGACCCCTCCTGGAGCACCCAGCACCCACTGGGACCCCTTCTAGAGCACCCAACCCCCAGGTGAACCCCTCCTGGAGCACCCACAAAGACCCCTTCTGGAGCACTCAAGTCCCCCAGACCTCTCCTGCAGCACCCAACACCTCCAGACCCCTTCTAGAGCACCCAACCCCCAGGTGAACCCCTTCTGGAGCACCCATAAAGAGCCCTTCCAGAATACCCACCACCCAAACCAACCCCTCCTGCAGCACCCACTGCCCCCAGACCTTTTCTGGAACACCCAGCACCCACTGGGACCCCTTCAAGAGCACCCAACCCCCAGATGAACCCCTTCTGGAGCACCCAGAAAGACCCCTCTTGGAGCACCCAGCACCCACTGGGACCCCTCCTGTGGCACCCACTGCCCCCAAACCCTTCCTGGAGCACCCAGCACCCACTGGGACCCCTTCTAGAGCACCCAACCCCCAGGTGAACCCCTTCTGGAGCACCCAGAAAGACCCCTCCTGGAGCACCCACCACCCCCAGACCCCTCCTCCAGCACCGACAAAGACCCCTCCTGCACCACCCCCACCCCCAGCCCCCCCAGCACCCCTGGGTGGGGGGTTACCTGCCTCGAGGCGCCCCCAGCTGACGGCGGCGAAGACGGGGTGCGCCTTGAGCTGGGCGCAGCTCCCGGCCTGGAAGCCCAGGCGGGCGCCGGGGTCCTTGGCCATGAGCCCCTCGCAGGCCGCCCGCGCCGCCGCGCTGAAGCGCTCCGAGAAGCTCAGCGGGTCGTGCAGCGTGCGCCGCGTCACCTCCTGGTTCTCCACCTGGGGGGGTGACCCTGGGGATGGGGGGGGACCCTGGGGACAGGGTGGGGGACCCTGGGGACAGGGGAGGGATGTGGGTGACACGGGGGGATGGAGGGTGGGGAGTGGGGAGGGTGCCTGGAGGCTTGGGGAGATGCTTGGGGACATGGGGGTGGCACTTGGGGACATGGGGGTGACCCTTGGGGACATCAGAGTGACAACTGGGGACATGGGGGTGATATGTGGGGACATGAGGTGACACTTGGGGACATGGGGGTGACACCTGGAGACATGGGGGTGGCACTTGGGGACATGGGGGTGATGCTTGGGGACATGGGGGTGACTTGGGGAAATGTGGTTGACACCTGGGGACATGGAGATGGCATTTGGAGACACAGGGATGACGCTTGGGGACATGGGGGTAAGTGAATGGGGACATGGGGATGACGCTTGGGTCCCCAGTACTTTCCAGTACCTCCCAGTCCTCCCAGTACCTCCCAGTCTACCCCACCTTCTCCCCGCGGCACCGGAAGGGCCCCCTGGCCTCCACCATCTCAAAGAGCGTCACCCCCAGCGTGAAGTAGTCGACGGCCCAGTCGTACTCCTCGTCCCGCAGCACCTCAGGTGCCATGAACCCTGGGGGGGGGGACAGGGGGGACACCCCGGTGACGGGGGGGGCAGGGGGACACCCCCCGTGTCCCCTCTCCTGGCTCTGGTTCTGGCACTGGGGGCCACGGCCCCGCGGTGTCCCCCCTGTGTCCCCATGTCCTCAGTGTCCCCCCCCGTGTCCCCTCCCCGTGTCCCCCATGTCTCTGGGTCCCCCCACATCCCCTAATGTCCCCCCCATGTCCCCCCGTGTCCCCACCACCTCCCCATGGCCCCCCAAGTCCCTCTGATGTCCCCCCCATGTCCCCATGTCCTGCCCACACCCCCTGTGTCCTCAATGCCCCCCATGACCCTCCCATGTCCCTGTGCCCCCCCCATGTCCCCCCCATGTCCCCCTCCTACCCGGGGTCCCGGCGTAGCCTCGGGTCTTGCTCTGCCCCTCGCGGAGCTCCACGGCCAGCCCCATATCAGACAGACGGACGTGGCCTGTCCCGACCAGCACCACCAGTAACCACCAGCGACCCTCCCAGCACCTCCCAGTAACACTCCCCAGTGTCCACCCCCCAGCCCCTTGGTGTCCCCACAAGTCCTGGATGTTCCCCCGTGTCCCCCAGGTCCTGCGCAATGTCCCCAAATCTCCCACGTCCCCCCAGTGTCCCCATATCCCCCCAATGTCCCCAATGTCCCCCACATCCCCCTCTTGTCCCCCACAGCCCCCCCAGTGGCCCCACATTCCCCCACGTCCCCCCAATGTCCCCATGTCCCCAGTGTCCCCATGTCCCCTACATCCCCGATGTCCCCCCGTTGTCCCCACATCCCTGATGTCCTCCCGTTGTCCCCACGTCCCCGACGTCCCCCCCATGTCCCCACATCACCGGCGTCATCGAGCAGGACGTTCTCGGGCTTGAGGTCGCGGTAGACGATGCGGTGCTGGTGGAGGTGCTCCAGCCCCAGCAGGATCTGGGCGGTGTAAAACACGGCCCGCGGCTCGGGGAAGCCGGGGTTGTCCTCGTCCACGTTGTACACGTGGTACCTGCATGCCAGGGACACGCCACGCACACGCTAAGGACACGCCAGGGACGTGCCCGCGCTAAGAACACGTGGACGTGCCCCAGGAGCTGGGACAGCCCGTTGCAAACGTGATGTGCATGCCATGTATGTGCCAAATAACACACCAGGAACATGCCAAGCACACGCCAAGCACACGCCAAGCACACGCTTACCGCAGGTCGCCGCCGTTCATGAGCGTCATGACGAGGCAGAGGTCGGTCTTGGTCTGGAAGGCGCAGGCCAGCGAGACGATGAAGCGGCTGTGCACCCGCGCCAGGATGCGCTTCTCCACCATCGCCGCCTGCACACGCCAAGCACACGCCAAGCACACGCAGAGATCATGGGGAAAACATAGAGGAAGATGAGAAGGAAAATGGAGGAAGAAAATGGGGGGAAAGAGAGAGGAGGAGAGGAAAGAGGGATGGACGAGGGGACAGGGGGACAGGGAGGGGGCAGGGAGTGGGTTGGGGACAGGGAAGGGGACAGGGGGACAGGTAAGGGGACAGGGGGACAGATGAGGGGACAGAAGGATGGACAAGGGGCCAGAGGGATGGACAAGGGGACAAATGGGCAGGTGAGGGGACAGAGGGACAGACGATGGGCCAGAGGGATGGACAGGAGGACAGAGGAATGGAAGAGGGGACAGGGGGACAGATGAAGGGACAGAGAGATGGACAGAGCTGGAGAGTGGGACAGAAGGATGGACAAAGGGACAGAAGGACAAGGAAGGGGACAGGAAGACATGATGGGACAGGGTAGGCAGAGGGACAAAGGGACAGGGGGACAAACAAGCAGACGGGGGACCCGAAGGATGGCGGCGGGGACGGGGGCGGCCACCTCATAGCCATGGCGCTTCTTGAGCCGCTTCTTGTTGAGGCGCTTGTTGGCGTACATCTTGCCGGTGGCGCGGCGCTGGCAGGCGCAGACCTCGCCAAAGCCGCCCTTGCCCAGCACGCGGAAGTCGGCGAAGGCCTCGGCGCCCACCGGCTGCGCCTCCAGCCACTTGAACTGCGTGAAGCGCCCGAAGTAGGGTGAGGCGCGGTACGGCGCCCACGCCGTCGCCTCCAGGTGTGCCAGCAGCTCCTTCCGCGCCAGCCCAAAGTCCTCCGGGGTGCTGGGACCTGGGAGGAACAGGGAGAGAGGTGGGGACAGTGTGAGGGGTGTCGTGGCGACCGTGGGTGTCATGGCTGCCATTGGCGGTGTCATGGCCACCATCTTCATGGCTCCATCCGGGGGGTCATGGCTACCACTGGGGTTATCATGGCTGCCATCTTCATGGCCATCCAGGAGGTATCATGGCCACCATTGGCGGTGTCATGGCCACCCTGGAGGTATCATGGACACTATTGGAGGTATCATGGCTGCCATTGGAGGTATCATGGCTGCCCTGGGAGGTATCATGGCCACCATTGGCGGTGTCATGGCCACCCTGGAGGTATCATGGCCTCTATTGGAGGTATCAGGGCCCCCCTGGAGGTATCATGGCTGCCATTGGCAGTATCATGGCCACCCTGGAGGTATCATGGCCACCCCTTGAGGTATCATGGCCGCCATTGGTGGTATCTTGGCTGACATTGGAGGTATCATGGCCGCCATTGGCGGTATCATGGCCACCATTGGAGGAATCATGGCTGCCACTGGAGGAATCATGGCTGCCATTGGCAGTATCTTGGCTGCCCTGGGAAGTATCATGGCCACCATTGGCAGTGTCATGGCCACCCTGGAGGTATCATGGCCGCCCAGGGACGTGTCATGGCTGCCATTGGCGGTGTCATGGCCGCCCTAGAGGCATCATGCCCACCATTGGCGGTATCTTGGCTGACATTGGCGGTATCATGGCCACCCTGGAGGTATCATGGCCGCCCCTGGAGGTATCGTGGCCGCCATTGGTGGTGTCATGCCCGCCTGGGAGGTATCATGGCTGCCATTGGCGGTATCATTGCCACCCTGGAGGTATCATGGCTGCCATTGGCGGTGTCATGGCTGCCCTGGAGGTATCATGGCCACCCTGGAGGTTACATGGCCACCCCTGGGGGTATCATGGCTGCCTGGGAGGTATCATGGCCACCATTGGCAGTATCATGGCCGCCATTGGAGGTATCATGGCCGCCCTGGAGGTATCATGGCCGCCATTGGAGGTATCATGGCCGCCCTGGAGGTATCATGGCCGCCATTGGCGGTATCATGGCCGCTCCTGCAGGTGCCACGGCCACACCTCTCACCTGCGGGCGGCGCCATGGCGGCGGCGCTGAGGAAGCCGCAGTGCTCGGCCCCTCCCGGGGTGAAGAAGCGCCCCCTCAGGGCTGTGGCCGCCGCGCCGCGCTCCGCCTCCTCGCAGCACTCGAAGGCCTCGAGCTCTGCCCACAGCGCCCCGGCCGCGGCCAGTCCCGGCGTGGCCTCCAGGAACTGGCGGAAGAGCCGCTTCCCGATGGGCTGCTCCACGCACTGCCAGCGGAAGGACGTCTCCTCCTCCCCGGCCTGGGCGCCGCCATCTTGCCCCGCGGCCCCCTGGGTGCCGCCATCGCTGGGGCCGCCGCCGGCCAGGCGGGCGCGCAGGGCCTCGCACTGGGAGATGTGGGGCAGGCGCAGGCGGGCGCGGTGCCGCCGGTCCCGGCTCGAGGCCCCGGAGGTGCCGGCGCCGCCGCCGCGGGCGGACACGTAGGCCGAGTTGGCCACCACCGTCTCCAGGCCACCGATGTCCATGGCTGCGGGAAGAGGGGAAGGGGCTCAGGCTGGGAGCGATTCTGGGATTAACCCCGCCCCCCCGGATTAGCCCCACCCTGGGATTAGCCCCATACAGGATTAGCCCTGCACCGGATTAGCCCCACCCCCGGATTAGCCCCACCCCCGGATTAGCCCCACCCCATGATTATCCCCACCTTGGGATTAGCCCCGCATCAGGATTATGCCCACCCCCTGGATCAATCCCACCCTCAGATTAGCCCCACCCCCCAGATTAGGACCCCAGGATTAGCCTCGCCCTCAGATTAGCTCCACCCCCTGGGTTAACCTCGCCCTCAGATTAGCCCCACTGCCCCGGATTAGCCCCACCCCAGATTAGCCCCGCCCCAGATTACCTCCAACCTTGGATTAGCTCCACTCCCAGATTAACCATGGCCCAGATTATCCCCACCGCAGATTACCCCCACCCCCGGATTAGCCTCACACCCCGGGTCAAACCCACCCCCAGATTAGCCCCACCCCCCAGATTAGCCTTGCCCTCGGATTAGCTCCACCCCCTGGGTTAACAACACCCCCAGATTAGCCATACCCCAGATTATCTCCGCCCTTGGATTAGCCCCACACCCTGTGTTAACCTCCCCCATGGATTACCCCCCACATCCTGGATTACCCCACCTGTGTATTAGCCCCACCATCATACTAGCCCCACACCCACATTAAACCTTGCCCCCAGATTAGCCCCACCCCCTCAGATTAGCTTTGCCCTGCATTACCCCCACCTTCTGACCCGGATTATCCCCACCCCCTAGGTCAAACTCACCCCCAGATTAGCCTCACCCCTGGACTAGCAACCCCAGATTAAACTCACCCTCAGATTAGCCCCGCCCCTTGGGTTAACCTCACCCCCAGATTAGCCCCACCTCCCCAGATTAACCCTGCCCCCAGATTAGCCCCACCACCATATTAACCCCACCCACGGAATAGCACCAGCCCCTGGGTTAGCCACAGCCCTGGATTAGCCCCTCCCCCTGGATTAGCCACACCCACCCATCCCATCCCCAGGTTGAATTTTACCCCTGGATTATCTTGACCACCCTAGATTACCCCTCCCCCTGCATTAGCCCCACCCTTGGATTAGCCCCACCCCCAGGTCAACCTCAGACCTGGATTAGCCGTGCCCTCTAGCTCAAACTCAACCCCAGATTAGTCCCACCCCCTGGATTAGCAACCCCAGATTAGTTTGTCCCTAGGGTTAGCGCCACTCCCTGAGTTATTGTCACCCCCCCAGATTAGCCCCACCCCCTGAATTAGCTCCACCAGTGTATTAGCCCCACCCTCATATTAACCCCGTCCCCATATTAGCCCCACCCCCGGATTAGCACTGCCCCCTGGGATTACATCAAAACTGGATTAGCCCCACCCTCTCATATTAGCCCCGCCCTTGGATTATCCCCACCCCCTGGGGTAACTTTACCCTCAGATTAGCCCCACCCCCTGGATTAGCCCCATCTGTTTATTAGCCCCGCCCCCATAATAGCCCCACCCCAAAGCTGAGCCTCACCCTGGGATTAGCCCCTCCCCCGGATTAACCCTGCCCCCACCAGCCCCATCCTCGGATTAGCCCCGCCCCCTGGATTAACCCCGCCCCCCTGACCGGGATTAGCCCCGCCCCCAGCCCAGGCCTGAGCCCTTAAAGGGCCGGCGCGCTATAATTAGCCCCAAAGCCGCTCAGCTCTAAGCCGCTTCCACCCCCCCTGCGGACCCCCCCCCTCAATCCCACAGTGCCCCTGGGCCGCACGGCATGCTGGGAATGCTGCCCCCCCTCAGCACCCCCCCATGGCCCAAAGGATGCTGGGAGCCCCCCCCGACCCCCCCCCCAAAGATGTTGGGCTGGGGAGGGGCTGGGGGAGGGGCAGGACCCAGGGCCCCCCCCAAAAGGACCCAGCCCCCACCCCCCCCAAAAGGACCCAGGTGCCCAGGGCCCCCCCAACCTTTTGGGGGGTCCGCAGAGGGCCCAGCCGCCTCAGAACCCCCCCCACGTGTCACCCTAAAAGGGACCCAGCCCCCCCCGATCCCCCCCTCAGGTGTCCCCCAACCCCCCCATGTGCCCCCCCCCCACCCATAAAGGGACCCTGACACCCCCCCAGGTGTCCCCCACCCCCAGGACCCCCCCAGGTGCCCCCCCCAGATGCTCCCCCCAGGGGACCCAGGCCCCCCCCAGACCCCCCAGGAACCCCCCAGGACCCCCAGCACCCCCCCACCCCCTCAGGACCCCTCAGGTGCCCCCACTCCCGGAATCCCCCCACCCCCAGAGGACCCAACCCCCCCGGGACCCCCCCCAACTGACCGCTGTCCCCCCCGGGACCCCCCCCGGTGCCCCCCAGCCCCTCTCACCCGCGCAGCTCCCGGTGCCCGCGGCGCCTCCCGGGGACCTTGGCCCCGCCCGGGGATTAAGGGGGATGTGCGGGGGCCCCCCCCCCCTTTTACAGCCCCCCCCCGAGGGCTCCCGGACACCGTGGGGGGGGGCACACGGGGGGGTCACACACACGCCATCCCCCCCCCCGTTGTCCCCAGGGGACCCGTCCGGGACGCGCCGTTACCGGGGAGCCCGGAGCCGCTCGGCACGGCACGACCGGGGGGGGGGGCCGGGGTCCCCCCCCTCTTTTTTTTTTTGGGGGGGGCTGGGGGGGTTGTGCCCCCCCCCCCCCGGCATCTCCCGCCCACGCCCCGCCCCCTCTCCAGCCCCGCCCCCCCCCGCTCGGCAGCCCCCAAGGGCACCCAGAGCCCCTCCTCCAGTGCTCCCAGTTCACTCCCAGTAAGCTTCCAGGGGTCCTCCTCATCGCCCCCTCGCCGTGGCCCCAGTAACCCCCCAGTAGCCCCCAGTAAGCCCCCAGTAGTCCCCAGTAAGCCCCCAGTAACCTGCTCAGCGCCCCCAGTAACGCCCCAGTAACATGCTCGATGCTCCCACTAGCCCCCCAGTGCTTCCAGTAAGCCCCCAGAGCTCCCAGGAGCCCTCCCCAGTATCTTCTCTGCGTGCTCCCAGTAGTCCCCCAGTGCTCCCAGTAATTTTCTCAATGCTCCCAGTACCCGCTCAGTGGCCCCAGTAGCTTCCCAGTAGCCCCCCAGTGCTCCCAGTAGCCCCTCAGAACCCCCAGGATCCCCCCAGTGCTCCCAGTAACCTGCTCAGTGCTCCCAGTAGACCCCCAGTGCCCTCCTCAGTGTCCCCAGTAGCCCCCCAGCACTCCCAGTAACCTTCTCAATGCCCCCAGTACCCCCCTAGTTCTCCCAGTTAGTACCCCCAGTGCTCCCCCATCCCTCTCCCAAGGCTCCCAGCGCCCCCCCCAGTGCTCCCAGTATCCCCCAGCGGCCTCCCAGCGCCCCTCTCCCCGCGCGGCCCCTTTAAGCCCCCCCCTCCCCATTAAATCTCTCAATGGGGGGCGGTGGGAAACGGCCGCGGGGCTCCCCGCCCCCTTCATTAGCATAAGGGGCGGGGCCCGGGCGGCTTTAGACGGTTCATTAGCATAAGGGGGCGTGGCTAGGGGCGAGGGGGCGTGGCCCCGAGGCTATATAAGGCGGCGCGGCGGCGGCGCTGGGGAGTCGCGGGTTCGAATCCCGGCGCGGGCGGAGCGGAGCGGGACCCCCGGAGCGCCCCCCCCCGCCTCCCTCCTTCCCGGGACCCCCCCCCCCCGCCAAAAAAAAATATTAAAGAAAATAAAAAATGGCTCGGGACAAGGAGAAGCGGAGCTGCGGGCAGGTGCTGGCTGAGTGGCGAGCCTTTGTGTGGGACCCCCGGAGCCGCCAGGTCCTGGGCAGGACCGGCACCAGCTGGGGTAGGTCCGGCATTTTGGGGAGGGGGGGGGGTCGGGGGAGCGCGGGGGTTTTGGGGGTGCGATGGGGGGAGCAGCCCTGGGGGGGTTGTGTGGGGATCCCACCCCCTTGGGTTGCAGTGGGGAGGCGCTGAGGGACCCCCCCCCCCCCGTAGGGATGCACATGGGGGGGGCTTCTAAAAGTTGTGCCCCCCCCGCACCCCGGTGTGGGTTTAGGGTATGGGGACCCCCCCCCCAATTTGGGTTCCCCATGGGGACCTTATTTGCCCCCCCCTCCCCCATTTGGATTTCCCATAGGGACCCTATTTGCCCCCCCCCCGTTTGAGTGCAGTGGGAGGGGGGCGTATGAGACCCCCCAATATAGCTATGGGGGGGGGTCGCATAGGGCCCCCCCAAATGGGGGGGTGCACGTAGGGGTCTCCTATAGGGCTGCATCAGGGTGGGTTGTGTAGGGATTCCCCTATGGGTGCAAATGGGGGCACAGCGGGGACCCCCCCCGCTTGGGTCCGATGGGGGGGGGGTGCGCAGGGACCCCCCCGTGTGGGTGCAGCGGGAGGGGGCCATATAGGGACCCCCCCCCCAGGAGTGCAACAGGAGGGGAGTTTTATGGGGTCCTCCATCCCTGTATGGGTTTAAATGTGGGGGGGGCTGCGTAGGGACCCCCCCCAAAATGCAGCCCCCCCATTTAAACCTGTAAAGCCCCCCCCATGGAAGGACATCTCTTAAAGTCCCCCCCCCACCATGGGTGTAATTTGGGGGGGCTGCAGGCTCCCCCCACGAGGCTGCATTGGAAGGGGGGGGGCACTTTGGGGGATTTGGGGGGGGGGTCAATTTGAGGGGGGGGGCAGGATTGTGCCCCCCCCCCGCCCCCCCGTCTGTCGCGCTGTGGCTGCAAAAGTAGGTCACGGACAGGGCTGGGGGATGGGAGCGACAGGGACCCCCCCCCCGGGGGGGGGCAGCCAGATGGACATTGCCCCCCCCCATTTACAGACAGACGAGGACCCCCCCCGGGCTGGGACCCCCCCCATTTGTAGGGACAGATGGCTCAGGGGGGGGGCTGGGGGGTTTGGGGGGGGGGCAGAAGGGGGATTGTTTTTTTGGGGGGGGATTTTGGGGGTGTTCAGACGGGATCGGGGGGGGCCTCCAGGAGTGGGTTTGAGTTTTGGGGTGAATTTAGGAGGATTTGGGGACTGCGGTGGGTTTGGGGAGGATTTGGGGTTGTTTTGGGGGTATTTGGGGCTCCGGGAGTGATTTTTGGGGGGGATTGGGGCTTTGGGGGGGTATTTGGGGTGAGATTTGATGTCGTTGGGGTGGTTTCATGGATTTTAGGGGCAAATGGGGACAGTTTTGGGGTGTTTGGGGTGGTTTGGGGGTGTTTGGGGCAGTTTTAGGGTAGATTTGATGTCATGGGGCAGTTTTTTTGGGGGGTGTTTAGGGCTTGGGGGGCATTTGGGGGGTATCTGCTGCCATGGGGGTAGTGGGGGGGTATCATGGGGCAGTTTGGGGGAGGATGGGGCAATTTTGGGGGGGTGTTTGGGGGTGTCAGGTCAGTTGAGGGATCTTGGGGCAGTTTTGGGGGTCATTTGGGGGCCTCGGGGCAGATTGGGGAGGCATTTGGGGCTCTTGGGGCAAATTTTGAGGCACATTTGGGGTCATTTGGGGGTCTTGGGTGAGGTTGGGGGGGCATTTGGGGATCTCAGGGCAGTTTTTGGGGCACATTTGAGGGCATTTGGGGCTCTTGGGTCAGATGGGGGGGGAGTGTTCAGGGGTCTTGGGGCAGTTTGGGGACCTTGGGGCAGTTTGGGGAGTACATTTGGGGGTCTCGGGGCAGTTTTTGGGGGGGGTGTTTGTTACTGGGGCATTTTAGGGGGGGCAGTTTGGGGGGGTCTTGGGGCAGGTTTGGGGTCATTTGGGGGTTTTGGGGCAGCTTTGGGGGGGTGCTTGGGGTCATTTGGGGGTCTTGGGGCAGTTTGGGGGACACATTTGTGGTCATTTAGGGGTCTTGGGACAATTTGGGAGCCTTGGGGCAGTTTGAGGGGGGGGCTTTTTGGGTGCTGGGGGGGCGACATTTGGTGGGTTTGGGGGACACTTGGTGTCCTTGGGGCAGCTTTGGGGGCATTTTGGGGCAAACGGGCTGCTTTGGGGTGGCGTTTCAGGACCTTTTTTTTTTTTGGGGGGGGGGATTCCCCCACCCCCACACCCCCGGGGGGGGTCATTGGGGGGGTGCTGACCCCGTGCCCCCCCCCCCCAGGCCTGATCCTGCTCTTCTACCTGCTCTTCTACGGGTTCCTGGCCGGGCTCTTCGCCCTCACCATGTGGGTGCTGCTGCAGAGCGTCGACCCCCACGTGCCCAAGTACCAGGACCGCCTCGCCACCCCCGGTGTGCACCAGGGGCCCCTTGCACGAGGGTTTGCACGAGGGGCCCCTCGCACGGGGACTCGGAGCCAGACCTCGTGGCTGGGGTTGTTGGGGGGGGGGGGGGGGGCGCTGGGGGTGTGTAGTGGGTGGGCTTGAGAGCCCCCGGTGGGACTCTTTGCACGAGGGACCCTTTGCACGAGGGTTTGCACGAGGATTTGCACGAGGGGCCCTTTGCACGAGGACCTGGAGTGAGACCTTGTGGCCAGGGGCATTGGGGGGGGCATTAGTGGTGTGCAATGGGTGGCCTTGAACCCCCCCTAGTGTGACTCTTTGCACAAGGGACCCTTTGCACGAGGGTTTGCACAAGAGACCCTTTACACGAGGACTTGGAGTGAGACCTTGTGGCCAGGGGCATTGGGGGAGGCACTGGGGGTGTGCAATGGGTGGCCTCGAACCCCCCCCCCCCCCCCCAGTGTGACCCTTTGCACGAGGATTTGCACGAGGGTTTGCATGAGGGGCACTTTGCACGAGGATTTGCACGAGGGGCCCTTTGCACGAGGGCTTGGAGTGAGACCTCATGGCTGAGGGTGCCGGGGGGGGGGGCATTGGGAGCGTGCAATGGGCGGCCTTGAACCCCCCCCCGGTGGAACCTTTTGCACGAGGATTTTCACAAGGGGCCCTTTGCACAAGGATTTGCACAAGGGTTTGCACGAGGGCTGCCTCAACATTGCCCGGGGGGAGTGGGTGTGCAATGGGGGGGGTGGCTCAGCCCCTGGCTCCCCCCTCCCCTTGCATGAGGCCCCCCCCCCCCCCCCCCCCCCCCGTGCACGTTGCACGGCCGTCGTGCAAGGCCGTGGTGCGAGGCCGGTGTCCCCGTGCGCAGGGATGATGATCCGCCCGCGCGCCGAGGGGCTTGATGTCACCTTCAACGTCACCCAGAGCCAGACCTGGCTCCACTATGTCCGCGCCCTGCACCAGTTCCTCGAGCGTGAGTGAACTGGGAGGCACTGGGAGGCACTGGGAGGGGGCTGGAGGGCACTGGGAAGGGGCTGGGAGGGAACTGGGGGGCACTGGGAGGGAACTGGGGGCTCTGGGAAGGACTTAGGGAGACCCACAATGCGCTGGGAGGGTCCTAGTCTGTACTGGAAGGCACTGGGAGGTCTTCCAGTCTGTACTGGGATGGTCCTAGGATGTACTGGGATCCCCTTGGAGGCACTGGGAGGGCCGCATTCTGTGCTAGAAGAGCCTCAGTCCATACTGGGAAGCACTGGGAGGTCCCTAGTCCATACTGGGAGGCACTGGGGGGCCCCTAATCCATATTGGGAGGTCCTTAGTCCATACTGGGAGGCACTAGGAAGTCTCTAGTCCAAACTGGGAGGGCTCTGATCCATATTGGGAGGCACTGGGAGCTCCCTTGCCCATACTGGGTGGGCCCCAATCCACCCTGGGGGTCCCTACTCCATACTGTGTGGGCCCTAATGCATACTGGGAGGCACTGGGAGGCCCCTAGCCCATAGTGGGAGGCACTGGGAGGACTCTAGCCCATACTGGGAGGCACTGGGGAGTCCCTAGCCCATATTGGGAGGCACTGGGGAGCCCCTACTCCATACTGGGTGAGCCCTAATGCATACTGGGAGGCACTGGGAGGTCCCTAGCCCACAGTGGGAAGCACTGGGGGGTCCCTAGCCCATACTGGGAGGCACTGGGAGGTCCCTAGCCCACAGTGGGAAGCACTGGGGGGTCCCTAGCCCATAGTGGGAGGCACTGGGAGGTCCCTAGCCCATAGTGGGAGGCACTGGGGGGTCCCTAGCCCATACTGGGAGGCACTGGGAGGTCCCTAGCCCATGGTGGGAGGCACTGGGAGGTCCATAGCCCATAGTGGGAGGCACTGGGAGGTCCCTAGCCCATGGTGGGAGGCACTGGGAGGTCCATAGCCCATAGTGGGAGGCACTGGGAGGTCCCTAGTCCATACTGGGAGGCCCCTACTCCATACTGGGAGGTCCCTAGCCCATAGTGGGAGGCAGTGGGAGGTCCCTAGTCCATACTGGGAGGCACTGGGGAGTCCCTAGACCATACTTGGGGGTCCCTAGCCCATACTGGGAGGCACTAGGGGGTCCCTAGCCCATACTGGGAGGCACTGGGGAGTCCCTAGTCCATACTGAGAGGCCCCTACTCCATACCGGGTGGTCCCCGACCCATCCTGGGAAGCCCCTAGTCCCTTCTGGGAGGCAGCGGGAGCTCCCTGGCCCGTACTGGGCGGCACTGGTGCGAGCGGGTGCTGGCCGCAGCGTACAACGACAGCGTGCAGGCCGCCCGCAACGCCGCCTGCACCCCGGGGCGCTACAACGAGCAGCCGGACGACGGCGTCCCCAATTACCCCAAGCGCGCCTGCCGCTTCAACCGCTCGCTGCTGGGACCCTGCGCCGGGCTGGGAGCCGACGACGACTACGGCTACGGCGCCGGGCGGCCCTGCGTGCTGCTCAAGGTCAACCGGGTGAGGCGCTGGGGGCACTGGGAGCACTGGGAGGGGAGGATGGGGAGGGTTGGGATGCGCCGAGAGGGGCTGGGAGCGCTGGGGAGGTGCAAAATGCAATGGTTGGGGAGGTTGCAGTGCACTGGGAGGGACTGGGAGCACTGGGAAAGTGCAAAACCCCATGGTTGGGGAGGTTCAGAGTGCACTGGGAGGGACTGGGAGCACTGGGAAGGTGCACAGGGTAATGCTTTGGAGGTTTGCAATGCACTGGGAGGGACTGGGAGCACTGGGAAGGGAGAAAGGGAAAGGTTGGGGAGTGTTGGGATGCCCTGAGAGGGACTGGGAGCGCTGGGGAGGTGCAAAATGCAATGGTTGGGGAGGTTTGGAGTGCACTGGGAGGGACTGGGAGCACTGGGAAGGTGCAAAACACAATGGTTGGGGAGGTTGCAGTGCACTGGGAGGGACTGGGAGCACTGGGAAGGTGCAAAACACAATGGTTGGGGAGGTTTGGAGTGTATTGAGTGGGACTGGGAGGGACTGGGAGCACTGGGAAAGTGCAAAACGCAATGGTTGGGGAAGTTTGGAGTGCGTTGAATGGGACTGGGAGCACTGGGAATGTGCATGGGGCAATGCTTTGGCGCTTTGCAGTGCAATGGATGGGACTGGGAGGGACTGGGAGCTCTGGGAAAGTGCAAAACGCAATGGTTGGGGAGGTTCAGAGTGCACTGAATGCAACTGGGAGCACTGGGAGGGGAGGAAGGGGAGGGTTGGGATGCACCAAGAGGGACTGGAAGCACTGGGAAGGTGCAAAACACAATAGTTGGGGAGGTTTGGAGTGCACTGGGAGGGACTGGGAGCACTGGGAAGGTGCAAAACACAATGGTTGGGGAGGTTTGGAGTGCATTGAGTGGGACTGGGAGGGACTGGGAGCACTGGGAAAGTGCAAAACGCAATGGTTGGGGAAGTTTGGAGTGCGTTGAATGGGACTGGGAGCACTGGGAATGTGCATGGGGCAATGCTTTGGCGCTTTGCAGTGCAATGGATGGGACTGGGAGGGACTGGGAGCTCTGGGAAAGTGCAAAACGCAATGGTTGGGGAGGTTCAGAGTGCACTGAATGCAACTGGGAGCACTGGGAGGGGAGGAAGGGGAGGGTTGGGATGCACCAAGAGGGACTGGAAGCACTGGGAAGGTGCAAAACACAATAGTTGGGGAGGTTTGGAGTGCACTGGGAGGGACTGGGAGCACGGGGAAGGTGCAAAATGCAATGGTTGGGGAGGTTTGGAGTGCACTGGGAGGGACTGGGAGCACTGTGAAGGTGCATGGTGCAATGGTTGGGGAGGTTTGGAGTGCGTTGAGTGCAACTGGGAGCACTGGGAGGGGAGAAAGGGAAAAGTTAGGGAGGGTTGCTATGCATTGCATTGGACTGGGAGGCACTGGGAGCACTGGGATGTGTCTGTTGCAATGCATTGCCGTGCACTGGGATGCCTTGCATTGCACTGGGAGGCACTGGGATAGACTGGGGGCACTGGGATTCCCTGGCATTAGAGGCTGCGTGGCACTGGGCGGCACTGGGTCATACTGGGCGGCACTGGGCCCCCGTTAACCCTTCGCCTCCCGCAGGTCATCAACTTCTTCCCGGGGAGGAATAAGAGCATCAACGTGGTGTGCGCCGCCAAGGTGACCCCGGTGTCCCCCCCCTCAATGTCCCCAATGTCACCCCCCCACCCTGTGTCACCCCCCCGTGTCCCCAGTGTCACCCCCAACCCCCCCCCCATGTCCCCAACATCACCTCACTCTCTCATCTCTCCCCAGCGGCCGCGGGCAAAGGGCGACCTGGTAAGGGGGTGCCCCCAAAAAATGGGGTAGGGACCCCAAATAGGCTAGATTCACCCCAAAAGCCTGCTGGGTGTCCCCAAATCTGCTAGTTTCAACCCCAATCCTGCTGGGTACTCCTGAAATAGGCTAGATTCACCCCAAAATCCTTCTAGGTGTCCCAAAATCTGCTAGTTCAAACCTAAATCCTGCTGGGTACCCCCCAAAATAGGGTAGATTGACCCCCAAATCCTGCTGGGTGTCCCCAGATCTGCTAGTTTCAACCCCAATCCTGCTGGGTACTCCTGAAATAGGCTAGATTCACCCCAAAATCCTTCTAGGTGTCCCAAAATCTGCTAGTTCAAACCTAAATCCTGCTGGGTACCCCCCAAAATAGGCTAGATTGACCCCCAAATCGTGCTGTGTGTCCCCAAATCTGCTAGTTTCAACCCCAATCCTGCTGGGTGATCCCAAGTCTGCTAGATTAACCCCAAATCTCGCTGCTGCCCCAAAATAGTCTAGATTGACCCCCAAATCCTGCTGCGTGTCCCGGCGTAGGCTAGTTTAATCCCCAAATCCTTCTGGCTGTCACGAAAGCTGCTCATTTCACCTCAAAATTGTGTTTCACCCAAAATCTTCTGGTTTCACCCCATAATCCTGCTGAGTGTCCCCAAACAGGCTAGATTCACCCCAAAGCCCTGCTGAGTTTCTCTGAAGCTTGTTGAATTTACCCCAAATCCTGCTGGGTGCCCCCAAATGTGCTGAATTCACCCCAAAGCCTGCTGAGTGTCCCCAGATAGGCTAGATTCACCCCAATCCTGCTGGGTGCCCCCAAATGTGCTGAATTCACCCCAAAGCCTGCTGAGTGTCCCCAGATAGGCTAGATTCACCCCAATCCTGCTGGGTGCCCCCAAATGTGCTGGATTCACCCCAAAGCCTGCTGAGCATCCCTGAACCGCTGAATCCCCTTGCTGTCCCCCAAATCCTCGCTGGCTGTCCCCAAATCCAGTGTCCCTAGGGGGTGTCCCCTGATGTCCCCATGCAATGTCCGCCCATGCCATGTCCTTGGTGTCCCCCAACGTGTCCTCACTGTCCCCGTGCCACATCCCCACTGTGTCCCCAGTGTCCCTGTGCCATTCCTGTGCTGTGTCCCCAATGTCCCCATTGTCCCATTGTGTCCCCAATGTCCCCGCTGTCCCCATTATCCCTGTGCTGTGCCCACGAAGTCTCTGCTGTCCCCAATGTCCCCGTGCCATGTCCCCCTGTCCCCGTGCAGTTGATTTTCTCTTTCTTTCCGGCCGCGGGGCGCAGGGACAGACGGCCAGCAGTGTAAGGGGACTGGGGGGCACTGGGACAAACTGGGTGGTGGTGGTGGGGTGTCACTGGGAGAGCACTGGGACAAACTGATGGGCACAGGGGCAGATGGGGTATAGGGGAAGGGAACAAGAGGGGGGCAAAATGAGGGGGATTTGGGGCCATTGGGATATTTGGGAGGATCGGGGGGGTATTTGGGGGAACCAAGGGAATGTTGGGGCTGGGGGGGGGGGAGTCAGAATCTAATTGGGGGGATCCCTGAGTTGTACTGGGAAGACGTGATGGGGAGGGTCCTTTTTGGGAGGAGGGGGTGTATATGGGGGTTCCTTTGGGGTATGGGGCAGGGGGAGTCCATGGGAGGGGAAGAGGGATCCTTGGAGGGGGGATGCTGCCTTGGGGGTATTTGGGAGGGGGGAAAACTTGGGGAGAGGGACACTGGGGGGTCCCCTCCCAATGTGGGGCAGGTGGGGACGTGCCTGTTGTCCCCCCCCCCCCACAGCAGGAGGAGGACGCCGCCCTCCTGGGGCCCCTCCAGCTCTTCCCCCCGAATGGCACCATTGACCTCATGTACTTCCCCTACTACGGCAAGAGAGTGCACGTGAGTGGGGGCACGGGATGGGGGGACTGGGGCTTGGGGGGGGGGTCCTGGATATATGGCAGGGGGTGTCCCTGATCCCCTGGAGGTGGCCCCAAACGCTGGTGTCCCCTGATCCCCTTGTGATGCTGATGCCCCCTTGTAGGGTGATGCCCCCTCGTTGGGCTTGGTGATGCTCTGGACCCTTGGCTCACCCTTGGGGTGGGTTTTGGGTGTTAGGGGCGTATTGGGGGGGGGGTACCACTCCCACGTCCCCCACCCCCGGGGTGACGCCGTCCCCGCGCTGCAGGTGAACTACACGCAGCCGGTGGTGGCGGTGCAGTTCGCCAACGCCACGGCCAACGTGGAGCACCACGTCGAGTGCCGCCTCAACGCCGCCGGCCTCCGCGCCGACGACGAGCGCGACAAATTCGCCGGCCGCGTCGCCTTCCGCCTGCGCATCAACCGGGATTGAGCCCCCCCCCCCCCCCACCAACCTCCCTGCGCCGCCCCCCCACCCCTCGAGCCAGGTCTAACCTCCCCCCCCCCTTCTGCCCCTCCAGATGCTCCTAATATAAGAATAATAAATGTACATAGATATTTTTTATATTATATATAAATTAAACGGTGTGGTAGGGCCCCGGCTTCT
Source organism: Anas platyrhynchos (assembly GCF_047663525.1). Lineage (NCBI taxonomy): Eukaryota > Metazoa > Chordata > Aves > Anseriformes > Anatidae > Anas > Anas platyrhynchos. The sequence goes on from NC_092625.1 coordinate 3,866,066, forward strand.
CTCCTCACCCCCAAATGCCCGGGTTTTGCCCCCAGATTTGCCTGTCTTTTGCTTAGGAGCGCCGATGCGGGGCTCGCTTTGGTGGCGGCTGGGTGGTTTTTAGTTTTTTTGGGGGGCTTTGTAGGTAGGTTGGGTGATGTAGGGTGAGGCCAAGATGGCCGCCAGGCTGCCGGCCAAGATGGTCGGCGTTGGTTGTGTGAGCGAGGAGCAAGATGGCACCAGGGTGGCTGCTGTTGAGCTTCGGATGGGATCAGGATAGCGCCAGGCTACCAAGATGGCCAACGTTTGGTTGTGTGGCCAAGATGGCTGTTGTTGGGTCAGTTGAGGCCAAGGTGGCCACCAGGCTGCCGAGGTGGCTGCTGTTGGTTGCTTCAATAAAGGGCAAGATGGCAAACTGTGCTACGGGGCCATCGGTTGGGCTGAAGATGGCTGTTGTGGTACCGAGGTGATCAGCAGTGGTTGTACGAGTAGAGGGCAAGATGGCTGCCGTGGTGGACAGGGATGGAAGATGGCTGCCGTAGGCTGCGTAGGCTGAGGTGGAAGCGTCCTGGGCTTTGTGGACACTGTGGTTGAGCGTTGGTCGGGATCAAGGTGGTGGCCAACGTGGCCAGGTGGCTACCGCCAGCAGTGCAGATAAGCGGCAAGATGGCTGCCACACTAGCCAACATGGCCGCCATGCTAGCCAACATGGCCACCATAGTTGAGTGTCCTTTGATGAAGGGCATGGAGGAAGGCCACGATGACTGCCGTGGTAGAACACAGCCGCTGAGATGGCCGCCGTTGCCCCATGGACGTCCACCCTAGATCCCCATTGCTCATGGCCACCAGGCCCTGGTGGCCATCTTGAACCTGTAGATGTTGGTGGCTATCTTGGCCACCATCTTGAGTTGCACCCAGCCCTGTTGGGCACCCTGGGTCATATGGTGGCCATTTTGGCCAGTGACCCATCTTGGCTACCATCTTGAGTCCCACCTAGCTCTCTTGGGTGGCCATTTTGCCTGGTGTCCACCTTGGCCACCATCTTGTAGCCCCTTCCTCCCTCCACTAACACCCCCTCTGCGCTGAGCCCTCCCCCTCCCACCCCAGCAGGGCGCGCCCCTTCATTCTGGGGGGAATCGAACGGATTTTGGGTCCACGGGAGGTGAAAGTTTGGGGGGCGTGGATGGGGAGGAACCCCCCCTCCGTATTAAACCTGTGGTTTTTGGTGGAAATAGCTGCTTTTTTTGGTGGTTTTGTTTGGGCCCGGTCTGCCTGGGGCTGCTCAGGGGGTGGTAATTAGGCCACAGTGGGGGTGGGGCCGCTAATGAGCCTGACGAGCTCGTTAGGGAGACGCTGCCAGGGCCGGGTGCCCAGGCACTTGGGTCCCCGTCCCCCCCCCCCCGTGTCCCCAGCCTCGGTGGCCTCATTCATGATGAGGCTGGGGGGGGCGGGGCCATGGTGTTGACGTCATTGGGGGGCAAGAAAGGGGGGAGACACCAAAATCGCCCGATTTGCCCCCAAAATACTTCTGCTCCCCCGCACCCCCCCCCAATTGGCAGAGTACAATAAAGACCCCCATAATTAACACCCTGTCACCCCCCTTAATTAGACCCCTAATTAAGAGCCCCCCCATTAATGTCTTAATTAAAGAGATTTAATTAACAAATTGAATTAATTGAAATTTAATTTCCATTAATTAATGCTCAATATTCCGTAGTTAACAGCCCCCCCAATTAACGACCCACCACCTATGGACACCCCCTACAATTGACAGCCATCAAAGATGACGCCCAATTAATGGCTCCTAATTAACACCCATTAACTCCTCCCTATGAAGACCCTCCAATTACCCCAATTAAATGCCTCCAAAATGACCCCCAAATTAATCACCCCCAATTAACAACCAATTAACAGGCTCCCGATGATATCTGAAATGAGAGCCCCCCATTACCAGCTTCTAATCAATACCCCCAATTAACACTCGCCATTAGCACCCCTAATTGTTGGCTGTTAATTACGGCCCCATTAACGGTCCTTCACTTAAATACCCCAAATGAGTGTCCCCCCCCATTAGCAGTCACAAATCAAGGCATTAATTAGCACCCCTAATTAACTCCCAATATTCAGAGCCCCCAATAACCCCCCCCCATTTAAATCCCCCGAAGCTGCCCCCCCCCCACTGACCTCCCCCAAGGCACCTCCAATTCACAGCCTCTAATTAACCACCCAATTAACTCCCCCCCAATAATTACCCCCAAATAAATATCCTTAATTAACACTCCCCATAGTTACCCCACTTTATAGCCTTCTGAATTAGCAGCCCCCCCTAATTATCAGTTCCCCATAGATATTGACAATTACCCCCCCCATTACCCCCCCGGTGATCACCCCCCCATTGATACCCTCTAATTAAGTTGACACCCCCCAATTAACCCCAATTATCCCCCCCAAACCCTCAATTAACAACCCAACATTACCCCCCCCGTTATCACCTCCCTCTCATACCCCCCCCAATTTAACAACTCCCCCATTAATTCCGATGGAGCCCCCCCAAATTACTCCCCCCATAGCCCCCCCCAAATGAGGCCCCCCCAATTAACACCCCCAGTTGCCAGCCCCTCCCCCCCGTGACCCACATCGCGCTGGGGGGGGGGGGGGCCGCAAATCCCCCCTGATCCCCCCCTAATCCCGGCGGCAGCCAGATGGTGACCCCCCCCCGACCCCCCCCACCCCCCCCGCAGGTCCCGGGGGGGGGATGGGTGCGGGGGGGCTGTGGGTGCCCCCCCCACGTCCCAAGGTCACCTCAAGGGGACCGAGGAATTTTCCAGGCTGAGCCTTGGCAGGAGCCGGCCCTTGGGGGGGGGGAAGAGAAGGGGGGGGACACATCCCAACCCCCCCCCCCATACTGAGACCTCCTCGTGCTCCTTAATCCCCCCCCCAAAAAATGGGATCCCTAAATTGCCCCCCCGCCACTACCCAAACCGGGGATGTCCCCAAGCTGCTCCCCCCTTGTGCTATTTACTGGGAGCCCCCCCCCCCCAAACTGGTACCAGACCCCGAACTGGGACCCCCCCCCAGTAATGGGGAGCCATAAAAGGACCCCCCCCCCCAAATAAAGTAACACATTCTGGGGGACCCTACCCCAGTTCACCCTCCCCTCCCCCCAGAGCCCTGTAATGGGGAACCCAAACTGGGACCCCCCCCCCCCCCCAAAATACCCTATAGTGGGGAACCCCAAACTGGGACCCCCCCCCCCAATGGGGAACCCCAAACTGCTCCCCACCCCAGGGGAACTGTAAACTGGGACCCCCCCCCCCAACTGGGCTCCCCCCAGTGGAGAACCCCTAAATGCCCCCACCCCCCCCCAGTACCCCATACTGGGACCCTACCCACATAACCCATACTGGGGAACCCAAACTGGGATCCCCCCAGTGGGGAACCCCAAAATGCCCCCACCCCCCCCGGGAACTGTAAATTGGGACCCCCCCCCCCAAAAATACCCTATACTGGGGGACCCCAAAATGGGATCCCCCCCATATCAGGGAACCCCAAACTGGGATCCCCCCAGTACCCCATACTGGGACAACTGGGGAGTCCCTCCCCATAACCCCATAGGGGGGACCCCAAATCCCCCCCCGCCCCCCCCGACAACCCCCCGGGGGGGCGGTACAAAAAGTTTTATTCTAAAAAAAATCCATCGCAAAGGGGCGGGGCTAACGCGAAGGGGGCGGGGCTTAAAAACGAAGGGGGCGTGGCTTAGCGCAGGGGCGTGAGGGGTGAATGGGGCCAGGGTGAATGGGGGGTTGGGGTGGGGGCGGGGCTTGGGGCGGCAGGGGGCGGGGCTAGGCGGGGCTTGGGGGCGTGGCCAGCACGGGGGGCGTGGTCAGTCGGAGTCCGGGGGCTCCCCCTTGAGCAGCAGCTTCTTCCCGGAGCGGGGCAGCGGCCCCTCCCCCCGCGGGCGGTGCCCCTTCGACCTGGGGGGGGGCGGAGGGGGGGGTCAGGGACCCCTACCCAAATTCCTACCAAATTTCTACCCCCCCCCGGCCCCCAAAAGTGACCCACGCGTCTCCAAAATGAGCCACAAGTCCAGGACCCCCCCATCTCCCCCCCGGAGGACCACCCCCCAGGGACCCCTGTGCCCACCCCCCCTAACCTGAAGGTATTGATGACCCCCCCCCCCCCTTCCTCCCCCCCCTACGGTGTTGCTGACCCCCCCCCCACTAACCCCTGTTTCTCCTCTCCCAAAAGGTGCCCCCCCCCCCCCCAACAGGGGACCTCAGCTCCCCCCCCCCAGTGTGTTGGTGACTCCCCCGCCAGGGAACCCCCTCCGCAAGGGTGCCCCCCCAAAAAAAAGACCCAAGTATCTGGGACCCCCCCCCCCCCCCCAAAAAAACCCAACTCTGTATTCCCCCCCAAGGACCACAGCGCCCCCCTGCAGGTACCCACGTCCCGTCCCCCCTCCCCCAAGGTGCCCATGTGCCCCCTCCCCAAGTGTGTGCCCCCCCTCCAGTGACCCAGCCGCCCCCCCTGCCCCCCCCCCTCCCCAAACTCACGGCCGTGGCGCCGCCCCCTCCTCGGCCATCTGCAGGGCGTCATTGATCTCCTTCAGCATCTCGTAGCGGCGGCGTCCACGCACCTTTGGGGGGGGGGCACACAGGGTCCGGGCTGGGGTCCAAACCCTGCCCCCAGCGACGCCCCCCACCCTTTAACTCCCCCCCAACCACCCCCCCAGGACCCCCCCCCCAGACCCTATCACCACAACCCCCCTCCTCCCCATCCTTCCCCCAACCCAGGAGCCTCAGTTACCCATGGGACCCCCGGGCTGCCCCCCCCCCGCTAATCCATGAGCCCCCCCCCCCAACCCAAACCACCCCCAGGACCCCCCCAGCCCCCACCTGCAGGCAGAAGATCTCGTTGTCGGGGTTCAGCACCCGCTTCTTGGGGGTCTCCGGGGCCTTGGTGGGGGGGGACAGGGCTGGGGGGGGGGCAGAAAGGGCTGGGACCGGTGCCAGGGGGGGCCCCATTGGCCTGGGGGGGGGCCCCAGTACCTGGGGAGGGTCCCCAAAGGCCAGGGGGGGGTCCCATTGCCCAGGGCAGGTCCCCACCGCCCCCTCCCTGCAGGCCCTGCCCCTCAAAGCCCCACCCCCGGGGCAACTTGACTCCACCCCCACCCCAATTAGCCCCGCCCCTTTCCACCTGACCACGCCCCCTCCCATAGCCCCGCCCCCCAAACCACCTGCATTGCTCCGCCCCCAGCACTTAGCCCCGCCCACACCTCCAACAAACCACGCCCCCTTTGCCTGGCCCCGCCCCCAGCCCTCCCCAGCCACCCAATCCCTGCCCTCCCATCGCTAGACCCCGCCCCCCACCCGCCAAAGCCCCGCCCCCCTCCACCAGACCCCGCCCCTCACCTCGCTTGGCCCCGCCCCCGGCCCCGCCCCTCTTGCGGAAGTTCTCCTCCTCGATCTTGCGGTCCCGGCCGGGGCAGGCGCACACCCGCACCTCAAAGCAGCGGCGCCCCAACAGCTGCCCCCTGTGCCCCCCAAAAATAGTGCCTGGGGGGGGGGCTCTGAGCACCTGGACCCCCCCCCGGGACCCCCAGCCCCCAGAACCCCCCAGAGACCCAGCCACGGACCCCCCCTCCCCTCCCAAGACCCCCAAATTCCTGCCCCTAAATCCCCCCCCAAAGTGGCATGAGGTTTTGGGGACCCCCCCATGAGCCCTCCCCCCCAATTGGACTCATGCAAGGACACCCCCCCAAAGACCCCCCCCAGTATACGGGGAACCACACAGCCCCCCCCCAAAAAACAGGCATTTTGGGGCATCCCCCTCAAACCCATCCATTTTGGGGGACCACCCCCAACCAGGCATTTTGGGACTCCCTCAAACCCCAGATATTTTGGGGTGACCCCCCAAACCCCATCTATTTTGGGGCACCCCCCGCAACCAGGCATTCTGGGGCTCCCTCAAACCCCAGATATTTTGGGGTGACCCCCCCCCAAGCCCCATCTATTGTGGGCCCCCCTCCCACCCAAACCAGGCATTTTGGGACTCCCCCCCAAACCCCATCTATTTTGGGGTTCCCCCAAACCCCAGATATTTTGGGGTGCCCCCCCTCAGACATTTTAGTGCTCCCCCCCTCAACCCCAAGCACTTTGGGGCTCCCCCCCCCAACTCAAACCCAGGCGTTTTGGGGCTCCCTTCCAAACCTCAGATATTTTGGGGTGACCCCCCAAACCCCAGATATTTTGGGGTGCCCCCCCCAACTCACCCCGGCCCCTCCAGCGTGATGATGGCGAGGATGGGGCGCCGGTTCATGCCCCCCATGCAGGAGCTGTTGCACATGAAGCTGTACAGCACCGTGGTGCAGTCCGAGCCCACCTGGGGGGGGGGACACAACAGCATCGGGGGGGGGTGAGTACACCCCAACCCCCCCCCCCAAAGCCCCCAAAGCCCCCCAACCCTGCCCTAAGCCCCCCAACCCTGCCCCAAGCACCCCAACCCTGCCCTGAGCTTCCCAAACCCACCCTGAGCACCCCCCCCACAAAAAAAAAAAAAAAAAAGGAGCATCCCATAAATTGCCCCCCACCCAAGAAACACCCCAAAACACCCCAAATCCTGCACTCCCCCCCCGAGCTGCCGCCCCCCCCCTCCAGCCCCCCAAAAAGCCCCCCAAGAACCTCCAGATGCCCCCGGGGGTGGCAGAGGGGAGGCCCAGGGAGGGGTTATTTGGGATGGGGGGGGCGTTTGGGAGGTGGTGGGGGGGTTTGGGGGTGCCTGGGGGGGTTTTTTGGGGGCGGGGGGGGTTTGGGGGTACCTCGGGGGGCTCGTAGGGCACGGCGACGCTGTGGCGCTTGGTGGTCTCGTCGTCGTGGTACCGCGCCTGGGGGTTCCCCTCCACCCGGATCAGGTGCTGGGCGGGGGCCAGGCCTGGAGGGGGGGGGGCGGGGGGGGGGCATCAGCCCACAGCCCCCCCCCATAGCACCAATTACCCCAACTTCTCCCCCTAAAGCCCCCCACCCGGTCCCAATTCCCCCAGTATCTCCCCCTGGGATCCCCCCCCCCCAGTGACCCTGCAGGACCCCATCACCCCCAGACCCAGTTCCCTCAATGCCCCCCCCCAAACCTCCTTCATCCCCACCCCCATTCTCCCAAGGACCCCCCCCCAATCATCCCCAAACCCAATTCCCCCCCCAATTTCTCCCTGCCCCCCCAATCACTCCCATAGCCCCCCCATTCCCCCCCAATTTCCCCCATGCCCCCCCCAAATCACCCCCAGACCCAACTCCCCCCATGCCCCCACCCCCCCATTTCCCCAAGGCCCCCCCCAATCACCCCCAAACCCAACTCCCCCCATACCCCTGCCCCCCCCGACCCCCCCAACCCCCCCAAGGACCCCCATAATCCCAATTTCCCCCATACCCCCCCCAAAGACCCCCCCCAATTTCCCCCATACCCCCCCAAAGAACCCCCCCCAATTTCCCCCATACCCCCCCAAAGAACCCCCCCAATCACCCCCAAACCCAACTCCCCCCATACCCCTGCCCCCCCCCGACCCCCCCAACCCCCCCAAGGACCCCCATAATCCCAATTTCCCCCATACCCCCCCCAATCACCCCCCCAATCACCCCCAAACCCAACTCCCCCCATACCCCTGCCCCCCTCCTGACCCCCCCAGCCCCCCCGTGCCCCCCCCAACTCACCATCGGTGCCCTCCCCATTTCGCTCGTGGTGGGGGCAGCGCCGCACCACCTCGGCCACGTGCTCCGACTTCTTGTAGACGGCCACGGCGCGCAGCACGGCCCCCGGGGGGGGCGCGGCCCCCACCCGCACCTGCACCGGGCAGGGCTTGGCCAGGCGGCAGTACAGCTTGTTCAGCACCGGTGAGTACTGGGGGGGGGGGGCACGGGGGGGGGGGCACGGAGTCACCCCCAGGACCCTGCCAAGGCGTGTCCGTGGCCCCCCCAGAACCTGCTAGAACCCCCCCCCTAAATAACTGAGACCCCCCCCGAAATAATAGGGACCCCCCCCCCCGGTGCATAAGGACCCTAAAAATATAGGGACCCAGCTAGGACCCCCCCCCCCAATTAATGGGCCCCCCCCAAGACCCCTGAAGACTGCCCCTCCCAAACCCATTTGGGACCCCCCCAACCTTTATGGGGTCTCCCCCAATGACTTGGGACCCCACTCAGGACCCCCCCCCCAAACAACTCCAGCCCCCCCCAGGCCCCTCCCCACCTCCCTCCTCCCTCCCCATTTCACCCCTCCCGCTGACCGGGACCCCTTTATGGGGTCTCCTGGATGACCCCACAACCCCATAAACCCCCCCCAAAAGATCTTGCCCCTCCCTGTACCCCACCCAAACAACTCCAGCCCCCCCCAAACAACTCCAGCCCCCCCCAGCCCCCCCCCACCTCCCACCTCCCTCCCCATTTCATCCCTCCCACTGACCGGGACCCCTTGTGGGACCCTTATGGGGCCTCCTGGGTGACCCCACAACCTCCCCCAAAGATGCTGCCCCCCCCGTGCCCGCCCCCCCTACAACTCCAACCCCCCCCCAAACAACTCCAGCCCCCCCCAGGACCCCCCCACCTCCCACCTCCCTCCCCATTTCCCCCCTCCCACTGATTAGGACCCCCTGTGGGACCCTTATGGGGTCTCCTGGGTGACCCCACAACCCCGTAACTTCCCCCAAAAAAATCCTGCCCCCCCCCTTGTGCCCCCCCCAGCCACGTACGGTGCAGGTGACGGATTTGGCGGTGCCGGTCTCCTGGAAGCCCAGCTGGAAGTCGTAGTGGCCCCCGTAGTCCTCAGTGGATGGCACCATGGAGGACGGGGACGCCCGGGGGGGCTCGGGGGGAGCCGCCGGGGGGGGCTCGGTGCTGGGGGGGGGCCCGGGAGGGGGCTCGCTCGGCTCCAGGGGGCACAGGTCCTGCTGGGGAGGGGGGCAGGGGGCAGCCTTGGGGGCACCCCAATGGCAGGGGACCTCGTGGGGAGGCCCGGGTCCCTTTTTGGGGTCATTCAGGACCCTTTTGGGGCACCCAGGTCCCCTTTTGGGGTCATTCAGGACCCATTTGTGTGCCAGGGTCCCTTTTCTGGGGACACCCATGTCCCTTTTGGGGTCATTCAGTACCCTTATTGGGGTCACCCAGGTCCCTTTTGGGGTCACCCAGGTCCCCTTTTCGGGACTTCCAAGCCCCTTTTTGGGGTCATCCAGGTCCCTTCTGGGGTCATTTTGGGGACAGCTAGGAGCCAGGGTTCCTTTTGGGGGACACCCAGATCCCCTTCTGGGGTCATCCAGGACGCTTTTGGGGCACCCAGGTCCCTTTTTGGGATCATTCAGGACCCATTTGGGTGCCAGGGTCCCTTTCTTGGGGACATCCAAGCCCCTTTTTGGGGACACCAAGGTTTCTTTTGGGGGACACCCAGATCCCCTTCTGGGGTCATCCAGGACCCTTTTGGGGCACCCAGGTCCCTTTTTTGGGACATCCAAGCCCCTTTCTGGGGTCATCCAGGCCCCTTTTGCGGACAACTAGGTGTCAGGGTCTCTTTTTGGGGTCATCCAGGTCCCTTCTGGGGATGCTCAGGTCCCTTTTGGGGACACCCAGGTCCCTTCTGGGGTCATTTTGGGGACAGCTAGGTGCCAGGGTTCCTTTTGGGGAACACCCAGATCCCCTTCTGGGGTCATCCAGGACCCTTTTGGGGCACTCAGGTCCCTTTCTGGGGTCATTCAGGACCTGTTTGGGTGCCAGGGTCCTTTTTTTGGGGACAACCAAGTCCCTTTTTGGGGTCATCTGCGACCCTTTTGGGGACACCCAGTTCCCTTCTGGGGTCATTTTGGGGACAGCCGGGTGCCTTGGCCCCTTTTGGGAAGAACCCACAACCCCGGCTTCTTTTTTTTTGGGGGGGACCCCTGGAAATCCAGGACCCCATTGGGGTCACCCAGGTGCTGGGGTCCTTTGGGGACACCGGGACCCCCCCTTGGGGACACCAGGACCCCTCCCCACTTACCACAGCCAGCGGATCGTCAGGGGGGGACAGCGAGTGCATGTTATCAGGCAGCCTGGGGGGGGGGGTGGGGGGACAATAAGGTCACCGGGTGGCGCCCCCCCCTCCCTGTCACCCCCCCCCCGTGTCCCTGTCACCCCCCCGTGCCCCCCCCTGCCCCCACTCACATGTTCCAGAGCTCGAGGAAGATTTCGGGGGGCTCCAGCAGCGGCTCCAGCTCCTCCGCCATGGGGGCGGTCCCCGGGGGGGGCACTGGGGTCCCCTACGGGGCGGGGGGGGGACACAGAGGGGACGGCGCTGTCACTGGGGGGGGACATCTGGGGGTCCCCTGTAATGGGGGGGGCACCCAGATCGCCTTGGGGGGGGGGCATCTGGGTCTTTGGGGGGAAATTTGGGGGAGGGGGGAGCCTCAAGGCCCTCCCCTTCCCAGTTATGGCTGCACAAATGGGGGGGGCTGACCAGTATGGGCCAGTTTGGGCCCCCCCCAGCCCTGCGGGGGGGTGGGAGCAGCTGGACCCCATAAAGGGACCCCAAAAGGACCCACCCCATACACAGGACCCCATGGGGACCCCTCCCCATACGAGGGCCCCAAAAGGACCCCCCCCAAAGAGGGACCCCAAAGAGACCCCCCCACAAAAAGGGACCCCAAAGAGGGACCCCATGGGAACCTCCCCCCAAACAGGGATCCCAAAAGGACCCCCCCCTATTGAGGAGACCCTAAAGAGACCCCCCCCACCCAAACAGGGACCCCAAAGAGACTCCCCCATAGAACGACCCCAAAAGGTCCCCCCCACACAGAGACCCCAAAAGGACCCCCCCCACAGAGGGACCCCGGCTGTGAGGACCCCAAAAGGTCCCTGTTGCCCCCCCCCCCCAAAATACCCCCTTGCACCCCCCCCAACCAACCCAGGAGCCCCCGCAACCCCCCCCCCAGCCCAAGGCCCCCCCAAAAAACCTCCAGGAGGGGCTGTGGGGGGGTCCCCCCAACCCCCCAGCATCTCACAGCCCCCCCCAACCCCCCCTCCCCACCCCCACCCCCCCACTCCCGGCCCCCCCCAAAAACCACAGGCCTGGGGGGGGGGAGGGGGGCTCAATACAGGGCCCCTGCAGCGCCCCCCGCGCCCGGGACCCCCCCAGGGGGGGTGCCCCGAGGTTCCCCGTGCCCCCCCCGAGCCCCCACCCCCCCGGCACCCCCCCAGCCCCCCCCCCGAGCCCCCTCCGGGCCCCCCCGGCCCCCGCCACCTCCGTTCACGGCGCCGCCGCCTCCGCTCCACGCGCTGGGGATTCCCCTGCCCTCAGCAGGCGCCGCCCTGAAGCCGCGCCCGCCATCTTGGGTGAGGGCAAAGGGCCGGGCAGCGCTGGGAGATACCAAGTGGGGGGGGGGAGGGGTTCCCCTTTTAATTAATAGTCATTAATAAGGGCGCAGAGAGTCCTTATTACACTGCCGCTCCCAGCCGTACACTGCCGCTCCCAGCCGTGGCCGGGTTTGCTTCCCTAGCCCTGTTGCGGGATACTGGGAGCACTGGGGGATACTGGGAGCACTGTGGACTCCCCCCCCCCCCCCCCCGCCCGGCCCTGAGGTGTCCCAGTGCCACCAGTAACGGGTTTCAGGGAGTGCTGGAGGGAACTGGGAGCCCCCCTCAAGCATCCCTGTGGGATCCCAGTTACACCAGCACAGTGGGTTAGGGGTACTGGGAGCACTGGGGTCTCTCTCACACATCTCTTGAGAGTCCCAGTCACACCAGTAAGGGGGTTTGGGTGCTGCTGGGGGGCACTGGACTTGCCCCTGTCCGTCTTCCTGGGGTTCCAGTTGCACCATTAGGAGTGTTTGAGGGCACTGGGAGCACTGGGGTCCCCCTCACTCATCCTTTCACTGTACCAGTCACACCAGTAGGTGGGTCTGGGGGCTCCTGGGGGGCATGGGGGACACCCTTATCCTTCAATTTGGGGGTGCCCCCCACTGCCACCCCCTTGCCATGTCACCCCAATGTGGACCGCAAGACTTTGGATGGTGAAACTGGGAGCCTTGGACCCTTAAGATGGGGCCTGGACGCTAAAAGGTTTGGGGTACTAAAAATGAGGGTCTGGGCCCTTAAAACGTGGCTGTGGGTGCTCAGACAAACACTTTGAAATCCCAAACCAAAAACTGGGACTGTGGACCCCACCATGGTGCTTTGGGGCCCTGAAATGAGGATTTGGGTCCTACAATGAGCCCTTGCTCCCTCAGAGGTCCCATTATACCCTAAAAATGAGGCCATGCCTGCTTCAAAGAGGGCTTGGGGCTTACTGTGGAGATTCACCCCCAGAAATGGGACTCTGTGCCCTAAAGAGAGGGGCTTGGGCCCTGAAGAGAGGGGTTTGGCCCTGAAGAGAAGGGCTTGGGCCCTGAATAACAGGGTTTTTTGCCCTGAAGAGAACAGTTTGGGCCCTAAAGAGAAGGTCTTGGGCCCGAAAAAGAAGGGCTTCGGCCCTAAAAATTGGGGCTTAGGCCCTGAAGAGAGGGGTTTGGGCCCAAAAGGGAGGGATTTGGGCCTGAAGGAGAAGAAGGGTTTGGGCCCTAAAGAGAAGCTTCTGGGCCTTCGAGAGAAGGGTATCAGCCCTCAAAAAGGGCTTTGTGCCCTGAAGAATGTGTTTTTTTATCCTGAAGGGAAGGGTTTGGGCCCTAAAGAGAAGAAGGGCTTGGGCTTTAAAGATCAGGGTTTGGGCCTCAGAGAGGCCCAAACTCTGCCCTTTGGGCAGTTTGGGGTTCGGACCCATAAAGGAAGCTTTGTACTCTTACAATGGGGTGGTGGACACTCAAATGTGGCTTTGAGTTCAAAAACGAAGGCTTTGGGCCCTCAGAAAGGAGCTTGGGGCATTAAAAACGATGCTTTAGGTGAGTGCTATGGGGCCGCTGCCCAGAGCAGCCTAAGTACTGGTATGCCATCAGCACCGCTCAGGGCACAAATCCGGAATTGCACCACAAGGGCCTCTGTGACGAAGATTAACCCTAATTAATTATCCCTGCCAGGGTGAAATAAATAAACTGCACCACACAAGTCCCATTCCTGCCCCTTCAGCATCTGCAGCCGCCTGCCCCAAGTCAGCCGGATGCAAATCCTTGTTAGTAAGCACTGCCTTGTCATGTCCCTTGTCAGTGGACAGAGGGCAGCATGTCCCACGGCCTCTGGCCTCTGTCTTTCTGCTCCCTGGCATAACAGCCTGGACCTGGGCACCTGGAGAGTGATCCCTGTGCCGTGGGTTGGGAACCAGCTCCTGCTGGATGCCCCAGAGCTCCATCCTGCCCGAGCGTGCTTCAGCTGCGCAGCACGTACCTGCAGCTGTGTCCTGAATCTTTCTCATCTCGGCTCCAACAGCCTTTGATCTTTGCTCAGACATGGAAACTGCTACTAAAACCAGCAAGGAGGTTTTCTCCTCTCTCTTTGTGTCCATTTGTGACGTGTCTGTGCCGTGTAGTACTGGAAATGAATTTGAACACACACCCCAATTGTTTTTGGGTTTTACTTTTTGAGATACTGCTTCCATAGTTCCAAGATCTCAGCTTGTGTGGGGGGTCTGTCCTCTCCCAGGCGCCTTGCTCTTGACGGTTCGGACACCAACGTCTTGGATGTACCGTCCAGGGTGGGCAGCAGCAGGGAGGTGTTATAGCGAGGCCTCCGGGGCAGGCTCTCCTCAGAACTCGGTGATGATACGACGATTGTAGGGAGTCTCTTTGCAGCTGGAGGTCTCAAAGGGAAAGGCAGCTTCTTGGAGCTTGTCTTTGTTGGAATCTTTGGCAGTCCACCAGCATGGAGGACTGTGTCCACTCCTCGCTCTTCTCCAGTGAGCCCCGGAGTTGTCGCTGCCCACACTCGGTCCATCCCTCGTGTTCCGTTTCTGGCTGTGAGTTTGTCCTGGTCTTGGCTGGCCAAAGGCTGTTTTTTGGCAGGAGGCAGCCCTGGGATTGCTGGCAGCTGGCTGAAAACACATCAAAAATGACTGCATGAGCACACGATGGCACTGGGGCCGCATCCTGCACCCTGAAAACGTGACCCTGCTTGCATACCACCGGCCCCATCCACCCCTCCGGGTGCTGCTTTCAGCACTGCGGGGCACCCCCAGCCCGCAGTGTTTGGGCTGGGCGAGGGGCTCCCTGCTGGGGAGAAGACAACCGTGAGCCTCTGGCCTCACCTGATCCCAGATTCCTTCTTGTCCTCCTGTGCTGTTTCCTTCAGCCTTTGGAGCTCGTGTTTCGGGATACTCGCGCGCACGGTGAAAGGCATGTCGAGCAATCCCCCTGAGGCTGGAAAGGACGGACATGGTCAGAAGTGGGGTGCTGCTGCTGCCGACATCGGTCCCAGGGGGGTGCATAGGGTCTAGGATCCCCATCCTCCTGCCTTCCCCATGCACAGGCACTGTGGCCACTTCCCATCCCAGGGCTCAGTTTTGGGGAAGCCACCAAGAAAGATGTGGGGACAACAGGCTGTGCCCAGCTGGCGGGCAGAGTTGTGGCGCAGGCTGGAGCCTTGGGAGCACCCACACCAGGGCATGAGCCCACTGGATCCCAACACTGGGCCACCCGTGCCACGGGAAGGAGCCGGCCGCTGCTTTACCTTTCTTGCCCTGGCTGAGAGGTGGCAAGACCCCGTCCTTCTTCTTTTTCTCCTTCCCAGGGAGTTTCTCTGGGGCCTTGGATGATTTCCTGTATGACGATTTGGGCACCAACTCCACTGCAAACCTGCACGCAAGGAGAGGACCCTGGTGTGACATTCGGCACGAGCTGCCCTTTCTGCTCTCTGTCGTCGCCTGCTCATGGGCACGTTTTCACATTCCATAGAGGCTGCTTTTGGCCAAATGGTACCAAAAAGGAGCTGAGCAGCTGCACTGAGCAGCCGACTTTGCAAATATACTTACTCGGGGAAGATGACGACACGGCCAGAGGATGTCAGGGAGGCTATGACTGCCAGCCGGGACACCACGGTGTCCATCAGCTGCGGGACCTGCAGGGGGGAGAACAGAGGTGGGAGAATATCCCTGGTGGGGGGGATCCCAAGATCCCAGAGCGGGCAGGACCGTCCCTTTGGCCTGGCCTGAGCCATTCCGACATGCTTTCGGATTGCCTGGAGCAAAACAAAGCCCCTCACCTTCAAAACGGCATTCTGAAGGTCCTCCTTTCCACACAGCATCTCCAGGACATCGTAGTAGAATTTCATCTCCACCCTGGTGCCTTCTATGAGGAGCACGCCCAGGTCCCTCAGGACGAGGGCGACGTTCTCCCCCTCCCGCAGGCACTGGGAGATGAGGGCCATGGTGCCTCGCATGCAGCTCTCAGCTTTCTGCCAGGACACGCAGGCGTCCGCCGCCACCTCGGCACGTCTCAGGGGCTCCAGCTTCTTGTGGGCTGGAAAACCACACGGGATGGATGTTGTTAGGCACCCGGCAGCCTTTCATGCATCTCCCCCACGTGCTGCTTGTTGCAGCCATCCCCCCAAATGCCCCAGCTTTGGGCTGGCTCTGTGGCTTGGCTTTTGAGCACGCAGGCCATGCCCCACATGCCCCGGCCGTGCAGCCAGCAAGGTTTCATCCAGCACCTTACCTGGCAGGCTGCCGTTGCTGTCCTCAAGGTGGTGCGTGTTTATGAGGTTCGTGGCCAGGTGAAACACCGGCCACTGGAAAATCATCGCCTTGTCCCCAGCTTGGATCCGTTTCTGGATTATATCGAAGGAGCCCAGAGTGGGGATTCGGACACCCTGCGAGTGGAAGGGAAGGGGCAAAGGGTGAGGACAGGCCGGAGGAAGAGCTGGAGGTGGCCCCATTCCAGTCCTTTCCCTCCCCTTGCCCTTCCGAAAACGCTCTGCTGCAGTCAAGGCAGAAGCAGCCTGAGGGGACCCAGGGGCCTCCAATGACTGGGATCGGCCCTGAGACACGACACCACCTACCACAAGGGATACCGTGCCTGCGTGGTGCCTGTCAGCCCCTCGGTGGGGACTTTTGGGGTGAGTTCCCTGCTTTCCGGGGAGGGGAAGGGTCACTACAGCCCGTGGCCCCGAGCTGTGGGGACTCCCCTGACTTGGAGAAGCCAAGCAGAGAAGTTGGACTCGGCGCCGACCCACCTTGTATTGCAGGAGCTGCTGCAGCACGTAGTTGGCCACCGCATTCCAGACGTCTGTTTGCTCTGGAAAGCAAAGGAAAACCTGGTCACAGTGTGTCTGGTGGTCCCACACCTCCAGCAGCACCCCGAGACCCGATGTTTGGTGCCTGCTCACGCTGGGTCTGGTGGTCCCACAGCTCCAGCAGCATCCCCAGAGCCGGGGTTCGGTGGCAGATGAAAAGCCCCAGCGGAGACACCCCGCCATGGCTCCGCCACTGGGTCTCGCCCAAGGAAAGCCCCAAATGTGGTTGCCAACACTACTCCTGTGGTACCCGTACCTTTGGCGGTGATGTTGGGCATCAGGCACCTGCGCTGCATGCCGTCCCACAGTTCTACCCGGGACGACTTAATGCAGGAGGGCTTCCTCTCCTTGGCAGAGGTCGCGCTCAGGCTCATCTCTGCACTCGTCCTCTGAACGATCCAGAGTGCAGGAGCCCGCGCCCACGTCCCCTTTTATACTCTAGCCAGGCTGTGTCATGCCATTGTGACACGGCCACCGCTCTATTGTGACACGGCCACCGCTCTATTGTGACACAGCCACTGCTCTATTGTGACACGGCCACTGCTCTGCTGACCAGGGAGATGTGGGTCGTGAGGCGCCAGTACCTCCCAGTCCATACCAGGCCTTCTGTAATCATGGATCAAGAAGTTTCGAGGCCCCTGGATCTTTCTCAGATAACCTCTGACGACCTTAATGTTGCGTCCTGTTAATAGAAGAGGGCGCGATGGTGGGTGGAGAAGTGTGCTTTGGGTGGCTCTGTCCTTCTGTGGATCTCCACGTGCAACCTTTAAGCTGGTCAAGGAGTAAATAGCATACCTACGGGCACAGTAACACGGCCATACCTCGCTGTTTTGGGCCACCTCACTTGATGTGGGGTTGCTGTATGATGGGGAGGACTGGTTTTGGGAGGAGCACGAATACTGCAGCCAACTCAGCGGTCTGGTCCCGTGTGTACAGAGCTCCTTCTATCACGGTGAAACCACTGAGGTCTGGGGGACTGGAACTCACCACATGTCTGCTAGGAAATACCTAGCCTTCACTTGGGCTTTTGACCCCATTTCCACAGCATTCTCCTGGAGAAACTGGCAGCTCGAGGCCTGGACGGGTGTACGCTTTGTTGGGTTAAAAACTGGGCCCAAAGAGTCGTGGTGAATGGGGTTAAATCCAGCTGGAGGCCGGTCACTGGTGCTGGCCCCCAGGCATCAGTACTGGAACCACCAGCAGTGTTTTTTGCTCCTGGGCTCTGCCAGGCCCACCCAAAAAGCCCTTCTCTTCCCAACACGCCTCCAAAGCTGCAAACAAACCCTCTCCCCTCCGGCCACGAGCAGCCTCCTGCTTTGTTAGGCCTTCCCCACGCTGACAGGAGACGTGGCCTGCTGTGTCTGCGTGTCAGCAGAAGGGGGGACAACGCTGCAAAAGGGGGGACTTGTGTCTAAGGGCTGCAGGGAACGCAGCCACTCCATCGAGCAGCACCAAGGGGGCTCCCAACAGCCCCACTGCCCCCCAAACTCTGCCTTCCTACAAGGAGACAGCACCCAGCAAGGACTCAAATGTGAATCTACAGCATCTCCCTGCCACTGCCTCAAAGGAGGCTGGAGCAGGGTAGGGATCATTCCAGTGATTCTATGGTTCAAAACATTGCTTTGGTCTGAAAACTTACCATTTGAGACCAAAAGTAGGGCTTTTGACCCCCAAAGTGAAGCTTTAGACAATAAAAAGAACCTTTGGGCTGCGAAAATGGGGTCTCAGGTCCTAATAGGACTTCGGGTGTACAGATGAGGCTTTTGAGTCTAAAAATGAGACTTTGGATAATAAAGTGATTGGGTTCAAAAAAAAAAATGATGTTTTGGACATAAAAAGCTGGGGCTTTGAACATGCACATGAGGTTTTGGTTCACATATATGAGACTTTGTGTGCTAAAAATGGAAGTTTGGAAAAATAGAACAGGCTTTGGATGCTAATGTTGGTCTTGACCCTGAAAATGAGTCTTTAGACAGTAAAATGAGGCTTTGTACTGGCCGATTGATGGTTTTAACCTTAATATTGAAGCTTTGGACTTATCAAATGAGCATCTAGGCCCTAAAAACATGACTTTAAGTAAAGAAAACATGGCTCTGGCCCCTAAAAATGAGGCTTTAGTTACAAACAGATGACACTCTGGTGCCTAAATTGAGGATTTGGATAACAAAAATGAGACTTCAGACTCTAAAATGAAGCTGTGAGCATAACACTGAGCTTGGATTCTCAGTGGAGGCTCTGGACACCGAAAATGAGGCTTTGAATTCCAAAACCGGAGCTTTGGACCCTCCAAAAGTGGCTGTGGGGTCAAGGAATGAGGCTCTGCATCCTAAACATCAGGCTTTGGACTGAGCAAATGAGGATTTGAGCCCTAGCCTTGAGGCTTTGGAAACTGAAAATGAGGCTCTGGACTCTAAAAGCAAAAGTTCACATGCTGGTGAAGTCCTCGTGAGTGACCTGCCCCTTCTTCCCAAGGCCATAAACCCGCTTTTTCTTCCCGAGCTCTAGCCAGAGCTAGAGTGTCAGAGCCTGATGTTTTGGGCCTGAGGGCCAAAAGCCTAATGTTTTGGTCTGAAACCCTCCATTTATGGCACAAGGCCTCCAACTGTTCAACCCCTCCTGTTGAACTCCCAAGGCCTAACGCAAAGTACCTAGAGCCTCATTTTGGGTTAAAACACCAGTACTGAAAGGTCAACGCCTTTATTTAGAGAACAGGCCGTTTCATAATCTGCTCCATGAGCTGCCCTGGCACCAAGAGCAGACTGACAGGCCTGCAGCTCCCCGGACCCTCCTTCTGCCCCTTCTTTTGGATGGGCGTCACATTTGCTAGCTGCCACTCAGCTGGGACCTCCCTAAAACAGCCCGCCCTGGGCTACTTCTTCCTCCATTCCCTTCCTCAGTCCATGTCCTGGCGGCCATGCCAGGGGCCTGCAGAAATGGGGGAGCCGAGGTGGGAGGCAGCAGAATTAGGGAGCCTTTTGGAGCCCCTCTGGCCTGGCCTTCGGAGTGCGGAGCTTCGTTTTGGGGCCCAGAGTCCCACTGGGGAGTCGGAGCCCTCCTTGCGGCAACCATGCACTGCTTGTGAGTACCCAAATGGTTTGGGCTGAAACCCTCCTTTCTATGGCCCAAGCTCTCCTTTAAGTGTTTAAACCCCACACTGCAGTGCCAAAGCCTGCTTTGTAGTATCTAGAGTCTCAGCACCAGTGTGGAAAGCCAAAAGCCTCATTTTGAGAGTGGAAAGCAGCCATATAATGGCCAAGGCTGCCTTTTTCGATTCCAAAGCCTCTCCTGCTGCTTCAGAGCATATTAGAGGGGCCAACTTCTCTTTCGCAACCTCCAAAACCCCATTCTTTGTGTCAAAAGCTTCAATGTTGTGGACCGACAGCTGATTTCTAGGGTCAGCATCCTCTGCTGAAGTGTCCAAAACCTGATTTTTGGGCATGCTCTGCCGTTACTTAGTGCAGACGCTCGTTTTTTTTTGCTGGTGGGGATGTGATTGGTAGTCGTGGCAGCAATGGCTATGTCTCAGTGGAGTGGTGGCCATGTCACAGTGGCCCTGTGATACGGCCTGGCTGGGGCACAGAAGGGGAGGTGGGCGCCGGGGTCCCGCACTCTGGATTGTCCGGAGGACGAGCGTAGGCATGAGCCGGCGTGTGACCTTTGCTGACGACGTGAAACCCGCCTACATGAGGCGGACCAAGATAGATTTCTGGGATGGGATGAAGCATGGATCCTCGATGCCCAAAATCACTGCCAGAGGTATGGGCACCCCCGGCACAGCAGCGGCGCGGCTGATGTGCATTTGGGGCTTTCCATCGGGGTTGACCCAGCTCTGTGGTCATCTCTGGGGGGTCTCCGTTTGGGGCTGGAGATGTGACGGCTCTTTTCCTCTGCCACCAAAATGTGGGGCTGGGGGTGCCGGAAGGCTGGCAGCCACCAGACACAGAGCGTGACCTGATTTTCTTTGCCTTCCAGATCAAAAATCTGTCTGGGATGCAGTGTCAGCCTACATCCGGGACCACCTCCAGCTGCGCCAGGTGGGTTGGCACCCACGTCACCCTTTTTCCCCTCCTCAAAAGTAGACAACTCACCCCAAAAGGCCTCACCAAGAGACCAATAGGTATCGCATAAGTGCGGTGCTGCTTGTGGTAGGCGGTGTGGTATCTCAGGGCTGACCCCAGTTGCTGAAAGCCCCTGGGTCCCTAAGCCTGGCTCCCAACAGTGGGAAGGGCAGAGCAGGACCCCGGATGGGACCATCTCCGGCTCTTATTCCAGCTGATCCTTAACCTTCGGCCCTTCTGTTCTCTTCCACTTGCAGGGTGTCCATATTCCTGCCCTTGGCTCCTTTGATGTTGTTACCAAATGTGTCAAGGTTCGGAATGAGACAATAATTTTCCCGATGCATGTGTTTTACCTGGCCAGGAACCTTATAGTTTCTCACAACCTCACGGACAATAAGGAATACCTGCCAGGTAAGAGGGTGCAGGAATCCCTTGCTGCATGGATCTCAGGTGCTTCTCAGAAGCAAAGCATCCCCTGCACAGAGCAGGTCCCAAACCGAAGCCTTTCTGGGTGACGACTGCCATGAGCAGCACCTGGGGAACACGTGGAAGGGCCGCTGGTGACCGACTCCATCCCTCTCGTGTCGTTTTCCAGGCCATAAGGAGCTGGAGCCCCTCCAATTCCCTGAGGTGGCTGCAGCTGCCTCCATGTCCTGGAAGACGGTGGAGAGCTGCATCCGAAGCACCACGTCCCTCATCTCTCACAGCCTGGGGAAGGGGGAGAACATCGCCCTCGTCCTGAGGGATGTAGGGGTGCTCCTCATCGAAGGCACAAAGGTGCAAATGAAATTCTATTACGAATTTCTGGAGATGTTGGCTGGGAAGGAGAACCTTCACAAGGTGATGTTTTATTTTCCCCACGACCTGGGCAGCCTCACAAGGGGGCAGCAGCAATGCTTGCCCTTGGCCCACCAAGACCTCTCGGGTTGGAGCTCTTGGCCAGCCTCTTGGCCAGCCTCTTGGCCAGCCTCTCAGCTGCTAAAACCGAGGCCCGAGTCTTTCTGGTCGCTGATGAAAGAACCTCAGAAGAAAGTGCTGTCAGCACACAGCAAGAAGTGCCCCCAGCCGCTGCCAACCATATGTGAGGCGCCCATGTCACTGCAGCCCCATCCACCAAAGGGCAGACCAGGGATCTCCAGGACGGAGAGGCCCTGGCCACACTGATCAGGGCTGCCGTGCCCTGAGGAAGTCGTTCCTGATCGTTCCTCTGCAGGTGGCAGGACAGGTATGGAACTCAAAGAACCATAGGATCTTTTAGGTCCCAGTAAACGATGTCTGGAAGTACCAGCTCTCCACGTTTTTTGAATACGTTAAGGGATGGTGACTCAACAACATCCCCGGGCAGCTGTTCCAATGCCCTACAAGGCTTTCAGTGAAGAAATATTTCCTAATATCCAACCTTCACCTCCCCTGGTGCAACTTGAGGCCATTTCCTTGGCCTGCTGCCTGTTGTGTGGGAGAAGAGACCGATCCCTACCCTGCTCCAGCCTCCTTTGAGGCAGTGGCAGGGAGACGCTGTAGATTCACATTTGAGTCCTTGCTGGGTGCTGTCTCCTTGTAGGAAGGCAGAGTTTGGGGGGCAGTGGGGCTGTTGGGAGCCCCCTTGGTGCTGCTCGATGGAGTGGCTGCGTTCCCTGCAGCCCTTAGACACAAGTCCCCCCTTTTGCAGCGTTGTCCCCCCTTCTGCTGACACGCAGACACAGCAGGCCACATCTCCTGTCAGCATGGGGAAGGCCTAACAAAGCAGGAGGCTGCTCGTGGCCGGAGGGGAGAGGGTTTGTTTGCAGCTGGGTGCTGCTTTGGAGGCGTGTTGGGAAGAGAAGGGCTTTTTGGGTGGGCCTGGCAGAGCCCAGGAGCAAAACCCTGCTGCTGGCCTGGCTCTGGTGATGGGATAAAGAGAGGGAGGGAAATGGCGGCCCTGCCCTCGGTGTTGTGGCCTGGAGCCATCCCCGGGGTCTGCGTGTGGGCAAAGAGCTCCAAAAAGTGGCAGTGCTGACTCAGAGGAGTCTCTCTTGTTTTGCAGAAACCCATCAGTCTTTGGACCACGAGGAAGGAGATGGTGGAAATTATAAAGAATGTCCTGTGAAAGATGCTTGAGGTCTCCTTTGTTCACGATGCAGTCTCACTGGGATCAGGATGAAGTTTCCCATCGGGGCTGTGGCTCTGCCATCAGCCCAAACCATGCTGGGATCAGGGCCATTGCAGGGAGGTGAGGATGGCGTGGAAGCCCTGCTCTCCTCCATCCCAGCCTGGCATCTCTAGCACGTCGGGGACCCTGCGTACGCCCCCCGTGCCTGACCCAGGAGGGCTGAGGTTGGTTGGTGGGAGGCCAGGGGTGATCCCACTGGGACCGACAAGTGGTGGCTGCTCTGTGGATCCCTGTGATGAGAGAGGAAAAGGATCCTGATGGGCATATTACTTCATGAGATCCTGGGGACAATGGATCTGGGTGTGAAATGTCAGTTCTGCCGATTTTTTTCTGGTGTGGTGACTTAGGAAGTGAGCTCTTAGTTGTTCTGCTTCCTATTTTCAGTGTGGTTTTTGGCTTAGGGTCAGACCAGGGCTATTTCAATCCAGACTAGAGAGGGAAACAAATTTAAAGTCTGTGTAAGAATGATACGTCTCAGACAAAACTGCACTTTAGGAATTTAAAAGTCTCTGTCCTGCCTCCATTCAGACTTCTTTCTGCAGCATTATACGTGGAGGTTAAACGAAGGGATGTGCACCTCCACACATGCTCTCCCTCTTATGGAGGCTGTCACGTCCAGATGCTCTGCAGGCGGAGGCAGCTTTCAGCAGAAATCACTGGTCAGATCAAAACCCAGCCCAGACGACCACAGCCTTCATGGCGCTCGTTCAGGGCTGGGCTCAGGACCCTGCTGACCCAAGGCACTCGGATCACTCTCCAGGTGCCCAGGTCCTGGCTGTTATGCCAGGGAGCAGAAAGAGAGAGGCCAGAGGCCGTGGGACATGCTGCCCTCTCTCCAGCGGGAGAGGGAAGTTGGCTGGGGAGAGGTGGAGATGCTGGCAGCTGGGCGATCCCTGCAGCTCTCAGCAGGGCTCTTGTGTTCAGTTTGGAGGCTGCTGGTGGTTGAGGTCCGGAGATCGCTTGCTTTTTTCACATTAGCAAAAAAAAGGCACCAAACCAAACCAAAAAACATAGTGCTGGCAAGTTTGCTCTATTTATTTGGCTTTAATTTTTATTTCCATTTTCCCCAAAGAGCTATTTTAATCGGGACATGACATTATAAACAAAGATTTGCATCCGGCTGACTTGGGGCAGGCGGCTGCAGATGCCAAAGGGGTAGGAATGAGAATTGTGTGGTGCAGTTTCGCATTTATTTCACCCTGGGAGGCATAATTAATTAGGGTTAATTTTCATCAGAGCTGCCCTTGTGGTGCCATTCCGCATTTGTGCCCGCAGCAGTGCTGATGGCACACTGCTGCTTTGGCTGCTCTGAGCAGCAGTCTCATGGCACTCACCTAAAGCACCATTTTTAATGCCCCAAGCCCCTTCTGAGGGCACAAAGCCTTTGTTTTTGAAACCAAAGCCACATTTGAGTGTCTGCATCCCCATTGTAAGAGCCCAAAGCTTCCGTTAAGGGTCCAAACCCCAAACTGCTTTTGAGAGCCCAGTACACTGCCTTTAAGATCAAAGCATCTGCTTTAGTATCCAAAACCTCAAGTTAGGATCCAGATCCTGCTTTTTATGGCCCAAAGACTAATTTTTTAGATCAGGGTTATTTCCAGTCTCCTATACCTCATTTTGGGGTCCAAAACTTCCTTCAGAGGGCTTCCACCATCAGTTTTAGAGCCTCCTGCGCCCTATTTAGGCCCCAAACCCTTCTCTTTAGGGCCCAAATCCTTCTCTTTAGAGCCTGAACCCTTTCCTTCAGTGTCAAAACCCTTCTCTTGAGGGCAAAAAAAAAATAAAAAAAAATCTTCAGGGCACAAAACCCTTACTTGAGACCTCTAACCCTTCTCCTTAGGGCCCAGGCACTTCCCTTTAGGGCCCAGGCCGTTCTCTTTAGGCCCCAAATCCTTCTTCTCCTTAGGGCCCAAATCCTTTTTCTAGTCAGGGCACAAAGCCTTCTCTTTAGGGACCAAACCTTTCTCTTTAGAGCCCAAGCCCTTCTTCTCTTTTGGGCTCAAACCCTTCTCTTTCGAGCCCACACCCTCTCTTTAGGCCCCAAACCCTTCTTCTCCTTAGGCCCCAAACCCTACTTCTCCTTAGGCCGCAAACCCCTCACTTCAGGGCCCAAACCCTTCTTTTTCAGGCCCAAACCCCTCCCTTCAGGCCCAACACCTCTCTTTGGGGCCCAAACCCCTCTCTTTAGGCCCAAACCCCTCTCTTTAGGCCCAAACCCACTCCTTCAGGCCCAAAACCTCTCTTTAGGCCCCAAAACCCTCTCTTTAGGCCCCAAACCCTTCTTTTTCAGGCCCAAAACCCTCTCTTCAGGCCCCAAACCCCTCTCTTTAGGCCCAAACCCCTCCCTTCAGGCCCAAAACCTCTCTTTAGGCCCCAAACCCCTCTCTTTAGGGCTCAAACCCCACTTTTTCCGGCCCAAACCCTTCTGCTTTTTAAGCCCCACACCCTCTCTTTAAGGCCCAAACCCTTCTTCTCCTTAGGCCCCAAACCCCTCTCCTTAGCCCCCAAACCCCTCAAATTTAGGCCCCAAGCCCGTCTCTTCAGGGCCTAAGCCCTGGTCTGTCGGCTCCAAGGGTGGATTGTTCAGAGGACGAGCGCAGGGATGAGCCTGAACGCGACCTCTGCCAAGGAGAGGAAACCCTCCTGCATGAAGCCGACCCGGGTAGAGCTGTGGGACGGCATGCAGCGCAGGTGCCTGATGCCCAACATCACCGCCAAAGGGACGGGCACAGCTGGGCACAGCCTTTTGTCCCCACATCTCGGTGGCTTCCCCAAAACTGAGCCCTGGGGTGGGAAATGGCCACGGTGCCTGAGCAGGAGGATGGGGATCCGAAACCCTCTGCACCCCCCTGGGACCGATGTCGGCAGCAGCAGCACCCCACTTCTGACCATGTCCGTCCTTTCCAGCCTCAGGGGGATTGCTCGACATGCCTTTCACCGTGCGCGCGAGCATCCCGAAACACGAGCTCCCAAGGCTGAAGGAAACCAAAGCACAGGAGAACAAGAAGGAATCCGGGATCAGGTGAGGCCGGAGGCTCACGGTTGTCTTCTCCCCAGCAGGGAGCCCCTCGCCCAGCCCCAAACACTCCGGGCTGGGGCCACCCCAAATTGCTGAAAGCAGCACCCGGAGGGGTGGATGGGGCCCGTGGTGTGCAAGCAGGGTCACGTTTTCAGGGTGTGGGATGCGGCCCCAGTGCCATCGTGTGCTCATGCAGACATTTTTGATGTGTTTTCAGCCAGCTGCCAGCAATCCCGGGGCTGCCTCTTGCCAAAAACCAGCCTTTGGCCAGCCAAGACCAGGACAAACTCACAGCCTGAAGCGGAACACCAGGGATGGACAAAATGGGGCCATCGACATCTCAGGGGGTCCCAGGAGAAGAATGAAGAGTGGACATTCTGCCCACCCTGGACAGCACATCCGAGACGCTGGAACCCAAACCGGCCAGAGCAAGGCGCCTGGAACAGGAGAGACCCCCCACAGAATCCGAGATTTTGGAAATTTGGAAGCGTTACCTCAAGAAGCAAAACCCAAAAAGGATTGGGGTGCGTGTCCGAGTTCGCTTGCTTTTTGCACATTAGCAATAAAAGGCACCAAACCAAACCCAAAACCGTAGTGCTGGCAAGTTTGCTCTATTTATTTGGCTTTAATTTTTGCTTTCATTTTCCCCAAAGTGCTGTTTTAATCGGGACATGACATTAAAAACAAGGATTTGCACCCGGCTGACTTGGGGCAGGCGGCTGCAGATGCCAAAGGGGCAGGAATGGGACTTGGGCCGTGCAGTTTGTTATTTATTTCCCCCTGGGAGGCATAATTAATTTTATAATTAATTTATAATTAATTAATGTAATAAGTTAATTTTCCTCAGAGCTGCCCTTGTGGTGCCATTCCGCATTTGGGCTTTGGCTGCTCTGAGCCGCAGTCCCATCGCACGCACCTAAAGCACCATTTTTAGTGCCCCAAGCCCCTTTTGGGGGCCCAAAGCCTTCATTTTGGAACCCAAAAGCCACATTTGAGTGTCCACCACCCCATTATAAGAGCCCAAAGCTTCCTTTCGGGGTCCGAACCCCAAACTGCTTTTGAGAGCTCAAGGCACTGGTTTTAAGATCCAAGCGTCTGTTTTACGATCCAAAACATCAAATTAGGATCCAGATCCTGCTTTTTATGGTCCAAAGACTAATTTTTTAGATCAGGGTTATTTCCAGTCTCCTATACCTCATTTCGGGGTCCAAAACTTCCTTCAGAGGGTTTCCACTATTAATTTTAGAGCCTCACGCCTCCTATTTAGGGCCCAAACCCTTCCCTTTAGGGCCCAAATCCTACTCTTTAGGACCCAAATCCCTCCCTTTTGGGCCCAAATCCCTCCCTTTTGGGCCCAAACCCCTCTCTTCAGGGCCTAAGCCCCGATTTTTAGGGCCCAAGCCCTTCTTTTTCGGGCCCCAGACCTTCTCTTTAGGGCCCAAACCGTTCCCTTCAGGGCAAAACGAAAAAATGATTCTTCAGGGCCCAAATTTCCCCCCAAAGACCCAGATGCCCCCCACCCAAGGCGATCTGGGTGCCCCCCCCATTACAGGGGACCCCCAGGTGTCCCCCCCCAGTGACAGCGCCGTCCCCTCTGTGTGTGTGTCCCTCCCCCTGTAGGGGACCCCAGTCCTGGTGTCCCCAAGGGGGGGGTCCCGGTGTCCCCGAAGGACCCCAGCACCTGGGTGACCCCAATGGGGTCCCGGATTTCCAGGGGTCCCCCTCAAAAAAAACGCAGCCGGGGTTGTGGGTTCTTCCCAAAAGGGGCCAAGGCACCCGGCTGTCCCCAAAATGACCCCAAAAGGGACCTGGATGACCCCAAAAAGGGGCTTGGATGTCCCCAAAAAGGGACCTGGTTATCTCCAAAAAGGGGCCCTGACACCCAGCTGTCCCCAAAAGGGACCTAGATGACCCCAAAAAGGACCTGGGTGTCCCCAAAAAGGGACCCTGGCACCCAAACCGGTCCTGAATGACCCCAAAAAGGGACCTGGGTCCACAAAAGGGTCCTGAATGACCCCCAAAAGGGACCTGGGTGCCCCAAAAGGGTCCTGGATGACCCCAAAAAGCTGGGCTTCCAGGAGACCGGCACCTCCAAAACCGTCACCTGCACCGTACGTGGCCGGGGGGGGCACAGGGGAGTGGGCAGGATTTTTTTGGAGGGAGTTACGGTGTTGTGGGGTCACCCAGGAGGCCCCATAAGGGTCCCACAAGGGGTCCTGGTCAAGACTGCTTTCCGAGAGATCCCAGCCAAACTGGGGTTTTAGCCCCCCAAAAAAGGCATTAGGCCCCCAAAATTGTCGGTTTATCCCCAAAATGAAGCATTAGGGACCTGGGTGACCCCAAAAGGGACCTGGGTTCCACAAAAGGGTTCTGAATGACCCCAAAAAGGGGCTTGGATGTCCCAAAAAGGGGACCCTGGCACCCAAAAGGGACCTGCGTGCCCCAAAAGGGTCCTGAATGACCCCAAAAAGGGACCTGGGTGCCCCAAAAGGGACCTGGGTGCCCCAAAAGGCGCCTGAATGACCCCAAAAAGGGACCTGGGTGCCCCAAAAGGGTCCTGGATGACCCCAAAAAGGGGCTTGGATGTCCCAAAAAGGGGACCCTGGCACCCAAAAGGGACCTGGGTGACCCCAAAAGGAACCTGGGTGCCCCAAAAGGGACCTGGGTGACCCCAAAAGGCGCCTGAATGACCCCAAAAAGGGACCTGGGTGGCCCCAAAAGAAACCTGGGTGACCCCAAAAGGCGCCTGAATGAACCCAAAAAGGGACCTGGGTGCCCCAAAAGGTGCCTGAATGACCCCAAAAAGGGACCCGGGCCTCCCCACGAGGTCCCCTGCCACTGGGGTGCCCCCAAGGCTGCCCCCTGCCCCCCTCCCCAGCAGGACCTGTGCCCCCTGGAGCCGAGCGAGCCCCCCCCCGAACCCCCCCCCCCCCCCACTGGCCTCCCCCCCTCCAACAGCTCCCCACGAGCCCCCCCCATGGTGCAGGCCTACAGGGGCCACAACCACCTCAGCTGGGGCTTCGAGGGGACCGGCACCCCCAAAACCATCACCTGCACCATAAGTGGCCGGCCGGGGGGCACAAGGGGGGGGGGGGCAGGATTTTTTTGGGGGGGGTTACGGGGTTGTGGGGTCACCTCAAGGAATTTCAGCTTCCATCCTTGAATCAGCTGAACACCCAAACTGAAGTATTAGGCCCGCCATATTGGGGGGTTAGGCCTGAAAATGAGGCATTATCCCCCAAAACTGGGGGTTTAATCCCCAAAATGAGGCATTAGGTCCCCAAAATTGTCGGTTTACCCCCAAAATGAAGCATTAGGCCCCCTAAACTGGGGGGTTTAGCCCCCAAAATGAGGCATTAGGCCCGCCATATTGGGGGTTTTAGTCCCATAATGAGGCATTACGCTCCCTAAATGGGGGGATTTAATCCCCAAAATGAGGCATTAGGACCCCAAAACTGGGGGGTTTAGCCTGAAAATGAGGCATTAGGCCCCCAAAATTGGGGGTTTAGGCCCAAAATGACACATTAGGCCTCCAAAACTGGGGGGTTAGGCCTGAAAAGGAGGCATTAGGCCTCCAAAACTGGGGAATTTAACCTGAAAATGAGGCATTAGGTCCCCAAAATTGTCGGTTTACCCCCAAAATGAAGCATTAGGCCCCCAAAACTGGGGGGTTTAGCCCCCAAAATAAAGGGGGGGGGGGGGGAGGGGATGAGAACCTCATGATCCGGAATAAAGAAATTTATGGCACTTAGGCAAATTTTTGGTAATGTATGAGAAACAAAAAAGCAAGATGTCTTCAGATCTGAATAACTCACCGTTTTTTTTTTAATTTTCTTTTGCTTTTTCAAGGTCCTTTTAACCACCCAGCTGGAACTGGAATTAGGCAAAGCCTACACTTTGCAGTGGAGCTAAAAGCCTGCCACCATCCCGGGTGGCAAAGCTGAGCCAAAATTCCTCACGTTCGCGAATTTTTCCCTTCTCCTCCCTCAAAATACTTTGCACTATTAAAATTTATTAGTTATAATCCCTTGGTTTGACGTTTTTTCCTTGTTCTGAGCTGTGGAATTCTGCCAAGCTGGGGCGTGGCAGGAGGAGGGGACTGCAAAGGACCTCAGGGACTCCAAACTTACAAGGAGCCTTGGGCCCCACTTTTTGGGAGGTGCTGATGGTTTTGGGGGCTTTGAACCTGTCTGGAAAGCAACCTTCACCCCCCTCCTCACGAACGAGCCTCGTAAATAAAAACAAAAACTCAACAGTTTTTTTGGGATTCCATCGTGTTTTCCTCCACCTCCTTCCTGAGGCAATCGTGTCAGGAAGAACGATGGAAATCTGCGAAGAAAAAGAGAAAAAAATAAGTTTTTAGATTTTTTTTGGCCTTCTTTACCCTCATGGACAGGCTTCAAGCCCTGACACCGATGTCAGGGCCACCGTTTCCCTTGTTTTTCACCTCATATTTTCCCCAGGCCCTGGTCAGCAGCGGGGTTTTGCTCCTAAATTCTGCTAAGCCTGCACAAAAAAAGCCTTTCTTTTCCCAAAAAGCCTTGAAAGCAGCACCCAGCTACAAAAAAACCACCCTCTCCTCTGTGGCCAAGAGCTTTTTGAGGCCTTCCAAACCCTAAAAAACATGGCCTGGTGTTGTCTGTGCGCCAACAGAAGAGAGAAATTTGGGCATTTGAGTCTAGTGCTGGAGGAGACAAAGGTTTGGGGTGGATTGAGCCAACCCGTGGCTCAAAACTGAGATCCCTTTGGAGAGACCCCGCTGTCCCCAAAAAACTCTGCTTCCCTACAAGGCTTGAGCCCCCCAAAATGATGCTGATGTGGATCACCCACCTCTTTTTGCCAACTCCGATGGCCTCCTCGCTAGGTCTGGCGATCAAAGCCCGGGTTTTAGGGTGGCCGGGGCCACAAAACGGAGAGCCCCGGCCCAGTTTTCGGCGGTTTGGGTTGGGCTGACACGGGTCTTCTGGGCACGGGTGCCACCGGGCGGGTGCTCTTGGTGCCGTTCATGGATAACATGTTCTTCTGAGGTTCCTTTAGCATTGTCCAGAAGGTCTCAGGCCTGTTCCTTAACCTTTCTGCCCCCTCTTTTCCCGGGGGCTGCAGCCTGTAGACGTTGTAGGGGGGCTCCTCGGGGAGGCTGGCCTCCGAGCTGGCCGGGGACAACACGCTTATCACAGGGAAGGACAGCTCTGGGGGTCCCGGGGGCCGGGGGGGCTTTTTGGCTGCCGGGTTTTCCCCCACGCAGGGGGGAAACATCCCCACTGCTCTTCCTGCTCTCTGCCTCGAGGCTCCGGGTGTCTTTGCCTGTCCCGTTTTGCCTTTGGGTGACGATTTTTCGGCCTTGCGAGGAGTCCCCGGGATGGCCGGCAGCCTGATGGAAGAACCAAGAATCCAGGATGGTTTTGGGGTCGCATCCTGCACCCCCCACCCCCTCATGCAGCGCTGGATGCTGCAGCCCTGAAATTTGGGGGGGCTCCCGACGGCCTCATCCCACCCATTTGGAGCCCCCAGCCTCACCTCAAGGGAGCCTTCCCTGCCTTCTGCGCCTCCCCCTTCAGGGCTGCTTCTTCTGTCGACCCCGTGGGGGCAAGGGAAGGAAGCCCGAGACCTTTGCCTAAAATTTGGGAAGGAGAGGTGTTAGAAGAACATTTCCGTGATGCCGCCGTCCCCGGGGACACGCCGGGTGCTGAGGCTGCTCCCCGAGACCCTCCTTGGCACCAGCCCTCGCCCAGCTCCTTTCTAAGCCTCAATATTTTTTTTTTGGGGCCGAGTTCTGGGAGAAAGGAGCTGGCTACGGCCAATTTTAGGGGGTGTCTTGATCCCCGTCCTCCTGCAGCGCCCAGGGCCGGGCACATCAGGCACCTCGCACCCGGGGGCTCCGTTTTGGAGGCGCGGTGACAAGATGTGGTGCAAGGCAGAGCTTTTGGGTGCTCCACGATGGGTTTTCTCACCAGGAGTCGGTTCCCCGTCCCTTCGAAGGGAACCAGCAGCTGCTTTTCTTCCCCCAGCTTGGCCAAGAAGAGGAAAAGCCCCTTCTTTCTTCTCCTTGGAGTGCTCCTGGGGCGTTTTTTTGGGCATGCTCTCCATCTCAAACCTGGCAAAAGAAGACCTCAGCGTGACCCCAGGGCGCGCCACAATCACCCCATTTCCACGTTGCCATCAAAGCCCCATCCCCAAATTCCTTCCTGGACTTTGCAATGGGCTCGTCCAGCAAAGAAGCACCCATGGGTGCAAGGAGAACCCGAGCAGCGGCCACAGCCACAAAAATACTCACTCGGGGAAGACGATGACACGGCCAGAGAAGGTCAGGGAGGCCAAGGGTGCCCCCCGGGACACCACCACGTCCATCAGCTGGGGGACCTGCAAGGAGATGGCAAATGTCCTCTGGCCTCGGTCGTGGCCAAAAACTCCAACCCAAAAGGTCTCGGTGGGCCAAGGGCAAGCGTTGCTACCCCTTTGTGAGGCTGCCCAGGCCGTGGGGAAAACAAAACCCTCACCTTGAAAAAGGCTTTTTGAAGGTTCTCCTTCCCGGACAGCTTCTGCAGGAAGTCGGAATAGAATTTCATTTCCACCCTCGTGCCTTCGATGAGGAGCACCCCCACGTCCCTCAGGACCAGGGCGATGTTCTCCCCCTTCCCCACGCAGCGAGAGATGAGGGACGTGGTGCCCTGGATGCAGCTCTCCACCCTCTGCGAGGACAGGCAGATTTGGGCGGCCACCTCGGGGTAGTGGAGGGGCTCCAGCTCCTTGTGGCCTGGAAAACGACACGAGAGGGATGGGGGCGGTCACCAGCAGCCCTTCCCCGTGGCAGGCGTCACCCAAAAAGGCTTCGGTTTGGGACCTTGTGGTGGGTTTTGGATAGAAAAGGTTTGGCAGCAGGGGGGCACGGGGAGGGGGGTGCTGTGAGAGGGATCTAGAAGCTGCCCCGTGTTGGGGAAGGGTCCTGCTGCTGGCCAGAGCCTGGGCAGTAAGCGAGGTTTTTTGTGCCTCTGGGAGAGCAGATTAGAGAGAGAGAAAAAAAAAAAACACACACAAAAAAAAAAAACAAACAAACAAAAACACAAACAAACAAACAAACAAGCAAAAAAAAAAACACAAACAAACCACCAAAAAAACACCAAACCAAAAAAAAACCCCACAAACCAATAAAAAACAAAACAAAAAAAAAAACACAAACATACAAAAAAACAACAAAACAAACAACAAAACAAAACAATCACAAACCAACAAAAAATACAAAACAACAACAACAAAAAAAAAACACAACAAAACCAACAAAAACAAAACAAAACCACAAACAAAAAAACACAAACAAAAAAAAAGAAAAACAAAAAACAACAACAAAAAAAACAAACTAACAAACAAAACACAAACAAACTTAGAAAACAAAACAAAACAAAAACAAAACAAACAAACAAAACAAACAAACAAAACAAAACAAAAAAAAAAACACAACAACAACAAAAAAGAAAACACAAACAAACAAACAAACAAACAAAACCTGCTGGGGGATGGCAGCTGGGGGAGCGAGGGGTGAGGAACAGCCTCACAGACCCCCAGGGCAGTGAAGGAGGAGGGGGAGAAGCCCCCCTGCAGCCTGTAGGGGGGTCCCTGGTGGAGCAGAGCTGTCCCCCTGCACCCATGGGTGCCACACGGAGCAGATCTCCGCGCTGCAGCCCCTGCAGAGGAGCCCACGCAGGAGGAGGGCGTCTGGGGGGAGCTGCTGCCTGTGGGGGACCCAGGATGGAGCAGTTTGGGACGGGGGGGGGACCCCGTGGGACGGAGCCGTGTGGGAGCTAATCCTTATCTCAACTTTGAGCCCTTTTCACATCTTTTCTCCCCTCTTTGAGGAGGGGGAGTGAGAAAGGGGCTGTGGTTGAGCTCAGCCGCCCACCCGAGTCAAACCACCACGGTCCTGCTCCATGCAGGGGATGCTTTGATTTATTTTTTGGGGGGGAAACACCTGATATTGAGGGAGGGGGTCAGCAGGGGATTAACCCCCTGCCCTACCTGGCAGGTACTCCTTGTTGGCGGTGAGGCTGTGGGTGACGACGAGGTTCCTGGCCAGGCGGAACGTGGGCATCTGCAAAATCAGGGTCTTGTTCCCGTCCTTCACCAATTTGGGGACAACGTCGAAGGAGCCGAGGGCAGGAATTCGGACGCCCTGGAAATGGCAGAGAAAAGAAAGAAAAATGGTTAAGGATCAGACGTCACACCGCCTACCACAACCGCGCTTGTGCGATGCCTGTGGGGCTTTTTGGGGTGAGTTTCCTGCTTTTCAGGAGGGGAACGAGGGGGACGGGGGTGCCAACCCACCTGGTGCAGCAGGAGGTGTTCGTGGATGTAGGCTGACACCGCATCCCAGACGCTTATTTTCTCTGAAAGGCAAAAAAAAATCTGGTCACACACCGCCTCTCGTGGCTACCACCCTTCCATCACCCCAAAACCCGCGTTGCATAAAGATCCATCACATCCCCGACCCCAAAAAACAGAGACCCTACCACACAGAGCCAGGTCTCCCCGCCACGAGAAGACCCAAATTTAGGCGCCTACCAAAACCCACGTTACATAAAGATCCATCACATCCCCAACCCCAAAAAGAGACCTCCACACAGAGCCAGGTCTCCCCGCCACAAAAAGCCCCAAATTTCGGCACCTACCCTTGGAGGTGATGCTGGGCGTGAGGCACGGGACCTTCATCCCATCCCAGAAGCGGACGGGGGTCCGCCTCACGTTGGGCAGCACCTCGTCGGCAAAAGTGACGCGTTTTTGCATCCTTGCGCTCGCTCTCCGGATATTTCTCCAGAGATGAAGGGTCCCTGCGCCACCCCCCACCCCTTTTATACCCTGCCACCGCCCCCCGCCCCATTGTGACACGGCTAATGAGGTCATCACTTACGTCATAACTGCCAACAGGGCCACCGTCACCATGACTGTAATACACCATAAATGTTTGCCCCTCCCTTTAGTGACCAAACCCCTCCTTTTAGGGCCCAAACCACTCCCTTCAGGGCCTAAAGCCCTCCCTTCAGGCCCAAACCCCTCCCGTCAGGCCCAAACCCCTCTCTTTAGGCCCAAACCCCTCCCTTCAGGCCCAAATCCTCTCTTTAGGCCCCAAACCCCTCTCTTTAGGGCTCAAACCCCACTTTTTCCGGCCCAAACCCTTCTGCTTTTTAAGCCACACACCCTCTCCTTAAGGCCCAAACCCTTCTTCTCCTTAGGCCCCAAACCCCTCTCTTTAGGCCCCAAACCCTTCTTTTTCAGGCCCAAAGCCCTCTCTTCAGGCCCCAAACCCCTCTCCTTAGCCCCCAAACCCCTCAAATTTAGGCCCCAAGCCCGTCTCTTCAGGGCCTAAGCCCTGGTCTGTCGGCTCCAAGGGTGGATTGTTCAGAGGACGAGCGCAGGGATGAGCCTGAACGCGACCTCTGCCAAGGAGAGGAAACCCTCCTGCATGAAGCCGACCCGGGTAGAGCTGTGGGACGGCATGCAGCGCAGGTGCCTGATGCCCAACATCACCGCCAAAGGGACGGGCACAGCTGGGCACAGCCTTTTGTCCCCACATCTCGGTGGCTTCCCCAAAACTGAGCCCTGGGGTGGGAAGTGGCCACGGTGCCTGAGCAGGAGGATGGGGATCCGAAACCCTCTGCACCCCCCTGGGACCGATGTCGGCAGCAGCAGCACCCCACTTCTGACCATGTCCGTCCTTTCCAGCCTCAGGGGGATTGCTCGACATGCCTTTCACCGTGCGCGCGAGCATCCCGAAACACGAGCTCCCAAGGCTGAAGGAAACAAAAGCACAGGAGGACAAGAAGGAATCCGGGATCAGGTGAGGCCGGAGGCTCACGGTTGTCTTCTCCCCAGCAGGGAGCCCCTCGCCCAGCCCCAAACACTCCGGGCTGGGGCCACCCCAAATTGCTGAAAGCAGCACCCGGAGGGGTGGATGGGGCCCGTGGTGTGCAAGCAGGGTCACGTTTTCAGGGTGCGGGATGCGGCCCCAGTGCCATCGTGTGCTCATGAAGACATTTTTGATGTGTTTTCAGCCAGCTGCCAGCAATCCCGGGGCTGCCTCTTGCCAAAAACCAGCCTTTGGCCAGCCAAGACCAGGACAAACTCACAGCCTGAAGCGGAACACCAGGGATGGACAAAATGGGGCCATCAACATCTCAGGGGGTCCCAGGAGAAGAATGAAGAGAGGACATTCTGCCCACCCTGGACAGCACATCCGAGATGCTGGAACCCAAACCGGCCAGAGCAAGGCGCCTGGAACAGGAGAGACCCCCCACAGAATCCGAGATTTTGGAAATTTGGAAGCGTTACCTCAAGAAGCAAAACCCAAAAAGGATTGGGGTGCGTGTCCGAGTTCGCTTGCTTTTTGCACATTAGCAATAAAAGGCACCAAACCAAACCCAAAACTGTAGTGCTGGCAAGTTTGCTCTATTTATTTGGCTTTAATTTTTGCTTTCATTTTCCCCAAAGTGCTGTTTTAATCGGGACATGACATTAAAAACAAGGATTTGCACCCGGCTGACTTGGGGCAGGCGGCTGCAGATGCCAAAGGGGCAGGAATGGGACTTGGGCCGTGCAGTTTGTTATTTATTTCCCCCTGGGAGGCATAATTAATTTTATAATTAATTAATAATTAATTAATGTAATAAGTTAATTTTCCTCAGAGCTGCCCTTGTGGTGCCATTCCGCATTTGGGCTTTGGCTGCTCTGAGCCGCAGTCCCATCGCACGCACCTAAAGCACCATTTTTAGTGCCCCAAGCCCCTTTTGGGGGCCCAAAGCCTTCATTTTGGAACCCAAAAGCCACATTTGAGTGTCCACCACCCCATTATAAGAGCCCAAAGCTTCCTTTCGGGGTCCGAACCCCAAACTGCTTTTGAGAGCTCAAGGCACTGGTTTTAAGATCCAAGCGTCTGTTTTACGATCCAAAACATCAAATTAGGATCCAGATCCTGCTTTTTATGGTCCAAAGACTAATTTTTTAGATCAGGGTTATTTCCAGTCTCCTATACCTCATTTCGGGGTCCAAAACTTCCTTCAGAGGGTTTCCACTATTAATTTTAGAGCCTCACGCCTCCTATTTAGGGCCCAAATCCCTCCCTTTTGGGCCCAAATCCCTCCCTTTTGGGCCCAATCCCCTCTCTTCAGGGCCTAAGCCCCGATTTTTAGGGCCCAAGCCCTTCTTTTTCGGGCCCCAGACCTTCTCTTTAGGGCCCAAACCGTTCCCTTCAGGGCAAAACGAAAAAACGATTCTTCATGGCCCAAATTTCCCCCCCAAAGACCCAGATGCCCCCCCCCCCCAAGGCGATCTGGGTGCCCCCCCCATTACAGGAGACCCCCAGGTGTCCCCCCCCCAGTGACAGCGCCGTCCCCTCTGTGTGTGTCCCCCCCCCTGTAGGGGACCCCAGTCCTGGTGTCCCCAAGGGGGGGGTCCCGGTGTCCCCAAAGGACCCCAGCACCTGGGTGACCCCAATGGGGTCCCGGATTTCCAGGGGTCCCCCCCAAAAAAAAAGAAGCCGGGGTTGTGGGTTCTTCCCAAAAGGGGCCAAGGCACCCGGCTGTCCCCAGAATGACCCCAAAAGGGACCTGGATGACCCCAAAAAGGGGCTTGGATGTCCCCAAAAGGGACCTGGGTGTCCCCAAAAAGGGGCCCTGGCACCCAGCTGTCCCCAAAAGGGACCTAGATGACCCCAAAAAGGACCTGGGTGTCCCGAAAAAAGGGACCCTGGCACCCAAACAGGTCCTGAATGACCCCAAAAAGGGACCTGGGTGCCCCAAAAGGGTCCTGGATGACCCCAAAAAGCTGGGCTTCCAGGAGACCGGCACCTCCAAAACCGTCACCTGCACCGTACGTGGCCGGGGGGGGGGCACAGGGGAGGGGGCAGGATTTTTTTGGGGGAAGTTACGGGGTTGTGGGGTCACCCAGGAGGCCCCATAAGGGTCCCACAAGGGGTCCTGGTCAAGACTGCTTTCCGAGAGATCCCAGCCAAACTGGGGTTTTAGCCCCCAAAAAAAGGCATTAGGCCCCCAAAATTGTCGGTTTATCCCCAAAATGAAGCATTAGGGACCTGGGTGACCCCAAAAGGGACCTGGGTTCCACAAAAGGGTTCCGAATGACCCCAAAAAGGGGCTTGGATGTCCCAAAAAGGGGACCCTGGCACCCAAAAGGGACCTGAATGACCCCAAAAAGGGACCTGGGTGCCCCAAAAGGCTCCTGAATGACCCCAAAAAGGGACCCGGGCCTCCCCACGAGGTCCCCTGCCACTGGGGTGCCCCCAAGGCTGCCCCCAGCCTCCCTCCCCAGCAGGACCTGTGCCCCCTGGAGCCGAGCGAGCCCCCCCCCGAACACCCCCCCCCCACTGCCCCCCCCCCCCCCAACAGCTCCCCCCGAGCCCCCCCCATGGTGCAGGCCTACAGGGGCCACAACCACCTCAGCTGGGGCTTCGAGGGGACCGGCACCCCCAAAACCATCACCTGCACCATAAGTGGCCGGGGGGGGGCACAAGGGGGGGGGCAGGATTTTTTTGGGGGGGTTACGGGGTTGTGGGGTCACTCCAAGGAATTTCAGCTTCCATCCTTGAATCAGCTGAACACCCAAACTGAAGTATTAGGCCCGCCATATTGGGGGGTTAGGCCTGAAAATGAGGCATTATCCCCCAAAATTGGGGGTTTAATCCCCAAAATGAGGCATTAGGTCCCCAAAACTGGGGGGTTTAGTCCCCAAAATGAGGCATTAGGCCCGCCATATTGGGGGTTTTAGTCCCATAAATGAGGCATTAGGCTCCCTAAATGGGGGGATTTAATCCCCAAAATGAGGCATTAGGACCCCAAAACTGGGGGGTTTAGTCCCCAAAATGAAGCATTAGGCCCGCCATATTGGGGGTTTTAGTCCCATAAATGAGGCATTAGGCTCCCTAAATGGGGGGATTTCATCCCCAAAATGAGGCATTAGGACCGCAAAACTGGGGGGTTGAGCCTGAAAATGAGGCATTAGGCCCCCCAAATTGGGGGTTTAGGCCCAAAATGACACATTAGGCCTCCAAAACTGGGGGGTTAGGCCTGAAAAGGAGGCATTAGGTCCCCAAAATTGTCGGTTTACCCCCAAAATGAAGCATTAGGCCCCCAAAACTGGGGGGTTTAGCCCCCAAAATAAAGAGGGGGGGGGGGAGGGGATGAGAACCTCATGATCCGGAATAAAGAAATTTATGGCACTTAGGCAAATTTTTGGTAATGTATGAGAAACAAAAAAGCAAGATGTCTTCAGATCTGAATAACTCACCGTTTTTTTTTTAATTTTCTTTTGCTTTTTCAAGGTCCTTTTAACCACCCAGCTGGAACTGGAATTAGGCAAAGCCTACACTTTGCAGTGGAGCTAAAAGCCTGCCACCATCGCGGGTGGCAAAGCTGAGCCAGAATTCCTCACGTTCGCGAATTTTTCCCTTCTCCTCCCTCAAAATACTTTGCACTATTAAAATTTATTAGTTATAATCCCTTGGTTTGACGTTTTTTCCTTGTTCTGAGCTGTGGAATTCTGCCAAGCTGGGGCGTGGCAGGAGGAGGGGACTGCAAAGGACCTCAGGGACTCCAAACTTACAAGGAGCCTTGGGCCCCACTTTTTGGGAGGTGCTGATGGTTTTGGGGGCTTTGAACCTGTCTGGAAAGCAACCTTCACCCCCCTCCTCACGAACGAGCCTCGTAAATAAAAACAAAAACTCAACAGTTTTTTTGGGATTCCATCGTGTTTTCCTCCACCTCCTTCCTGAGGCAATCGTGTCAGGAAGAACGATGGAGATCTGCGAAGAAACAGAGAAAAAAATAAGTTTTTAGATTTTTTTTGGCCTTCTTTACCCTCATGCACAGGCTTCAAGTCCTGACACCGATGCCAGGGCTGCCGTTTCCCTCGTTTTTCACCTCATATTTTCCCCAGGCCCTGGCCAGCAGCAGGGTTTTGCTCCTAAATTCTGCTAGGCCCGCACAAAAAAAGCCTTTCTTTTCCCAAAAAGCCTTGAAAGCAGCACCCAGCTACAAAAAAAACACCCTCTCCTCTGTGGCCAAGAGCTTTTTGAGGCCTTCCAAACCCTAAAAAACATGGCCTGGTGTTGTCTGTGCGCCAACAGAAGAGAGAAATTTGGGCATTTGAGTCTAGTGCTGGAGGAGACAAAGGTTTGGGTTGGACTGAGCCAACCCGTGGCTCAAAACTGAGATCCCTTTGGAGAGACCCCGCTGTCCCCAAAAAACTCTGCTTCCCTACAAGGCTTGAGCCCCCCAAAATGATGCTGATGTGGATCACCCACCTCTTTTTGCCAACTCCGATGGCCTCCTCGCTAGGTCTGGCGATCAAAGCCCGGGTTTTAGGGTGGCCGGGGCCACAAAACGGAGAGCCCCGGCCCAGTTTTCGGCGGTTTGGGTTGGGCTGACACGGGTCTTCTGGGCACGGGTGCCACCGGGCGGGTGCTCTTGGTGCCGTTCATGGATAACACCTTCTTCTGAGGTTCCTTTAGCATTGTCCAGAAGGTCTCAGGCCTGTTCCTTAACCTTTCTGCCCCCTCTTTTCCCGGGGGCTGCAGCCTGTAGACGTTGTAGGGGGGCTCCTCGGGGAGGCTGGCCTCCGAGCTGGCCGGGGACAACACGCTTATCACAGGGAAGGACAGCTCTGGGGGTCCCGGGGGCCGGGGGGGCTTTTTGGCTGCCGGGTTTTCCCCCACGCAGGGGGGAAACATCCCCACTGCTCTTCCTGCTCTCTGCCTCGAGGCTCCGGGTGTCTTTGCCTGTCCCGTTTTGCCTTTGGGTGACGATTTTTCGGCCTTGCGAGGAGTCCCCGGGATGGCCGGCAGCCTGATGGAAGAACCAAGAATCCAGGATGGTTTTGGGGTCGCATCCTGCACCCCCCACCCCCTCATGCAGCGCTGGATGCTGCAGCCCTGAAATTTGGGGGGGCTCCCGACGGCCTCATCCCACCCATTTGGAGCCCCCAGCCTCACCTCAAGGGAGCCTTCCCTGCCTTCTGCGCCTCCCCCTTCAGGGCTGCTTCTTCTGTCGACCCCGTGGGGGCAAGGGAAGGAAGCCCGAGACCTTTGCCTAAAATTTGGGAAGGAGAGGTGTTAGAAGAACATTTCCGTGATGCCGCCGTCCCCGGGGACACGCCGGGTGCTGAGGCTGC
This sequence comes from Anas platyrhynchos, assembly GCF_047663525.1. Classification (NCBI taxonomy): domain Eukaryota; kingdom Metazoa; phylum Chordata; class Aves; order Anseriformes; family Anatidae; genus Anas; species Anas platyrhynchos. The sequence goes on from NC_092625.1 coordinate 3,906,596, forward strand.
TCCCCGAGACCCTCCTTGGCACCAGCCCTCGCCCGGCTCCTTTCTAAGCCTCAATATTTTTTTTTGGGGGGCCGAGTTCTGGGAGAAAGGAGCTGGCTACGGCCAATTTTAGGGGGTGTCTTGATCCCCGTCCTCCTGCAGCGCCCAGGGCCGGGCACATCAGGCACCTCGCACCCGGGGGCTCCGTTTTGGAGGCGCGGTGACAAGATGTGGTGCAAGGCAGAGCTTTTGGGTGCTCCACGATGGGTTTTCTCACCAGGACTCAGTTTCCCGTCCCTTCGAAGGGAACCAGCAGCTGCTTTTCTTCCCCCAGCTTGGCCGAGAAGAGGAAAAGCCCCTTCTTTCTTCTCCTTGGAGTGCTCCTGGGGCGTTTTTTTGGGCATGCTCTCCATCTCAAACCTGGCAAAAGAAGACCTCAGCGTGACCCCAGGGCGCGCCACAATCACCCCATTTCCACGTTGCCATCAAAGCCCCATCCCCAAATTCCTTCCTGGACTTTGCAATGGGCTCGTCCAGCAAAGAAGCACCCATGGGTGCAAGGAGAACCCGAGCAGCGGCCACAGCCACAAAAATACTCACTCGGGGAAGACGATGACACGGCCAGAGAAGGTCAGGGAGGCCAAGGGTGACACCCGGGACACCACCACCTCCATCAGCTGGGGGACCTGCAGGGGAGGAGCAAGGAGATGGCAAATGTCCTCTGCCTGGCCTCCACTCGGCCCTGGAGGAGCCCAGGGCAGCGGGAGCCGGCAGGACGGCAGCTCTTGGCCACCCCAAGAGCTCCAACCCGAGAGGTCTCGGTGGGCCAAGGGCAAGCATCGCTGCTGCCCCCGTGTGAGGCTGCCCAGGCCGTGGGGAAAACAAAACCCTCACCTTGAAAAGAGCCTTCTGAAGGTTCTCCTTCCCGGACAGCTTCTCCAGGAATTTGTAATAGAATTTCATCTGCACTCTTGTGCCTTCAATAACGAGCACCCCCACGTCCTTCAGGACCAGGGCGATGTTCTCCCCCTTCCCCACGCAGCGAGAGATGAGGGACGTGGTGCTCTGGATGCAGCTCTCCACTCTCTGCGAGGACATGAGGACGTTGGCGGCCACCTCGGGGTACTGGAGGGGCTCCAGCTCCTTGTGGCCTGGAAAACGACACGAGAGGGATGGGGGTGGTCACCAGCAGCCCTTCCCCGTGTTCCCCAGTGCTGCTCATGGCAGTCGTCACCCAGAAAGGCTTCGGTTTGGGACCTGCTCCGTGCAGGCGACGCTTTGCTTCTGAGCAGCACCTGAGATCCATGCAGCAAGGGATTCCTGCACCCTCTTACCTGGCAGGTACTCCTTGTCGGCTGTGAGGTTGTGGGCGACGACGAGGTTCCTGGCCAGGCGGAACGTGGGCCACTGCACCGTCAGGGACTTGTTCCCATCCTCGACCCGTTTGGAAACGACGTCAAAGCAGCCAAGAGTGGGAATTCGGACGCCCTGCAAGTGGCAGAGAACGGAAGGGCCGAAGGTTAAGGATCAGCTGGAATAAGAGCCGGAGATGGTCCCATCCGGGGTCCTGCTCTGCCCTTCCCGCTGTTGGGAGCCAGGCTGAGGGGACCCAGGGGCTTCCAGCGACCGGGGTCAGCCCTGAGATACCACACCGCCTACCAGAAGCAACACCGCACTTGTGCGATACCTATTGGTCCCTCGGTGGGGCTTTTTGGGGTGAGTTTCCTGCTTTTCAGGAGGGGAACGAGGGGGACGGGGGTGCCAACCCACCTGGTGCAGCAGGAGGTGTTCGTGGATGTAGGCTGACACCGCATCCCAGACGCTTATTTTCTCTGAAAGGCAAAAAAAAATCTGGTCACACACCGCCTCTCGTGGCTACCACCCTTCCATCACCCCAAAACCCGCGTTGCATAAAGATCCATCACATCCCCGACCCCAAAAAACAGAGACCCTACCACACAGAGCCAGGTCTCCCCGCCACGAGAAGACCCAAATTTAGGCGCCTACCAAAACCCACGTTACATAAAGATCCATCACATCCCCAACCCCAAAAAGAGACCTCCACACAGAGCCAGGTCTCCCCGCCACAAAAAGCCCCAAATTTCGGCACCTACCCTTGGAGGTGATGCTGGGCGTGAGGCACGGGACCTTCATCCCATCCCAGAAGCGGACGGGGGTCCGCCTCACGGTGGGCAGCACCTCGTCGGCAAAAGTGACGCGTTTTTGCATCCTTGCGCTCGCTCTCGGGAGATTTCTCCAGAGATGAAGGGCCCCGGCGCCACCCCCCCCTTTTATACCCTGCCACTGCCCCCCCTGCCCCATTGTGACACGGCTAATGAGGTCATCACTTACGTCATAACTGCCAACAGGGCCACCGTCACCATGACTGTAATACACCATAAATGTTTGCCCCTCCCTTTAGTGACCAAACCCCTCCTTTTAGGGCCCAAACCACTCCCTTCAGAGCCTAAAGCCCTCCCTTCAGGCCCAAACCCCTCCCGTCAGGCCCAAACCCCTCTCTTTAGGCCCCAAACCCCTCTCTTTAGGCCCAAACCCCTCTCTTTAGGGCTCAAACCCCACTTTTTCCATCCCAAACCCTTCTCTTTGAGACCCAAACCCTGCTCTTTGGGGCCCAAATCCTCCTTAGGGCCCGAACCCCTCCCTTTAGTGACCAAACCCCTCCTTTTAGGGCCCAAACCACTCCCTTCAGAGCCTAAAGCCCTCCCTTCAGGCCCAAACCCCTCCAGTCAGGCCCAAACCCCTCTCCTTAGGCCCCAAACCCCTCTCTTTAGGGCTCAAACCCCACTTTTTCCATCCCAAACCCTTCTCTTTGAGACCCAAACCCTGCTCTTTGGGGCCCAAATCCTCCTTAGGGCCCAAACCCCTCCCGTCAGGCCCAAACCCCTCTCTTTAGGCCCCAAACCCCTCTCTTTAGGCCCAAACCCCTCTCCTTAGCCCCCAAACCCCTCAAATTTAGGCCCCAAGCCCGTCTCTTCAGGGCCTAAGCCCTGGTCTGTCGGCTCCAAGGGTGGATTGTTCAGAGGACGAGCGCAGGGATGAGCCTGAACGCGACCTCTGCCAAGGAGAGGAAACCCTCCTGCATGAAGCCGACCCGGGTAGAGCTGTGGGACGGCATGCAGCGCAGGTGCCTGATGCCCAACATCACCGCCAAAGGGACGGGCACAGCTGGGCACAGCCTTTTGTCCCCACATCTCGGTGGCTTCCCCAAAACTGAGCCCTGGGGTGGGAAGTGGCCACGGTGCCTGAGCAGGAGGATGGGGGTCCGAGACCCTCTGCACCCCCCTGGGACCGATGTCGGCAGCAGCAGCACCCCACTTCTGACCATGTCTGTCCTTTCCAGCCTCAGGGGGATTGCTCGACATGCCTTTCACCGTGCGCGTGAGCATCCCGAAACACGAGCTCCCAAGGCTGAAGGAAACCAAAGCACAGGAGAACAAGAAGGAATCCGGGATCAGGTGAGGCCGGAGGCTCACGGTTGTCTTCTCCCCAGCAGGGAGCCCCTCGCCCAGCCCAAACACTGCGGGCTGGGGGTGCCCCGCAGTGCTGAAAGCAGCACCCGGAGGGGTGGATGGGGCCCGTGGTGTGCAAGCAGGGTCACGTTTTCAGGGTGCGGGATGCGGCCCCAGTGCCATCGTGTGCTCATGCAGTCTTTTTTGATGTGTTTTCAGCCAGCTGCCAGCAATCCCGGGGCTGCCTCTTGCCAAAAACCAGCCTTTGGCCAGCCAAGAGCAGGACAAACTCACAGCCTGAAGCGGAACACCAGGGATGGACAAAATGGGGCCATCGACATCTCAGGGGGTCCCAGGAGAAGAATGAAGAGTGGACATTCTGCCCACCCTGGACAGCACATCCGAGACGCTGGAACCCAAACCGGCCAGAGCAAGGCGCCTGGAACAGGAGAGACCCCCCACAGAATCCGAGATTTTGGAAATTTGGAAGCGTTACCTCAAGAAGCAAAACCCAAAAAGGATTGGGGTGCGTGTCCGAGTTCGCTTGCTTTTTGCACATTAGCAATAAAAGGCACCAAACCAAACCCAAAACTGTAGTGCTGGTAAGTTTGCTCTATTTATTTGGCTTTAATTTTTGCTTTCATTTTCCCCAAAGTGCTGTTTTAATCGGGACATGACATTAAAAACAAGGATTTGCACCCGGCTGACTTGGGGCAGGCGGCTGCAGATGCCAAAGGGGCAGGAATGGGACTTGGGCCGTGCAGTTTGTTATTTATTTCCCCCTGGGAGGCATAATTAATTTTATAATTAATTTATAATTAATTAATGTAATAAGTTAATTTTCCTCAGAGCTGCCCTTGTGGTGCCATTCCGCATTTGGGCTTTGGCTGCTCTGAGCCGCAGTCCCATCGCACGCACCTAAAGCACCATTTTTAGTGCCCCAAGCCCCTTTTGGGGGCCCAAAGCCTTCATTTTGGAACCCAAAAGCCACATTTGAGTGTCCACCACCCCATTACAAGAGCCCAAAGCTTCCTTTCGGGGTCCGAACCCCAAACTGCTTTTGAGAGCTCAAGGCACTGGTTTTAAGATCCAAGCGTCTGTTTTACGATCCAAAACATCAAATTAGGATCCAGATCCTGCTTTTTATGGTCCAAAGACTAATTTTTTAGATCAGGGTTATTTCCAGTCTCCTATACCTCATTTCGGGGTCCAAAACTTCCTTCAGAGGGTTTCCACTATTAATTTTAGAGCCTCACGCCTCCTATTTAGGGCCCAAACCCTTCCCTTTAGGGCCCAAACCCTTCCCTTTAGGGCCCAAATCCTACTCTTTTGGGCCCAAATCCCTCCCTTTTGGGCCCTAACCCCTCTCTTCAGGGCCTAAGCCCCGATTTTTAGGGCCCAAGCCCTTCTTTTTCGGGCCCCAGACCTTCTCTTTAGGGCCCAAACCGTTCCCTTCAGGGCAAAACGAAAAAACGATTCTTCATGGCCCAAATTTCCCCCCAAAGACCCAGATGCCCCCCCCCCAAGGCGATCTGGGTGCCCCCCCCATTACAGGGGACCCCCAGGTGTCCCCCCCCCAGTGACAGCGCCGTCCCCTCTGTGTGTGTCCCCCCCCCTGTAGGGGACCCCGGTCCTGGTGTCCCCAAGGGGGGGGTCCCGGTGTCCCCAAAGGACCCCAGCACCTGGGTGACCCCAATGGGGTCCTGGATTTCCAGGGGTTTTAGCCCCCCCCAAAAAAGCAGCCGGGGTTGTGGGTTCTTCCCAAAAGGGGCCAAGGCACGTGGCTGTCCCCAAAATGACCCCAAAAGGGACCTGGATGACCCCAAAAGGGTCCTGGATGACCCCAAAAAGGGGCTTGCATGTCCCAAAAAGGGGACCCTGGCACCCAAAAGGGACCTGGGTGACCCCAAAAGGGACCTGGGTGCCCCAAAAGGCGCCTGAATGACCCCAAAAAGGGACCTGGGTGCCCCAAAAGGGTCCTGGATGACCCCAAAAAAGGGCTTGGATGTCCCAGAAAGGGGACCCTGGCACCCAAAAGGGACCTGGGTGACCCCAAAAGGGACCTGGGTGCCCCAAAAGGGACCTGAATGACCCCAAAAAGGGACCTGGGTGCCCCAAAAGGCGCCTGAATGACCCTAAAAAGAGACCCGGGCCTCCCCACGAGGTCCCCTGCCATTGGGGTGCCCCCAAGTCTGCCCCCTGCCCCCTCCAACAGCTCCCCCCGAGCCCCCCGCATGGTGCAGGCCTACAGGGGCCACAACCACCTCAGCTGGGGCTTCGAGGGGACCGGCACCCCCAAAACCATCACCTGCACCATAAGTGGCCGGGGGGGGGCACAAAAGGGGGGGGGGGGCAGGATATTTTTGGGGGGGTTACGGGGTTGTGGGGTCACCTCAAGGAATTTCAGCTTCCATCGTTGAATCAGCTGAACACCCAAACTGAAGTATTAGGCCCGCCATATTGGGGGGTTAGGCCTGAAAATGAGGCATTATCCCCCAAAATTGGGGGTTTAATCCCCCAAATGAGGCATTAGGTCCCCAAAATTGTCGGTTTACCCCCAAAATGAAGCATTAGGCCCCCTAAACTGGGGGGTTTAGACCCCAAAATGAGGCATTAGGCCTGCAATATTGGCGGTTTTAGTCCCCATAATGAGGCATTAGGACCCCAAAATTGTTGGTTTATCCCCAAAATGAAGCATTAGGCCCCCAAAACGGGGGGGTTTTAGCCCCATAAATGAGGCATTAGGCCCGCCATATTGGGGGTTTTAGTCCCATAAATGAGGCATTAGGCTCCCTAAATGGGGGGATTTAATCCCCAAAATGAGGCATTAGGACCCCAAAACTGGGGGGTTTAGCCTGAAAATGAGGCATTAGGCCCCCCAAATTGGGGGTTTAGGCCCAAAATGACACATTAGGCCTCCAAAACTGGGGGGTTAGGCCTGAAAAGGAGGCATTAGGCCTCCAAAACTGGGGGATTTAACCTGAAAATGAGGCATTAGGTCCCCAAAATTGTCGGTTTACCCCCAAAATGAAGCATTAGGCCCACAAAACTGGGGGGTTTAGCCCCCAAAATAAAGAGGGGGGGGGGGAGGGGATGAGAACCTCATGATCCGGAATAAAGAAATTTATGGCACTTAGGCAAAGTTTTGGTAATGTATGAGAAACAAAAAAGCAAGATGTCTTCAGATCTGAATAACTCACCGTTTTTTTTTTAATTTTCTTTTGCTTTTTCAAGGTCCTTTTAACCACCCAGCTGGAACTGGAATTAGGCAAAGCCTACACTTTGCAGTGGAGCTAAAAGCCTGCCACCATCGCGGGTGGCAAAGCTGAGCCAGAATTCCTCACGTTCGCGAATTTTTCCCTTCTCCTCCCTCAAAATACTTTGCACTATTAAAATTTATTAGTTATAATCCCTTGGTTTGACGTTTTTTCCTTGTTCTGAGCTGTGGAATTCTGCCAAGCTGGGGCGTGGCAGGAGGAGGGGACTGCAAAGGACCTCAGGGACTCCAAACTTACAAGGAGCCTTGGGCCCCACTTTTTGGGAGGTGCTGATGGTTTTGGGGGCTTTGAACCTGTCTGGAAAGCAACCTTCACCCCCCTCCTCACGAACGAGCCTCGTAAATAAAAACAAAAACTCAACAGTTTTTTTGGGATTCCATCGTGTTTTCCTCCACCTCCTTCCTGAGGCAATCGTGTCAGGAAGAACGATGGAAATCTGCGAAGAAAAAGAGAAAAAAATAAGTTTTTAGATTTTTTTTGGCCTTCTTTACCCTCATGGACAGGCTTCAAGCCCTGACACCGATGTCAGGGCCACCGTTTCCCTTGTTTTTCACCTCATATTTTCCCCAGGCCCTGGCCAGCAGCAGGGTTTTGCTCCTAAATTCTGCTAGGCCCGCACAAAAAAAGCCTTTCTTTTCCCAAAAAGCCTTGAAAGCAGCACCCAGCTACAAAAAAACCACCCTCTCCTCTGTGGCCAAGAGCTTTTTGAGGCCTTCCAAACCCTAAAAAACATGGCCTGGTGTTGTCTGTGCGCCAACAGAAGAGAGAAATTTGGGCATTTGAGTCTAGTGCTGGAGGAGACAAAGGTTTGGGTTGGACTGAGCCAACCCGTGGCTCAAAACTGAGATCCCTTTGGAAAGACCCCGCTGTCCCCAAAAAACTCTGCTTCCCTACAAGGCTTGAGCCCCCCAAAATGATGCTGATGTGGATCACCCACCTCTTTTTGCCAACTCCGATGGCCTCCTCGCTGGGTCGGGCACTCAAAGCCCGAAGTTTAGGGTGGCCGGGGCCACAAAACGGAGAGCCCCGGCCCAGTTTTTGGCGGTTTGGGTTGGGCTGACACGGGTTTTCGGGGCGCGGGTGCCACCGGGCGGGTGCTGTTGGTGCCGTTCACGGATAATGCCTTCTTCTGAGGTTCTTTTAGCACCGTCCAGAAGGTTTCGGGCCTGTTTTTTAACTTTTCTGCCCCCTCTTTTCCCGGGGGCTGCAGCCTGTAGACGTTGTAGGGGGGCTCCTCGGGGAGGCTGGCCTCCGAGCTGGCCGGTGATGAGACGCTTATCACAGGGAAGGACAGCTCTGTGGGTCCCGGGGGCCGGGGGGGCTTTTTGGCTGCCGGGTTTTCCCCCACGCAGGGGGGAAACATCCCCGCTCCTCTTCCTGCTCTCTGCCTCGAGGCTCCGGGTGTCTTTGCCTGTCCCATTTTGCCTTTGGGTGACGATTTTTCGGCCTTGCGAGGAGTCCCCGGGATGGCCGGCAGCCTGATGGAAAAAACAAGAATCCAGGATGGTTTTGGGGTCGCATCCTGCACCCCCCACCCCCTCATGCAGCGCTGGATGCTGCAGCCCTGAAATTTGGGGGGGCTCCCGGTGGCCTCATCCCACCCATTTGGAGCCCCCAGCCTCACCTCAAGGGAGCCTTCCCTGCCTTCTGCGCCTCCCCCTTCAGGGCTGCTTCTTCTGTCGACCCCGTGGGGGCAAGGGAAGGAAGCCCGAGACCTTTGCCTAAAATTTGGGAAGGAGAGGTGTTAGAAGAACATTTCCGTGATGCCGCCGTCCCCGGGGACACGCCGGGTGCTGAGGCTGCTCCCCGAGACCCTCCTTGGCACCAGCCCTCGCCCAGCTCCTTTCTAAGCCTCAATATTTTTTTTTTGGGGCCGAGTTCTGGGAGAAAGGAGCTGGCTACGGCCAATTTTAGGGGGTGTCTTGATCCCCGTCCTCCTGCAGCGCCCAGGGCCGGGCACATCAGGCACCTCGCACCCGGGGGCTCCGTTTTGGAGGCGCGGTGACAAGATGTGGTGCAAGGCAGAGCTTTTGGGTGCTCCACGATGGGTTTTCTCACCAGGAGTCGGTTCCCCGTCCCTTCGAAGGGAACCAGCAGCTGCTTTTCTTCCCCCAGCTTGGCCAAGAAGAGGAAAAGCCCCTTCTTTCTTCTCCTTGGAGTGCTCCTGGGGCGTTTTTTTGGGCATGCTCTCCATCTCAAACCTGGCAAAAGAAGACCTCAGCGTGACCCCAGGGCGCGCCACAATCACCCCATTTCCACGTTGCCATCAAAGCCCCATCCCCAAATTCCTTCCTGGACTTTGCAATGGGCTCGTCCAGCAAAGAAGCACCCATGGGTGCAAGGAGAACCCGAGCAGCGGCCACAGCCACAAAAATACTCACTCGGGGAAGACGATGACACGGCCAGAGAAGGTCAGGGAGGCCAAGGGTGCCCCCCGGGACACCACCACGTCCATCAGCTGGGGGACCTGCAAGGAGATGGCAAATGTCCTCTGGCCTCGGTCGTGGCCAAAAACTCCAACCCAAAAGGTCTCGGTGGGCCAAGGGCAAGCGTTGCTACCCCTTTGTGAGGCTGCCCAGGCCGTGGGGAAAACAAAACCCTCACCTTGAAAAAGGCTTTTTGAAGGTTCTCCTTCCCGGACAGCTTCTGCAGGAAGTCGGAATAGAATTTCATTTCCACCCTCGTGCCTTCGATGAGGAGCACCCCCACGTCCCTCAGGACCAGGGCGATGTTCTCCCCCTTCCCCACGCAGCGAGAGATGAGGGACGTGGTGCCCTGGATGCAGCTCTCCACCCTCTGCGAGGACAGGCAGATTTGGGCGGCCACCTCGGGGTAGTGGAGGGGCTCCAGCTCCTTGTGGCCTGGAAAACGACACGAGAGGGATGGGGGCGGTCACCAGCAGCCCTTCCCCGTGGCAGGCGTCACCCAAAAAGGCTTCGGTTTGGGACCTTGTGGTGGGTTTTGGATAGAAAAGGTTTGGCAGCAGGGGGGCACGGGGAGGGGGGTGCTGTGAGAGGGATCTAGAAGCTGCCCCGTGTTGGGGAAGGGTCCTGCTGCTGGCCAGAGCCTGGGCAGTAAGCGAGGTTTTTTGTGCCTCTGGGAGAGCAGATTGGAGACAGAGAAAAAAAAAACACAAACAAACAAACAAACAAACAAACAATCACAAACAAACCAACAACAACAAAAAAAAACACACAAACAAACCAATAAAAAACAAAACAAAACCAAAACAAAAAAACAAAAACAAAAACAAAACAAAACACAAACGAACATACAAAAAAAACTACAAAAAAACTAAAACAAAACAAAACAATCACAAACCAAGCAACAAAAAAACAAACAAACAACAAAAAAAAAAGAAAAACAAAAAACAAAAAAAAACAAGCAACAAAACAAGCAACAAAAAAAACAAAAAAAGCAACAACAACAAAAAAACACAAACAAACCAACAAAAACAATACAAAACAAAAAAATACAAACAAGACAACAAAAAAACAAACAAACAAAACACAAACAAACAAAAAGAAAATCAAAAACAAAAAAACAAAAAACAAAAAACAAAACAGAAACAAAAAAAAACACAAACAAAAAACACAGAAACAAACCAAGAAAAAAAAACAAAACAAAAACAAAACAAACAAACAAACAAAACAAACAAACAAAACAAAACAAAAACACAAAAAAACAAAACAAAAACACAAAAAACAACAGCAACAACAACAAAACACAAACAAAGAAACGAACAAACAAAACCTGCTGGGGGATGGCAGCTGGGGGAGCGAGGGGTGAGGAACAGCCTCACAGACACCCAGGGCAGTGAAGGAGGAGGGGGAGAAGCCCCCCTGCAGCCTGTAGGGGGGTCCCTGGTGGAGCAGAGCTGTCCCCCTGCACCCATGGGTGCCACACGGAGCAGATCTCCGCGCTGCAGCCCCTGCAGAGGAGCCCACGCAGGAGGAGGGCGTCTGGGGGGAGCTGCTGCCTGTGGGGGACCCAGGATGGAGCAGTTTGGGACGGGGGGGGGACCCCGTGGGACGGAGCCGTGTGGGAGCTAATCCTTATCTCAACTTTGAGCCCTTTTCACATCTTTTCTCCCCTCTTTGAGGAGGGGGAGTGAGAAAGGGGCTGTGGTTGAGCTCAGCCGCCCACCCGAGTCAAACCACCACGGTCCTGCTCCATGCAGGGGATGCTTTGATTTATTTTTTGGGGGGGAAACACCTGATATTGAGGGAGGGGGTCAGCAGGGGATTAACCCCCTGCCCTACCTGGCAGGTACTCCTTGTTGGCGGTGAGGCTGTGGGTGACGACGAGGTTCCTGGCCAGGCGGAACGTGGGCATCTGCAAAATCAGGGTCTTGTTCCCGTCCTTCACCAATTTGGGGACAACGTCGAAGGAGCCGAGGGCAGGAATTCGGACGCCCTGGAAATGGCAGAGAAAAGAAAGAAAAATGGTTAAGGATCAGACGTCACACCGCCTACCACAACCGCGCTTGTGCGATGCCTGTGGGGCTTTTTGGGGTGAGTTTCCTGCTTTTCAGGAGGGGAACGAGGGGGACGGGGGTGCCAACCCACCTGGTGCAGCAGGAGGTGTTCGTGGATGTAGGCTGACACCGCATCCCAGACGCTTATTTTCTCTGAAAGGCAAAAAAAAATCTGGTCACACACCGCCTCTCGTGGCTACCACCCTTCCATCACCCCAAAACCCGCGTTGCATAAAGATCCATCACATCCCCGACCCCAAAAAACAGAGACCCTACCACACAGAGCCAGGTCTCCCCCCCACAAAAAGCCCCACCCAAATTTAGGCGCCTACCAAAACCCGCGTTACATAAAGATCCATCACATCCCCGACCCCAAAAAGAGACCTCCACACAGAGCCAGGTCTCCCCGCCACAAAAAGCCCCAAATTTCGGCACCTACCCTTGGAGGTGATGCTGGGCGTGAGGCACGGGACCTTCATCCCATCCCAGAAGTGGACGGGGGTCCGCCTCACGTTGGGCAGCACCTCGTCGGCAAAAGTGACGCGTTTTTGCATCCTTGCGCTCGCTCTCCGGATATTTCTCCAGAGATGAAGGGTCCCTGCGCCACCCCCCACCCCTTTTATACCCTGCCACCGCCCCCCGCCCCATTGTGACACGGCTAATGAGGTCATCACTTACGTCATAACTGCCAACAGGGCCACCGTCACCATGACTGTAATACACCATAAATGTTTGCCCCTCCCTTTAGTGACCAAACCCCTCCTTTTAGGGCCCAAACCACTCCCTTCAGGGCCTAAAGCCCTCCCTTCAGGCCCAAACCCCTCCCGTCAGGCCCAAACCCCTCTCTTCAGGCCCCAAACCCCTCTCTTTAGGCCCAAACCCCTCCCTTCAGGCCCAAAGCCTCTCTTTAGGCCCCAAACCCCTCTCTTTAGGGCTCAAACCCCACTTTTTCCGGCCCAAACCCTTCTGCTTTTTAAGCCCCACACCCTCTCTTTAAGGCCCAAACCCTTCTTCTCCTTAGGCCCCAAACCCCTCTCTTTAGGCCCCAAACCCTTCTTTTTCAGGCCCAAAACCCTCTCTTCAGGCCCCAAACCCCTCTCCTTAGCCCCCAAACCCCTCAAATTTAGGCCCCAAGCCCGTCTCTTCAGGGCCTAAGCCCTGGTCTGTCGGCTCCAAGGGTGGATTGTTCAGAGGACGAGCGCAGGGATGAGCCTGAACGCGACCTCTGCCAAGGAGAGGAAACCCTCCTGCATGAAGCCGACCCGGGTAGAGCTGTGGGACGGCATGCAGCGCAGGTGCCTGATGCCCAACATCACCGCCAAAGGTACGGGTACCACAGGAGTAGTGTTGGCAACCACATTTGGGGCTTTCCTTGGGCGAGACCCAGTGCCGGAGCCATGGCGGGGTGTCTCTGCTGGGGCTTTTCATCTGCCACCGAACCCCGGCTCTGGGGGTGCTGCTGGAGCTGTGGGACCACGAGACCCAGCGTGAGCAGGCACCAAACATCGGGTCTCGGGGTGCTGCTGGAGGTGTGGGACCACCAGACACACTGTGACCAGATTTTCCTTTGCTTTCCAGAGCAAACAGATGTCTGGAATGTGGTGGCCACTCGCAGGGCATCCGAATCCCCACTCTGGGCTCCTTTGACATAATCCAAAACCAGATCCAAGCTGGGGACAAGGCGATGACTTTGCAGTGGCCAGTGTTTCACCTGGCCACGAACCTCATAAACATGCACCACCTTGAGGACAGCAACGGCAGCCTGCCAGGTAAGGCGGTGGATGAAACCTTGCTGGCTGCACGGCCGGGGCATGTGGGGCATGGCCTCCGTGCTCAAAAGCCAAGCCACGGAGCCAGCCCAAAGCTGGGGCAATTCGAGTGATGGCTGCAACGAGCAGCACGTGGGGGAAACGCGTGAAGGGCCGCCGGGTGACTAACGCCATCCCTCCCATGTACTTTTCCAGCCCACAAGAAGCTGGAGCCCCTGAGACGGGAGCACCCGCCTGGCACCGCAGCCGCAGCACGGCCTCAGCAATTCCTGTCCCCGCCGGCGCCTCGCCGCAGCCCAGGCAGCCCAGAGCTCCTTCAGCCCATCCAGGAGGCCTAAACACCGTGCTAGACCTGAGAGCCAGGCCCGACGCCAGCGGCCACCAGCAGTGCCTGGAAGACCTGCCCGCCTGCCACCAGCCCGGCCTCCGCGGCCCCCACGGCCCCCATGCCTGGCACAATAACATGGGAAGGCACGGGACGGGCCACCAGCAGTGCCTGGAAGACCTGCCCGCCTGCCACCAGCCCGGCCTCCGCGGCCCCCACGGCCCCCATGCCTGGCACAATAACATGGGAAGGCACGGGACGGGCCACCAGCAGTGCCTGGAAGACCTGCCCGCCTGCCACCAGCCTGGCCTCCGCGGCCCCCACGGCCCCCATGCCTGGCACAATAACAGCAAACCCCTCTCTTTATGGCCCAAAACCCTCTCTTTAGGGCCCAAACCCTGCTCTTTGAGGCCCAAACCCCTCTCTTTAGGCCCAAACCCCTCCCTTCGGGCCCAAAACCTCTCTTTAGGCCCCAAACCCCACTCTTTAGGCCCCAAACCCTTCTTTTTCAGGCCCCAAACCCTCTCTTCAGGCCCCAAACCCCTCTCTTTAGGGCTCAAACCCCACTTTTTCCGGCCCAAACCCTTCTGCTTTTTAAGCTCCACACCCTCTCTTTAAGGCCCAAACCCTTCTGCTTTTTAAGCCCCACACCCTCTCTTTAAGGCCCAAACCCTTCTTCTCCTTAGGCCCCAAACCCCTCTCTTTAGGCCCCAAACCCTTCTTTTTCAGGCCCCACACCCTCTCTTTAAGGCCCAAACCCTTCTTCTCCTTAGGCCCCAAACCCCTCTCTTTAGGCCCCAAACCCTTCTTTTTCAGGCCCAAAACCCTCTCTTCAGGCCCCAAACCCCTCTCCTTAGCCCCCAAACCCCTCTCTTTAGGCCCCAAGCCCTTCTCTTCAGGGTTTTAGTCCCCAATATGAAGCATCAGGCCCGCCAAATTGGGGGTTTTAGTCCCCAAAATGAGGCATTAGGCCCCCAGAATTGTCGGTTTATCCCCAAAATGAAGCATTAGACCCCCAAAACTGGGGGGTTTAGCCCCAAAATGAGGCATTAGGCCCCCCTAAATGGGAAGTTTTAATCCCCAAAATGAGGCATTAGGCCTCCAAAACTGGGGGGTTAGGCCTGAAAAGGAGGCATTAGGTCCCCAAAATTGTTGGTTTACCCCCAAAATGAAGCATTAGACCCCCAAAACTGTGGGGTTTAGCCCCAAAATGAGGCATTAGGCCCCCCTAAATGGGAAGTTTTAATCCCCAAAATGAGGCATTAGGCCCCCAAAATTGGGGGGTTTAGTCCCCATAATGAGGCATTAGGCCTCAAAAACTGGAGGTTTTAGTCCCCAAAATGAGGCATTAGGCCTCCAAAACTGGGGGGTTAGGCCTGAAAAGGAGGTATTAGGCCGCCATATTGGGGGTTTTAGTCCCATGAATGAGGCATTAGGCTCCCTAAATGGGAGATTTTAGTCCCCAAAATGAGGCATTAGGCCCGCCAAATTGGGGCTTTAGCCCCCAAATGAGGCATTAGGCCCCCAAAATTGGGGGTTTAGCCCCCAAAATGAAGCATTAGGCCTCTAAAACTGGGGGGTTAGGCCTGAAAAGGGGGCATTAGGCCGCCATATTGGGGGTTTTAGTCCCCAAAATGAGGCATTAGGTCCCCAAAACTGGAGGTTTTAGTCCCCAAAATGAGGCATTAAGTCCCCAGAATTGTCGGTTTACCCCCAAAATGAGGTATTAGGTCTCCAAAACTGGGGGGTGAGGCCTGAAAAGGAGGCATTAGGCCCGCCACATTGGGGGTTTTAGTCCCCATAATGAGGCATTAGGACCCCAAAACTGGGGGGTTTAGCCTGAAAATGAGGCATTAGGCCCCCCAAATTGGGGGTTTAGGCCCAAAATGACACATTAGGCCTCCAAAACTGGGGGGTTAGGCCTGAAAAGGAGGCATTAGGCCTCCAAAACTGGGGGATTTAACCTGAAAATGAGGCATTAGGTCCCCAAAATTGTCGGTTTACCCCCAAAATGAAGCATTAGGCCCCCAAAACTGGGGGGTTTAGCCCCCAAAATAAAGGGGGGGGGAGGGGATGAGAACCTCATGATCCGGAATAAAGAAATTTACGGCATTTAGGCAAATTTTTGGTAATGTATGAGAAACAAAAAAGCAAGATGTCTTCAGATCTGAATAACTCACCGTTTTTTTTTTTTTAAATTTCTTTTGCTTTTTCAAGGTCCTTTTAACCACCCAGCTGGAACTGGAATTAGGCAAAGCCTACACTTTGCAGTGGAGCTAAAAGCCTGCCACCATCCCGGGTGGCAAAGCTGAGCCAAAATTCCTCACGTTCGCGAATTTTTCCCTTCTCCTCCCTCAAAATACTTTGCACTATTAAAATTTATTAGTTATAATCCCTTGGTTTGACGTTTTTTCCTTGTTCTGAGCTGTGGAATTCTGCCAAGCTGGGGCGTGGCAGGAGGAGGGGACTGCAAAGGACCTCAGGGACTCCAAACTTACAAGGAGCCTTGGGCCCCACTTTTTGGGAGGTGCTGATGGTTTTGGGGGCTTTGAACCTGTCTGGAAAGCAACCTTCACCCCCCTCCTCACGAACGAGCCTCGTAAATAAAAACAAAAACTCAACAGTTTTTTTGGGATTCCATCGTGTTTTCCTCCACCTCCTTCCTGAGGCAATCGTGTCAGGAAGAACGATGGAGATCTGCGAAGAAACAGAGAAAAAAATCACTTTTTAGATTTTTTTTTAGCCTTCTATACCCTCATGCACAGGCTGGGGATGGTTTCAAATCCTGACAGTGATGTCACGGCCACCATTTCCCTCGTTTTTCACCTCATATTTTCCCCAGGCCCTGGCCAGCAGCGGGGTTTTGCTCCTAAATTCTGCTAGGCCTGCACAAAAAAAGCCTTTCTTTTCCCAAAAAGCCTTGAAAGCAGCACCCAGCTACAAAAAAAACACCCTCTCCTCTGTGGCCAAGAGCTTTTTGAGGCCTTCCAAACCCTAAAAAACATGGCCTGGTGTTGTCTGTGCGCCAACAGAAGAGAGAAATTTGGGGATTTGAGTCTAGTGCTGGAGGAGACAAAGGTTTGGGTTGGACTGAGCCAACCCGTGGCTCAAAACTGAGATCCCTTTGGAGAGACCCCGCTGTCCCCAAAAAACTCTGCTTCCCTACAAGGCTTGAGCCCCCCAAAATGATGCTGATGTGGATCACCCACCTCTTTTTGCCAACTCTGATGGCCTCCTCGCTGGGTCGGGCGCTCAAAGCCCGAAGTTTAGGGTGGCCGGGGCCACAAAACGGAGAGCCCCGGCCCAGTTTTTGGCGGTTTGGGTTGGGCTGACACGGGTTTTCGGGGCGCGGGTGCCACCGGGCGGGTGCTGTTGGTGCCGTTCACGGATAACGCCTTCTTCTGAGGTTCTTTTAGCACCGTCCAGAAGGTTTCGGGCCTGTTTTTTAACCTTTCTGCCCCCTCTTTTCCCGGGGGCTGCAGCCTGTAGACGTTGTAGGGGGGCTCCTCGGGGAGGCTGGCCTCCGAGCTGGCCGGTGATGAGACGCTTATCACGGGGAAGGACAGCTCTGTGGGTCCCGGGGGCCGGGGGGGCTTTTTGGCTGCCGGGTTTTCCCCCACGCAGGGGGGAAACATCCCCACTGCTCTTCCTGCTCTCTGCCTCGAGGCTCCGGGTGTCTTTGCCTGTCCCGTTTTGCCTTTGGGTGACGATTTTTCGGCCTTGCGAGGAGTCCCCGGGATGGCCGGCAGCCTGATGGAAGAACCAAGAATCCAGGATGGTTTTGGGGTCGCATCCTGCACCCCCCACCCCCTCATGCAGCGCTGGATGCTGCAGCCCTGAAATTTGGGGGGGCTCCCGGCGGCCTCATCCCACCCATTTGGAGCCCCCAGCCTCACCTCAAGGGAGCCTTCCCTGCCTTCTGCGCCTCCCCCTTCAGGGCTGCTTCTTCTGTCGACCCCGTGGGGGCAAGGGAAGGAAGCCCGAGACCTTTGCCTAAAATTTGGGAAGGAGAGGTGTTAGAAGAACATTTCCGTGATGCCGCCGTCCCCGGGGACACGCCGGGTGCTGAGGCTGCTCCCCGAGACCCTCCTTGGCACCAGCCCTCGCCCGGCTCCTTTCTAAGCCTCAATATTTTTTTTGGGGGGCCGAGTTCTGGGAGAAAGGAGCTGGCTACGGCCAATTTTAGGGGGTGTCTTGATCCCCGTCCTCCTGCAGCGCCCAGGGCCGAGCACATCAGGCACCTCGCACTCGGGGGCTCCGTTTTGGAGGCGCGGTGACAAGATGTGGTGCAAGGCAGAGCTTTTGGGTGCTCCACGATGGGTTTTCTCACCAGGACTCAGTTTCCCGTCCCTTCGAAGGGAACCAGCAGCTGCTTTTCTTCCCCCAGCTTGGCCGAGAAGAGGAAAAGCCCCTTCTTTCTTCTCCTTGGAGTGCTCCTGGGGCGTTTTTTTGGGCATGCTCTCCATCTCAAACCTGGCAAAAGAAGACCTCAGCGTGACCCCAGGGCGCGCCACAATCACCCCATTTCCACGTTGCCATCAAAGCCCCATCCCCAAATTCCTTCCTGGACTTTGCAATGGGCTCGTCCAGCAAAGAAGCACCCATGGGTGCAAGGAGAACCCGAGCAGCGGCCACAGCCACAAAAATACTCACTCGGGGAAGACGATGACACGGCCAGAGAAGGTCAGGGAGGCCAAGGGTGCCCCCCGGGACACCACCACGTCCATCAGCTGGGGGACCTGCAAGGAGATGGCAAATGTCCTCTGGCCTCGGTCGTGGCCAAAAACTCCAACCCAAAAGGTCTCGGTGGGCCAAGGGCAAGAGTTGCTACCCCTTTGTGAGGCTGCCCAGGCCGTGGGGAAAACAAAACCCTCACCTTGAAAAAGGCTTTTTGAAGGTTCTCCTTCCCGGACACCTTCTGCAGGAATTCGGAATAGAATTTCATTTCCACCCTCATGCCTTCGATGAGGAGCACCCCCACGTCCCTCAGGACCAGGGCGATGTTCTCCCCCTTCCCCACGCAGCGAGAGATGAGGGACGTGGTGCCCTGGATGCAGCTCTCCACCCTCTGCGAGGACAGGCAGATTTGGGCGGCCACCTCGGGGTAGTGGAGGGGCTCCAGCTCCTTGTGGCCTGGAAAACGACACGAGAGGGATGGGGGCGGTCACCAGCAGCCCTTCCCCGTGGCAGGCGTCACCCAAAAAGGCTTCGGTTTGGGACCTTGTGGTGGGTTTTGCATAGAAAAGGTTTGGCAGCAGGGGGGCACGGGGAGGGGGGTGCTGTGAGAGGGATCTAGAAGCTGCCCCGTGTTGGGGAAGGGTCCTGCTGCTGGCCAGAGCCTGGGCAGTAAGCGAGGTTTTTTGTGCCTCTGGGAGAGCAGATTGGAGACAGAGAAAAAAAAAACACAAACAAACAAACAAACAAACAAACAATCACAAACAAACCAACAACAACAAAAAAAAACACACAAACAAACCAATAAAAAACAAAACAAAACCAAAACAAAAAAACAAAAACAAAAACAAAACAAAACACAAACGAAAATACAAAAAAAACTACAAAAAAACTAAAACAAAACAAAACAATCACAAACCAAGCAACAAAAAAACAAACAAACAACAACAAAAAAAAAAGAAAAACAAAAAACAAAAAAAAAACAAGCAACAAAACAAGCAACAAAAAAAACAAAAAAAGCAACAACAACAAAAAAACACAAACAAACCAACAAAAACAATACAAAACAAAAAAATACAAACAAGACAACAAAAAAACAAACAAACAAAACACAAACAAACAAAAAGAAAAACAAAAACAAAAAAACAAAAAACAAAAAACAAAACAGAAACAAAAAAAAACACAAACAAAAAACACAGAAACAAACCAAGAAAAAAAAACAAAACAAAAACAAAACAAACAAACAAACAAAACAAACAAACAAAACAAAACAAAAACACAAAAAACAAAACAAAAACACAAAAAACAACAGCAACAACAACAAAACACAAACAAAGAAACGAACAAACAAAACCTGCTGGGGGATGGCAGCTGGGGGAGCGAGGGGTGAGGAACAGCCTCACAGACCCCCAGGGCAGTGAAGGAGGAGGGGGAGAAGCCCCCCTGCAGCCTGTAGGGGGGTCCCTGGTGGAGCAGAGCTGTCCCCCTGCACCCATGGGTGCCACACGGAGCAGATCTCCGCGCTGCAGCCCCTGCAGAGGAGCCCACGCAGGAGGAGGGCGTCTGGGGGGAACTGCTGCCTGTGGGGGACCCAGGATGGAGCAGTTTGGGACGGGGGGGGGACCCCGTGGGACGGAGCCGTGTGGGAGCTAATCCTTATCTCAACTTTGAGCCCTTTTCACATCTTTTCTCCCCTCTTTGAGGAGGGGGAGTGAGAAAGGGGCTGTGGTTGAGCTCAGCCGCCCACCCGAGTCAAACCACCACGGTCCTGCTCCATGCAGGGGATGCTTTGATTTATTTTTTGGGGGGGAAACACCTGATATTGAGGGAGGGGGTCAGCAGGGGATTAACCCCCTGCCCTACCTGGCAGGTACTCCTTGTTGGCGGTGAGGCTGTGGGTGACGACGAGGTTCCTGGCCAGGCGGAACGTGGGCATCTGCAAAATCAGGGTCTTGTTCCCGTCCTTCACCAATTTGGGGACAACGTCGAAGGAGCCGAGGGCAGGAATTCGGACGCCCTGGAAATGGCAGAGAAAAGAAAGAAAAATGGTTAAGGATCAGACGTCACACCGCCTACCACAACCGCGCTTGTGCGATGCCTGTGGGGCTTTTTGGGGTGAGTTTCCTGCTTTTCAGGAGGGGAACGAGGGGGACGGGGGTGCCAACCCACCTGGTGCAGCAGGAGGTGTTCGTGGATGTAGGCTGACACCGCATCCCAGACGCTTATTTTCTCTGAAAGGCAAAAAAAAATCTGGTCACACACCGCCTCTCGTGGCTACCACCCTTCCATCACCCCAAAACCCGCGTTGCATAAAGATCCATCACATCCCCGACCCCAAAAAACAGAGACCCTACCACACAGAGCCAGGTCTCCCCCCCACAAAAAGCCCCACCCAAATTTAGGCGCCTACCAAAACCCACGTTACATAAAGATCCATCACATCCCCGAACCCCAAAAAGAGACCTCCACACAGAGCCAGGTCTCCCCGCCACAAAAAGCCCCAAATTTCGGCACCTACCCTTGGAGGTGATGCTGGGCGTGAGGCACGGGACCTTCATCCCATCCCAGAAGCGGACGGGGGTCCGCCTCACGTTGGGCAGCACCTCGTCGGCAAAAGTGACGCGTTTTTGCATCCTTGCGCTCGCTCTCCGGATATTTCTCCAGAGATGAAGGGTCCCTGCGCCACCCCTCACCCCTTTTATACCCTGCCACCGCCCCCCGCCCCATTGTGACACGGCTAATGAGGTCATCACTTACGTCATAACTGCCAACAGGGCCACCGTCACCATGACTGTAATACACCATAAATGTTTGCCCCTCCCTTTAGTAGCCAAACCCCTCCTTTTAGGGCCCAAACCACTCCCTTCAGGGCCTAAAGCCCTCCCTTCAGGCCCAAACCCCTCCCGTCAGGCCCAAACCCCTCTCTTTAGGCCCCAAACCCCTCTCTTTAGGCCCAAACCCCTCTCTTTAGGCCCAAACCCCTCCCTTCAGGCCCCAAACCTCTCTTTAGGCCCCAAACCCCTCTCTTTAGGCCCCAAACCCTTCTTTTTCAGGCCCAAAACCCTCTCTTCAGGCCCCAAACCCCTCTCTTTAGGCCCAAACCCCTCCCTTCAGGCCCAAAGCCTCTCTTTAGGCCCCAAACCCCTCTCTTTAGGGCTCAAACCCCACTTTTTCCGGCCCAAACCCTTCTGCTTTTTAAGCCACACACCCTCTCCTTAAGGCCCAAACCCTTCTTCTCCTTAGGCCCCAAACCCCTCTCTTTAGGCCCCAAACCCTTCTTTTTCAGGCCCAAAGCCCTCTCTTCAGGCCCCAAACCCCTCTCCTTAGCCCCCAAACCCCTCAAATTTAGGCCCCAAGCCCGTCTCTTCAGGGCCTAAGCCCTGGTCTGTCGGCTCCAAGGGTGGATTGTTCAGAGGACGAGCGCAGGGATGAGCCTGAACGCGACCTCTGCCAAGGAGAGGAAACCCTCCTGCATGAAGCCGACCCGGGTAGAGCTGTGGGACGGCATGCAGCGCAGGTGCCTGATGCCCAACATCACCGCCAAAGGTACGGGTACCACAGGAGTAGTGTTGGCAACCACATTTGGGGCTTTCCTTGGGCGAGACCCAGTGGCGGAGCCATGACGGGGTGTCTCCGCTGGGGCTTTTCATCTGCCACCGAACCCCGGCTCTGGGGGTGCTGCTGGAGCTGTGGGACCACGAGACCCAGCGTGAGCAGGCACCAAACATCGGGTCTCGGGGTGCTGCTGGAGGTGTGGGACCACCAGACACACTGTGACCAGATTTTCCTTTGCTTTCCAGAGCAAACAGATGTCTGGAATGTGGTGGCCACTCGCAGGGCATCCGAATCCCCACTCTGGGCTCCTTTGACATAATCCAAAACCAGATCCAAGCTGGGGACAAGGCGATGACTTTGCAGTGGCCAGTGTTTCACCTGGCCACGAACCTCATAAACATGCACCACCTTGAGGACAGCAACGGCAGCCTGCCAGGTAAGGCGGTGGATGAAACCTTGCTGGCTGCACGGCCGGGGCATGTGGGGCATGGCCTCCGTGCTCAAAAGCCAAGCCACGGAGCCAGCCCAAAGCTGGGGCAATTCGGGTGATGGCTGCAACGAGCAGCACGTGGGGGAAACGCGTGAAGGGCCGCCGGGTGACTAACGCCATCCCTCCCATGTACTTTTCCAGCCCACAAGAAGCTGGAGCCCCTGAGACGGGAGCACCCGCCTGGCACCGCAGCCGCAGCACGGCCTCAGCAATTCCTGTCCCCGCCGGCGCCTCGCCGCAGCCCAGGCAGCCCAGAGCTCCTTCAGCCCATCCAGGAGGCCTAAACACCGTGCTAGACCTGAGAGCCAGGCCCGACGCCAGCGGCCACCAGCAGTGCCTGGAAGACCTGCCCGCCTGCCACCAGCCCGGCCTCCGCGGCCCCCACGGCCCCCATGCCTGGCACAATAACATGGGAAGGCACGGGACGGGCCACCAGCAGTGCCTGGAAGACCTGCCCGCCTGCCACCAGCCCGGCCTCCGCGGCCCCCACGGCCCCCATGCCTGGCACAATAACATGGGAAGGCACGGGACGGGCCACCAGCAGTGCCTGGAAGACCTGCCCGCCTGCCACCAGCCCGGCCTCCGCGGCCACCACGGCCCCCATGCCTGGCACAATAACATGGGAAGGCACAGGACGGGCCACCAGCAGTGCCTGGAAGACCTGCCCGCCTGCCACCAGCCCGGCCTCCGCGGCCACCACGGCCCCCATGCCTGGCACAATAACAGCAAACCCCTCTCTTTAGGGCCCAAAACCCTCTCTTTAGGGCCCAAACCCTGCTCTTTGAGGCCCAAACCCCTCTCTTTGGGGCCCAAACCCCTCTCTTTAGGCCCAAACCCCTCTCTTTAGGCCCAAACCCCTCCCTTCAGGCCCAAAACCTCTCTTTAGGCCCCAAACCCCTCTCTTTAGGCTCAAAACCCTTCTTTTTCAGGCCCAAAACCCTCTCTTCAGGTCCCAAACCCCTCTCTTTAGGCCCAAACCCCTCCCTTCAGGCCCAAAGCCTCTCTTTAGGCCCCAAACCCCTCTCTTTAGGGCTCAAACCCCACTTTTTCCGGCCCAAACCCTTCTGCTTTTTAAGCCCCACACCCTCTCTTTAAGGCCCAAACCCTTCTTCTCCTTAGGCCCCAAACCCCTCTCTTTAGGCCCCAAACCCTTCTTTTTCAGGCCCCAAACCCTCTCTTCAGGCCCCAAAACCCTCTCCTTAGCCCCCAAACCCCTCAAATTTAGGCCCCAAGCCCGTCTCTTCAGGGCCTAAGCCCTGGTCTGTCGGCTCCAAGAGTGGATTGTTCAGAGGACGAGCGCAGGGATGAGCCTGAACGCGACCTCTGCCAAGGAGAGGAAACCCTCCTGCATGAAGCCGACCCGGGTAGAGCTGTGGGACGGCATGCAGCGCAGGTGCCTGATGCCCAACATCACCGCCAAAGGGACGGGCACAGCTGGGCACAGCCTTTTGTCCCCACATCTCGGTGGCTTCCCCAAAACTGAGCCCTGGGGTGGGAAATGGCCACGGTGCCTGAGCAGGAGGATGGGGGTCGGAGACCCTATGCACCCCCCTGGGACCAATGTCGGCAGCAGCAGCACCCCACTTCTGACCATGTCCGTCCTTTCCAGCCTCAGGGGGATTGCTCGACATGCCTTTCACCGTGCGCGCGAGCATCCCGAAACACGAGCTCCAAAGGCTGAAGGAAACCAAAGCACAGGAGAACAAGAAGGAATCTGGGATCAGGTGAGGCCGGAGGCTCACGGTTGTCTTCTCCCCAGCAGGGAACCCCTCGCCCAGCCCCAAACACTCCGGGCTGGGGCCACCCCAAATTGCTGAAAGCAGCACCCGGAGGGGTGGATGGGGCCCGTGGTGTGCAAGCAGGGTCATGTTTTCAGGGTGCGGGATGCGGCCCCAGTGCCATCGTGTGCTCATGCAGACATTTTTGATGTGTTTTCAGCCAGCTGCCAGCAATCCCGGGGCTGCCTCTTGCCAAAAACCAGCCTTTGGCCAGCCAAGAGCAGGACAAACTCACAGCCTGAAGCGGAACACCAGGGATGGACAAAATGGGGCCATCGACATCTCAGGGGGTCCCAGGAGAAGAATGAAGAGTGGACATTCTGCCCACCCTGGACAGCACATCCGAGACGCTGGAACCCAAACCGGCCAGAGCAAGGCGCCTGGAACAGGAGAGACCCCCCACAGAATCCGAGATTTTGGAAATTTGGAAGCGTTGCCTCAAGAAGCAAAACCCAAAAAGGATTGGGGTGCGTGTCCGAGTTCGCTTGCTTTTTGCACATTAGCAATAAAAGGCACCAAACCAAACCCAAAACCGTAGTGCTGGCAAGTTTGCTCTATTTATTTGGCTTTAATTTTTGCTTTCATTTTCCCCAAAGTGCTGTTTTAATCGGGACATGACATTAAAAACAAGGATTTGCACCCGGCTGACTTGGGGCAGGCGGCTGCAGATGCCAAAGGGGCAGGAATGGGACTTGGGCCGTGCAGTTTGTTATTTATTTCCCCCTGGGAGGCATAATTAATTTTATAATTAATTTATAATTAATTAATGTAATAAGTTAATTTTCCTCAGAGCTGCCCTTGTGGTGCCATTCCGCATTTGGGCTTTGGCTGCTCTGAGCCGCAGTCCCATCGCACGCACCTAAAGCACCATTTTTAGTGCCCCAAGCCCCTTTTGGGGGCCCAAAGCCTTCATTTTGGAACCCAAAAGCCACATTTGAGTGTCCACCACCCCATTATAAGAGCCCAAAGCTTCCTTTCGGGGTCCGAACCCCAAACTGCTTTTGAGAGCTCAAGGCACTGGTTTTAAGATCCAAGCGTCTGTTTTACGATCCAAAACATCAAATTAGGATCCAGATCCTGCTTTTTATGGTCCAAAGACTAATTTTTTAGATCAGGGTTATTTCCAGTCTCCTATACCTCATTTCGGGGTCCAAAACTTCCTTCAGAGGGTTTCCACTATTAATTTTAGAGCCTCACGCCTCCTATTTAGGGCCCAAACCCTTCCCTTTAGGGCCCAAACCCTTCCCTTTAGGGCCCAAATCCTACTCTTTAGGACCCAAATCCCTCCCTTTTGGGCCCAATCCCCTCTCTTCAGGGCCTAAGCCCCGATTTTTAGGGCCCAAGCCCTTCTTTTTCGGGCCCCAGACCTTCTCTTTAGGGCCCAAACCGTTCCCTTCAGGGCAAAACGAAAAAACGATTCTTCAGGGCCCAAATTTCCCCCCAGAGACCCAGATGCCCCCCCCAAGGCGATCTGGGTGCCCCCCCCATTACAGGGGACCCCCAGGTGTCCCCCCCCAGTGACAGCGCCGTCCCCTCTGTGTGTGTCCCCCCCCCTGTAGGGGACCCCAGTCCTGGTGTCCCCAAGGGGGGGGTCCCGGTGTCCCCAAAGGACCCCAGCACCTGGGTGACCCCAATGGGGTCCCGGATTTCCAGGGGTCCCCCCCCAAAAAAAGCAGCCGGGGTTGTGGGTTCTTCCCAAAAGGGGCCAAGGCACCCGGCTGTCCCCAAAATGACCCCAAAAGGGACCTGGATGACCCCAAAAAGGGGCTTGGATGTCCCCAAAAAGGGACCTGGGTATCCCCAAAAAGGGGCCCTGACACCCAGCTGTCCCCAAAAGGGACCTAGATGACCCCAAAAAGGACCTGGGTGTCCCGAAAAAAGGGAACCTGGCACCCAAATGGGTCCTGAATGACCCCAAAAAGGGACCTGGGTCCACAAAAGGGTCCTGAATGACCCCCAAAAGGGACCTGGGTGCCCCAAAAGCATCCTGGATGACCCCAAAAAGCTGGGCTTCCAGGAGACCGGCACTTCCAAAACCGTCACCTGCACCGTACGTGGCCGGGGGGGGCACAGGGGAGGGGGCAGGATTTTTTGGGGGGGAGTTACGGGGTTGTGGGGTCACCCAGGAGGCCCCATAAGGGTCCCACAAGGGGTCCTGGTCAAGACTGCTTTCCGAGAGATCCCAGCCAAACTGGGGTTTTAGCCCCCAAAATGAGGCATTAGGCCCCCAGAATTGTCGGTTTATCCCCAAAATGAAGCATTGGGGACCTGGGTGACCCCAAAAGGGACCTGGGTTCCACAAAAGGGTTCTGAATGACCCCAAAAAGGGGCTTGGATGTCCCAAAAAGGCGACCCTGGCACCCAAAAGGGACCTGGATGACCCCAAAAGGGACGTGCGTGCCCCAAAAGGGTCCTGAATGACCCCAAAAAGGGACCTGGGTGCCCCAAAAGGAGCCTGAATGACCCCAAAAAGGGACCTGGGTGCCCCGAAAGGGTCCTGGATGACCCCAAAAAGGGGTTGGATGTCCCAAAAAGGCGACCCTGGCACCCAAAAGGGACCTGGGTGACCCCAAAAGGGACCTGGGTGCCCCAAAAAGGGACCTGGGTGCCCCAAAAGGGTCCTGAATGACCCCAAAAAGGCGCCTGAATGACCCCAAAAAGGGACCTGGGTGCCCCAAAAGGGACCTGGGTGACCCCAAAAGGCGCCTGAATGACCCCAAAAAGGGACCCGGGCCTCCCCACGAGGTCCCCTGCCACTGGGGTGCCCCCAAGGCTGCCCCCTGTCCCCCTCCCCAGCAGGACCTGTGCCCCCTGGAGCTGAGCGAGCCCCCCCCCGAACCCCCCCCCCCAACACTGACCCCCCTCCCCTTTAACAGCTCCCCCCGAGCCCCCCCCATGGTGCCGGCCTACAGGGGCCACAACCACCTCAGCTGGGGCTTCGAGGGGACCGGCACCCCCAAAACCATCACCTGCACCATAAGTGGCCGGCCGGGGGGGGCACAAGGGAGGGGGCAGGATTTTTTGGGGGGGGTTACGGGGTTGTGGGGTCACTTCAAGGAATTTCAGCTTCCATCCTTGAATCAGCTGAACACCCAAACTGAAGTATTAGGCCCGCCATATTGGGGGGTTAGGCCTGAAAATGAGGCATTATCCCCCAAAATTGGGGGTTTAATCCCCAAAATGAGGCATTAGGTCCCCAAAATTGTCGGTTTACCCCCAAAATGAAGCATTAGGCCCCCTAAACTGGGGGGTTTAGCCCCCAAAATGAGGCATTAGGCCCGCAATATTGGGGGTTTTAGTCCCCATAATGAGGCATTAGGACCCCAAAATTCATAGAATCATAGAATCATAGATTATCCCCAAAATGAAGCATTAGGCCCCCAAAACGGGGGGGTTTTAGCCCCATAAATGAGGCATTAGGCCTGCCATATTGGGGGTTTTAGTCCCATAAATGAGGCATTAGGCTCCCTAAATGGGGGGATTTAATCCCCAAAATGAGGCATTAGGCCTCCAAAACTGGGGGGTTTAGCCTGAAAATGAGGCATTAGGTCCCCAAAATTGTCGGTTTACCCCCAAAATGAAGCATTAGGCCCCCAAAACTGGGGGGTTTAGCCCCCAAAATAAAGAGGGGGGGGGGGAGGGGATGAGAACCTCATGATCCGGAATAAAGAAATTTATGGCACTTAGGCAAAGTTTTGGTAATGTATGAGAAACAAAAAAGCAAGATGTCTTCAGATCTGAATAACTCACCGTTTTTTTTTTAATTTTCTTTTGCTTTTTCAAGGTCCTTTTAACCACCCAGCTGGAACTGGAATTAGGCAAAGCCTACACTTTGCAGTGGAGCTAAAAGCCTGCCACCATCCCGGGTAGCAAAGCTGAGCCAAAATTCCTCACGTTCGCGAATTTTTCCCTTCTCCTCCCTCAAAATACTTTGCACTATTAAAATTTATTAGTTATAATCCCTTGGTTTGACGTTTTTTCCTTGTTCTGAGCTGTGGAATTCTGCCAAGCTGGGGCGTGGCAGGAGGAGGGGACTGCAAAGGACCTCAGGGACTCCAAACTTACAAGGAGCCTTGGGCCCCACTTTTTGGGAGGTGCTGATGGTTTTGGGGGCTTTGAACCTGTCTGGAAAGCAACCTTCACCCCCCTCCTCACGAACGAGCCTCGTAAATAAAAACAAAAACTCAACAGTTTTTTTGGGATTCCATCGTGTTTTCCTCCACCTCCTTCCTGAGGCAATCGTGTCAGGAAGAACGATGGAAATCTGCGAAGAAACAGAGAAAAAAATCACTTTTTAGATTTTTTTTTAGCCTTCTATACCCTCATGCACAGGCTTCAAGTCCTGACACCGATGTCAGGGCCACCGTTTCCCTTGTTTTTCACCTCATATTTTCCCCAGGCCCTGGCCAGCAGCGGGGTTTTGCTCCTAAATTCTGCTAGGCCCGCACAAAAAAAGCCTTTCTTTTCCCAAAAAGCCTTGAAAGCAGCACCCAGCTACAAAAAAAACACCCTCTCCTCTGTGGCCAAGAGCTTTTTGAGGCCTTCCAAACCCTAAAAAACGTGGACTGCTGTTGTCTGTGCGCCAACAGAAGAGAGAAATTTGGGCATTTGAGTCTAGTTCTGGAGGAGACAAAGGTTTGGGGTGGACTGAGCCAACCCGTGGCTCAAAACTGAGATCCCTTTGGAAAGACCCCGCTGTCCCCAAAAAACTCTGCTTCCCTACAAGGCTTGAGCCCCCCAAAATGATGCTGATGTGGATCACCCACCTCTTTTTGCCAACTCCGATGGCCTCCTCGCTGGGTCGGGCACTCAAAGCCCGAAGTTTAGGGTGGCCGGGGCCACAAAACGGAGAGCCCCGGCCCAGTTTTTGGCGGTTTGGGTTGGGCTGACACGGGTTTTCGGGGCGCGGGTGCCACCGGGCGGGTGCTGTTGGTGCCGTTCACGGATAACGCCTTCTTCTGAGGTTCTTTTAGCACCGTCCAGAA
The DNA here is from genome assembly GCF_047663525.1 of Anas platyrhynchos. Lineage (NCBI taxonomy): Eukaryota > Metazoa > Chordata > Aves > Anseriformes > Anatidae > Anas > Anas platyrhynchos. The sequence goes on from NC_092625.1 coordinate 3,935,376, forward strand.
GGTTTCGGGCCTGTTTTTTAACCTTTCTGCCCCCTCTTTTCCCGGGGGCTGCAGCCTGTAGACGTTGTAGGGGGGCTCCTCGGGGAGGCTGGCCTCCGAGCTGGCCGGTGATGAGACGCTTATCACGGGGAAGGACAGCTCTGTGGGTCCCGGGGGCCGGGGGGGCTTTTTGGCTGCCGGGTTTTCCCCCACGCAGGGGGGAAACATCCCCGCTCCTCTTCCTGCTCTCTGCCTCGAGGCTCCGGGTGTCTTTGCCTGTCCCGTTTTGCCTTTGGGTGACGATTTTTCGGCCTTGCGAGGAGTCCCCGGGATGGCCGGCAGCCTGATGGAAGAACCAAGAATCCAGGATGGTTTTGGGGTCGCATCCTGCACCCCCCACCCCCTCATGCAGCGCTGGATGCTGCAGCCCTGAAATTTGGGGGGGCTCCCGGCGGCCTCATCCCACCCATTTGGAGCCCCCAGCCTCACCTCAAGGGAGCCTTCCCTGCCTTCTGCGCCTCCCCCTTCAGGGCTGCTTCTTCTGTCGACCCCGTGGGGGCAAGGGAAGGAAGCCCGAGACCTTTGCCTAAAATTTGGGAAGGAGAGGTGTTAGAAGAACATTTCCGTGATGCCGCCGTCCCCGGGGACACGCCGGGTGCTGAGGCTGCTCCCCGAGACCCTCCTTGGCACCAGCCCTCGCCCGGCTCCTTTCTAAGCCTCAATATTTTTTTGGGGGGGCCGAGTTCTGGGAGAAAGGAGCTGGCTACGGCCAATTTTAGGGGGTGTCTTGATCCCCGTCCTCCTGCAGCGCCCAGGGCCGGGCACATCAGGCACCTCGCACCCGGGGGCTCCGTTTTGGAGGCGCGGTGACAAGATGTGGTGCAAGGCAGAGCTTTTGGGTGCTCCACGATGGGTTTTCTCACCAGGAGTCAGTTTCCCGTCCCTTCGAAGGGAACCAGCAGCTGCTTTTCTTCCCCCAGCTTGGCCGAGAAGAGGAAAAGCCCCTTCTTTCTTCTCCTTGGAGTGCTCCTGGGGCGTTTTTTTGGGCATGCTCTCCATCTCAAACCTGGCAAAAGAAGACCTCAGCGTGACCCCAGGGCGCGCCACAATCACCCCATTTCCACGTTGCCATCAAAGCCCCATCCCCAAATTCCTTCCTGGACTTTGCAATGGGCTCGTCCAGCAAAGAAGCACCCATGGGTGCAAGGAGAACCCGAGCAGCGGCCACAGCCACAAATATACTCACTCGGGGAAGACGATGACACGGCCAGAGAAGGTCAGGGAGGCCAAGGGTGCCCCCCGGGACACCACCACGTCCATCAGCTGGGGGACCTGCAAGGAGATGGCAAATGTCCTCTGGCCTCGGTCGTGGCCAAAAACTCCAACCCAAAAGGTCTCGGTGGGCCAAGGGCAAGCGTTGCTACCCCTTTGTGAGGCTGCCCAGGCCGTGGGGAAAACAAAACCCTCACCTTGAAAAAGGCTTTTTGAAGGTTCTCCTTCCCGGACAGCTTCTGCAGGAAGTCGGAATAGAATTTCATTTCCACCCTCGTGCCTTCGATGAGGAGCACCCCCACGTCCCTCAGGACCAGGGCGATGTTCTCCCCCTTCCCCACGCAGCGAGAGATGAGGGACGTGGTGCCCTGGATGCAGCTCTCCACCCTCTGCGAGGACAGGCAGATTTGGGCGGCCACCTCGGGGTAGTGGAGGGGCTCCAGCTCCTTGTGGCCTGGAAAACGACACGAGAGGGATGGGGGCGGTCACCAGCAGCCCTTCCCCGTGGCAGGCGTCACCCAAAAAGGCTTCGGTTTGGGACCTTGTGGTGGGTTTTGGATAGAAAAGGTTTGGCAGCAGGGGGGCACGGGGAGGGGGGTGCTGTGAGAGGGATCTAGAAGCTGCCCCGTGTTGGGGAAGGGTCCTGCTGCTGGCCAGAGCCTGGGCAGTAAGCGAGGTTTTTTGTGCCTCTGGGAGAGCAGATTGGAGACAGAGAAAATAAAAAACTGAAAACAAACAAACAAACAAACCAAAACAAAACAAAACACAAACAAACCACCACCACCACCACCAACAAAAAAAAAACAAACAAACCAAAAAACCCACAAACAAACCAACCAACCAAACAAAAAAAAAAAACAAAACAAAACACAAACAAACCAACAAAAACAAAACAAAACAAACAAACAAACAACAAAAACAAAAACAAACAAAAAAACACAAACAAAAAACACACAAACAAACCAACAAAAAAAACAAAAAACAAAAACAAAACAAAAACAAAACAAAGAAACAAACAAACAAAACAAAACAAAACACAAAAACAACAACAACAACAAAACACAAACAAACAAACAAACAAACAAAATCTGCTGGGGGATGGCAGCTGGGGGAGCGAGGGGTGAGGAACAGCCTCACAGACACCCAGGGCAGTGAAGGAGGAGGGGGAGAAGCCCCCCTGCAGCCTGTAGGGGGGTCCCTGGTGGAGCAGAGCTGTCCCCCTGCACCCATGGGTGCCACACGGAGCAGATCTCCGCGCTGCAGCCCCTGCAGAGGAGCCCACGCAGGAGGAGGGCGTCTGGGGGGAGCTGCTGCCTGTGGGGGACCCAGGATGGAGCAGTTTGGGACGGGGGGGGGACCCCGTGGGACGGAGCCGTGTGGGAGCTAATCCTTATCTCAACTTTGAGCCCTTTTCACATCTTTTCTCCCCTCTTTGAGGAGGGGGAGTGAGAAAGGGGCTGTGGTTGAGCTCAGCCGCCCACCCGAGTCAAACCACCACGGTCCTGCTCCATGCAGGGGATGCTTTGATTTATTTTTTTGGGGGGAAACACCTGATATTGAGGGAGGGGGTCAGCAGGGGATTAACCCCCTGCCCTACCTGGCAGGTACTCCTTGTTGGCGGTGAGGCTGTGGGTGACGACGAGGTTCCTGGCCAGGCGGAACGTGGGCATCTGCAAAATCAGGGTCTTGTTCCCGTCCTTCACCAATTTGGGGACAACGTCGAAGGAGCCGAGGGCAGGAATTCGGACGCCCTGGAAATGGCAGAGAAAAGAAAGAAAAATGGTTAAGGATCAGACGTCACACCGCCTACCACAACCGCGCTTGTGCGATGCCTGTGGGGCTTTTTGGGGTGAGTTTCCTGCTTTTCAGGAGGGGAACGAGGGGGACGGGGGTGCCAACCCACCTGGTGCAGCAGGAGGTGTTCGTGGATGTAGGCTGACACCGCATCCCAGACGCTTATTTTCTCTGAAAGGCAAAAAAAAATCTGGTCACACACCGCCTCTCGTGGCTACCACCCTTCCATCACCCCAAAACCCGCGTTGCATAAAGATCCATCACATCCCCGACCCCAAAAAACAGAGACCCTACCACACAGAGCCAGGTCTCCCCCCCACAAAAAGCCCCACCCAAATTTAGGCGCCTACCAAAACCCACGTTACATAAAGATCCATCACATCCCCAACCCCAAAAAGAGACCTCCACACAGAGCCAGGTCTCCGCGCCACAAAAAGCCCCAAATTTCGGCACCTACCCTTGGAGGTGATGCTGGGCGTGAGGCACGGGACCTTCATCCCATCCCAGAAGTGGACAGGGGTCCGCCTCACGTTGGGCAGCACCTCGTCGGCAAAAGTGACGCGTTTTTGCATCCTTGCGCTCGCTCTCCGGATATTTCTCCAGAGATGAAGGGTCCCTGCGCCACCCCCCACCCCTTTTATACCCTGCCACCGCCCCCCGCCCCATTGTGACACGGCTAATGAGGTCATCACTTACGTCATAACTGCCAACAGGGCCACCGTCACCATGACTGTAATACACCATAAATGTTTGCCCCTCCCTTTAGTAGCCAAACCCCTCCTTTTAGGGCCCAAACCACTCCCTTCAGGGCCTAAAGCCCTCCCTTCAGGCCCAAACCCCTCCCGTCAGGCCCAAACCCCACTCTTTAGGCCCCAAACCCCTCTCTTTAGGCCCAAACCCCTCTCTTTAGGCCCAAACCCCTCCCTTCAGGCCCCAAACCTCTCTTTAGGCCCCAAACCCCTCTCTTTAGGCCCCAAACCCTTCTTTTTCAGGCCCAAAACCCTCTCTTCAGGCCCCAAACCCCTCTCTTTAGGCCCAAACCCCTCTCTTTAGGCCCAAACCCACTCCTTCAGGCCCAAAACCTCTCTTTAGGCCCCAAAACCCTCTCTTTAGGCCCCAAACCCTTCTTTTTCAGGCCCAAAACCCTCTCTTCAGGCCCCAAACCCCTCTCTTTAGGCCCAAACCCCTCCCTTCAGGCCCAAAACCTCTCTTTAGGCCCCAAACCCCTCTCTTTAGGGCTCAAACCCCACTTTTTCCGGCCCAAACCCTTCTGCTTTTTAAGCCCCACACCCTCTCCTTAAGGCCCAAACCCTTCTTCTCCTTAGGCCCCAAACCCCTCTCTTTAGGCCCCAAACCCTTCTTTTTCAGGCCCAAAGCCCTCTCTTCAGGCCCCAAACCCCTCTCCTTAGCCCCCAAACCCCTCAAATTTAGGCCCCAAGCCCGTCTCTTCAGGGCCTAAGCCCTGGTCTGTCGGCTCCAAGGGTGGATTGTTCGGAGGACGAGCGCAGGGATGAGCCTGAACGCGACCTCTGCCAAGGAGAGGAAACCCTCCTGCATGAAGCCGACCCGGGTAGAGCTGTGGGACGGCATGCAGCGCAGGTGCCTGATGCCCAACATCACCGCCAAAGGGACGGGTACCACAGGAGTAGTGTTGGCAACCACATTTGGGGCTTTCCTTGGGCGAGACCCAGTGGCGGAGCCATGACGGGGTGTCTCCGCTGGGGCTTTTCATCTGCCACCGAACCCCGGCTCTGGGGATGCTGCTGGAGCTGTGGGACCACCAGACCCAGCGTGAGCAGGCACCAAACATCGGGTCTCGGGGTGCTGCAGGAGCTGTGGGACCACCAGACACACTGTGACCAGATTTTCCTTTGCTTTCCAGAGCAAACAGATGTCTGGAATGTGGTGGCCACTCGCAGGGCATCCGAATCCCCACTCTGGGCTCCTTTGACATAATCCAAAACCAGATCCAAGCTGGGGACAAGGCGATGACTTTGCAGTGGCCAGTGTTTCACCTGGCCACGAACCTCATAAACACGCACCACCTTGAGGACAGCAACGGCAGCCTGCCAGGTAAGGCGGTGGATGAAACCTTGCTGGCTGCACGGCCGGGGCATGTGGGGCATGGCCTCCGTGCTCAAAAGCCAAGCCACGGAGCCAGCCCAAAGCTGGGGCAATTCGGGTGATGGCTGCAACGAGCAGCACGTGGGGGAAATGCGTGAAGGGCCGCCGGGTGACTAACGCCATCCTTCCCATGTACTTTTCCAGCCCACAAGAAGCTGGAGCCCCTGAGACGGGAGCACCCGCCTGGCACCGCAGCCGCAGCACGGCCTCAGCAATTCCTGTCCCCGCCGGCGCCTCGCCGCAGCCCAGGCAGCCCAGAGCTCCTTCAGCCGATCCAGGAGGCCTAAACACCGTGCTAGACCTGAGAGCCAGGCCCGACGCCAGCGGCCACCAGCAGTGCCTGGAAGACCTGCCCGCCTGCCACCAGCCCGGCCTCCGCGGCCCCCACGGCCCCCATGCCTGGCACAATAACATGGGAAGGCACGGGACGGGCCACCAGCAGTGCCTGGAAGACCTGCCCGCCTGCCACCAGCCCGGCCTCCGCGGCCCCCACGGCCCCCATGCCTGGCACAATAACATGGGAAGGCACGGGACGGGCCACCAGCAGTGCCTGGAAGACCTGCCCGCCTGCCACCAGCCCGGCCTCCGCGGCCCCCACGGCCCCCATGCCTGGCACAATAACAGCAAACCCCTCTCTTTAGGGCCCAAAACCCTCTCTTTAGGGCCCAAACCCTGCTCTTTGAGGCCCAAACCCCTCTCTTTGGGGCCCAAACCCTTCTCTTTAGGCCCAAACCCCTCTCTTTAGGCCCAAACCCCTCCCTTCAGGCCCAAAACCTCTCTTTAGGCCCCAAACCCCTCTCTTTAGGCTCAAAACCCTTCTTTTTCAGGCCCAAAACCCTCTCTTCAGGTCCCAAACCCCTCTCTTTAGGCCCAAACCCCTCCCTTCAGGCCCAAAGCCTCTCTTTAGGCCCCAAACCCCTCTCTTTAGGGCTCAAACCCCACTTTTTCCGGCCCAAACCCTTCTGCTTTTTAAGCCCCACACCCTCTCTTTAAGGCCCAAACCCTTCTTCTCCTTAGGCCCCAAACCCCTCTCTTTAGGCCCCAAACCCTTCTTTTTCAGGCCCCAAACCCTCTCTTCAGGCCCCAAACCCCTCTCCTTAGCCCCCAAACCCCTCAAATTTAGGCCCCAAGCCCGTCTCTTCAGGGCCTAAGCCCTGGTCTGTCGGCTCCAAGAGTGGATTGTTCAGAGGACGAGCGCAGGGATGAGCCTGAACGCGACCTCTGCCAAGGAGAGGAAACCCTCCTGCATGAAGCCGACCCGGGTAGAGCTGTGGGACGGCATGCAGCGCAGGTGCCTGATGCCCAACATCACCGCCAAAGGGACGGGCACAGCTGGGCACAGCCTTTTGTCCCCACATCTCGGTGGCTTCCCCAAAACTGAGCCCTGGGGTGGGAAATGGCCACGGTGCCTGAGCAGGAGGATGGGGGTCGGAGACCCTATGCACCCCCCTGGGACCGATGTCGGCAGCAGCAGCACCCCACTTCTGACCATGTCCGTCCTTTCCAGCCTCAGGGGGATTGCTCGACATGCCTTTCACCGTGCGCGCGAGTATCCCGAAACACGAGCTCCAAAGGCTGAAGGAAACCAAAGCACAGGAGAACAAGAAGGAATCTGGGATCAGGTGAGGCCGGAGGCTCACGGTTGTCTTCTCCCCAGCAGGGAGCCCCTCGCCCAGCCCCAAACACTCCGGGCTGGGGCCACCCCAAATTGCTGAAAGCAGCACCCGGAGGGGTGGATGGGGCCCGTGGTGTGCAAGCAGGGTCATGTTTTCAGGGTGCGGGATGCGGCCCCAGTGCCATCGTGTGCTCATGCAGTCTTTTTTGATGTGTTTTCAGCCAGCTGCCAGCAATCCCGGGGCTGCCTCTTGCCAAAAACCAGCCTTTGGCCAGCCAAGAGCAGGACAAACTCACAGCCTGAAGCGGAACACCAGGGATGGACAAAATGGGGCCATCGACATCTCAGGGGGTCCCAGGAGAAGAATGAAGAGTGGACATTCTGCCCACCCTGGACAGCACATCCGAGACGCTGGAACCCAAACCGGCCAGAGCAAGGCGCCTGGAACAGGAGAGACCCCCCACAGAATCCAAGATTTTGGAAATTTGGAAGCGTTGCCTCAAGAAGCAAAACCCAAAAAGGATTGGGGTGCGTGTCCGAGTTCGCTTGCTTTTTGCACATTAGCAATAAAAGGCACCAAACCAAACCCAAAACCGTAGTGCTGGCAAGTTTGCTCTATTTATTTGGCTTTAATTTTTGCTTTCATTTTCCCCAAAGTGCTGTTTTAATCGGGACATGACATTAAAAACAAGGATTTGCACCCGGCTGACTTGGGGCAGGCGGCTGCAGATGCCAAAGGGGCAGGAATGGGACTTGGGCCGTGCAGTTTGTTATTTATTTCCCCCTGGGAGGCATAATTAATTTTATAATTAATTTATAATTAATTAATGTAATAAGTTAATTTTCCTCAGAGCTGCCCTTGTGGTGCCATTCCGCATTTGGGCTTTGGCTGCTCTGAGCCGCAGTCCCATCGCACGCACCTAAAGCACCATTTTTAGTGCCCCAAGCCCCTTTTGGGGGCCCAAAGCCTTCATTTTGGAACCCAAAAGCCACATTTGAGTGTCCACCACCCCATTATAAGAGCCCAAAGCTTCCTTTCGGGGTCCGAACCCCAAACTGCTTTTGAGAGCTCAAGGCACTGGTTTTAAGATCCAAGCGTCTGTTTTACGATCCAAAACATCAAATTAGGATCCAGATCCTGCTTTTTATGGTCCAAAGACTAATTTTTTAGATCAGGGTTATTTCCAGTCTCCTATACCTCATTTTGGGGTCCAAAACTTCCTTCAGAGGGTTTCCACTATTAATTTTAGAGCCTCACGCCTCCTATTTAGGGCCCAAACCCTTCCCTTTAGGGCCCAAACCCTTCCCTTTAGGGCCCAAATCCTACTCTTTAGGACCCAAATCCCTCCCTTTTGGGCCCAATCCCCTCTCTTCAGGGCCTAAGCCCCGATTTTTAGGGCCCAAGCCCTTCTTTTTCGGGCCCCAGACCTTCTCTTTAGGGCCCAAACCGTTCCCTTCAGGGCAAAACGAAAAAACGATTCTTCAGGGCCCAAATTTCCCCCCAGAGACCCAGATGCCCCCCCCAAGGCGATCTGGGTGCCCCCCCCATTACAGGGGACCCCCAGGTGTCCCCCCCCCAGTGACAGCGCCGTCCCCTCTGTGTGTGTCCCCCCCCCTGTAGGGGACCCCAGTCCTGGTGTCCCCAAGGGGGGGGTCCCGGTGTCCCCAAAGGACCCCAGCACCTGGGTGACCCCAATGGGGTCCCGGATTTCCAGGGGTCCCCCCCCAAAAAAAGCAGCCGGGGTTGTGGGTTCTTCCCAAAAGGGGCCAAGGCACCCGGCTGTCCCCAAAATGACCCCAAAAGGGACCTGGATGACCCCAAAAAGGGGCTTGGATGTCCCCAAAAAGGGACCTGGGTATCCCCAAAAAGGGGCCCTGACACCCAGCTGTCCCCAAAAGGGACCTAGATGACCCCAAAAAGGACCTGTGTGTCCCGAAAAAAGGGAACCTGGCACCCAAATGGGTCCTGAATGACCCCAAAAAGGGACCTGGGTCCACAAAAGGGTCCTGAATGACCCCCAAAAGGGACCTGGGTGCCCCAAAAGCATCCTGGATGACCCCAAAAAGCTGGGCTTCCAGGAGACCGGCACTTCCAAAACCGTCACCTGCACCGTACGTGGCCGGGGGGGGCACAGGGGAGGGGGCAGGATTTTTTTGGGGGAAGTTACGGGGTTGTGGGGTCACCCAGGAGGCCCCATAAGGGTCCCACAAGGGGTCCTGGTCAAGACTGCTTTCCGAGAGATCCCAGCCAAACTGGGGTTTTAGCCCCCAAAATGAGGCATTAGGCCCCCAGAATTGTCGGTTTATCCCCAAAATGAAGCATTGGGGACCTGGGTGACCCCAAAAGGGACCTGGGTTCCACAAAAGGGTTCTGAATGACCCCAAAAAGGGGCTTGGATGTCCCAAAAAGGCGACCCTGGCACCCAAAAGGGACCTGGATGACTCCAAAAGGGACGTGCGTGCCCCAAAAGGGTCCTGAATGACCCCAAAAAGGGACCTGGGTGCCCCAAAAGGCGCCTGAATGACCCCAAAAAGGGACCTGGGTGCCCCGAAAGGGTCCTGGATGACCCCAAAAAGGGGTTGGATGTCCCAAAAAGGCGACCCTGGCACCCAAAAGGGACCTGGGTGACCCCAAAAGGGACCTGGGTGCCCCAAAAAGGGACCTGGGTGCCCCAAAAGGGTCCTGAATGACCCCAAAAAGGCGCCTGAATGACCCCAAAAAGGGACCTGGGTGCCCCAAAAGGGACCTGGGTGACCCCAAAAGGCGCCTGAATGACCCCAAAAAGGGACCCGGGCCTCCCCACGAGGTCCCCTGCCACTGGGGTGCCCCCAAGGCTGCCCCCTGTCCCCCTCCCCAGCAGGACCTGTGCCCCCTGGAGCTGAGCGAGCCCCCCCCCGAACCCCCCCCCCCAACACTGACCCCCCCCCCTTTAACAGCTCCCCCCGAGCCCCCCCCCCATGGTGCCGGCCTACAGGGGCCACAACCACCTCAGCTGGGGCTTCGAGGGGACCGGCACCCCCAAAACCATCACCTGCACCATAAGTGGCCAGCCGGGGGGGGCACAAGGGAGGGGGCAGGATTTTTTGGGGGGGGTTACGGGGTTGTGGGGTCACTTCAAGGAATTTCAGCTTCCATCCTTGAATCAGCTGAACACCCAAACTGAAGTATTAGGCCCGCCATATTGGGGGGTTAGGCCTGAAAATGAGGCATTATCCCCCAAAATTGGGGGTTTAATCCCCAAAATGAGGCATTAGGTCCCCAAAATTGTCGGTTTACCCCCAAAATGAAGCATTAGGCCCCCTAAACTGGGGGGTTTAGCCCCCAAAATGAGGCATTAGGCCCGCAATATTGGGGGTTTTAGTCCCCATAATGAGGCATTAGGACCCCAAAATTCATAGAATCATAGAATCATAGATTATCCCCAAAATGAAGCATTAGGCCCCCAAAACGGGGGGGTTTTAGCCCCATAAATGAGGCATTAGGCCTGCCATATTGGGGGTTTTAGTCCCATAAATGAGGCACTAGGCTCCCTAAATGGGGGGATTTAATCCCCAAAATGAGGCATTAGGCCTCCAAAACTGGGGGGTTTAGCCTGAAAATGAGGCATTAGGTCCCCAAAATTGTCGGTTTACCCCCAAAATGAAGCATTAGGCCCCCAAAACTGGGGGGTTTAGCCCCCAAAATAAAGAGGGGGGGGGGGAGGGGATGAGAACCTCATGATCCGGAATAAAGAAATTTATGGCACTTAGGCAAAGTTTTGGTAATGTATGAGAAACAAAAAAGCAAGATGTCTTCAGATCTGAATAACTCACCGTTTTTTTTTTAATTTTCTTTTGCTTTTTCAAGGTCCTTTTAACCACCCAGCTGGAACTGGAATTAGGCAAAGCCTACACTTTGCAGTGGAGCTAAAAGCCTGCCACCATCCCGGGTAGCAAAGCTGAGCCAAAATTCCTCACGTTCGCGAATTTTTCCCTTCTCCTCCCTCAAAATACTTTGCACTATTAAAATTTATTAGTTATAATCCCTTGGTTTGACGTTTTTTCCTTGTTCTGAGCTGTGGAATTCTGCCAAGCTGGGGCGTGGCAGGAGGAGGGGACTGCAAAGGACCTCAGGGACTCCAAACTTACAAGGAGCCTTGGGCCCCACTTTTTGGGAGGTGCTGATGGTTTTGGGGGGGCTTTGAACCTGTCTGGAAAGCAACCTTCACCCCCCTCCTCACGAACGAGCCTCGTAAATAAAAACAAAAACTCAACAGTTTTTTTGGGATTCCATCGTGTTTTCCTCCACCTCCTTCCTGAGGCAATCGTGTCAGGAAGAACGATGGAAATCTGCGAAGAAACAGAGAAAAAAATCACTTTTTAGATTTTTTTTTAGCCTTCTATACCCTCATGCACAGGCTTCAAGTCCTGACACCGATGTCAGGGCCACCGTTTCCCTTGTTTTTCACCTCATATTTTCCCCAGGCCCTGGCCAGCAGCGGGGTTTTGCTCCTAAATTCTGCTAGGCCCGCACAAAAAAAGCCTTTCTTTTCCCAAAAAGCCTTGAAAGCAGCACCCAGCTACAAAAAAAACACCCTCTCCTCTGTGGCCAAGAGCTTTTTGAGGCCTTCCAAACCCTAAAAAACGTGGACTGCTGTTGTCTGTGCGCCAACAGAAGAGAGAAATTTGGGCATTTGAGTCTAGTTCTGGAGGAGACAAAGGTTTGGGTTGGACTGAGCCAACCCGTGGCTCAAAACTGAGATCCCTTTGGAAAGACCCCGCTGTCCCCAAAAAACTCTGCTTCCCTACAAGGCTTGAGCCCCCCAAAATGATGCTGATGTGGATCACCCACCTCTTTTTGCCAACTCCGATGGCCTCCTCGCTGGGTCGGGCGCTCAAAGCCCGAAGTTTAGGGTGGCCGGGGCCACAAAACGGAGAGCCCCGGCCCAGTTTTTGGCGGTTTGGGTTGGGCTGACACGGGTTTTCGGGGCGCGGGTGCCACCGGGCGGGTGCTGTTGGTGCCGTTCACGGATAACGCCTTCTTCTGAGGTTCTTTTAGCACCGTCCAGAAGGTTTCGGGCCTGTTTTTTAACCTTTCTGCCCCCTCTTTTCCCGGGGGCTGCAGCCTGTAGACGTTGTAGGGGGGCTCCTCGGGGAGGCTGGCCTCCGAGCTGGCCGGTGATGAGACGCTTATCACGGGGAAGGACAGCTCTGGGGGTCCCGGGGGCCGGGGGGGCTTTTTGGCTGCCGGGTTTTCCCCCACGCAGGGGGGAAACATCCCCGCTCCTCTTCCTGCTCTCTGCCTCCAGGCTCCGGGTGTCTTTGCCTGTCCTGTTTTGCCTTTGGGTGACGATTTTTCGGCCTTGCGAGGAGTCCCCGGGATGGCCGGCAGCCTGATGGAAGAACCAAGAATCCAGGATGGTTTTGGGGTCGCATCCTGCACCCCCCACCCCCTCATGCAGCGCTGGATGCTGCAGCCCTGAAATTTGGGGGGGCTCCCGGCGGCCTCATCCCACCCATTTGGAGCCCCCAGCCTCACCTCAAGGGAGCCTTCCCTGCCTTCTGCGCCTCCCCCTTCAGGGCTGCTTCTTCTGTCGACGCCGTGGGGGCAAGGGAAGGAAGCCCGAGACCTTTGCCTAAAATTTGGGAAGGAGAGGTGTTAGAAGAACATTTCCGTGATGCCGCCGTCCCCGGGGACACGCCGGGTGCTGAGGCTGCTCCCCGAGACCCTCCTTGGCACCAGCCCTCGCCCGGCTCCTTTCTAAGCCTCAATATTTTTTTGGGGGGGCCGAGTTCTGGGAGAAAGGAGCTGGCTACGGCCAATTTTAGGGGGTGTCTTGATCCCCGTCCTCCTGCAGCGCCCAGGGCCGGGCACATCAGGCACCTCGCACCCGGGGGCTCCGTTTTGGAGGCGCGGTGACAAGATGTGGTGCAAGGCAGAGCTTTTGGGTGCTCCACGATGGGTTTTCTCACCAGGACTCAGTTTCCCGTCCCTTCGAAGGGAACCAGCAGCTGCTTTTCTTCCCCCAGCTTGGCCGAGAAGAGGAAAAGCCCCTTCTTTCTTCTCCTTGGAGTGCTCCTGGGGCGTTTTTTTGGGCATGCTCTCCATCTCAAACCTGGCAAAAGAAGACCTCAGCGTGACCCCAGGGCGCGCCACAATCACCCCATTTCCACGTTGCCATCAAAGCCCCATCCCCAAATTCCTTCCTGGACTTTGCAATGGGCTCGTCCAGCAAAGAAGCACCCATGGGTGCAAGGAGAACCCGAGCAGCGGCCACAGCCACAAATATACTCACTCGGGGAAGACGATGACACGGCCAGAGAAGGTCAGGGAGGCCAAGGGTGCCCCCCGGGACACCACCACGTCCATCAGCTGGGGGACCTGCAAGGAGATGGCAAATGTCCTCTGGCCTCGGTCGTGGCCAAAAACTCCAACCCAAAAGGTCTCGGTGGGCCAAGGGCAAGCGTTGCTACCCCTTTGTGAGGCTGCCCAGGCCGTGGGGAAAACAAAACCCTCACCTTGAAAAAGGCTTTTTGAAGGTTCTCCTTCCCGGACACCTTCTGCAGGAATTCGGAATAGAATTTCATTTCCACCCTCGTGCCTTCGATGAGGAGCACCCCCACGTCCCTCAGGACCAGGGCGATGTTCTCCCCCTTCCCCACGCAGCGAGAGATGAGGGACGTGGTGCCCTGGATGCAGCTCTCCACCCTCTGCGAGGACAGGCAGATTTGGGCGGCCACCTCGGGGTAGTGGAGGGGCTCCAGCTCCTTGTGGCCTGGAAAACGACACGAGAGGGATGGGGGCGGTCACCAGCAGCCCTTCCCCGTGGCAGGCGTCACCCAAAAAGGCTTCGGTTTGGGACCTTGTGGTGGGTTTTGGATAGAAAAGGTTTGGCAGCAGGGGGGCACGGGGAGGGGGGTGCTGTGAGAGGGATCTAGAAGCTGCCCCGTGTTGGGGAAGGGTCCTGCTGCTGGCCAGAGCCTGGGCAGTAAGCGAGGTTTTTTGTGCCTCTGGGAGAGCAGATTGGAGACAGAGAAAAAAAAAAACACAAAAAAACAAACAAACAAACAAACCAAAACAAACAAAAAAACACAAACAAACAAAAAAACAAACCAAAAAAAACACCACAAACAAACCAATAAAAAACAAACCAAAACCAAAACAAAAAAAAACAAAAACAAAAACAAAACAAAACAAAACAAACATACAAAAAACAACAAAAACAAAACAAAACAAAACAATAAAAAACAAGCAATAAAAAAACAAACAACAAAAATATAAACAAAAACAAAAACAAAACAAAAAAAACAAGCAACAAAACAAGCAACAAAAAAAGAAAAAAGCAACAACAACAAAAAAACACAAACAAACCAACAAAAACAAAACAAAACAAAACAGGAAAACACAAACAAAACAACAAAACAACAAAACAACAAACAAACAAAAAAACACAAACAAAAAGAAAAACAAACAACAACAACAAAAAATAAAAAACAAAAACAACAACAAAAACAAAAAACAAAAAAAACACAAACAAAAAACACAGAAACAAACCAAGAAAAAAAAAACAAAACAAAACCAAAACAAACAAACAAAACAAACAAACTAAACAAAACAAAACAAAAAACCACAAAAACAACAACAACAAAACACAAACAAACAAACAAACAAACAAAACCTGCTGGGGGATGGCAGCTGGGGGAGCGAGGGGTGAGGAACAGCCTCACAGACCCCCAGGGCAGTGAAGGAGGAGGGGGAGAAGCCCCCCTGCAGCCTGTAGGGGGGTCCCTGGTGGAGCAGAGCTGTCCCCCTGCACCCATGGGTGCCACACGGAGCAGATCTCCGCGCTGCAGCCCCTGCAGAGGAGCCCACGCAGGAGGAGGGCGTCTGGGGGGAGCTGCTGCCTGTGGGGGACCCAGGATGGAGCAGTTTGGGACGGGGGGGGGACCCCGTGGGACGGAGCCGTGTGGGAGCTAATCCTTATCTCAACTTTGAGCCCTTTTCACATCTTTTCTCCCCTCTTTGAGGAGGGGGAGTGAGAAAGGGGCTGTGGTTGAGCTCAGCCGCCCACCCGAGTCAAACCACCACAGTCCTGCTCCATGCAGGGGATGCTTTGATTTATTTTTGGGGGGGGAAACACCTGATATTGAGGGAGGGGGTCAGCAGGGGATTAACCCCCTGCCCTACCTGGCAGGTACTCCTTGTTGGCGGTGAGGCTGTGGGTGACGACGAGGTTCCTGGCCAGGCGGAACGTGGGCATCTGCAAAATCAGGGTCTTGTTCCCGTCCTTCACCAATTTGGGGACAACGTCGAAGGAGCCGAGGGCAGGAATTCGGACGCCCTGGAAATGGCAGAGAAAAGAAAGAAAAATGGTTAAGGATCAGACGTCACACCGCCTACCACAACCGCGCTTGTGCGATGCCTGTGGGGCTTTTTGGGGTGAGTTTCCTGCTTTTCAGGAGGGGAACGAGGGGGACGGGGGTGCCAACCCACCTGGTGCAGCAGGAGGTGTTCGTGGATGTAGGCTGACACCGCATCCCAGACGCTTATTTTCTCTGAAAGGCAAAAAAAAATCTGGTCACACACCGCCTCTCGTGGCTACCACCCTTCCATCACCCCAAAACCCGCGTTGCATAAAGATCCATCACATCCCCGACCCCAAAAAAAAGAGACCTCCACACAGAGCCAGGTCTCCCCGCCACAAAAAGCCCCAAATTTCGGCACCTACCCTTGGAGGTGATGCTGGGCGTGAGGCACGGGACCTTCATCCCATCCCAGAAGCGGACGGGGGTCCGCCTCACGTTGGGCAGCACCTCGTCGGCAAAAGTGACGCGTTTTTGCATCCTTGCGCTCGCTCTCCGGATATTTCTCCAGAGATGAAGGGCCCCGGCGCCACCCCCCACCCCTTTTATACCCTGCTACTGCCCCCTGCCCCATTGTGACACGGCTAATGAGGTCATCACTTACGTCATAACTGCCAACAGGGCCACCGTCACCATGACTGTAATACACCATAAATGTTTGCCCCTCCCTTTAGTGACCAAACCCCTCCTTTTAGGGCCCAAACCATTCCCTTCAGGGCCTAAAGCCCTCCCTTCAGGCCCAAACCCCTCCCGTCAGGCCCAAACCCCACTCTTTAGGCCCCAAACCCCTCTCTTTAGGCCCAAACCCCTCTCTTTAGGCCCAAACCCCTCCCTTCAGGCCCAAAACCTCTCTTTAGGCCCCAAACCCCTCTCTTTAGGCCCCAAACCCTTCTTTGTCAGGCCCAAAACCCTCTCTTCAGGCCCCAAACCCCTCTCTTTAGGCCCAAACCCCTCCCTTCAGGCCCAAAACCTCTCTTTAGGCCCCAAACCCCTCTCTTTAGGGCTCAAACCCTACTGTTTCCGGCCCAAACCCTTCTGCTTTTTAAGCCCCACACCCTCTCTTTAGGCCCCAAACCCTTCTTCTCCTTAGGCCCCAAACCCCTCTCTTTAGGCCCCAAACCCTTCTTTTTCAGGCCCAAAAACCTCTCTTCAGGCCCCAAACCCCTCTCCTTAGCCCCCAAACCCCTCAAATTTAGGCCCCAAGCCCGTCTCTTCAGGGCCTAAGCCCTGGTCTGTCGGCTCCAAGGGTGGATTGTTCAGAGGACGAGCGCAGGGATGAGCCTGAACGCGACCTCTGCCAAGGAGAGGAAACCCTCCTGCATGAAGCCGACCCGGGTAGAGCTGTGGGACGGCATGCAGCGCAGGTGCCTGATGCCCAACATCACCGCCAAAGGGACGGGCACAGCTGGGCACAGCCTTTTGTCCCCACATCTCGGTGGCTTCCCCAAAACTGAGCCCTGGGGTGGGAAGTGGCCACGGTGCCTGAGCAGGAGGATGGGGATCCTAGACCCTCTGCACCCCCCTGGGACCGATGTCGGCAGCAGCAGCACCCCACTTCTGACCATGTCCGTCCTTTCCAGCCTCAGGGGGATTGCTCGACATGCCTTTCACCTTTTTCTTTTTCGGGCCCCAGACCTTCTCTTTAGGGCCCAAACCGTTCCCTTCAGGGCAAAACGAAAAAACGATTCTTCAGGGCCCAAATTTCCCCCCAAAGACCCAGATGCCCCCCCCCCAAGGCGATCTGGGTGCCCCCCCCATTACAGGGGACCCCCAGGTGTCCCCCCCCCAGTGACAGCGCCGTCCCCTCTGTGTGTGTCCCCCCCCCTGTAGGGGACCCCAGTCCTGGTGTCCCCAAGGGGGGGGTCCCGGTGTCCCCAAAGGACCCCAGCACCTGGGTGACCCCAATGGGGTCCCGGATTTCCAGGGGTCCCCCCCCAAAAAAAGCAGCCGGGGTTGTGGGTTCTTCCCAAAAGGGGCCAAGGCACCCGGCTGTCCCCAAAATGACCCCAAAAGGGACCTGGATGACCCCAAAAAGGGGCTTGGATGTCCCCAAAAAGGGACCTGGGTATCCCCAAAAAGGGGCCCTGACACCCAGCTGTCCCCAAAAGGGACCTAGATGACCCCAAAAAGGGGCCCTGGCACCCAGCTGTCCCCAAAAGGGACCTAGATGACCCCAAAAAGGACCTGGGTGTCCCGAAAAAAGGGACCCTGGCACCCAAACAGGTCCTGAATGACCCCAAAAAGGGACCTGGGTGCCCCAAAAGGGTCCTGGATGACCCCAAAAAGCTGGGCTTCCAGGAGACCGGCACCTCCAAAACCGTCACCTGCACCGTACGTGGCCGGGGGGGGCACAGGGGAGGGGGCAGGATTTTTTTGGAGGGAGTTACGGGGTTGTGGGGTCACCCAGGAGGCCCCATAAGGGTCCCACAAGGGGTCCTGGTCAAGACTGCTTTCCGAGAGATCCCAGCCAAACTGGGGTTTTAGCCCCCAAAAAAAGGCATTAGGCCCCCAAAATTGTCGGTTTATCCCCAAAATGAAGCATTAGGGACCTGGGTAACCCCAAAAGGGACCTGGGTTCCACAAAAGGGTTCTGAATGACCCCAAAAAGGGGCTTGGATGTCCCAAAAAGGCGACCCTGGCACCCAAAAGGGACCTGGATGACCCCAAAAGGGACCTGCGTGCCCCAAAAGGGTCCTGAATGACCCCAAAAATGGACCTTGGTGCCCCAAAAGTGACCTGGGTGCCCCAAAAGGCGCCTGAATGGCCCCAAAAAGGGGTTGGATGTCCCAAAAAGGCGACCCTGGCACCCAAAAGGGGCCTGGGTGACCCCAAAAGGGACCTGGGTGCCCCAAAAGAGACCTGGGTGCCCCAAAAGGCGCCTGAATGACCCCAAAAAGGGGTTGGATGTCCCAAAAAGGCGACCCTGGCACCCAAAAGGGACCTGGGTGACCCCAAAAGGGACCTGGGTGCCCCAAAAGAGACCTGGGTGCCCCAAAAGGGTCCCGAATGACCCCAAAAAGGGACCTGGGTGCCCCAAAAGGGTCCTGAATGACCCCAAAAAGGCGCCTGAATGACCCCAAAAAGGGACCTGGGTGCCCCAAAAGGCGCCTGAATGATCCCAAAAAGGGACCTGGGTGCCCCAAAAGGGACCTGGGTGACCCCAAAAGGCGCCTGAATGACCCCAAAAAGGGACCTGGGTGCCCCAAAAGGCACCTGAATGACCCCAAAAAGGGACCTGGGTGCCCCAAAAGGCGCCTGAATGACCCCAAAAAGGGACCCGGGCCTCCCCACGAGGTCCCCTGCCACTGGGGTGCCCCCAAGGCTGCCCCCTGCCCCCCTCCCCAGCAGGACCTGTGCCCCCTGGAGCCGAGCGAGCCCCCCCCCGAACACCCCCCCCCCAACACTGAGCCCCCCCCCCTCCAACAGCTCCCCCCGAGCCCCCCCCATGGTGCAGGCCTACAGGGGCCACAACCACCTCAGCTGGGGCTTCGAGGGGACCGGCACCCCCAAAACCATCACCTGCACCATAAGTGGCCGGGGGGGGGCACAAGGGGGGGGGGGGCAGGATTTTTTTGGGGGGGTTACGGGGTTGTGGGGTCACTTCAAGGAATTTCAGCTTCCATCCTTGAATCAGCTGAACACCCAAACTGAAGTATTAGGCCCGCCATATTGGGGGGTTAGGCCTGAAAATGAGGCATTATCCCCCAAAATTGGGGGTTTAGTCCCCAAAATGAGGCATTAGGTCCCCAAAATTGGGGGGTTTAGACCCCAAAATGAGGCATTAGGCCCGCCATATTGGGGGTTTTAGTCCCATAAATGAGGCATTAGGCTCCCTAAATGGGGGGATTTCATCCCCAAAATGAGGCATTAGGACCCCAAAACTGGGGGGTTTAGTCCCCAAAATGAGGCATTAGGCCCACCATATTGGGGTTTTAGTCCCATAAATGAGGCATTAGGCTCCCTAAATGGGGGGATTTCATCCCCAAAATGAGGCATTAGGACCCCAAAACTGGGGGGTTTAGCCTGAAAATGAGGCATTAGGCCCCCCAAATTGGGGGTTTAGGCCCAAAATGACACAATAGGCCTCCAAAACTGGGGGGTTAGGCCTGAAAAGGAGGCATTAGGCCTCCAAAACTGGGGGATTTAACCTGAAAATGAGGCATTAGGTCCCCAAAATTGTCGGTTTACCCCCAAAATGAAGCATTAGGCCCCCAAAACTGGGGGGTTTAGCCCTAAAATAAAGGGGGGGGGAGGGGATGAGAACCTCATGATCCGGAATAAAGAAATTTATGGCACTTAGGCAAAGTTTTGGTAATGTATGAGAAACAAAAAAGCAAGATGTCTTCAGATCTGAATAACTCACCGTTTTTTTTTTTTTAATTTTCTTTTGCTTTTTCAAGGTGATTTTAACCACCCAGCTGGAACTGGAATTAGGCAAAGCCTACACTTTGCAGTGGAGCTAAAAGCCTGCCACCATCGCGGGTGGCAAAGCTGAGCCAAAATTCCTCACGTTCGCGAATTTTTCCCTTCTCCTCCCTTTGCACTATTAAAATTTATTAGTTATAATCCCTTGGTTTGACGTTTTTTCCTTGTTCTGAGCTGTGGAATTCTGCCAAGCTGGGGCGTGGCAGGAGGAGGGGACTGCAAAGGACCTCAGGGACTCCAAACTTACAAGGAGCCTTGGGCCCCACTTTTTGGGAGGTGCTGATGGTTTTGGGGGCTTTGAACCTGTCTGGAAAGCAACCTTCACCCCCCTCCTCACGAACGAGCCTCGTAAATAAAAACAAAAACTCAACAGTTTTTTTGGGATTCCATCGTGTTTTCCTCCACCTCCTTCCTGAGGCAATCGTGTCAAGAAGAACGATGGAGATCTGCGAAGAAACAGAGAAAAAAATCACTTTTTAGATTTTTTTTTAGCCTTCTATACCCTCATGCACAGGCTGGGGATGGTTTCAAATCCTGACACCGATGTCAGGGCCACCGTTTCCCTTGTTTTTCACCTCATATTTTCCCCAGGCCCTGGTCAGCAGCGGGGTTTTGCTCCTAAATTCTGCTAAGCCTGCACAAAAAAAGCCTTTCTTTTCCCAAAAAGCCTTGAAAGCAGCACCCAGCTACAAAAAAAACACCCTCTCCTCTGTGGCCAAGAGCTTTTTGAGGCCTTCCAAACCCTAAAAAACATGGCCTGGTGTTGTCTGTGCGCCAACAGAAGAGAGAAATTTGGGCATTTGAGTCTAGTGCTGGAGGAGACAAAGGTTTTGGGGTGGATTGAGCCAACCCGTGGCTCAAAACTGAGATCCCTTTGGAAAGACCCCGCTGTCCCCAAAAAACTCTGCTTCCCTACAAGGCTTGAGCCCCCCAAAATGATGCTGATGTGGATCACCCACCTCTTTTTGCCAACTCCGATGGCCTCCTCGCTGGGTCGGGCGCTCAAAGCCCGAAGTTTAGGGTGGCCGGGGCCACAAAACGGAGAGCCCCGGCCCAGTTTTTGGCGGTTTGGGTTGGGCTGACACGGGTTTTCGGGGCGCGGGTGCCACCGGGCGGGTGCTCTTGGTGCCGTTCACGGATAACGCCTTCTTCTGAGGTTCTTTTAGCACCGTCCAGAAGGTTTCAGGCCTGTTCCTTAACCTTTCTGCCCCCTCTTTTCCCGGGGGCTGCAGCCTGTAGACGTTGTAGGGGGGCTCCTCGGGGAGGCTGGCCTCCGAGCTGGCCGGTGATGAGACGCTTATCACGGGGAAGGACAGCTCTGTGGGTCCCGGGGGCCGGGGGGGCTTTTTGGCTGCCGGGTTTTCCCCCACGCAGGGGGGAAACATCCCCGCTCCTCTTCCTGCTCTCTGCCTCCAGGCTCCGGGTGTCTTTGCCTGTCCCGTTTTGCCTTTGGGTGACGATTTTTCGGCCTTGCGAGGAGTCCCCGGGATGGCCGGCAGCCTGATGGAAAAAACAAGAATCCAGGATGGTTTTGGGGTCGCATCCTGCACCCCCCACCCCCTCATGCAGCGCTGGATGCTGCAGCCCTGAAATTTGGGGGGGCTCCCGGCGGCCTCATCCCACCCATTTGGAGCCCCCAGCCTCACCTCAAGGGAGCCTTCCCTGCCTTCTGCGCCTCCCCCTTCAGGGCTGCTTCTTCTGTCGACCCCGTGGGGGCAAGGGAAGGAAGCCCGAGACCTTTGCCTAAAATTTGGGAAGGAGAGGTGTTAGAAGAACATTTCCGTGATGCCGCCGTCCCCGGGGACACGCCGGGTGCTGAGGCTGCTCCCCGAGACCCTCCTTGGCACCAGCCCTCGCCCGGCTCCTTTCTAAGCCTCAATATTTTTTTGGGGGGGCCGAGTTCTGGGAGAAAGGAGCTGGCTACGGCCAATTTTAGGGGGTGTCTTGATCCCCGTCCTCCTGCAGCGCCCAGGGCCGGGCACATCAGGCACCTCGCACCCGGGGGCTCCGTTTTGGAGGCGCGGTGACAAGATGTGGTGCAAGGCAGAGCTTTTGGGTGCTCCACGATGGGTTTTCTCACCAGGAGTCAGTTTCCCGTCCCTTCGAAGGGAACCAGCAGCTGCTTTTCTTCCCCCAGCTTGGCCGAGAAGAGGAAAAGCCCCTTCTTTCTTCTCCTTGGAGTGCTCCTGGGGCGTTTTTTTGGGCATGCTCTCCATCTCAAACCTGGCAAAAGAAGACCTCAGCGTGACCCCAGGGCGCGCCACAATCACCCCATTTCCACGTTGCCATCAAAGCCCCATCCCCAAATTCCTTCCTGGACTTTGCAATGGGCTCGTCCAGCAAAGAAGCACCCATGGGTGCAAGGAGAACCCGAGCAGCGGCCACAGCCACAAATATACTCACTCGGGGAAGACGATGACACGGCCAGAGAAGGTCAGGGAGGCCAAGGGTGCCCCCCGGGACACCACCACGTCCATCAGCTGGGGGACCTGCAAGGAGATGGCAAATGTCCTCTGGCCTCGGTCGTGGCCAAAAACTCCAACCCAAAAGGTCTCGGTGGGCCAAGGGCAAGCGTTGCTACCCCTTTGTGAGGCTGCCCAGGCCGTGGGGAAAACAAAACCCTCACCTTGAAAAAGGCTTTTTGAAGGTTCTCCTTCCCGGACACCTTCTGCAGGAATTCGGAATAGAATTTCATTTCCACCCTCGTGCCTTCGATGAGGAGCACCCCCACGTCCCTCAGGACCAGGGCGATGTTCTCCCCCTTCCCCACGCAGCGAGAGATGAGGGACGTGGTGCCCTGGATGCAGCTCTCCACCCTCTGCGAGGACAGGCAGATTTGGGCGGCCACCTCGGGGTAGTGGAGGGGCTCCAGCTCCTTGTGGCCTGGAAAACGACACGAGAGGGATGGGGGCGGTCACCAGCAGCCCTTCCCCGTGGCAGGCGTCACCCAAAAAGGCTTCGGTTTGGGACCTTGTGGTGGGTTTTGGATAGAAAAGGTTTGGCAGCAGGGGGGCACGGGGAGGGGGGTGCTGTGAGAGGGATCTAGAAGCTGCCCCGTGTTGGGGAAGGGTCCTGCTGCTGGCCAGAGCCTGGGCAGTAAGCGAGGTTTTTTGTGCCTCTGGGAGAGCAGATTGGAGACAGAGAAAAAAAAAACACAAACAAACAAACAAACAAACAAACAAACAATCACAAACAAACCAACAACAACAAAAAAACACACAAACAAACAATAAAAAACAAACCAAAAGCAAAACAAAAAACAAAAACAAAAACAAAACAAAACACAAACGAACATACAAAAAAACAACAAAAAATCTAAAACAAAACAAAACAATCACAAACCAAGCAACAAAAAAACAAACAACAAAAAAACAAAAACAAAAACAAAAACAAAACAAAAAAAAACAAGCAACAAAACAAGCAACAAAAAAAGAAAAAAAGCAACAACAAAAAAACACAAACAAACCAACAAAAACAAAACAAAACAAAACAAAAAAACACAAACAAAACAACAAAACAACAAAACAACAAACAAACAAAAAACACAAACAAACAAAAAGAAAAACAAACAACAACAACAAAAAACAAAAAACAAAAACAACAACAAAAACAAAAAACAAAAAAAAACCACAAACAAAAAACACAGAAACAAACCAAGAAACAAAAAAACAAAACAAAACCATAACAAGCAAACAAACAAAACAAACAAACAAAACAAAACAAAACAAAAAACCACAAAAACAACAACAACAAAACACAAACAAACAAACAAACAAACAAAACCTGCTGGGGGATGGCAGCTGGGGGAGCGAGGGGTGAGGAACAGCCTCACAGACCCCCAGGGCAGTGAAGGAGGAGGGGGAGAAGCCCCCCTGCAGCCTGTAGCGGGGTCCCTGGTGGAGCAGAGCTGTCCCCCTGCACCCATGGGTGCCACACGGAGCAGATCTCCGCGCTGCAGCCCCTGCAGAGGAGCCCACGCAGGAGGAGGGCGTCTGGGGGGAGCTGCTGCCTGTGGGGGACCCAGGATGGAGCAGTTTGGGACGGGGGGGGGACCCCGTGGGACGGAGCCGTGTGGGAGCTAATCCTTATCTCAACTTTGAGCCCTTTTCACATCTTTTCTCCCCTCTTTGAGGAGGGGGAGTGAGAAAGGGGCTGTGGTTGAGCTCAGCCGCCCACCCGAGTCAAACCACCACAGTCCTGCTCCATGCAGGGGATGCTTTGATTTATTTTTGGGAGGGGAAACACCTGATATTGAGGGAGGGGGTCAGCAGGGGATTAACCCCCTGCCCTACCTGGCAGGTACTCCTTGTTGGCGGTGAGGCTGTGGGTGACGACGAGGTTCCTGGCCAGGCGGAACGTGGGCATCTGCAAAATCAGGGTCTTGTTCCCGTCCTTCACCAATTTGGGGACAACGTCGAAGGAGCCGAGGGCAGGAATTCGGACGCCCTGGAAATGGCAGAGAAAAGAAAGAAAAATGGTTAAGGATCAGACGTCACACCGCCTACCACAACCGCGCTTGTGCGATGCCTGTGGGGCTTTTTGGGGTGAGTTTCCTGCTTTTCAGGAGGGGAACGAGGGGGACGGGGGTGCCAACCCACCTGGTGCAGCAGGAGGTGTTCGTGGATGTAGGCTGACACCGCATCCCAGACGCTTATTTTCTCTGAAAGGCAAAAAAAAATCTGGTCACACACCGCCTCTCGTGGCTACCACCCTTCCATCACCCCAAAACCCGCGTTGCATAAAGATCCATCACATCCCCGACCCCAAAAAACAGAGACCCTACCACACAGAGCCAGGTCTCCCCCCCACAAAAAGCCCCACCCAAATTTAGGCGCCTACCAAAACCCGCGTTACATAAAGATCCATCACATCCCCGACCCCAAAAAAAAGAGACCTCCACACAGAGCCAGGTCTCCGCGCCACAAAAAGCCCCAAATTTCGGCACCTACCCTTGGAGGTGATGCTGGGCGTGAGGCACGGGACCTTCATCCCATCCCAGAAGTGGACAGGGGTCCGCCTCACGTTGGGCAGCACCTCGTCGGCAAAAGTGACGCGTTTTTGCATCCTTGCGCTCGCTCTCCGGATATTTCTCCAGAGATGAAGGGTCCCTGCGCCACCCCTCACCCCTTTTATACCCTGCCACCGCCCCCCACCCCATTGTGACACGGCTAATGAGGTCATCACTTACGTCATAACTGCCAACAGGGCCACCGTCACCATGACTGTAATACACCATAAATGTTTGCCCCTCCCTTTAGTGACCAAACCCCTCCTTTTAGGGCCCAAACCACTCCCTTCAGGGCCTAAAGCCCTCCCTTCAGGCCCAAACCCCTCCCGTCAGGCCCAAACCCCACTCTTTAGGCCCCAAACCCCTCTCTTTAGGCCCAAACCCCTCTCTTTAGGCCCCAAACCCTTCTTTTTCAGGCCCAAAACCCTCTCTTCAGGCCCCAAACCCCTCTCTTTAGGCCCAAACCCCTCCCTTCAGGCCCAAAGCCTCTCTTTAGGCCCCAAACCCTTCTTTTTCAGGCCCCAAACCCTCTCTTCAGGCCCCAAACCCCTCTCTTTAGGCCCAAACCCCTCTCTTTAGGCCCAAACCCCTCCCTTCAGGCCCAAATCCTCTCTTTAGGCCCCAAACCCCTCTCTTTAGGGCTCAAACCCCACTTTTTCCGGCCCAAACCCTTCTGCTTTTTAAGCCCCACACCCTCTCTTTAAGGCCCAAACCCTTCTTCTCCTTAGGCCCCAAACCCCTCTCTTTAGGCCCCAAACCCTTCTTTTTCAGGCCCAAAACCCTCTCTTCAGGCCCCAAACCCCTCTCTTTAGGCCCCATACCTTTCTCTTCAGGCCCCAAACCCCTCTCTTTAGGGCCCCAAACCCTCTCTTTAGGGCCCAAACCCTTCTCTTTGAGACCCAAACCCTGCTCTTTGGGGCCCAAATCCTCCTTAGGGCCCAAAACCCTCTTTTTAGGGCCCAAACCCTTCTCTTTCAGGCCGCAAACCCCTCTCTTTAGGGCCCAGACCCTCTCTTTAGGCCCCAAGCCCTTCTCTTCAGGGCCTAAGCCCCGGTCTGTAGGCTCCAAGCGTGGATTGTTCAGAGGATGAGCGCAGGGATGTTTTAGGGAGGTCCCAGCTGAGTGGCAGCTAGCAAATGTGACGCCTATCCAAAAGAAGGGGCAGAAGGAGGGTCCAGGGAGCTGCAGGCCTGTCAGTCTGCTCTTGGTGCCAGGGCAGCTCATGGAGCAGATTATGAAATGGCCTGTTCTCTAAATAAAGGCGTTGACCTTTCAGTACTGGTGTTTTAACCCAAAATGAGGCTCTAGGTACTTTGTGTTAGGCCCTGGGAGTTCAACAGGAGGGGTTGAACAGTTGGATGCCTTGTGCCATAAAAGGAGGGTTTCAGACCAAAACATTAGGCTTTTGGCCCTCAGGCCCAAAACATCAAGCTCTGACACTGTAGCTCTGGCTAGAGCTCGGGAAGAAAAAGCGGGTTTATGGCTTTGGGAAGAAGGGGCAGGTCACTCACGAGGACTTCACCAGCATGTGAACTTTCGCTTTTAGAGTCCAGAGCCTCATTTTCAGTTTCCAAAGCCTCAAAGCTAGGGCTCAAATCCTCATTTGCTCAGTCCAAAGCCTGATGTTTAGGACACAAAGCCTCATTCTTTGACCCCACAGCCCATTTTGGAGCGTCCAAAGCTCCAGTTTCAGGATTCAAAGCCTCATTTTCAGTGTCCAGAGCCTCCACTGAGAATCCAAGCTCAGTGTTATGCTCACAGCTTCATTTTAGAGTCTGAAGTCTCATTTTTGTTATCCAAATCCTCAATTTAGGCACCAG
The DNA here is from genome assembly GCF_047663525.1 of Anas platyrhynchos. Classification (NCBI taxonomy): domain Eukaryota; kingdom Metazoa; phylum Chordata; class Aves; order Anseriformes; family Anatidae; genus Anas; species Anas platyrhynchos. The sequence goes on from NC_092625.1 coordinate 3,961,756, forward strand.
AGTGTCATCTGTTTGTAACTAAAGCCTCATTTTTAGGGGCCAGAGCCATGTTTTCTTTACTTAAAGTCATGTTTTTAGGGCCTAGATGCTCATTTGATAAGTCCAAAGCTTCAATATTAAGGCTAAAACCATCAATCGGCCAGTACAAAGCCTCATTTTACTGTCTAAAGACTCATTTTCAGGGTCAAGACCAACATTAGCATCCAAAGCCTGTTCTATTTTTCCAAACTTCCATTTTTAGCACACAAAGTCTCATATATGTGAACCAAAACCTCATGTGCATGTTCAAAGCCCCAGCTTTTTATGTCCAAAACATCATTATTTTTTTGAACCCAATCACTTTATTATCCAAAGTCTCATTTTTAGACTCAAAAGCCTCATCTGTACACCCGAAATCCTATCCTTAGGACCTGAGACCCCATTTTCGCAGCCCAAAGGTTCTTTTATCATCTAAAGCTTCACTTTGGGGGTCAAAAGCCCTACTTTTGGTCTCAAATGGTAAGTTTTCAGACCAAAGCAATGTTTTGAACCATAGAATCACTGGAATGATCCCTACCCTGCTCCAGCCTCCTTTGAGGCAGTGGCAGGGAGATGCTGTAGATTCACATTTGAGTCCTTGCTGGGTGCTGTCTCCTTGTAGGAAGGCAGAGTTTGGGGGGCAGTGGGGCTGTTGGGAGCCCCCTTGGTGCTGCTCGATGGAGTGGCTGCGTTCCCTGCAGCCCTTAGACACAAGTCCCCCCTTTTGCAGCGTTGTCCCCCCTTCTGCTGACACGCAGACACAGCAGGCCACGTCTCCTGTCAGCGTGGGGAAGGCCTAACAAAGCAGGAGGCTGCTCGTGGCCGGAGGGGAGAGGGTTTGTTTGCAGCTTTGGAGGCGTGTTGGGAAGAGAAGGGCTTTTTGGGTGGGCCTGGCAGAGCCCAGGAGCAAAAAACACTGCTGGTGGTTCCAGTACTGATGCCTGGGGGCCAGCACCAGTGACCGGCCTCCAGCTGGATTTAACCCCATTCACCACGACTCTTTGGGCCCAGTTTTTAACCCAACAAAGCGTACACCCGTCCAGGCCTCGAGCTGCCAGTTTCTCCAGGAGAATGCTGTGGAAATGGGGTCAAAAGCCCAAGTGAAGGTTAGGTATTTCCTAGCAGACATGTGGTGAGTTCCAGTCCCCCAGACCTCAGTGGTTTCACCGTGATAGAAGGAGCTCTGTACACACGGGACCAGACCGCTGAGTTGGCTGCAGTATTCGTGCTCCTCCCAAAACCAGTCCTCCCCATCATACAGCAACCCCACATCAAGTGAGGTGGCCCAAAACAGCGAGGTATGGCCGTGTTACTGTGCCCGTAGGTATGCTATTTACTCCTTGACCAGCTTAAAGGTTGCACGTGGAGATCCACAGAAGGACAGAGCCACCCAAAGCACACTTCTCCACCCACCATCGCGCCCTCTTCTATTAACAGGACGCAACATTAAGGTCGTCAGAGGTTATCTGAGAAAGATCCAGGGGCCTCGAAACTTCTTGATCCATGATTACAGAAGGCCTGGTATGGACTGGGAGGTACTGGCGCCTAACGACCCACATCTCCCTGGTCAGCAGAGCAGTGGCCGTGTCACAATAGAGCAGTGGCTGTGTCACAATAGAGCGGTGGCCGTGTCACAATAGAGCGGTGGCCGTGTCACAATGGCATGACACAGCCTGGCTAGAGTATAAAAGGGGACGTGGGCGCGGGCTCCTGCACTCTGGATCGTTCAGAGGACGAGTGCAGAGATGAGCCTGAACGCGACCTCTGCCAAGGAGAGGAAACCCTCCTGCATTAAGTCATCCCGGGTAGAGCTGTGGGACGGCATGCAGCGCAGGTGCCTGATGCCCAACATCACCGCCAAAGGTACGGGTACCACAGGAGTAGTGTTGGCAACCACATTTGGGGCTTTCCTTGGGCGAGACCCAGTGGCGGAGCCATCCCGGGGTGTCTCCGCTGGGGCTTTTCATCTGCCACCGAACCCCGGCTCTGGGGATGCTGCTGGAGCTGTGGGACCACCAGACCCAGCGTGAGCAGGCACCAAACATCGGGTCTCGGGGTGCTGCTGGAGGTGTGGGACCACCAGACACACTGTGACCAGGTTTTCCTTTGCTTTCCAGAGCAAACAGACGTCTGGAATGCGGTGGCCAACTACGTGCTGCAGCAGCTCCTGCAATACAAGGTGGGTCGGCGCCGAGTCCAACTTCTCTGCTTGGCTTCTCCAAGTCAGGGGAGTCCCCACAGCTCGGGGCCACGGGCTGTAGTGACCCTTCCCCTCCCCGGAAAGCAGGGAACTCACCCCAAAAGTCCCCACCGAGGGGCTGACAGGCACCACGCAGGCACGGTATCCCTTGTGGTAGGTGGTGTGGTGTCTCAGGGCCGATCCCAGTCATTGGAGGCCCCTGGGTCCCCTCAGGCTGCTTCTGCCTTGACTGCAGCAGAGCGTTTTCAGAAGGGCAAGGGGAGGGAAAGGACTGGAATGGGGCCACCTCCAGCTCTTCCTCCGGCCTGTCCTCACCCTTTGGCCCTTCCCTTCCACTCGCAGGGTGTCCGAATCCCCACTCTGGGCTCCTTCGATATAATCCAGAAACGGATCCAAGCTGGGGACAAGGCGATGATTTTCCAGTGGCCGGTGTTTCACCTGGCCACGAACCTCATAAACACACACCACCTTGAGGACAGCAACGGCAGCCTGCCAGGTAAGGTGCTGGATGAAACCTTGCTGGCTGCACGGCCGGGGCATGTGGGGCATGGCCTGCGTGCTCAAAAGCCAAGCCACGGAGCCAGCCCAAAGCTGGGGCATTTGGGGGGATGGCTGCAACAAGCAGCACGTGGGGGAGATGCATGAAAGGCTGCCGGGTGCCTAACAACATCCATCCCGTGTGGTTTTCCAGCCCACAAGAAGCTGGAGCCCCTGAGACGTGCCGAGGTGGCGGCGGACGCCTGCGTGTCCTGGCAGAAAGCTGAGAGCTGCATGCGAGGCACCATGGCCCTCATCTCCCAGTGCCTGCGGGAGGGGGAGAACGTCGCCCTCGTCCTGAGGGACCTGGGCGTGCTCCTCATAGAAGGCACCAGGGTGGAGATGAAATTCTACTACGACGTCCTGGAGATGCTGTGTGGCAAGGAGGACCTTCAGAATGCCGTTTTGAAGGTGAGGGGCTTTGTTTTGCTCCAGGCAATCCGAAAGCATGTCGGAATGGCTCAGGCCAGGCCAAAGGGACGGTCCTGCCCGCTCTGGGATCTTGGGATCCCCCCCACCAGGGATATTCTCCCACCTCTGTTCTCCCCCCTGCAGGTCCCGCAGCTGATGGACACCGTGGTGTCCCGGCTGGCAGTCATAGCCTCCCTGACATCCTCTGGCCGTGTCGTCATCTTCCCCGAGTAAGTATATTTGCAAAGTCGGCTGCTCAGTGCAGCTGCTCAGCTCCTTTTTGGTACCATTTGGCCAAAAGCAGCCTCTATGGAATGTGAAAACGTGCCCATGAGCAGGCGACGACAGAGAGCAGAAAGGGCAGCTCGTGCCGAATGTCACACCAGGGTCCTCTCCTTGCGTGCAGGTTTGCAGTGGAGTTGGTGCCCAAATCGTCATACAGGAAATCATCCAAGGCCCCAGAGAAACTCCCTGGGAAGGAGAAAAAGAAGAAGGACGGGGTCTTGCCACCTCTCAGCCAGGGCAAGAAAGGTAAAGCAGCGGCCGGCTCCTTCCCGTGGCACGGGTGGCCCAGTTTTGGGATCCAGTGGGCTCATGCCCTGGTGTGGGTGCTCCCAAGGCTCCAGCCTGCCCCAAAACTCTGCCCGCCAGCTGGGCACAGCCTGTTGTCCCCACATCTTTCTTGGTGGCTTCCCCAAAACTGAGCCCTGGGATGGGAAGTGGCCACAGTGCCTGTGCATGGGGAAGGCAGGAGGATGGGGATCCTAGACCCTATGCACCCCCCTGGGACCGATGTCGGCAGCAGCAGCACCCCACTTCTGACCATGTCCGTCCTTTCCAGCCTCAGGGGGATTGCTCGACATGCCTTTCACCGTGCGCGCGAGTATCCCGAAACACGAGCTCCAAAGGCTGAAGGAAACAGCACAGGAGGACAAGAAGGAATCTGGGATCAGGTGAGGCCGGAGGCTCACGGTTGTCTTCTTCGCAGCAGGGAGCCCCTCGCCCAGCCCAAACACTGCGGGCTGGGGGTGCCCCGCAGTGCTGAAAGCAGCACCTGGAGGGGTGGATGGGGTGGTGGTATGCAAGCAGGGTCACGTTTTCAGGGTGCAGGATGCGGCCCCAGTGCCATCGTGTGCTCATGCAGTCTTTTTTGATGTTTTTTCAGCCAGCTGCCAGCAATCCCAGGGCTGCCTCCTGTCAAGAACCAGCCTTTGGCCAGCCAAGACCAGGACAAACTCACAGCCAGAAATGGAACACGAGGGATGGACCGAGTGTGGGCAGCGACAACTCCGGGGCTCACTGGAGAAGAGCGAGGAGTGGACACAGTCCTCCATGCTGGTGGACTGCCAAAGATTCCAACAAAGACAAGCTCCAAGAAGCTGCCTTTCTCTTTGAGACCTCCAGCTGCAAAGAGACTCCCTACAATCGTCGTATCATCACCGAGTTCTGAGGAGAGCCTGCCCCGGAGGCCTCGCTATAACACCTCCCTGCTGTTGCCCACCCTGGACGGTACATCCAAGACGTTGGTGTCCGAACCGTCAAGAGCAAGGCGCCTGGGAGAGGACAGACCCCCCACACAAGCTGAGATCTTGGAACTATGGAAGCAGTATCTCAAAAAGTAAAACCCAAAAATGATTGACGTGCATGTCCAAGTTTATTTCCAGCACTACACAGCACAGACATGTCAGAAATGGACATGAAGAGAGAGGAGAAAACCTCCTTGCTGGTTTTAGTAGCAGTTTCCATGTCTGAGCAGAGATCAAAGGCTGTTGGAGCCGAGATGAGAAAGATTCAGGACACAGCTGCAGGTACGTGCTGCGCAGCTGAAGCACGCTCGGGCAGGACGGAGCTCTGGGGCATCCAGCAGGAGCTGGTTCCCAACCCACGGCACAGGGATCACTCTCCAGGTGCCCAGGTCCAGGCTGTTATGCCAGGGAGCAGAAAGAGAGAGGCCAGAGGCCGTGGGACATGCTGCCCTCTCTCCAGCGGGAGAGGGAAGTTGGCTGGGGAGAGGTGGAGATGCTGGCAGCTGGGCGATCCCTGCAGCTCTCAGCAGGGCTCTCGTGTTCAGTTTGGAGGCTGCTGGTGGTTGAGGTCCGGAGGTTGCTTGCTTTTTGCACATTAGCAAAACAAAGACACCAAACCAAACCAAAAACCATAGTGCTGGCAAGTTTGCTCTATTTGTTTTGCTCCCAGATTGCTTTAATTTTTATTTTCATTTTCCCCAAAGAGCTATTTTAATTGGGACATGACAAGGCAGCGCTTATAAACAAGGATTTGCACCCGGCTGACTTGGGGCAGGCGGCTGCAGATGCTGAAGGGGCAGGAATGGGACTTGTGCCGTGCGGTTTGTTATTTATTTCACCCTGCGAGGGATAATTAATTAGAGTTAATTTTCGTCACAGCGGTCCTTGTGGTGTCATTCCATATTTGTGCTCGCAGCAGTGCTGATGGCACACTGCTGCTTTGGCTACCTCATTTTAGGGTCCAAAACATCCTTTTAAGGGCTTCCACCCTGTGTTTTAGAGTCTAATATCTCCTGTTTAGGGCCCAAACCCTTCTGTTTAGGTCCCAGAGCCTCAGTTTTTGGGGCTGTATTTCCACGGTAAGCCCCAAGCCCTCCTTCAAGGAGATACGGCCTCATTTTTGGGTGTAGTGAGACTTCTGAGGGAGCAAAGGCTAGTTGGCAGACCCTAAACCTCATTTCAGGGCCCCAAAGCACCATTTTGGGGTCCATACCCCATTTCTGGGGATCAGAGCTTTGGTTTGGCATTTCAGAGCTTCCCGTTGAGCATCCACAGCTTCATTTTTAAGGGCTCCAACCCTCAGTTCTAGGACCCAAAACCTCCTTTTAGGGTCCAGCACCCATCTTAAGGGTCCAAGCATCCAAAGTTTGGGGGTCTGCATTGGGGTGATGTGGCAAGGGGGTGGCAGCAGGGGGCAACCCCAGTGTGAAGGATGAATGGGGGGTGGTGGGAAATCTCCTTTGCACCACTTGTGTTTATTTTTTAAATTCCTTCTTCCTCTTTCATTTGCTTATTGAACATTTTTAACCTTGACCCATAACTTTTGTCAGTTCTGCTCTTTCTAGTCTCTTTTCTCATGGCAAGCATCGTGTGGGGCTTAGCTGCCAGCCAGGTCAGCCCACCACTGCTCCTCAGACTCTTCTCTAATCCTTGCAGCTGGCCAGAAACCCCAGATATTGATCTCTGTAAGCTTTTATTTGATTCATTTATCCTTCATCTCATCCTAGCCTGCAGCCCAGCTCATCTCCTCCTTTCTCCTCTCTTAGGACCCATGAGAACTTGCCTTCTCAAACCCTTAAACACTCCAGCAGCCCCATTTCTGTAAATTCAAGATACTGCTTCCTAGTGCTGATATCAGTCAATTGCTTGGCAATCATCAAATCACTTTAACAGAAGAAATAATCTCATCCAACATATGTTGTATGTAGCTAAAAGATAAGTTGCTTTTTGTAGATTTTTTTTCCAAAGGAAGCCTCAGCAGCACATGAATTTTCTTCAGATTCGTTGCAGTTGATACATAATTTTTATTTTTATTATTTTCAATTAAACCAGCAACCAAAAATCATCTCTCATTTCCAAAACCAAGGCCTTTCAATCTGTATTTAAAAATAATCCTCCAGATTTGATGTCATTTCTGCCTCTAGGACTTACTGGAGTCCAGCGGGTGACTGTGGCAGCTGTGTTGCTCTTCAAGAGACCTGGGCAGGCTGAAATCAATTTGGGCAATTGATTTGCTTTTTTTTCAGCTTGAATTTGAATGAATCCCCTAGCACAATTAAGGGTTAGGAACTCAAACATCAAAAAAGGGTGCTAAGGCCTGGTTTTGAAGGAACAAGTGCCATCAGTGCTTAAGAGGCTGGTCACTGGGTGAAGGTGTTTAGCCTTTGTGATAAAAAATTTGTCCCTGGGTTGGTCCTGGGCAGACATATGATGACACCTGAAGATGGGACATCTTGTTCATTGCCTAAAGTGGTAAATTTAGGTCATTTGAGATTATAGTTTAGGCATTTGGGGCTAGTGACCCATGCTGGCTTAGTAGCCCTCACAAATTCAACATCTGAACGTACCTGGGGATACGAGTCTGCATCGAGAAACATGGAACCAAGTAGCAGAGTGTGTAGAAGAAACCGAGCAATACAGATGGCTAAATTTGTCTGAGTGATGGTGTGTGAACACAAAGCTGACGGTGGGTGGGTAAATGGACAGATGGATGGTGGAGAAGGAGTGGTTGCTCATTAGGATGTTAAATTTCTGGTGGTCGCCCTATGGAGAGGGAGAAAACCTTGCACTAGGCAGGTGGAGTAGCTAGGAGAACAGATAGCCAAGCCCAGAACCCATCTCTGGATGGGATTGGGATTTCCCAAGGGAAATTTTCACAAAACACAAGAAATGGAGGATCAGGATCATGACCTGCAGTTGCCATGCCCTCTCCAGTGTCTGCAAAGGGACTGTGGCATAGTGCACTTGGTTTGCTCCGTGATCCATCCAGACTTTCCACACCACGGAACCATGAATATGTAGTGCTGGGGAGTGGCTGCCTTCTCAGCTGATTCCCCAAAGGGGCAGGACTTCATAGGGCCCGAAATATAAGCTGGTTGGGCGCCCATCTTTTTTTCTCCAAGACGGTTTTGGTCACGATGATGCAATACTTTCTCGCACAGCTGCTGTGTAAGTGGCTTATTTTCTTCCTTTTTTTGCAGTCTCCTGTGACTTGTCCTATCATCTCAAAGCCTTCAATACCCGTCTCTTACAGCTTTCCTCCAGGTGCTCCCACTTGCTGTATCCTCTGCTGGTAAGAACAATTTTACCTGTTGTGAGATGCGCTCCAACTAAACTGACTCTTTGGCAGTGGGGTGGAGTTGGATTGCATTTTGTGAAACAGAGAGGAAAGGGATGTGTCACTTTCCTTTTCCCCTTTGAAAATTCCCTCCCGTCCTCTAAATCCTTACCTTTCTTTCCCAGACCCCCTGCCAGTCCCTGTGCTCTCCACAGACCCCAGTTATGATGTCTACTACGAAGGGGAACGCGTTGCTTTCATATGCACGGCTCCGACGATGAAGAGCGTAGATGGATTTCGGTTCTTCAATCGAAGTGGGGACCAAGTCTACAAACGTACTTCCTACTCTCACACAATTGCCTGGTTCCAGCTCACAGCTGCAAAAGCGTCTGCCATGGAGTACACGTGCATGTACTGGGTGAAGGATGCTGGACGAGAAATTCTTTCCAATAGGAGCCTTCCTCTTTCAATCAACGTTCAGGGTACGTGGGTCTTGTGTTGCCTCTAGATGATGTTGCTTCGAGTCTCTGCCTTCTCACAAGCTCCTTTTGTGCTCCTGGGTTTCTCTGAGCAGTCAGGAATAGGGTAGCCTAACAGCTCTGTCACCTCCAAGGGGTCTCACAGCGCTGAGCCTCCCCAAGCCTTTCCTTACGGTTTGGGGTGCATCACGTGCCTTCCTCTTTAGTCGTGTGAGTACTTATTTTCTGCACTTTGGTGAATACAAAGAAACTGAGTTGCTCAGAATTCTTATCTCTGAGGTCTGTGGGTCTGTGCTTCTCTTCTCATAGTTCAAGACATGTAGAAAAAAGAGTGATGAATGACTCACACAAGAGCTGATCGTTAGTAAAAAGTTCTGTATTTGTCCCAGTAATATTCTAGAGAATTAACTTGTCTACTCCCTTTGTCAAATCTGAAGCATGACATTGGAAAAAATAATGGGTTTTGTGCACAAATCCTTATGTCAATAGGTAGCAGGTTTTGTTTGCTCTCCCCCCCAGATGCTCCAGTGGCCCCGGTTTTGTCCCTGGATCCTCAGCAGCCAGTCTACAGATACGGGAACAATGTCAAGCTCCTCTGCACCGTCCCCTTTTCTTCATTCTACATCAGGGAATTCCAGTACTATGGAGACTTTGGACTTGCAATCTCCATCCCAGTTGTGAAACTGCAAAACTACAGCTACAACCTGCAAATCACAGGAAGGGAGGTCTCCGGGTCTTACAGTTGTGCCTATTTTGTATTTAAGTCTGGACGTGCTGTTCGCTCCGAGAGCAGCCCCTGGGTCAATGTCTATGTGAAACGTGAGTTTTCCATCCCTTCCACACTAAAACCTCTAATAACTACTGACCTATCATTGGGTAATTTATTCTGTGTGTGCCTGCCTATGAATTCATTCGTGTCATCTGTCTCTGTGTCCATCACTAAATGAGCTTATTGCCACGTCTAACCATGCTCTCATCAACAACAAATACAAGAAATACTGGGGAAAAAAATCTCAGTGAAAAGAGTCTCATCACCTTACATGGCTTTTCTGATGAGACCGTGGCTTTCTAGGACCTCCTTATAGACCTTCTTTCTTTTATCCTCCATCCCTCCAAGATCTGGGTAGCTATAGGTGGGCTTGCTCGTTGTAAGAGTCTTCATGGTAAAGTCACCACTGGTTCCTTCCCAGGCCAGATAATCGGCTGGGTTCGAGAGATCCTTGTTGGTGGCTCGTTCTTTACCATCAATGGCCTCATCTTTTTCTTCTCCCACCGCCTCAAGAAGAAAAGAGGTAAATATTTAATTTTTATTGCACCACACTAATTCTTTTGATCCCGGGACTTCATTTTCTTTGCCAAAAAAAAATAAAAATCCTTCATTTTGAGTGTTACTTTACCTTCCTTTCTGGGGAGGGTGTTCTGGACAGAGCTTGAACAGGATCACTGCTCACCCTCCTCTCTTGTTTGAACCCCAAACTGATTTCCCTTAGAGGTCCAAGAATACAGAGAAGCAATTTTTGATGCTGTTACTTCCCTCATTTACAGATCTGGAAGAAGGATTCAGGATGGACTAACAAGATGAGTTAGAAGAAGAACCCTTAAAGGTTTTACTCTGTTTTGCCAAGGCAATCCGTTCCGTTGGGCCCTGCCTGATTCCTCATTGTCTGCCTCAGTGTCCTGAAGAGACAGAAGCAGTGAACTGGAAGTACCTGACTACTCCTCTCCTCTGTGCACAACCCCATGCCTTGAGTCTTACCAATTAAAGCTGGTTGTTGTATTTAGGTCTTGTGTGTTTCATGGGAAGGTGTTTCTTTCCATCCTCCTTCCTGAAGTGTGTGTATTTGTGTGTGCTTGTGCACAGCCTCGGGGTCATGGCAGAGAAAATCTCTGGGTTTTAGGGTTGTGACTATTTTGCATTTCAGTCTAGACGTGCTGTTGGCTCAGAGAAGAGCCTCTGGGTTGATTTGTGCATCTGCTCTATCCCACACCTAACCCACAATTAAACCTGGTTTTTGCTTGCCTCTGAAATTCAGCCTCATTTCTGAATTTTCACAGCACCTCCTCTGTGGATGAGCGTGGTGTTAACCAGGCCTGCCCCGTGGGGCTGAGTTTCCCTTCCTCCAAGAAGACACAAGGCACTGTCCCCTGGGCATTGCCTTGCTGCTTTGACCTCAGCCATCGCTCACAAGGATGCAGTCGGCTGTTGCTTCTTCCAGGCAACCCCGTGGCACCTCCTCGAGGTCTTCCCAGCCCCAGGAGGTGATCGAGGAGTCCTTTTGGCCAAGGCGAGGAGGAGCAGGGTATTTCTGTGTGAATACTTAAGGTTTGCCCACGCAAAGTCAAGTGAGCCAGGTGAGAACCCCAAACTCCTCGAGGAGCAGCAGATCTTAACCCATGGATCCAGCTGGCAAAGGAATGATTTGGATATATAAGAGCTTTTTCTTTTCCACCTTATTTCAGGAGGGCTTCAGGAAAAGGGGAGCTGTGGGCTCCCAAGCTTCCACTCCACGCCAGGCTTCAAAGACACGGTGGCCAAAGAAAGATTTTTCTTCAGCATCTCCCACTGCCATAGCTGCAAACCAAGGCAAGACAAAACCTTGCAGAAAGGACCTGCTGAACTTACCACGAAGGCAGCAGTCAGTTTGCCCTGTGCTTGGAGTCACTCTGACCATCCGTCCTGATTTCACCTGGGATTGAGTTAATTTTCCTCCCAGTAGCTGGAACAGCGCTTGGGATCTGGCATCGCTGGGTGGGTAGTGAGCAATTGCACTGTGCATCACTTGCTTCCTATATTCCTTTATCATTATTATTTTTTCCCTTCCTTTTTGCCCTTTTAAACTGTCTTTATCTCAAACCAAAAGCTATTATTTTTTTTTCCTTTATTTTGTTTTTTTCTGTTCTGTCCTCCGTCCCTCTGTGGTGGGAGGGAAGTGAGCGAACAGCTGTGTGGTGCTGGGTTAAGCCACAACACTAATCCTTAAAAAGTTTTATCTTGTATCACTCTGCTTCTGTCTCTTTCCTGACAGCCTCGGCTAGCTAGAGACTTAGCACGCTCCATCTGTGTCACTGGACAATGCCCTGTTCTTAATTTAATTTAATTTAATTTAATTTAATTTTATTTATTTTATTTTATTTCATTTCATTTTCTTCTCTTCTCTTCTCTTCTCTTCTCTTCTCTTCTCTTCTCTTCTCTTCTCTTCTCTTCTCTTCTCTTCTCTTCTCTTCTCTTATTATTTTAATTTATTTTTTATTTTTTTATTTTAAACCATTCCTGCAGCTGGGGAAGGCGAAGCTGGGATTTAACCCTGTGATGTCCCCTGAGCTCAGCCTGGGGAAACACAAGTGTTAGAGAGCAGCACTAGAGCCCGGTGAGTTCTCATCTTCCTCTGAGTTATTATTATGTGTGGGGGTGATGATGATATGGGGGAGATGATGAGGGTGTTATGGGGGAGATGAGGATGCTACGGGGGAGATGAGGATGTTATGGGGGAGATGAGGATGTTATGGGGGAGATGAGGATGTTATGGGGGAGATGACAATGCCATCAGCTCAGGCACAACAGCATGCTGCTACACGTTAAAACTCTGCTTGATTTCAAATCTCCCTCTTTACAAATGCTGCTAATTTTTGGCCTTCCAGCTATTCCAGTGTGCGGTGGAACGCTGCACGGCGTGAGGAAACAACGTCCTAGCTGCTGCTTGAGGTTATCATGGGGGGACCCAGGTTGGAGCAGTTTGCTCCTGACGGATGGGAAGAAGATTTCCATGGGAAGAAGAGCCCCCACAGGATCAGTTTGGTAAGGAGGCATCCCCTGAGAGGGACCCCACGTTGGAGGCGATGATGACGTGCTCTGCGCTGACCACAGCAGGTGATGAAGTTTTCTGTGATAACCACAGCCCCAATTCCCCATTCCCCTGAGCTACTCGGGGTGAAGAAGTAGAAGTGGGTGCTGGGGAAGTGGGGAGGGTGTTTTCAGTTTGCTTTTTTTACTTTCACAGTACTCCATTCTGTTGCAATCAGTTACACTGATCTCCCTACGCTGAGTCTGTTCTGCCCGTAATGATGATTGTTGAGTGATTTCCCTGTTCTTATCTCAACCCTTGAGCCCTTTTTCATTGTATTTTCTCCCCCTTCCCCCTTGAGGAGGAGCGAGAGAAGGGTTGTGATGGCCTTTGGCTGCCTGTTGGTGTGAAACCACAGCAGAAGGTGCAGAAGACCTGTTCCCTCGACCTTACAGTTCTTGCTTATGTCCCAGAGGTCTGACCTCAGTTCGAGGACTGTGAGTGTTAGTCACAAGTAGCTCTGTCTTTGAGGAACTGGAATTAACCTATCTGGTTTCAAGCTTTAAATGCAGATTAAAAAAAAAATAAAAAAATAAAAAAAATAAATTGTGCAAAAGCTTGTTGTGCAGCTAGGGGCTGGCACAGGATGGAGTTGTGGGACTTTTGTGGGACTTAGAGCTGATTTCTTATCTCTCGTCCACCCTGAGAAAAAACAGAAGTCGCAGTGCAAGAAAACTTCTGGTTTTCATTACTGTTCTTCTTCTGTGTTGTTTTTGTTGTTTTTTTTAAAAGTGTCAGAGGGCTGGAGTTTGTGCTGATGCAAGCAACACAACAGCCTGTTCTCTGCCAGCAAATTAATGAGTCATACAGGGAGAGAGCTCTGTATCAAGGCAGCTCCTGCAAGCTGAGTTTACCCATCCCTCAAATGTCTGATCCAGTATGCGTGCACCAAGTGGTCCCAAGGACAGGGATTTCTGCTCTGATCCCTGGTGAACAAGGCTATCTTCCTATAAATTGTATGCCTAACTTCCTTCCCAGGCCTTTCTGCACTCTCTGAACACACAAAAAGAATGATGAGCTCACTGTGCACACTCTCTCCTCCTGATTTGTCGTTTTCTGATCCAAGGGGAACAGAAATGTGGACATTTGGACCTGTACCTGCAGCTTCAGCATCACAGAGCCAAAGGGTGGTGGACCACACACGTGCACCAACACCATAATCAGTGGGTTCAGAGCAGTCTGGTCTGTGAAGAGCAAAGCCATCAGGATTACAGGTAAGCTACGCATCAGTAGGGCTCTCTCTCCACTGTCCTGGACAGCTCTGTTCTTCCATCTCACCTCTCTCTATCCACAGATACTTTCCTCCAGGTCTCAGGCCTTCCATTAACCTGAATTTAACGAAGCACAATGACAGCAGCATTCATTTTTCTTGAAAAACCTTGTTCTGAGGTCACCAGGCTTAGTTCTCTTTACAGATGCTTTTCAAGACCTAGATATGTGTCATTGAAACCTAGGTGGTTAAAAGAGGAAGGAAGAACAGAACCCTAAAGGTATCTATTTGCTTTTCTTTTTCACCATCCAGTCCCACGCTTGGTCTGAACATTTTGTCTGGAGTCACAGGGGAGGGCTGCCACCTCTTCCTCTTCCACAGCTCCTGTAAACAAGGCAGTGATTGTTTCACTTCTGCAGGGAAGATCCTGAGACCACCATCGCTCAGCACTAATGACCCAGCACTGTAGGAAAATGGCATGGGGACCTGTACCTGTGGCTACAGAGGAGATAAGTGGAGGTGCAGTGGATTTGGTCCTTCCTCAGCAGTGTTGTGAAGGGTAACTTCCAGCTTTTCCCCTCGAGGGCCTCCTTTTGCTTTCCTGGGAGTGGATACTACTCCAACGGTGATAAGTGGAGGCCACCCCTTACATCTCACCTGCATTCCCTTAAAATGCTTCCTATTGTGGAAAATAAATGGTCAAGGCCATCACCGTGTTTCATCCCTGCTCCTGTCTCCCCAGTGCAGGACAATTTCAGTCACCCTCCTCATCCTCAGGGTCTTCCTAAGCCAACACTCACAGACTGGTTGAAGTTTGAAGGGTCCTCTGGAGGTCATCTTGTCCACCCCCCTGCATGGAACAAGAGCAAGGGATCTTGCTCCTCTTGCTCCGCTTGTCACCTATCATGAGGAAAATGTCCAAGGCAGGAGACAGTAGATAAAAGCCACCTTCTGTCCCCCAACCTAAGGAATTGATGAGGTAGACTACGGTTCGTGGGGCAAAGAGAGTGCCCAAAGGAAGGACTGAGAGCACATAGGGAGAAATGCCATCTAAAAACATGATGACAACACAGAAAAACACAGAATTAGGGTGTAGTTCCCTCACGATTCTCGGATGTGGTTCGTGGCTTCCATTTATTTCTGCAGCACTTCCTCTTCCTCCCCCCGTGAGCCCCAGGCTCAAGTCAGACCGATGGAGAGAGCAGCACGGAGCAACCAGACAGCGCGTCCCGCTCCCGGGCAGCCCAGCTCAGAGCCCTCAGCACCCCCTGGACCGCACTGACATGATTGCCCCCCGCCTCGTGATCTTCCTCAGTGAGTCCCCATGTGTCCACTTTGCCTTTTCTCTTCTCTTCTCTTTTCTCTTCTCTTCTCTTCTCTTCTCTTCTCTTCTCTTCTCTTCTCTTCTCTTCTCTTCTCTTCTCTTCTCTTCTCTTCTCTTCTCTTCTCTTCTCTTCTCTTCTCTTCTCTTCTCTTCTCTTCTCTTCTCTTCTCTTCTCTTCTCTTCTCTTCTCTTCTCTTCTCTTCTCTTCTCTTCTCTTCTCTTCTCTTCTCTTCTCTTCTCTTCTCTTCTCTTTTTCTCTTCTCTCTCCTTCCTCCTTTTCTCTCTTTTATTCACCTCACTTTTCTTTTCCCTTTCTTTTGCCTCTAGACCTTCTTCTCCTTTATATCCTTTCCAGCTTCTTTCATTTTCTGCCCTCATCTTTTATTTTTTCCTCTTTTCTGACTTTCAATCCAATCTTGTTTCCTTTCTTTCACCTCCCTCTATATACCAGTCTTCCTTTCCTTCTCCCCCCTATACTTTATTCCCTTCCCTTCCCTTCCCTTCCCTTCCCTTCCCTTCCCTTCCCTTCCCTTCCCTTCCCTTCCCTTCCCTTCCCTTCCCTTCCCTTCCCTTCCCTTCCCTTCCCTTCCCTTCCCTTCCCTTCCCTTCCCTTCCCTTCCCTTCCCTTCCCTTCCCTTCCCTTCCCTTCCCTTCCCTTCCCTTCCCTTCCCTTCCCTTCCCTTCCCTTCCCTTCCCTTCCCTTCCCTTCCCTTCCCCTCCCCTATTAGATGTCCCCACCATGTAATTCCCATTCCTCACTTTGCTCTCACACTCAGACCTTCTCCCCTCTTCTCTTCCAGCCACCGTGCATCTCGTGCCCTGCCAGATGGTCTCCAAGGAAGGTAACTCCTCTGGGGTCTCCTTAAACAGGGGCTGAGCTGCTGGGGGCACGGCTGGATTTGGGGTCCCACAGGCGTGACTTTCTGGGGGACCCTCAGCCTCATTCCCCCTCCCCATAAGAGCCCAGTGGTGAAATTGGGTGCTGGGGCTTTTTCTTTATCTCACTTTGTTGAAGTCCTGCCTCGTGTCAGCACCCTGCTGATGAGTGGAAACCCCTCGAGACCCAACCCCTTCCCGGCCCTCTCCTTCCCACACCTGCTCCTCCCAGTTTGGGTGTGGGACGATGGTATTTTGGTAGGGTTTGGTGGAGGCCAAACGCTTTTTTCCAATGACTGCTGCGGAGGAGCATCAGCGATGGGTTTTACCCTTCTCCCTTAGCCTTTTCAACCCCCCTTCCCCATTTCCTATTTTCATAAATTACCAAGTTGCAGAAAAAAAATAATAATAATTTGCTTGAAAGGACATGAAGGACATTATGGCTGGCATGACAAAGCTGCCCAGGGTGTGGGAAGGGTTTTTGCAGTCTCCTTTCTTTCATCACTTCCCTCAGCAGGATGCAACCTTGTGCTGAATCACAAGGAGATAAAATGAGTCATAGCCCAGAGACATTTCTGCTTTATGAGGTCCCCTCTGTGCTTTATTGTATTCCTTGAAATGCAAGCCAGTTTCTTTTATTTGCGTGGAGTTAGTCCCTCCTGCCTCTGCTCCTTGCACCTCACCTCTGTCCCCCCTGCCTGTTTCCCTCTCTATCCACCAGCCGCAGTCCCTGCCCCGACCCTCTGGGTGCTGCAGGGACAGAAGGAATATTTCTTCGGAGATGTTGTCACGCTGGTGTGCACCACTCCCCGCAACATCACTGGGAGGCTGATGTACCAAATTTTTGGCGACGGTGGCTGGGCAAATTCAGGATTTAGCTCGACGAATAACTACACGTTTGAGTTCGTCCTCTCCCGAATGCAAAACAGGGGGCCACATCTCTGCAGATATTCCATCGGGCAAGGTCCGAAGCAGCTCACATCCCCAACCAGTGCAGAACTGGTGATCAAGATTGGAGGTGAGCTGTGTGATTTCTTTATCTTGCTCTCTGCTTTATCGCTCCTCTCTGAGAACTGTTCAGATGCCCAAACGTGGGGATCAGCTACAGCTCCTCACCTGGAAGTCTCCCAATAGGACTGGTGGGCTTTGTGGTTTAACCCAGCCCATCCCCCAAATCTGGAGACCTGTTTGTGCTGTCCTTATTGCTATGTCTCCATTTATTCCTCCCCTTTTACGTCTCCATTTATTCCTCCCCTTTTACGTCTCCATTTATTCCTCCCCTTTTCTCAGACCACCCTCCCCAGCCCCTGCTGATGGTGGAGTCCCCGCAGGGAGAGGTGATGGCAGGAGAACTCCTAAGCATCATCTGTAAGGCCCCTGGAAATGTCACCATACGGAGGTTTCACTTCTACAGGGATGGCCAAGAGGTCCTCCCTGTGGCAGAAGGCTCCGAGGACAATGCAGCAGATCATGGGGGCAGTTTAAGGACTTCCATGGTCCTGCAATTCCCACGTGCTGGTCCCCAACACAATGGAAACTTTACCTGCAAGTATGAGGAAAAAAAGCCTGAGAGGTGGATCCCCTCCTTCACAAGCCAAGCCGTGTCTATCAGTGTAAATCCCCCAAAGAAAGGTGAGCTGGCCATCCATCCACTCACCTAATGATCTGTCACTCCATCCATCCATCCACCCATCCATCCAGTTACCAACCCATTAAACTCTCCCTCTCTCCATCTGTCCATCCGTCTGTCCCTCCCTCTCTCCACTTTTCCCTGAAACTATTCAATTTCAGTCCCTGTACATTCCTCTCCAAACTAGCTGATTCTTGCACCAGGCAGCTGCTCTATCCATCCTTCCACCCATGACGTAGCCCCCCCAGCCTTTCACCCACCTCTCCCTCCCTCTCAGCCCTTCCATCACCCCAACCACTCCAAACAAGTATCAAGCATCCCTCTGTCCACCCTTATGGCTCAGCAGCCTCTCCTTGGCCTCCTGAGCCATCGTTCTGAATTTTCTGAGTGCCTCCTGCAGAGCCAAGCAAGCGGGGAAGGTATTTGGGTGTTTGGCACTCAGGACCTGAGCAGAATGCCTGGAGAAGGACGGGTAGGGAAAGGGAAAGAGAGAGGGTGGCAGAACGATGCTCACATCCTCCCCGAGCATGCATGAACTGTGTCTGCATCTCCTAACCTGTCCTCCCTCTTGCAGGCAAGAGCTGCTTCTTTCTTCTACGGCTCCTGGTTGTGGGTGGCTGCTTCCTCACCATCAACAGCCTCATCCTCCTCTTCTTCTGGGCCCGGGGGAGAAGCAAAGGTACACCCTGAGCTGAGAGGGGAATTGCCCCACTTTCGGGCTCCCCACCACCCACCTCACTCCTTCCCGCAGATGCTTCGTTTCTGTGTGGAGCCAGCCCTGCTGGGATCTCCCAGCTGGACGCCAGATCCCCATACACCCTTCAGGAGGATAATAAGTACGAGGAACACTAAGGAGAGGAAGGTGCTGTGGGCGATTCCACCCCCTAAAGATGCTCCCTGCTGAAGACATCCCAAAAGACTGGTGTGCAGCCAAACGAGTGCTCAGCTGTGGGAAAAGAAAGCAAGAATCGGTTCCTGGGAGGACGAAAGAAGTAGAAAAGGGACATTTCACGTGGTAAAGGGGAGGGAGGAGACACCAGCGTTGTTGGGAAGGGTGGTTGTGAAAGAGAAAATGAAGGAAGACCAGGAATAAAAATGGAAATTGTGAGAAAAAAAAAAAAATAAGAGTGATAAAGGGTGAGAAAAGAAATGGAGAGAAAAAATGAAATGGAGTGAAAAAATGAAAGCATGGACAGAGGCTGAGACAGAGTGAGAGAGGGATGGGGAAGAAAAGGGATGCCAGGAGCATCCAGGAGGGCACAACAGTGGGAAGAGCAGGTTGGAGAGGCGAAGGAGAAGAAAAAAGGTGGAAGGAGAGTCCCCAAAGCAGCACGAGCCCTCGTGTGTGTCATTAACTGGATGGCCACCACTGTCACCTCGCCTGGGTTGTCCCGGTGTGTTAGGGCATCCAGGGAGGGGTGGGAGAGCTGCTGCAGGTGGGGTGGGTGACTGGGGGCTCTGGCGTTTGGGATTTTGGAGGGGAATGTCCCATATCCCATATATGTGGGAGCTGTGGGGCTGCAGTAGGAGGATGCTGGAAATGCAGAGACTGGGAACCAGAAAATGTGGGGGTGGCATTTGAGCCCCTGGGGGTGGCATATGGGGAACCAGGGGGATATTGGGGTGGGGCATTAAGGAGTGAATGGTGGATATTTGGGGCATGTGTGGGGCTGTGGGATATGAGGCTGGAGGAACCACTCTCTCCTGTCCTCTGCAGCCTTATCTCCACCTCGCAGCCTTCCTTCCACTCCAGCCTCTTTCTGCCATGCCTTCAGCCCTTGGCAGCCAGCAGTGGATGAGGAAGCATCGATAGAGGGCAGGGAGCGTGCTGCCCGTAACCCATGGGTTTTGTGTATTTGTCCCAAACCCATCGCTTGGCTTTGGCAGTTTCTCTCCTCCTTCCTTCCCTTTCTCCCTCTTGGGAAGATGGAAAGGGACTGATGAGAAGTGGCTGATGGAGTCGCCGAGCCTCTCTCCATCGTATTTGAAAAGTCCTGGCAGTCGGATGAGTCCCTGGTGACTGGAAAAAAAAAAAAAAAGGAAACATCACTCCTTTTTTAAAAAAGGGTAGAAAGGAGGACCTGGGGAACTACAGACGGGCGAGCCTCGCCTCTGTGCCCGGCAAGATCATGGAAAATCCTCCTGGAAGCAATGCCAAGGCACATGCAGGACAAAGAGGTGATCCAAGACAGCCAAGTCTGAAGATGACACCAAGCTGTGCAGTGCCTGCACCAGAAGGAAGGGATGACCCCCAAAGGGCCCTGGACAAGCTGGAGATTTGGGCCCACGTGAACCTAATGGGGTTCAACGAGGCCAAGGGTCTGGTGGGTGAAAAGCTCGACATGAGCCAGCAGCGAGTGCTCAAAGTGCCGAGGTCCAGGCTTCCTTTGCTCCACCCCATCCGTGCTTTCTCCTAATTACCCAGCGCCAACCACAACTAATTAGGAGGGAGGAGGCTTCCCTTAAACTCCGTTGGGTGTTGGGGCACTGTTTGAGGGCTGCTTGCAGGCTGGGGGCCCTTCCCCAAATTTCTTCCAGCCCTCCCAAACCCTTCTGTCTGTCCCTGCATGCCCTTCCTCTGCCTGTCCCCAGATCCTCTGCCCACCCCACAAAGCCCCCTCCTTTCTCCAACCCCTTGCACCCCCAGGACATACATCTCCTAGCTCAGGGGCTTTGCCTGTCTCCTCCAGGGATTTTCCCCTGGTTCCCCTCCCTCTGGCAGTTGCTCAGAACACTTGGTGTGACCTCCCTTCGTCACAGCTCAGCAGGAAACCCTTGAATGAGAAGGAGTCAGCAAAACTGCAGCAGGAAAAGAAACTGAACTCTGTTATGGTAATTGATGTGCATAATTTGCGTAACAATTGCTTGCTTTACGAGTTTGTGTCTGCATGTGCTTCATCTGGGGCTTTGCCTGTGGGATACGACCCCTGGACCTGCAGTGGTCCTTGTCCTCCAAGGTGGGCTGATGTGGCTCCCCCCCCCCATCCCCAACAGGGCTAGGGGAGAGAATCGTATGGGCAAAAAAATAACCTTTTTTTTTTTTTAGATAAACTCACGGGTTGTATAAAGGCCGTTTAATAAGTGAAGCAAAGCTGTGCACACAAGCAAAGCCACCGAATTTTGTTCCTTCTCTGCTTCTGATGGTAGACAGATGTCCAGCCACTCCTTGGGATGCTTGGGTGCTCTCTTCACATTTCTACAATCTCTGGGGTTTTGCAGCTACATCTTAGGGACGTGGTTTGCAGGTACACTTGGCATGGCTAGGTTAACGATTTGACTTGATCTTGGAGGTCTTTTCCAACCCAAATGATTCTATGATTTCTATCATTCTATGATTTCTATGATTTTTATGATTCTATGATTCTATTTCGATGATTCTGGTATTTCTACATTTCTATGATTTCTACGATTCTTTGATTCCTGTGGT
Organism: Anas platyrhynchos; assembly: GCF_047663525.1. Taxonomy (NCBI): domain Eukaryota; kingdom Metazoa; phylum Chordata; class Aves; order Anseriformes; family Anatidae; genus Anas; species Anas platyrhynchos. Next base: position 3,982,513 of record NC_092625.1, read on the forward strand.
GATGGCTTCAAGGATGCAAGAGGAGCAGAGCAAGTGATGCCTTGGGCTGAGCCTCTGCTGCTGAGCTGGGCTCCTGGGACACAGGGAGCTTATGGCAAGCAAGCAGAGCTGCAGAGAGTGCCACCCCACCACCTTCTTACCCTGCTTATTCCTCTTGGAGAGGCTATAACCACCCACTGCAGCACACCAGTGTCCTGGTTTCAGCTGGGATAGAGCTAGCTTTCTTCCTAGCAGCTGCCCTATGTTAGGGCAGCAGAGGAAAGAGGGTGTGGAGTTCGTTTCTAGGGCAGAGAGTTAAATTCAGGAAGGAAGCATGGGGCTGGGACTTGTTAGCGGGCTGGGGAGCATTAGGAGGTCTTTGAGAAAAAAAATGGGCAAGTAGTGCAGAGCTCACAAGCTATGGCAAATCCCCAGAAGACTCCCCCAGCAATAAAGATGTCTTTGCTCATCTATGACTGTTGTCTTTGCTACTAGCAGGCAAAAGGGGACATGCTTCTCCAAAGACTTGCAGCCTCCTTGCCTCTTTCCAGTGTAATCCAGTTTCAGAGCGCATCCCTTCATGGCTTCATCATCAGTGGTGGCCCTCAGGGAAGCCACTAACGTGGAGGTTTGTGCCTGCCTTCTTCAGAGGCTTCTTCAATCTTCCTTCAGCAGCTGCAGTTCAGGAACTTGGCACCAGAGAGTGCATGAAAATGCACAATGCCTTAACAAGATAACCTCTGCATACCTTAGCCTCGTTCTGCTCTTGTGGGGTTGATTAGAGAGAAACCAGGACTATAGTCTAACTGAGAAGATTTCCAAAACAAAGAACAAGAAGTTTTCTTCTATTTTCCTTTTTCTTTATTTTTTTTTCCACTTAGGGAATATGCAATCTCAAGCATCTCCAATTCCTAGTGATCCAGAGTGTTACATGATGAAATCTGAATATGTAGATCTTTTTTTTGTCAGACACTGGATACACTGGATAGGCAGTCTTCACCCCAGCCCCCCCATCTGCCATTTCTCTTATCAGTCACCGGGGATTTCCATCAGTCCTGTTAAAATCACAGCTTTTCCCACCCAAGGCTGCCACTGGATGTTTCTGCACCAATTTCCACCTGCTTTGTTTGTGGCACTGCCTGCACACAGACACAGGGTTCCTCTGCCTTACCAGAACAAAATGAAGGGAAAAAAATATAATAAAAAGAGATTTGATTACAAAATAAAATGCATTGCTCAGCTCTCTGTTAAGTCCAAGATGCCTCTACTGAAGTCCATTTTCAGCCATGCCCCACCTCAGTGGAAAATCTCCAGTGAGAAGTACAGAAAAGGACAGACAGGAGGGCAGGTAAGGAGCTGGCTGCAGAGGCATCAGACAGTAACAATAAGAACAGCAATAACAATAAGATAATTACCAGCAATAATTATCACATTATATTATACTACAATATATTATTATATTACAAATATTAGACAAATATTTAAATATTATAATATGATAGATAATAATTACCAGCAATAGCAATAAGAACAAAAATAATAACAATAAGAAGTATAATAATAAGACGAATCAAGCAAAGGACAGCAATCAGATACTAAGATTTGTCACAGACATTTGTCAAGAGAGGTAGGATGTTTATTGCCCTTGAGAAATGTCCATGAAACCACTTTCTTTATACGATTCTTGATCTCCTTATTTCTCATGCTGTAGATGAGAGGATTTCACAGAAGAACTGGTCCACAGCATTGCCTGGGCAGAGAGGAAGAGAAAACATTTTGTCTGTGTGCAGGAGGGCATTGATGAACCCATAGCCCCAGGCAGCTGCTGCCACGGTGGCACAGGCTCTATCCTTGATAGAGATGGCCCTGGTGTCCCACAGGGCATTGGCCATGGCTTTGGGGACAGTGGTGGAGATGCAGCCCAGGTCGAGGAGGGCGAGGATGAGGAGGAAGAAGTACATGGGGGTGTGCAGGCGGTGGTGGCAGGCTACGGCGCTGAGGATGAGGCCCAGGAGGGCAGCCAGGGAGATGCTGCAGGGCCAGGAGGTCACCACACCTCTCCGAGACACCGTCAGGGCTGCAAGGTCACAACACCTCTGGGTGATGCTGGGCCGTGAGGTCCTGACACCCCATTGTGATGCTGGGCCGGGCCACAGGCACTGCTGCGCAGCGGTCCTGACGGCAGCACTAGCTGCAGCTGCAGCGGTGGTGGTGGAAGCATGGTGCAAGTGTGGGGAGCCACGGCCCGTGCCTGCCTCTTCTTCCTCCTCCTGGTGGCCCTGTGTGCCCGGGGTGCCCAGGCTGCGCCATGGCAACCACCGGGAGCAGGTGGGTGGACAGGGCCGGGGCCAACACCAAAGCCTGGGCGGCATGGTGCTGGATGGAGGGGCCGGGGCTGGGCTCGGGCTAGCAGCAGGGCCGGGCGGGCACCGCGGGCAGGGGGCAGGCAGGAGGCAGAAGCCGCGCAGGGTGGCACGGTGGGGCCGTGGCTGCTGAGGGGTCTTTTCCTGCCGGGGGGGCCGGGAGCGGCGCTGAGGCCGAGAAGCCTCAGCCCCCTCAGTCAATGCACAGCATGCCATGGGAACTTCTCTCATCTCTGCTTGCTTTTAGATTATGACAACAAGCTCGGTTCGCCTGGTTTGGATCCTGCTTTGGAGCCTCAAGAGGATCCCCGAGGTGAGTTGTGAGTGGGCTTCCTTGAAGGAAGATGGCTACTGTGCTGTAATAGTTTACTGAGGGTCTTCCAAGTGGGTTTGTGCCTTGAGGGGGCTTGCACAAATGAGCCCTGAGTATTTCTGCACTTGGAGAGATGCCACCCCTGCCCCTCTCCACAGAGAGGGGAGAACCCAGGCTTTTCTTCCTATTTGGGCCACGTCATTGCCTGACCGCTTTTGCCAGTGCCTCCCAGTCACTGAGGAGGAGGCAGGCCCCGAGAGGCAAGGGAAGCTCCCCTTCCCTGTGTCTGATCCCACTTGTGCCCACAGGCAGTGTTGGTGAAGTGCCTCCGTGGAATCCTGTTCCTGAGCCTGCCAGCATGGGTCCCACAGGTGGTAAGTTGTCAGTGTTCATTCCCTTGCTATTTGCTAACGCTTTGTTGAGCTAGCTCAGCAAGGGTTCAGCTGCTCACTGGCCAGCGGGCTGCTCCAGGACAAACATGGGTGATCATTTTTCCTGGGGTCTGCAGGCTCCCCCTGCGCGGGGGTTCCTTTGTGCCCAGCAGGTATCTTCCCGTAAGAAAGACCTGAGGGGCCACATCTTTGTCGGCGTGGTCCCTGCGGGGCATTGTGCACGGCCTCGAGAGAGGATTTGGGAGCAGCTCAGCAGGCCCCTTTGTGGCTTTGGAAATCTGGGCTCGTGCCTGGGTCCCTCATCATTGCCTGAGCCCCCTCCAGTCGCTGCAGCTCACTAAGGACGAGGTAGATCACACCATGCGAGGCCAATGTTTCTCTTCTGTGTTTGATTGCAGCAGTTCTCGCAGGCACTGGCTACTCGACACCTCAGCTTGATGTGGTCCACGGGCCTCAGGGCAATCCAACAGGTAAGTCAGCGCAAGGAAGGAGCATCGAGGTGCTGCAGAGCCCAAATGTCAGCCAGGCATCCCTGCAGGATGATGCAGGTTGTGCCCTGTCCAGGCACGACCCCTGGTATGCTCTCCTTCTGAGCTACTGATGTAGGTGTTGATGTGACAGAAACTTCTCACGGGTCTTTGCTTGCAGAAGTGTCCCCAGGGAGGGCTTTACCAGACCCTCGGCTGTTTCCTGCGTTGAAGCCCAGCTGGTCTCGCAGGGGTGGGTAGTCATTTCACTGACTTCACACACTATGCCCAGTTCTCCAAATTGCACTGGTGCCAAAGTGAACTTGCTGCTTTCTGTTCAGGTCCTCTTAGAAGAAAGGGAAAAGCTGATTTAAGAAAAGCTTCCCCAGCGTCCTCTGACATCATAGAGGATATCGTAAAGGAGTTAGCGAAGGCAGCACCTGGTGGGTATATTTCACTCTGTCTTTTGAGAAGCACTACCTTCCAGAGACACCATCCTGGAAAGGAGGAGCCGTTCCTTATACTCACACTGTCCTGCTTTCTTTCTAAAGGGATAGCCAGAGAGACAGTGCCCAAGGAGGTACTCTGGAAATTAAACAGTCGCACGCTGCCACTCTCTGGCAAGAGAGCAAAGGCAACGCAGGCAACTGCCATGCCAGGTAAAGGCTGTTTCTTGGCCATCCGCTGTCACCAACCAGAACCAGCATGCGCGTGCAGGGTCTTGCCCGGGTACCCGCTCTTGCACCTCATGGCAGCAGCCAAACCCATGTGAAGCCCATGGAGCAGACGCTGGGAAACGGGACCCCTCCTGTGAACTGAGGCCCCCAGTGATGCCCTGAGCCAGTGCGGATGGGGCACTGCCTCACTGCCCCTCCTGAATTACCAGGAGTGCACAGGACACAGCAATGTCCACAATTGTTCTTCCAGGCGTGGATGAGAACAAGGCGAAAACCACAGAGCCCCCAAACTACCGCCGGTACTGCATAGAAGGGGCTGCAGCGTTCTTGGTTCCCCTCCTGCTTGGCACAGTTGCCTGCTGTGTGCTGATCCGGCGTTGGAGGCAGAAAAATCGGTGAGTTGTTGTTCCCGCACTCCCTCTCCTCACCTCCTCCCAAATTCTTTGCCTTGAAGAGGGGCAGTCAGTGTGTCACAGCCACACCTGCGTGCTGTCAGCGTGCGTGTCTTCAGCACAGACAGGGCTTGTGTGTTTAATTACACATCCCAAAGAGCGGATGGGCAGCACCTCACCGAACAGTGAGCCCAGGCTGCCACCTTGTTGGGCCAGGGCCAGGGCCAGGCAGGGAGCTGAGTGCTGGTCCTTGCCAGGCGCTCTGGGGAAGGGCAGACGGTGGCTTTTGGGGCTTGGCCATGCTGAGCCCAGCTTTGCAAGCCTGTCTCTGCGGGGGCCAGGTCTTCTTCCTGGGACAGCACGTGCAGAGCAGGCAGGTGAGGATGGCCGGCGAGGCGCTGGGGAGGAGACGAGGTTGTGGAGGGGATCCGAGTCCCATCCGAGGGCACGGGTTGTCCCAAATTCTGCACAGAGCACTGCGTGCCCGCAGCTCACGTACAGCTGGGTGCCTGCACCCCGCTGCCTCGCACCCGCCTGGCACCGCAGCCGCAGCACGGCCTCAGCAATTCCTGTCCCCGCAGGCGCCTCGCCGCAGCCCAGGCAGCCCAGAGCTCCTTGAGGCCATCCAGGAGGCCTGAGCACCGTGAGAGGCCTGAGAGCCAGGCCCGACGCCAGCAGCCACCAGCAGTGCCTGGAAGGCCTGCCCGCCTGCCACCAGCCCGGCCTCCGCGGCCCCCACGGCCCCCACAACAGTGGAAGGCACGCGACAGGCCCAGCGCCCCCCAGGCCTCATGGGCACGGACACCGCCCCCACGGCCCCCACCACCCTCCTTCAAGGGCTGGGGGACGCCCCCCCGCGGTGCAGCCTGGGGCAATTACTGAGCCCCAGGCTGTACCCTCAATAAATATTGAATAGGACAGCACAGCAGTCCGGCTCTTCTGTACAGCAATACCCAGGGACCCACAGCAGGACTTTGATGGAGAAGTACCCCTGAGGGTCCTCGGTGCTGGGGGTCAGCCAGCCTGTGCCCACCATGCAGGGAACGCAGGGGAAGGGAGCTGGGGAGCAGCACAGCAGGAGCAGGCAGAAGGGCTGTGAGCGCGCCACTGACCCTGCACAGCGCTCAGCCGAGAACCCCCCTGTTCAAACTGGCTGTGCCACAGCCACACACAGGCCCGGGCCCTTCCTGATCCTGTTCCTCCCCACAGCCAGCCCTCCTCAGGTCCTGACACTGCCCGGATGGCCCATTTGGGCCAGGGTGCCCCATGCCAACGCTCCCACGGCTCAGCTCTCCTCAAGGGGCACACGGAGATGTACCCAGCTCTTTGCAGTCAGGGCTGGGATTGCCACATGCTGGCACGAGGGACTGCAACCAGAGGGGAGACCCAAGGCGCTGCCAGCACCATTTGCAAATCCTCACTTGAGGGTGGCCCTCTCCTCCCGTGGGGCTCCTTTGCGGAGCAGCATGACAGCAGGCTGTGGGAGAGAGTGCTGAGAGCTCGGCTCGAGCTCCGGAGTTGCGGAGTTATACAACCCCACCCGCAACAGGACTCTGCGCCTTCTCTCTCTCCAACCCCTAACCCTAATTAAGGACCCCCCCCCCCCATAGCCATTATGACCCCCCCAAGCCATTAAGGACCCTCCCTGGGCTTCCCCAAATTCCCTCCCCCCCTCGGGATATTAACCCTAACCCTAATTACACTCATCATCAAGCCTCCCATCGGAAGCCCTGGGTAGACCTGCTGTCCGAACATCTCACACCGTCTGGGTAGACCTGCTGTCCGAGCCACGTCAACCATTCAGGTAGACCTGCTGTCGGAACCACACCTCCCATCTCCCAACTGGGTAGACCGGCTGGCCTAACATCGCCCATCTGGGTAGACCTGATGTCCGAGCCACCACCACCATCTGGGTAGACTTGCTGTCCTAACATCTCCCACTTGGGTAGGCCTGCTGTCCAAACCACGCCTGATCTCCCACCCTGGTAGACCTGCTGTCCTAACATCGCTCATCTGGGTAGACCTGCTGTCCGAACCACCTGTCTCCCAACTGGGTAGACCTGCTGTCCTAACATCTCCCATCTGGGTAGACCTGATGTCCGAACCACCACAACCATCTGGGTAGACCTGCTGTCCTAACATCTCCAACATGGGTAGACCTGCTGTCCGAACACCATCTCCCTGCTGGGTAGACCTGCTGTCCGAACCACACCTCCAATCTCCCGTCCGGGTAGACCTGCTGTCCGAACAACATCCTGGACGGGCCGTTCCCTCCCCCTCCCCTTCCCCTCCCCTCCCCCTCCCCCCCCCGTTTGCCCATTTTCCCCTTTTCTCCCACCATTTCGCCGCTCTCACCACAGCTCCCCGACGCCACGAACACTCCCCGTCTTGCACACGGCCTCCACACACCATTTCGGAAGACCCCGACACAGAGCCTGCACATCAGCACGCCCCTTTCTGCCTTTGCAAATCGGGGCTCCTGCCTAGGTCCCTCATCATTGCCTGAGCCCCCTCCAGTTGCTGCAGCTCACTAAGGACGACGTACATCGCACCATGTCAGGCCAATCTTTCTCTTCTCTGCTTCATTGCAGCTCTTCTCATAGGCTCTGCCTAGCCAACACCTCAGCCTCATGTGGACCACGAGTCTCAGCCCAATCCAACAGCTAAGTCAGCGCAAGGAAGGAGCATCCAGGTGCTGCAGAGCCCAAATCTCAGACAGGCATCCCTGCAGGATGATGCAGGTTGTGCCCTGTCCAGGCACGACCCCTGGTATGCTCTCCTTCTGAGCTACTGATGTAGGTGTTGATGTGACAGAAACTTCTCACGGGTCTTTGCTTGCAGAAGTGTCCCCAGGGAGGGCTTTACCAGACCCTCGGCTGCTTCCTGCACTGGAGCCCAGCTGGTCTCCCAGGGGTGGGTAGTCATTCCACTGACTTCACACACTATGCCCAGTTCTCCAAATTGCACTGGTGCCAAAATGAACTTGCTGCTTTCTGTTCAGGTCCTCTAAGAATAAAGGGAAAAGCTGAATTACGAAAATCTTCCCCAACATCTCCTGACATCATAGAGGATATCGTAAAGGAGTTACAGGAGGCAGCACCTGGTGGGTATATTTCACTCTGTCTTTTGAGAAGCACTACCTTCCAGAGACACCATCCTCGAAAGGAGGAGCAGTTCCTTATAATCAGTGTCCTGCTTTCTTTCTAAAGGGATGGTTAGAGAGACTGTGCCGAAGGAGGTGCTTTGGAAATTAAGCGGTCGCACGCTGCCGCTCTCTGGCAAAGGAACAAAGGCAATGCGGGCAACTGCCACACCAGGTAAAGGCTGTTTCTTGGCCATAGAGCTACTGATGTAGGTGTTGATGTGACACAAAGTTCTCACGGGTCTTTGCTTGCGGAAGTGTCCCCAGGGAGGGCTTTACCAGACCCTCAGCTGCTTCCTGCACTGGAGCCCAGCTGGTCTCCCAGGGGTGGGTAGTCATTCCACTGACTTCACACACTATGCCCTGGTTCTCCAAATTGCACTGGTGCCAAAGTGCTCTTGCTGCTTTCTGTTCAGGTCCTCTAAGAGCAAAGGATAAAGCTGGAAGAATAACACCTTCCCCAGCGTCCTCTGACATCGTAGAGGAAATCATAAAGGAGTTAGCGAAGGCAGCACCTGGTGGGTATATTTCACTCTGTCTTTTGAGAAGCACTACCTTCCAGAGACACCATCCTGGAAAGGAGGAGCCGTTCCTTATACTCACACTGTCCTGCTTTCTTTCTAAAGGGATGGCCAGAGAGACAGTACCGAAGGAAGTACTTTGGAAATTAAACGGCCGCACGCTGCCGCTCTCTGGGAAAGGGGCAGAGGCAACGCAGGCAACTGCCACACCAGGTAAAGGCTGTTTCTTGGCCATCCGCTGTCACCAACCAGAACCAGCATGCGCGTGCAGGTTCTTGCCCTGGTACCCGCTCTTGCACCTCATGGCAGCAGCCAAACCCCAGAGTGTCAGTAGGCAGCAAGCGTTGCAGAGGAAGGCAGGAGTGGCTCCCTGGGGATGGCTGTCTGCCCTGGGCTGTGACAGCATGTGACAGCAGTGCAGCAGAGAGACGCTCACCAAGCTCTGTGGCTGTGGTTAGAGAGGGGTCACCTCCCAGCGCACCCCGCTCCCAGGGATTTTGGAACTTTGCTCTTGAGGGAATGAGGCCATCCGAAACCCATTGAGCAGATCCTGGGAAACAGGACCCCACCTGTTTTCTGCGGCCCAGGGTGATGCCCTGACCCAGTGCAGATGGGGCACATCATAGCCTGAGCCCCCTCCAGTTGCTGCAGCTCACTAAGGAGGAGGTAGATCACACCATGCCAGGCCAATGTTTCTCTTCTGTGCTTGATTGCAGCTGTTCTCATAGGCTCTGCCTATCCAACACCTCAGCCTCATGTGGACCACGAGTCTCAGCCCAATCCAACAGCTAAGTCAGCGCAAGGAAGGAGCATCCAGGTGCTGCAGAGCCCAAATGTCAGACAGGCATCCCTGCAGGATGATGCAGGTTGTGCCCTGTCCAGGCACGACCCCTGGTATGCTCTCCTTCTGAACTACTGATGTAGGTGTTGATGTGACAGAAACTTCTCACGGGTCTTTGCTTGCAGAAGTGTCCCCAGGGAGGGCTTTACCAGACCCTCGGCTGCTTCCTGCACTGGAGCCCAGCTGGTCTCCCAGGGGTGGGTAGTCATTCCACTGACTTCACACACTATGCCCGGGTTCTCCAAATTGCACTGGTGCCAAAATGAACTTGCTGCTTTCTGTTCAGGTCCTCTAAGAGCAAAGGATGAAGCTAGAAGAATAACACCTTCCCCAGCGTCCTCTGACATCGTAGAGGAAATCATAAAGGAGTTACAGGAGGCAGCACCTGGTGGGTATATTTCACTCTGTCTTTTGAGAAGCACTACCTTCCAGAGACACCATCCTCGAAAGGAGGAGCAGTTCCTTATAATCAGCGTCCTGCTTTCTTTCTAAAGGGATGGTTAGAGAGACTGTGCCGAAGGAGGTGCTTTGGAAATTAAGCGGTCGCACGCTGCCGCTCTCTGGCAAAGGAACAAAGGCAATGCGGGCAACTGCCACACCAGGTAAAGGCTGTTTCTTGGCCATAGAGCTACTGATGTAGGTGTTGATGTGACACAAAGTTCTCACGGGTCTTTGCTTGCGGAAGTGTCCCCAGGGAGGGCTTTACCAGACCCTCAGCTGCTTCCTGCACTGGAGCCCAGCTGGTCTCCCAGGGGTGGGTAGTCATTCCACTGACTTCACACACTATGCCCTGGTTCTCCAAATTGCACTGGTGCCAAAGTGCTCTTGCTGCTTTCTGTTCAGGTCCTCTAAGAGCAAAGGATAAAGCTGGAAGAATAACACCTTCCCCAGCGTCCTCTGACATCGTAGAGGAAATCATAAAGGAGTTAGCGAAGGCAGCACCTGGTGGGTATATTTCACTCTGTCTTTTGAGAAGCACTACCTTCCAGAGACACCATCCTGGAAAGGAGGAGCCGTTCCTTATACTCACACTGTCCTGCTTTCTTTCTAAAGGGATGGCCAGAGAGACAGTACCGAAGGAAGTACTTTGGAAATTAAACGGCCGCACGCTGCCGCTCTCTGGGAAAGGGGCAGAGGCAACGCAGGCAACTGCCACACCAGGTAAAGGCTGTTTCTTGGCCATCCGCTGTCACCAACCAGAACCAGCATGCGCGTGCAGGTTCTTGCCCTGGTACCCGCTCTTGCACCTCATGGCAGCAGCCAAACCCCAGAGTGTCAGTAGGCAGCAAGCGTTGCAGAGGAAGGCAGGAGTGGCTCCCTGGGGATGGCTGTCTGCCCTGGGCTGTGACAGCATGTGACAGCAGTGCAGCAGAGAGACGCTCACCAAGCTCTGTGGCTGTGGTTAGAGAGGGGTCACCTCCCAGCGCACCCCGCTCCCAGGGATTTTGGAACTTTGCTCTTGAGGGAATGAGGCCATCCGAAACCCATTGAGCAGATCCTGGGAAACAGGACCCCACCTGTTTTCTGCGGCCCAGGGTGATGCCCTGACCCAGTGCAGATGGGGCACATCATAGCCTGAGCCCCCTCCAGTTGCTGCAGCTCACTAAGGAGGAGGTAGATCACACCATGCCAGGCCAATGTTTCTCTTCTGTGCTTGATTGCAGCTGTTCTCATAGGCTCTGCCTATCCAACACCTCAGCCTCATGTGGACCACGAGTCTCAGCCCAATCCAACAGCTAAGTCAGCGCAAGGAAGGAGCATCCAGGTGCTGCAGAGCCCAAATGTCAGACAGGCATCCCTGCAGGATGATGCAGGTTGTGCCCTGTCCAGGCACGACCCCTGGTATGCTCTCCTTCTGAACTACTGATGTAGGTGTTGATGTGACAGAAACTTCTCACGGGTCTTTGCTTGCAGAAGTGTCCCCAGGGAGGGCTTTACCAGACCCTCGGCTGCTTCCTGCACTGGAGCCCAGCTGGTCTCCCAGGGGTGGGTAGTCATTCCACTGACTTCACACACTATGCCCGGGTTCTCCAAATTGCACTGGTGCCAAAATGAACTTGCTGCTTTCTGTTCAGGTCCTCTAAGAGCAAAGGATGAAGCTAGAAGAATAACACCTTCCCCAGCGTCCTCTGACATCGTAGAGGAAATCATAAAGGAGTTACAGGAGGCAGCACCTGGTGGGTATATTTCACTCTGTCTTTTGAGAAGCACTACCTTCCAGAGACACCATCCTCGAAAGGAGGAGCAGTTCCTTATAATCAGCGTCCTGCTTTCTTTCTAAAGGGATGGTTAGAGAGACTGTGCCGAAGGAGGTGCTTTGGAAATTAAGCGGTCGCACGCTGCCGCTCTCTGGCAAAGGAACAAAGGCAATGCGGGCAACTGCCACACCAGGTAAAGGCTGTTTCTTGGCCATAGAGCTACTGATGTAGGTGTTGATGTGACACAAAGTTCTCACGGGTCTTTGCTTGCGGAAGTGTCCCCACGGAGACCTTTGCCAGATCCTCAGCTGCTTCCTGCACTGGAGCCCAGCTGGTCTCCCAGGGGTGGGTAGTCATTCCACTGACTTCACACACTATGCCCGGGTTCTCCAAATTGCACTGGTGCCAAAGTGAACTTGCTGCTTTCTGTTCAGGTCCTCTAAGAGCAAAGGATGAAGCTAGAAGAATAAAACCTTCCCCAGCGTCGTCTCACATCTTAGAGAAAATCAGAAAGGAGTTAGAGAAGGCAGCACCTGGTGGGTATATTTCACTCTGTGCGCCACAAGTCTTGAGAAGCTGAGGTTCTAAATCCGTGTGTGGACGCACCGTAACCTGCACAGCAGGAAGGGATGGATCAGAACGGAGACACGCAGTTTCACACCTAGCAGGCACTGCTGAGCCCCAGAGATGGCCGAGCGCCCCTGCTGCCGCTTGTGGGTCCAGCCTGGTCCCAGGGTCAGCTGCTAGCCCAGCATTACCATTTGCTCTTGAGGGAACGAGGCCATGTGAAACCCATGGAGCAGACGCTGGGAAACGGGACCCCTCGCTCCGGTGTACTGCGGCCCAGAGTGATGCCCTGACCCAGTGCAGATGGGGCACCGCCTCACTGGCTCTCCTGTGCTCCTGAATTCCCGGTAGTGCACAGGACACAGCACTGTCCACAATTGTTCTTGCAGGCGTGGATGGGGAGAACAAGGCAAACACTGCAGAGCCCCCAAATTTCCAAAGTTACTGCATAGAAGGCGCTGCGGCATTCTTGGTTCCCCTCCTGCTTGGCACAGTTGCCTGCTGCGTGCTGATCCGGCGTTGGAGGCAGAAAAATCAGTGAGTTGTTGTTCCTACACTCCCTCTCTTTCTCCCCCGCTCCCAAATTCTTTTCCTTAACTTTGTTAACATGAGTATATGTCTGCTGCTAGCCAGGTAGCAGTTGTCTTTGGCGTATTGTGAAGTGAGCAGTTAGTTTTTGACCAGACTCTTCTGAACTTTCTGCTGTCTGCTGTTTTAGCTGGCCTCTAATTCCTGGGTATTCTGTTCTGGAGCCACTTTTTCTGTTGCTGGTCTTAGCTAAACGTGGTCCTTCCGCAGCAAGAGCAGAGCCAGGGACAGCCGTAGGCAAAGGGCCTTGCCTTGGAGAGTGACATCTAATGTGTCACAGCCGCACCTGAGCGCTGCCAGCGTGCGTGTCTTCAGCACAGACAGGGCTTGTGTGTTTAATTACACATCCCAAAGAGCGGATGGGCAGCACCTCACCGAACAGTGAGCCCAGGCTGCCACCTTGTTGGGCCAGGGCCAGGGCCAGGGCCAGGCAGGGAGCTGAGTGCTGGTCCTTGCCAGGCGCTCTGGGGAAGGGCAGACGGTGGCTTTTGCGGCCTGGCCATGCTGAGCCCAGCTTGGCACCCCTGTCTCTGCGGGGGACAGCACGTGCAGAGCAGGCAGGTGAGGATGGCCGGTGAGGCGCTGGGGAGGAGACGAGCCGGAGAATGTTGTGGAGGGGAGCAGAATCCCAGCCCAGGGCACATGGCGCCCCAAATTCTGCACAGAGCACTGCGTGCCCGCAGCTCACGTACAGCCGGGTGCCTGCACCCCGCTGCCTCGCACCCGCCTGGCACCGCAGCCGCAGCACGGCCTCAGCAATTCCTGTCCCCGCAGGCGCCTCGCCGCAGCCCAGGCAGCCCAGAGCTCCTTGAGGCCATCCAGGAGGCCTGAGCACCGTGAGAGGCCTGAGAGCCAGGCCCGACACCAGAGGCCACCAGCAGTGCCTGGAAGACCTGCCCGCCTGCCACCAGCCCGGCCTCCGCGGCCTCCGCGGCCCCCACGGCCCCCACGCCCTGCACAAACACAATGGAAGGCACGCGACGGGCCCAGCGCCCCCAAGTCTTCTTGGGCACATACACCGCCCCCACAGCCCCCACCACCCTCATTCAAGGGCTGGGGGAGGCCCCCCCGGGGTGCAGCCTGGGGCAATTACTCAGCCCCGGGCTGCAGCTTCAATAAATATCCAATAAGACAGCACAGCAGTCCGGCTCTTCTGTACAGCAATACCCGGGAACACGCAGCAGGACTCTGATGGAGAAGTACCCCTGAGGGTCCTCGGTGCTGGGGGTCAGCCAGCCTGTGCCCACCATGCAGGGAACGCAGGGGAAGGGAGCTGGGGAGCAGCACAGCAGGAGCAGAAAGACAGAGACCAGAGGCCGTGGGACATGCTGCCCTCTCTCCAGCGGGAGAGGGAAGTTGGCTGGGGAGAGGTGGAGATGCTGGCAGCTGGGCGATCCCTGCAGCTCTCAGCAGGGCTCTCGTGTTCAGTTTGGAGGCTGTTGCTGGTTGAGGTCCGGAGGTCGCTTGCTTTTTGCACATTAGCAAAACAAAGACACCAAACCAAACCAAAAACCATAGCACTGGCAAGTTTGCTCTACTTATTTTGCTCCCAGATTGCTTTAATTTTTATTTTCATTTTCCCCAAAGAGCTATTTTAATCGGGACATGACAAGGCAGTGCTTATAAACAAGGATTTGCACCCGGCTGACTTGGGGCAGGCGGCAGCAGATGCCAAAGGGGCAGGAATGGGACTTGTGCCGTGCAGTTTGTTATTTATTTCACCCTGCGAGGGATAATTAATTAGAGTTAATTTTCATCACAGCTGCCCTTGTGGTGCCATTCCGGATTTGCGCCCCGAGCAGTGCTGATGGCACACTGCTGCTTTGGCTGCTCTGAGCAGCGGTCGCACGGCACGCACCTAAAGCACCATTTTTAATGCCCCAAGCCCCTTTTGAGGGCACAAAGCCTTCGTTTTGGAACCCAAAGCCACATTGGATTGTCCACAACCCCATTGTAAGAGCCCAAAGCTTACTTTACAGGTCCAAACCCCAAACTGCTTTCAAGAGCCCAGTGCACTGGTTTTAAGATCAAAGCGTCTGTTTTACAATCTAAAACCTCCAGTTTGGATCCAGATCCTGCTTTTTATGGCCCAAAGACTAATTTTTTAGATCAGGGTTATTTCCAGTCTCCTATAGCTCATTTTGGGGTCCAAAACATCCTTTTAAGGGCTTCCACCCTCAGTTTTAGAGCCTCATGCCTCCCAAACCTTTCTCTGTGGGGCCCAAACCTTTCTCTTTAGGGCCCAAACCTTTCTCTTTAGGGCCCAAACCACTTTTTTAGGCTCTAAAGCCCTCTCCTTAGAGCCCAAGCCCTTCTCTTTGGGGCCCAACCCCCTCTCTTTAGGGACCAAACCCTGCCCTTTGGGGCCCAAATCCTTCTCCTTAGGGCCCAAACCCCTCTCTTTAGGGCCCAAACATTTTAGGGCCCAAACCCCTCTCTTTGGGGCCCAAACCCTTCTCTTTAGGGCTTAAGCCCCTCTCTTTAGGGCCCAAGCCCTTCTCTTTAGGGCACAAAGCCCTCTTTTTAGCTCCCAACCCTTCTCTTTAGGGCCCAGACCCTCTCTTTAGGCCCCAAACCCTTCTCTTTAGGGCCCAGACCCTCTCTTTAGGCCCCAAACCCCTCTCCTTAGCCCCCAGACCCTCTCTTTAGGCCCCGAGCCCTTCTCTTCAGGCCACAAACCCCTCTCTTTAGGGCCCAGACCCTCTCTTTAGGGCCCAGACCCTCTCTTTAGGCCCCAAACCCTCTCTTTGGGCCCCAAACCTCTCTCTTTAGGGCCCAGACCCTCTCTTTAGGCCCCAAACCCTCTCTTTAGGCCCCAAACCTCTCTCTTTAGGGCCCAGACCTACTCTTTAGGGCCCAGACCCTCTCTTTAGGGCCCAAATCCCTCTCTTTAGGGCCCAAAACCCTCTCTTTAGGGCCCAAACCCTTCTCTTTGAGACCCAAACCCTGCTCTTTGGGGCCCAAATCCTCCTTAGGGCCCAAACCCTCTCTTTAGGGCCCAAGCCCTTCTCTTTCAGGCCGCAAACCCCTCTCTTTAGGCCCCAAGCCCTTCTTCTTTTTTGAGCCCAAACCACTCCCTTTAGGGCCCAAGCCCTTCTCTTTCAGGCCACAAACCCCTCTCTTTAGGGCCCAGACCCCTCTCTTTAGGCCCCATACCTTTCTCTTCAGGTCCCAAACCCTTCTCTTTGAGACCCAAACCCTGCTCTTTGGGGCCCAGATCCTTCTCTTTAGGGCCCAAACCCCTATCTTTGAGGCCCAAACCCCTCTCTTTAGGGCCCAGACCCTCTTTAGGCCCCGAGCCCTTCTCTTCAGGCCGCAAACCCTCTCTTTAGGGCCCAGACCCTCTCTTTAGGGCCCAGACCCTCTCTTTAGGGCCCAAACCCTCTCTTTAGGCCCCAAAACTCTCTCTTTAGGGCCCAGACCCTCTCTTTAGGGCCCAGACCCTCTCTTTAGGGCCCAAATCCCTCTCTTTAGGGCCCAAAACCCTCTCTTTAGGGCCCAAACCCGTCTCTTTGAGACCCAAACCCTGCTCTTTGGGGCCCAGATCCTTCTCTTTAGGGCCCAAACCCCTATCTTTGAGGCCCAAACCCCTCTCTTTAGGGCCCAGACCCTTCTCTTACCCTCTTTAGGGTCCAAACTCTCTTCAGGGCCCAAACCCTCTTTAGGGCCCAAGCCCCTCCCTTCCGGGCCCATACCCCTCCCTTCATGGCACAAGCCCTTCTCCTTAGAGCTCAAAGCCTTCTTCTCCTTAGGGCCCAAACCCTTGTCTTTCAGGTCCAAGCCCCTCTCTTTAGGTCCCACCAGCAGTGCCTGGAAGACCTGCCCGCCTGCCACCAGCCCGGCCTCCGCGGCCCCCACGGCCCCCATGCCTGGCACAATAACATGGGAAGGCACAGGACGGGCCCAGCGCCCCCCAGGCCTCGTGGGCACATACACCGCCCCCACGGCCCCCACCCTCCTTCAAGGGCTGGGGGACGCCCCCCTGGGGTGCAGCCTGGGGCAGTTACTGAGCCCCAGGCTGTACCCTCAATAAATATTGAATAAGACAGCACAGCAGTCCGGCTTTTTTTGTCAGACACTGGATAGGCAGTCTTCACCCCAGCCCCCCCATCTGCCATTTCTCATCAGTCACCTGGGATTTCCATCAGTCCTGTTAAAATCACAGCTTTTCCCACCCAAGGCTGCCACTGGATGTTTCTGCACCAATTTCCACCTGCTTTGTTTGTGGCACTGCCTGCACACAGACACAGGGTTCCTCTGCCTTACCAGAACAAAAAGAAGGGAAAAAAATATAATAAAAAGAGATTTGATTACAAAATAAAATGCATTGCTCAGCTCTCTGTTAAGTCCTAGATGCCTCTACTGAAGTCCATTTTCAGCCATGCCCCACCTCAGTGGAAAATCTCCAGTGAGAAGTACAGGAAAGGACAGACAGGAGGGCAGGTAAGGAGCTGGCTGCAGAGGCATCAGGCAGTAACAATAAGAACAGCAATAACAATAAGATAATTACCAGCAATAATTATCACATTATATTATACTACAATATATTATTATATTACAAATATTAGACAAATATTTAAATATTATAATATGATAGATAATAAGCAGCAGTAGCAATAAGAACAAAAATAATAACAATAATAAGTATAATAATAAGACAAAACAAGCAAAGGACAGCAATCAGATACTAAGATTTGTCACAGACATTTGTCAAGAGAGGTAGGATGTTTATTGCCCTTGAGAAATGTCCATGAAACCACTTTCTTTATACGATTCTTGATCTCCTTATATGATCTTGATATCCTCATGCTGTAGATGAGAGGATTTCACAGAAGAACTGGTCCACAGCATTGCCTGGGCAGAGAGGAAGAGAAAACATTTTGTCTGTGTGCAGGAGGGCATTGATGAACCCATAGCCCCAGGCAGCTGCTGCCACGGTGGCACAGGCTCTATCCTTGATAGAGATGGCCCTGGTGTCCCACAGGGCATTGGCCATGGCTTTGGGGACAGTGGTGGAGATGCAGCCCAGGTCGAGGAGGGCGAGGATGAGGAGGAAGAAGTACATGGGGGTGTGCAGGCGGTGGTGGCAGGCTACGGCGCTGAGGATGAGGCCCAGGAGGGCAGCCAGGGAGATGCTGCAGGGCCAGGAGGTCACCACACCTCTCCGAGACACCGTCAGGGCTGCAAGGTCACAGCACCTCTGGGTGATGCTGGGCCGTGAGGTCCTGACACCCCATTGTGATGCTGGGCCGGGCCACAGGCACTGCTGCGCAGCGGTCCTGACGGCAGCACTAGCTGCAGCTGCAGCGGTGGTGGTGGAAGCATGGTGCGAGTGTGGGGAGCCACGGCCCGTGCCTGCCTCTTCTTCCTCCTCCTGGTGGCCCTGTGTGCCCGGGGTGCCCAGGCTGCGCCATGGCAACCACCGGGAGCAGGTGGGTGGACAGGGCCGGGGCCAACACCAAAGCCTGGGCGGCATGGTGCTGCGCGGCACGCATATTGATGGAGGGGCCGGGGCCGGGCTAGCAGCAGGGCCGGGCGGGCACCGCGGGCAGGAGGCAGGCAGGAGGCAGAAGCCGCGCAGGGTGGCACGGTGGGGCCGTGGCTGCTGAGGGGTCTTTTCCTGCCGGGGGGGCCGGGAGCGGCGCTGAGGCCGAGAAGCCTCAGCCCCCTCAGTCAATGCACAGCATGCCATGGGAACTTCTCTCATCTCTGCTTGCTTTTAGATTATGACCAGGTTGGTTCTCCATATCCAGCTTCTCAGCTGGATCCTGGTTTGGAGCCTCAGGAGGATCCCCGAGGTGAGTTGTGAGTGGGCTTCCTTGAAGGAAGATGGCTACTGTGCTGTAATAGTTTCCTGAGGGTCTTCCAAGTGGGTTTGTGCCTTGAGGGGGCTTGCACAAATGAGCCCTGAGTATTTCTGCACTTGGAGAGATGCCACCTCTGCCCCTCTCCACAGAGAGGGGAGAACCCAGGCTTTTCTTCCTATTTGGGCCACGTCATTGCCTGACCGCTTTTGCCAGTGCCTCCCAGTCACTGAGGAGGAGGCAGGCCCCGAGAGGCAAGGGAAGCTCCCCTTCCCTGTGTCTGATCCCACTTGTGCCCACAGGCAGTGTTGGTGAAGTGCCTCCGTGGAATCCTGCTCCTGAGCCTGCCAGCATGGGTCCCACAGGTGGTAAGTTGTCAGTGTTCATTCCCTTGCTGTTTGCTAACGCTTTGTTGAGCTAGCTCAGCAAGGGTTCAGCTGCTCACTGGCCAGCGGGCTGCTCCATGACAAACATGGGTGATCATTTTTCCTGGGGTCTGCAGGCTCCCCCTGCGCGGGGGTTCCTTTGTGCCCAGCAGGTATCTTCCCGTAAGAAAGACCTGAGGGGCCACATCTTTGTTGGCGTGGTCCCTGCGGGGCGTTGCGCACGGCCTCGAGAGAGGATTTGGGAGCAGCTCAGCAGGCCCCTTTGTGGCTTTGGAAATCTGGGCTCGTGCCTGGGTCCCTCATCATTGCCTGAGCCCCCTCCAGTCGCTGCAGCTCACTAAGGACGAGGTAGATCACACCATGCGAGGCCAATGTTTCTCTTCTGTGTTTGATTGCAGCAGTTCTCGCAGGCACTGGCTACTCGACACCTCAGCTTGATGTGGTCCACGGGCCTCAGGGCAATCCAACAGGTAAGTCAGCGCAAGGAAGGAGCATCGAGGTGCTGCAGAGCCCAAATGTCAGCCAGGCATCCCTGCAGGATGATGCAGGTTGTGCCCTGTCCAGGCACGACCCCTGGTATCCTCTCCTTCTGAGCTACTGATGTAGGTGTTGATGTGACAGAAACTTCTCACGGGTCTTTGCTTGCAGAAGTGTCCCCAGGGAGGGCTTTACCAGACCCTCGGCTGTTTCCTGCGTTGAAGCCCAGCTGGTCTCCCAGGGGTGGGTAGTCATTCCACTGACTTCACACACTATGCCCAGTTCTCCAAATTGCACTGATGCCAAAGTGAACTTGCTGCTTTCTGTTCAGGTCCTCTTAGAAGAAAGGGAAAAGCTGATTTAAGAAAAGCTTCCCCAGCGTCCTCTGACATCATAGAGGATATCGTAAAGGAGTTAGCGAAGGCAGCACCTGGTGGGTATATTTCACTCTGTCTTTTGAGAAGCACTACCTTCCAGAGACACCATCCTGGAAAGGAGGAGCCGTTCCTTATACTCACACTGTCCTGCTTTCTTTCTAAAGGGATAGCCAGAGAGACAGTGCCCAAGGAGGTACTCTGGAAATTAAACAGTCGCACGCTGCCACTCCCTGGCAAGAGAGCAAAGGCAGCGCAGGCAACTGCCACGCCAGGTAAAGGCTGTTTCTTGGCCATCCGCTGTCACCAACCAGAACCAGCATGCGCGTGCAGGGTCTTGCCCGGGTACCCGCTCTTGCACCTCATGGCAGCAGCCAAACCCATGTGAAGCCCATGGAGCAGACGCTGGGAAACGGGACCCCTCCTGTGAACTTAGGCCCCCAGTGATGCCCTGAGCCAGTGCGGATGGGGCACTGCCTCACTGCCCCTCCTGAATTACCAGGAGTGCACAGGACACAGCAATGTCCACAATTGTTCTTCCAGGCGTGGATGAGAACAAGGCGAAAACCACAGAGCCCCCAAACTACCGCCGGTACTGCATAGAAGGGGCTGCAGCGTTCTTGGTTCCCCTCCTGCTTGGCACAGTTGCCTGCTGTGTGCTGATCCGGCGTTGGAGGCAGAAAAATCGGTGAGTTGTTGTTCCCGCACTCCCTCTCCTCACCTCCTCCCAAATTCTTTGCCTTGAAGAGGGGCAGTCAGTGTGTCACAGCCGCACCTGCGTGCTGTCAGCATGCGTGTCTTCAGCACAGACAGGGCTTGTGTGTTTAATTACACATCCCAAAGAGCGGATGGGCAGCACCTCACCGAACAGTGAGCCCAGGCTGCCACCTTGTTGGGCCAGGGCCAGGGCCAGGCAGGGAGCTGAGTGCTGGTCCTTGCCAGGCGCTCTGGGGAAGGGCAGACGGTGGCTTTTGGGGCCTGGCCATGCTGAGCCCAGCTTTGCAAGCCTGTCTCTGCGGGGGCCAGGTCTTCTTCCTGGGACAGCACGTGCAGAGCAGGCAGGTGAGGATGGCCGGCGAGGCGCTGGGGAGGAGACGAGGTTGTGGAGGGGATCCGAGTCCCATCCGAGGGCACGGGTTGTCCCAAATTCTGCACAGAGCACTGCGTGCCCGCAGCTCACGTACAGCTGGGTGCCTGCACCCCGCTGCCTCGCACCCGCCTGGCACCGCAGCCGCAGCACGGCCTCAGCAATTCCTGTCCCCGCAGGCGCCTCGCCGCAGCCCAGGCAGCCCAGAGCTCCTTGAGGCCATCCAGGAGGCCTGAGCACCGTGAGAGGCCTGAGAGCCAGGCCCGACGCCAGCAGCCACCAGCAGTGCCTGGAAGGCCTGCCCGCCTGCCACCAGCCCGGCCTCCGCGGCCCCCACGGCCCCCACAACAGTGGAAGGCACGCGACAGGCCCAGCGCCCCCCAGGCCTCATGGGCACGGACACCGCCCCCACGGCCCCCACCACCCTCCTTCAAGGGCTGGGGGACGCCCCCCCGGGGTGCAGCCTGGGGCAATTACTGAGCCCCAGGCTGTACCCTCAATAAATATTGAGTAAGACAGCACAGCAGTCCGGCTCTTCTGTACAGCAATACCCAGGGACCCACAGCAGGACTTTGATGGAGAAGTACCCCTGAGGGTCCTCGGTGCTGGGGGTCAGCCAGCCTGTGCCCACCATGCAGGAACGCAGGGGAAGGGAGCTGGGGAGCAGCACAGCAGGAGCAGGCAGAAGGGCTGTGAGCGCGCCACTGACCCTGCACAGCGCTCAGCCAAGAACCCCCCTGTTCAAACTGGCTGTGCCACAGCCACACACAGGCCCGGGCCCTTCCTGATCCTGTTCCTCCCCACAGCCAGCCCTCCTCAGGTCCTGACACTGCCCGGATGGCCGATTTGGGCCAGGGTGCCCCATGCCAACGCTCCCACGGCTCAGCTCTCCTCAAGGGGCACACGGAGATGTACCCAGCTCTTTGCAGTCAGGGCTGGGATTGCCACATGCTGGCACGAGGGACTGCAACCAGAGGGGAGACCCGAGGCGCTGCCAGCACCATTTGCAAATCCTCACTTGAGGGTGGCCCTCTCCTCCCGTGGGGCTCCTTTGCGGAGCAGCATGACAGCAGGCTGTGGGAGAGAGTGCTGAGAGCTCGGCTCGAGCTCCGGAGTTGCGGAGTTATACAACCCCACCCACAACAGGACTCTGCACCTTCTCTCTCTCCAACCCCTAACCCTAATTAAGGACCCCCCGAGCCATTAAGGACCCTCCCCGGGCCTCCCCCAATTCCCTCCCCCCCTCGGGATATTAACCCTAACCCTAATTACACTCCTCATCAAGCCTCCCATCGGAAGCCCTGGGTAGACCTGCTGTCCGAACATCTCACACCATCTAGGTAGGCCTGCTGTCCGAACCACGCCTGATCTCCCACCCGGGTAGACCTGCTGTCCTAACATATCCCACTTGGGTAGACCTGCTGTCCGAACCCTGTCTCCCAACTGGGTAGACCGGCTGTCCTAACATCGCCATCTGGGTAGACCTGATGTCCGAACCACCACAACCATCTGGGTAGACCTGCTCCCCTAACATCGCTCATCTGGGTAGACCTGCTGTCCGAACCCTGTCTCCCAACTGGGTAGACCTGCTGTCCTAACATCTCCAATCTGGGTAGACCTGCTGTCCGAACACCATCTCCCATTTGGGTAGACCTGCTGTCCGAACCACACCTCACCTCCCAACTGGGTAGACCTGCTGTCCGAAACACATCCTGGACGGGCCGCTCCCTCCCTCTCTCCCTCCCCCTCCCCCCCCCGTTTGCCCATTTTCCCCTTTTCTCCCCCCATTTCGCCGCTCTCACCACAGCTCCCCGACGCCACGAACACTCCCCGTCTTGCACACGGCCTCCACACACCATTTCGGAACAGCCCCACACACAGCCTGCACATCACCACGCCCCTTTCTGACTTTGCAAATCTGGGCTCCTGCCTGCCTCCCTCATCATTGCCTGAGCCCCCTCCAGTTGCTGCAGCTCACTAAGGACGACGTACATCGCACCATGCCAAGCCAATGTTTCTCTTCTCTGCTTCATTGCAGCTCTTCTCATAGGCTCTGCCTAGCCAACACCTCAGCCTCATGTGGACCACGAGTCTCAGCCCAATCCAACAGCTAAGTCAGCGCAAGGAAGGAGCATCCAGGTGCTGCAGAGCCCAAATGTCAGCCAGGCATCCCTGCAGGATGATGCAGGATGTGCCCTGTCCAGGCACGACCCCTGGTATGCTCTCCTTCTGAGCTACTGATGTAGGTGTTGATGTGACAGAAACTTCTCACGGGTCTTTGCTTGCAGAAGTGTCCCCAGGGAGGGCTTTACCAGACCCTCGGCTGCTTCCTGCACTGGAGCCCAGCTGGTCTCCCAGGGGTGGGTAGTCATTCCACTGACTTCACACACTATGCCCGGGTTCTCCAAATTGCACTGGTGCCAAAGTGAACTTGCTGCTTTCTGTTCAGGTCCTCTAAGAATAAAGGGAAAAGCTGAATTATGAAAATCTTCCCCAACATCTCCTGACATCATAGAGGATATCGTGAAGGAGTTACAGGAGGCAGCACCTGGTGGGTATATTTCACTCTGTCTTTTGAGAAGCACTACCTTCCAGAGACACCATCCTGGAAAGGAGGAGCCGTTCCTTATCCTCACACTGTCCTGCTTTCTTTCTAAAGGGATGGCCAGAGAGACAGTACCGAAGGAAGTACTTTGGAAATTAAACGGCCGCACGCTGCCGCTCTCTGGGAAAGGGGCAGAGGCAACGCAGGCAACTGCCACACCAGGTAAAGGCTGTTTCTTGGCCATCCGCTGTCACCAACCAGAACCAGCATGCGCGTGCAGGTTCTTGCCCGGGTACCCGCTCTTGCACCTCATGGCAGCAGCCAAACCCCAGAGTGTCAGTAGGCAGCAAGCGTTGCAGAGGAAGGCAGGAGTGGCTCCCTGGGGATGGCTGTCTGCCCTGGGCTGTGACAGCATGTGACAGCAGTGCAGCAGAGAGACGCTCACCAAGCTCTGTGGCTGTGGTTAGAGAGGGGTCACCTCCCAGCGCACCCCGCTCCCAGGGATTTTGGAACTTTGCTCTTGAGGGAACGAGGCCATGTGAAACCCATGGAGCAGATCCTGGGAAACAGGACCCCACCTGTTTTCTGCGGCCCAGGGTGATGCCCTGACCCAGTGCAGATGGGGCACATCATAGCCTGAGCCCCCTCCAGTTGCTGCAGCTCACTAAGGACGAGGTACATCGCACCATGCCAGGACAATCTTTCTCTTCTCTGCTTCATTGCAGCTGTTCTCATAGGCTCTGCCTAGCCAACACCTCAGCCTCATGTGGACCACGAGTCTCAGACCAATCCAACAGCTAAGTCAGCGCAAGGAAGGAGCATCCAGGTGCTGCAGAGCCCAAATGTCAGACAGGCATCCCTGCAGGATGATGCAGGATGTTCCCTGTCCAGGCACGACCCCTGGTATGCTCTCCTTCTGAGCTACTGATGTAGGTGTTGATGTGACAGAAACTTCTCACGGGTCTTTGCTTGCAGAAGTGTCCCCAGGGAGGGCTTTACCAGACCCTTGGCTGCTTCCTGCACTGGAGCCCAGCTGGTCTCCCAGGGGTGGGTAGTCATTCCACTGACTTCACACACTACGCCCGGGTTCTCCAAATTGCACTGGTGCCAAAGTGCTCTTGCTGCTTTCTGTTCAGGTCCTCTAAGAGCAAAGGATGAAGCTAGAAGAATAAAACCTTCCCCAACATCTCCTGACATCATAGAGGATATCGTAAAGGAGTTAGAGAAGGCAGCACCTGGTGGGTATATTTCACTCTGTGTGCCATAAGTCTTGAGAAGCTGAGGTTCTAAATCCGTGTGTGGACGCACCGTAACCTGCACAGCAGGAAGGGATGGATCAGAACGGAGACACGCAGTTTCACACCTAGCAGGCACTGCTGAGCCCCAGAGATGGCCGAGCGCCCCTGCTGCCGCTTGTGGGTCCAGCCTGGTCCCAGGGTCAGCTGCTAGCCCAGCATTACCATTTGCTCTTGAGGGAACGAGGCCATGTGAAACCCATGGAGCAGACGCTGGGAAACGGGACCCCTCGCTCCGGTGTACTGCGGCCCAGAGTGATGCCCTGACCCAGTGCAGATGGGGCACTGCCTCACTGGCTCTCCTGTGCTCCTGAATTCCCGGTAGTGCACAGGACACAGCACTGTCCACAATTGTTCTTGCAGGCGTGGATGGGGAGAACAAGGCAAACACTGCAGAGCCCCCAAATTTCCAAAGTTACTGCATAGAAGGCGCTGCGGCATTCTTGGTTCCCCTCCTGCTTGTGACAGTTGCCTGCTGCGTGCTGATCCGGCGTTGGAGGCAGAAAAATCAGTGAGTTGTTGTTCCTACACTCCCTCTCCTTCTCCCCCGCTCCCAAATTCTTTTCCTTAACTTTGTTAACATGAGTATATGTCTGCTGCTAGCCAGGTAGCAGTTGTCTTTGGCGTATTGTGAAGTGAGCAGTTAGTTTTTGACCAGACTCTTCTGAACTTTCTGCTGTCTGCTGTTTTAGCTGGCCTCTAATTCCTGGGTATTCTGTTCTGGAGCCACTTTTTCTGTTGCTGGTCTTAGCTAAACGTGGTCCTTCCGCAGCAAGAGCAGAGCCAGGGACAGCCGTAGGCAAAGGGCCTTGCCTTGGAGAGTGACATCTAATGTGTCACAGCCGCACCTGAGCGCTGCCAGCGTGCGTGTCTTCAGCACAGACAGGGCTTGTGTGTTTAATTACACATCCCAAAGAGCGGATGGGCAGCACCTCACCGAACAGTGAGCCCAGGCTGCCACCTTGTTGGGCCAGGGCCAGGGCCAGGCAGGGAGCTGAGTGCTGGTCCTTGCCAGGCGCTCTGGGGAAGGGCAGACGGTGGCTTTTGCGGCCTGGCCATGCTGAGCCCAGCTTGGCACCCCTGTCTCTGCGGGGGACAGCACGTGCAGAGCAGGCAGGTGAGGATGGCCGGTGAGGCACTGGGGAGGAGACGAGCCGGAGAATGTTGTGGAGGGGAGCAGAATCCCAGCCCAGGGCACATGGCGCCCCAAATTCTGCACAGAGCACTGCGTGCCCGCAGCTCACGTACAGCCGGGTGCCTGCACCCCGCTGCCTCGCACCCGCCTGGCACCGCAGCCGCAGCACGGCCTCAGCAATTCCTGTCCCCGCAGGCGCCTCGCCGCAGCCCAGGCAGCCCAGAGCGACAGCAGTGGCCGCTCCTTCAGCCCGTCCAGGAGGCCTGAGCACCGTGCTAGGCCTGAGAGCCAGGCCCGACACCAGAGGCCACCAGCAGTGCCTGGAAGACCTGCCCGCCTGCCACCAGCCCGGCCTCCGCGGCCCCCACGCCCTGCACAAACACAATGGAAGGCACGCGACGGGCCCAGCGCCCCCAAGTCTTCTTGGGCACACACACCGCCCCCACGGCCCCCCCCACCCTCCTTCAAGGGCTGGGGGAGGCCCCCCCGGGGTGCAGCCTGGGGCAATTACTGAGCCCCGGGCTGCAGCTTCAATAAATATCCAATAAGACAGCACAGCAGTCCGGCTCTTCTGTACAGCAATACCCGGGAACACGCAGCAGGACTCTGATGGAGAAGTACCCCTGAGGGTCCTCGGTGCTGGGGGTCAGCCAGCCTGTGCCCACCATGCAGGGAACGCAGGGGAAGGGAGCTGGGGAGCAGCACAGCAGGAGCAGAAAGACAGAGGCCAGAGGCCGTGGGACATGCTGCCCTCTCTCCAGCGGGACAGGGAAGTTGGCTGGGGAGAGGTGGAGATGCTGGCAGCTGGGCGATCCCTGCAGCTCTCAGCAGGGCTCTCGTGTTCAGTTTGGAGGCTGCTGGTGGTTGAGGTCCGGAGGTCGCTTGCTTTTTGCACATTAGCAAAACAAAGACACCAAACCAAACCAAAAACCATAGTGCTGGCAAGTTTGCTCTACTTATTTTGCTCCCAGATTGCTTTAATTTTTATTTTCATTTTCCCCAAAGAGCTATTTTAATCGGGACATGACAAGGCAGTGCTTATAAACAAGGATTTGCACCCGGCTGACTTGGGGCAGGTGGCAGCAGATGCCAAAGGGGCAGGAATGGGACTTGTGCCGTGCGGTTTGTTATTTATTTCACCCTGCGAGGGATAATTAATTAGAGTTAATTTTCATCACAGCTGCCCTTGTGGTGCCATTCCGGATTTGCGCCCCGAGCAGTGCTGATGGCACACTGCTGCTTTGGCTGCTCTGAGCAGCGGTCGCACGGCACGCACCTAAAGCACCATTTTTAATGCCCCAAGCCCCTTCTGAGCACCCAAAGCCTTCGTTTTGGAACCCAAAGCCACATTGGATTGTCCACAACCCCATTGTAAGAGCCCAAAGCTTACTTTACGGGTCCAAACCCCAAACTGCTTTCAAGAGCCCAGTGCACTGGTTTTAAGATCAAAGCGTCTGTTTTACAATCTAAAACCTCAAGTTTGGATCCAGATCCTGCTTTTTATGGCCCAAAGACTAATTTTTTAGATCAGGGTTATTTCCAGTCTCCTATAGCTCATTTTGGGGTCCAAAACATCCTTTTAAGGGCTTCCACCCTCAGTTTTAGAGCCTCATGCCTCCCAAACCTTTCTCTGTGGGGCCCAAACCTTTCTCTTTAGGGCCCAAACCTTTCTCTTTAGGGCCCAAACCGCTTTTTTAGGCTCTAAAGCCCTCTCCTTAGAGCCCAAGCCCTTCTCTTTGGGGCCCAACCCCCTCTCTTTAGGGACCAAACCCTGCCCTTTGGGGCCCAAATCCTTCTCCTTACGGCCCAAACCCCTCTCTTTAGGGCCCAAACATTTTAGGGCCCAAACCCCTCTCTTTGGGGCCCAAACCCTTCTCTTTAGGGCTTAAGCCCCTCTCTTTAGGGCCCAAGCCCTTCTCTTTAGGGCACAAAGCCCTCTTTTTTGCTCCCAACCCTTCTCTTTAGGCCCCAAACCCTTCTCTTTAGGCCCAGACCCTCTCTTTAGGCCCCAAGCCCTTCTCTTTAGGCCCCAAACCCCTCTCTTTAGGGCCCAGACCCTCTCTTTAGGCCCCGAGCCCTTCTCTTCAGGCCGCAAACCCCTCTCTTTAGGGCCCAAACCCCTCTCTTTAGGGCCCAGACCCTCTCTTTAGGCCCCAAACCCTCTCTTTGGGCCCCAAACCTCTCTCTTTAGGGCCCAGACCCTCTCTTTAGGCCCCAAACCCTCTCTTTAGGCCCCAAACCTCTCTCTTTAGGGCCCAGACCCTCTCTTTAGGGCCCAAATCCCTCTCTTTAGGGCCCAAAACCCTCTCTTTAGGGCCCCAAACCCTCTCTTTAGGGCCCAAACCCTTCTCTTTGAGACCCAAACCCTGCTCTTTGGGGCCCAAATCCTCCTTAGGGCCCAAACCCTCTCTTTAGGGCCCAAGCCCTTCTCTTTCAGGCCGCAAACCCCTCTCTTTAGGCCCCAAGCCCTTCTTCTTTTTTGAGCCCAAACCACTCCCTTTAGGGCCCCAAGCCCTTCTCTTTCAGGCCACAAAACCCTCTCTTTAGGGCCCAGACCTCTCTCTTTAGGCCCCATACCTTTCTCTTCAGGCCCCAATCCCTTCTCTTTGAGACCCAAACCCTGCTCTTTGGGGCCCAGATCCTTCTCTTTAGGGCCCAAACCCTTGTCTTTCAGGTCCAAGCCCCTCTCTTTAGGTCCCAAACCCTTCTCCTTAGGCCCCAAGCCCTTCTCTTCAGGCCCCAAACCCCTCTCTTTAGGGCCCAAACCCCTCTCTTTAGGGCCCAAAACCCTCTCTTTAGGGCCCAGACCCTCTCTTTAGGGCCCAAACCCTTCTCTTTGAGACCCAAACCCTGCTCTTTGGGGCCCAAATCCTCCTTAGGGCCCAAACCCCTCTCTTTAGGGCCCAGACCCCTCTCTTTAGGCCCTATACCTTTCTCTTCAGGCCCCAAACCCCTCTCCTTAGCCCCCAAACCCCTCAAATTTAGGCCCCAAGCCCGTCTCTTCAGGGCCTAAGCCCTGGTCTGTCAGCTCCAAGGGTGGATTGTTCAGAGGACGAGCGCAGGGATGAGCCTGAACGCGACCTCTGCCAAGGAGAGGAAACCCTCCTGCATGAAGCCGACCCGGGTAGAGCTGTGGGATGGCATGCAGCGCAGGTGCCTGATGCCCAACATCACTGCCAAAGGGACGGGTACCACAGGAGTAGTGTTGGCAACCACATTTGGGGCTTTCCTTGGGCGAGACCCAGTGGCGGAGCCATGGCGGGGTGTCTCCGCTGGGGCTTTTCATCTGCCACCGAACCCCGGCTCTGGGGATGCTGCTGGAGCTGTGGGACCACCAGACCCAGCGTGAGCAGGCACCAAACATCGGGTCTCAGGGTGCTGCAGGAGCTGTGGGACCACCAGACACACTGTGACCAGATTTTCCTTTGCTTTCCAGAGCAAACAGATGTCTGGAATGTGGTGGCCACTCGCAGGGCATCCGAATCCCCACTCTGGGCTCCTTTGACATAATCCAAAACGGCCCCACGGCCCCCACCCTCCTTCAAGGGCTGGGGGAGGCCCCCCTGGGGTGCAGCCTGGGGCAGTTACTGAGCCCCAGGCTGTACCCTCAATAAATATTGAATAATACAGCACAGCAGTCCGGCTTTTTTTGTCAGACACTGGATAGGCAGTCTTCACCCCAGCCCCCCCATCTGCCATTTCTCTTATCAGTCACCGGGGATTTCCATCAGTCCTGTTAAAATCACAGCTTTTCCCACCCAAGGCTGCCACTGGATGTTTCTGCACCAATTTCCACCTGCTTTGTTTGTGGCACTGCCTGCACACAGACACAGGGTTCCTCTGCCTTACCAGAACAAAAAGAAGGGAAAAAAATATAATAAAAAGAGATTTGATTACAAAATAAAATGCATTGCTCAGCTCTCTGTTAAGTCCAAGATGCCTCTACTGAAGTCCATTTTCAGCCATGCCCCACCTCAGTGGAAAATCTCCAGTGAGAAGTACAGAAAAGGACAGACAGGAGGGCAGGTAAGGAGCTGGCTGCAGAGGCATCAGACAGTAACAATAAGAACAGCAATAACAATAAGATAATTACCAGCAATAATTATCACATTATATTATACTACAATATATTATTATATTACAAATATTAGACAAATATTTAAATATTGTAGTATGATAGATAATAAGCAGCAGTAGTAATAAGAACAAAAATAGTAACAATAATAAGTATAATAATAAGACAAAGCAAGCAAAGGACAGCAATCAGATACTAAGATTTGTCACAGACATTTGTCAAGAGAGGTAGGATGTTTATTGCCCTTGAGAAATGTCCATGAAACCACTTTCTTTATACGATTCTTGATCTCCTTATATGATCTTGATATCCTCATGCTGTAGCTGAGAGGATTTCACAGAAGAACTGGTCCACAGCATTGCCTGGGTGGAGAGGAAGAGAAAACATTTCGTCTGTGTGCAGGAGGGCATTGATGAACCCATAGCCCCAGGCAGCTGCTGCCACGGTGGCACAGGCTCTATCCTTGATAGAGATGGCCCTGGTGTCCCACAGGGCATTGGCCATGGCTTTGGGGACAGTGGTGGAGATGGATCCCAGGTCGAGGAGGGCGAGGATGAGGAGGAAGAAGTACATGGGGGTGTGCAGGCGGTGGTGGCAGGCTACGGCGCTGAGGATGAGGCCCAGGAGGGCAGCCAGGGAGATGCTGCAGGGCCAGGAGGTCACCACACCTCTCCGAGACACCGTCAGGGCTGCAAGGTCACAACACCTCTGGGTGATGCTGGGCCGTGAGGTCCTGACACCCCATTGTGATGCTGGGCCGGGCCACAGGCACTGCTGCGCAGCGGTCCTGACGGCAGCACTAGCTGCAGCTGCAGCGGTGGTGGTGGAAGCATGGTGCGAGTGTGGGGAGCCACGGCCCGTGCCTGCCTCTTCTTCCTCCTCCTGGTGGCCCTGTGTGCCCGGGGTGCCCAGGCTGCGCCATGGCAACCACCGGGAGCAGGTGGGTGGACAGGGCCGGGGCCAACACCAAAGCCTGGGCGGCATGGTGCTGCGCGGCACGCATATTGATGGAGAGGCCGGGGCCGGGCTAGCAGCAGGGCCGGGCGGGCACCGCGGGCAGGAGGCAGGCAGGAGGCAGAAGCCGCGCAGGGTGGCACGGTGGGGCCGTGGCTGCTGAGGGGTCTTTTCCTGCCGGGGGGGCCGGGAGCGGCGCTGAGGCCGAGAAGCCTCAGCCCCCTCAGTCAATGCACAGCATGCCATGGGAACTTCTCTCATCTCTGCTTGCTTTTAGATTATGACAACAAGCTCGGTTCGCCTATTTTGGATCCTGCTTTGGAGCCTCAGGAGGATCCCCGAGGTGAGTTGTGAGTGGGCTTCCTTGGAGGAAGATGGCTACTGTGCTGTAATAGTTTCTTGAGGGTCTTCCAAGTGGGTTTGTGCCTTGAGGGGGCTTGCACAAATGAGCCCTGAGTATTTCTGCACTTGGAGAGATGCCACCCCTGCCCCTCTCCACAGAGAGGGGAGAACCCAGGCTTTTCTTCCTATTTGGGCCACGTCATTGCCTGACCGCTTTTGCCAGTGCCTCCCAGTCACTGAGGAGGAGGCAGGCCCCGAGAGGCAAGGGAAGCTCCCCTTCCCTGTGTCTGATCCCACTTGTGCCCACAGGCAGTGTTGGTGAAGTGCCTCCGTGGAATCCTGTTCCTGAGCCTGCCAGCATGGGTCCCACAGGTGGTAAGTTGTCAGTGTTCATTCCCTTGCTATTTGCTAACGCTTTGTTGAGCTAGCTCAGCAAGGGTTCAGCTGCTCACTGGCCAGCGGGCTGCTCCATGACAAACATGGGTGATCATTTTTCCTGGGGTCTGCAGGCTCCCCCTGCGCGGGGGTTCCTTTGTGCCCAGCAGACATCTTCCCGTAAGAAAGACCTGAGGGGCCACATCTTTGTCGGCGTGGTCCCTGCGGGGCATTCTGCACGGCCTCGAGAGAGGATTTGGGAGCAGCTCAGCAGGCCCCTTTGTGGCTTTGGAAATCTGGGCTCGTGCCTGGGTCCCTCATCATTGCCTGAGCCCCCTCCAGTCGCTGCAGCTCACTAAGGAGGAGGTAGATCACACCATGCGAGGCCAATGTTTCTCTTCTGTGTTTGATTGCAGCAGTTCTCACAGGCACTGGCTACTCGACACCTCAGCTTGATGTGGTCCACGGGCCTCAGGGCAATCCAACAGGTAAGTCAGCGGAAGGAAGGAGCATCGAGGTGCTGCAGAGCCCAAATGTCAGCCAGGCATCCCTGCAGGATGATGCAGGTTGTACCCTGTCCAGGCACGACCCCTGGTATGCTCTCCTACTGAGCTACTGATGTAGGTGTTGATGTGACAGAAACTTCTCACGGGTCTTTGCTTGCAGAAGTGTCCCCAGGGAGGGCTTTACCAGACCCTCGGCTGTTTCCTGCGTTGAAGCCCAGCTGGTCTCGCAGGGGTGGGTAGTCATTTCACTGACTTCATGCACTATGCCCAGTTCTCCAAATTGCACTGGTGCCAAAGTGAACTTGCTGCTTTCTGTTCAGGTCCTCTTAGAAGAAAGGGAAAAGCTGATTTAAGAAAAGCTTCCCCAGCGTCCTCTGACATCATAGAGGATATCGTAAAGGAGTTAGCAAAGGCAGCACCTGGTGGGTATATTTCACTCTGTCTTTTGAGAAGCACTACCTTCCAGAGACACCATCCTGGAAAGGAGGAGCCGTTCCTTATACTCACACTGTCCTGCTTTCTTTCTAAAGGGATGGCCAGAGAGACAGTGCCCAAGGAGGTACTCTGGAAATTAAACAGTCGCACGCTGCCACTCTCTGGCAAGAGAGCAAAGACAATGCAGGCAACTGCCACACCAGGTAAAGGCTGTTTCTTGGCCATCCGCTGTCACCAACCAGAACCAGCATGCGCGTGCAGGGTCTTGCCCGGGTACCCGTTCTTGCACCTCATGGCAGCAGCCAAACCCATGTGAAGCCCATGGAGCAGACGCTGGGAAACGGGACCCCTCCTGTGAACTGAGGCCCCCAGTGATGCCCTGAGCCAGTGCGGATGGGGCACTGCCTCACTGCCCCTCCTGAATTACCAGGAGTGCACAGGACACAGTAATGTCCACAATTGTTCTTCCAGGCGTGGATGAGAACAAGGCGAAAACCACAGAGCCCCCAAACTACCGCCGGTACTGCATAGAAGGGGCTGCAGCGTTCTTGGTTCCCCTCCTGCTTGGCACAGTTGCCTGCTGTGTGCTGATCAGGCGTTGGAGGCAGAAAAATCGGTGAGTTGTTGTTCCTGCACTCCCTCTCCTCACCTCCTCCCAAATTCTTTGCCTTGAAGAGGGGCAGTCAGTGTGTCACAGCCACACCTGCGTGCTGTCAGCGTGCGTGTCTTCAGCACAGACAGGGCTTGTGTGTTTAATTACACATCCCAAAGAGCGGATGGGCAGCACCTCACCGAACAGTGAGCCCAGGCTGACACCTTGTTGGGCCAGGGCCAGGGCCAGGGCCAGGGCCAGGCAGGGAGCTGAGTGCTGGTCCTTGCCAGGCACTCTGGGGAAGGGCAGACGGTGGCTTTTGGGGCCTGGCCATGCTGAGCCCAGCTTGGCACCCCTGTCTCTGCGGGGGCCAGGTCTTCTTCCTGGGACAGCACGTGCAGAGCAGGCAGGTGAGGATGGCCGGCGAGGCGCTGGGGAGGAGACGAGGTTGTGGAGGGGATCCGAGTCCCATCCGAGGGCACGGGTTGTCCCAAATTCTGCACAGAGCACTGCGTGCCCGCAGCTCATGTACAACCGGGTGCCTGCACCCCGCTGCCTCGCACCCGCCTGGCACCGCAGCCGCAGCACGGCCTCAGCAATTCCTGTCCCCGCAGGCGCCTCGCCGCAGCCCAGGCAGCCCAGAGCTCCTTGAGGCCATCCAGGAGGCCTGAGCACCGTGAGAGGCCTGAGAGCCAGGCCCGACGCCAGCAGCCACCAGCAGTGCCTGGAAGGCCTGCCCGCCTGCCACCAGCCCGGCCTCCGCGGCCCCCACGGCCCCCACAACAGTGGAAGGCACGCGACAGGCCCAGCGCCCCCCAGGCCTCATGGGCACGGACACCGCCCCCACGGCCCCCACCACCCTCCTTCAAGGGCTGGGGGACGCCCCCCCGGGGTGCAGCCTGGGGCAATTACTGAGCCCCAGGCTGTACCCTCAATAAATATTGAATAAGACAGCACAGCAGTCCGGCTCTTCTGTACAGCAATACCCAGGGACCCACAGCAGGACTTTGATGGAGAAGTACCCCTGAGGGTCCTCGGTGCTGGGGGTCAGCCAGCCTGTGCCCACCATGCAGGGAACGCAGGGGAAGGGAGCTGGGGAGCAGCACAGCAGGAGCAGGCAGAAGGGCTGTGAGCGCGCCACTGACCCTGCACAGCGCTCAGCCGAGAACCCCCCTGTTCAAACTGGCTGTGCCACAGCCACACACAGGCCCGGGCCTTTCCTGATCCTGTTCCTCCCCACAGCCAGCCCTCCTCAGGTCCTGACACTGCCTGGATGGCCGATTTGGGCCAGGGTGCCCCATGCCAACGCTCCCACGGCTCAGCTCTCCTCAAGGGGCACACGGAGATGTACCCAGCTCTTTGCAGTCAGGGCTGGGATTGCCACATGCTGGCACGAGGGACTGCAACCAGAGGGGAGACCCGAGGCGCTGCCAGCACCGTTTGCAAATCCTCACTTGAGGGTGGCCCTCTCCTCCCGTGGGGCTCCTTTGCGGAGCAGCATGACAGCAGGCTGTGGGAGAGAGTGCTGAGAGCTCGGCTCGAGCTCCGGAGTTGCGGAGTTATACAACCCCACCCGCAACAGGACTCTGCACCTTCTCTCTCTCCAACCCCTAACCCTAATTAAGGACCCCCCGAGCCATTAAGGACCCTCCCCGGGCCTCCCCCAATTCCCTCCCCCCCTCGGGATATTAACCCTAACCCTAATTACACTCCTCATCAAGCCTCCCATCGGAAGCCCTGGGTAGACCTGCTGTCCGAACATCTCACACCGTCTAGGTAGACCTGCTGTCCGAACCACACCTCCCATCTCCCAACTGGGTAGACCGGCTGTCCTAACATCGCCATCTAGGTAGACCTGATGTCCGAACCACCACCACCATCTCGGTAGACCTGCTGTGCTAACATCTCCCACTTGGGTAGGCCTGCTGTCCGAACCACACCTATCTTCCCAACTGGGTAGACCTGCTGTCCTAACATCTCCAATCTGGGTAGACCTGCTGTCCTAACCACACCTCCAATCTCCCGTCTGGGTAGACCTGCTGTCCGAACCACATCCTGGGCGGGCCGTTCCCTCCCCCTCCCCCTCCCCCTCCCCCCTTCCCCCCCCGTTTTCCCAATTTCCCCTTTTCTCCCCCCATTTCGGCGCTCTCACGATAGCTCCCCGGCGCCATGAAGCCTCCCCCGAGGCCCCGCCTGCTCCCGGCCCGCTTCGCGGAGGCCCCGGGGGGGAGGCCCCGGGCCGCGGCCTGGTCGCTGCGGGAGAAGCGCTCGCTGCTGGCGGCGCTGCGGGCCCAGGCCGCGCTCGGCCTCCCCCAGCTCCAGGCCCGGCCGCTGCGGGACCGCCTGCCCCGACGGACCGAGGCCGAGGTGGGCCCGGGGGGGGTTAAAATGCACGGGGGGGGGTAAATTTTTTTTTGGGGGGGGTTAAAATGCTGGGGGGGGGGTTAAAATTCGGATTGGGGGTCCTTAATGGCCCGGGAGGGGGGGCTTAATGGACGGGGGAGGGGTTAAAATGCCCGGGGGGGGGTAAAATTTGTGTATGGGGGGGTTAATGGCTCGGGGGGGGGTCTTAAAATGCCCGGGGGGTGTAAAATTTTTTGGGGGGGGGGCTTAAAATGCTGGGGGGGGGCTTAATGGCCCGGGGGGGGGGGTTAAAATTCGGATTGGGGGTCCTTAATGGCCCGGAGGGGGGGCTTAATGGACGGGGGAGGGGTTAAAATGCCCGGGGGGGGGGCTTAGTGTCCCTGGGGGGGGTCTTAAAATGCACGGGGGGGGGGTTAAAATTTTTTTGGGGGGGGCTTAAAATGCTGGGGGGGGCTTAGTGACCGGGGGGGGGGGGTAAAATTCGAGATTGGGGGTCCTTAATGACCGGGGGGGGGGTTTAATGGCCCTGGGGGGGGGGGCTTAATGGACGGGGGGGGTTAAAAGGCCCGGGAGGGGGTAAATTTTTTTGGGGGGGGTTAAAATGCTGGGGGGAGGGTTAAAATTCGGATTGGGGGTCCTTAATGGCCCCGAGGGGGGGGCTTAATGGACGGGGAGGGGTTAAAATGCCCGTGGGGGGGTAAAATTTGTGTATGGGGGGGTTAATGGCTCGTGGGGGTCTTAAAATGCGCGGGGGGGGGGGGGGTTAGAATTTTTAGGGGGTCCTTAAAATGCTGGGGGGGGGCTTAAAATGCTGGGGGGGGGCTTAAAATTCTGATTGGGGGTCCTTAATGGCCCGGAGGGGGGGCTTAATGGACTGGGAGGGGTTAAAATGCCCGGGGGGGGGGGGGTTAAAATTTTTTTTCATACGTCCTTAGGAACAAAGACTGTCCTGGTCACCTCACAGCTTATTCTCCTTATTAACAATCGGACAGTTTATGATCCTGAAACATGGGACCAAACTGAGGTCAAGGTGTGGGACTCTGCAACTAGAAACGACAAGGTTGCAGTGGGATTGCTCGGCACCTGGCGAGCAGTCTCTGAGGCCTTAAAGAGCCCTGTGGGACCACAGTCAGAAACGTGTGGTTTGCCAGACTGTGAGGGAGCTGCGGGCTCCTTTACTGCTCCTTCTGCCACGCCATCGGCCCCTCTGCTGCTACAGCCATCGAAGGCTTTTGCTGTTACGCCCATGGTGACCTGGATGTGCCTTTTGGCCCAGGCCCTATGGCCTTGAGAAGGAGCTGGATATGCTTGTCTTCGATTTGGGAAGAACGGGATCCATAGGGCCTGAGGACCGAGTTGCTTGACAACATAAAGCAAGACATATTGTTCAAAAGGAATGGAAAACGGAGACTTGTTAGTAATCAGGAAAAGGAGTGGAAAATGGAGACAGTTGAGTCGTGGAACTTGGAGGATTGTTTGTTACCTTTCCTGATTGTACGTATGTATAGGCATACTTGGGTTTAGTATGTAAAGCAATGTTCTGTATATTTAGAATGTTTGATGTTCGTGTGTGCGTGCTGGTGGAGCGTAGACTCCCCGCACACCCAGCGCTGTTTACTTGCCTTTTATACCTTTTATAGCTTTTATACCTTTTAGAAATATTTGTTTTATAAATATTACAAAGTTCAGATTGAGTTGAGACCTCATGTATAACAAGGGGAAGAGCAGAGCTAAGAGCAGAGCTGAGCGCCTCCAGCCCCCATTTCTCGCCCCCACCCCACACAAAACAGCACCGGGGGGGGGGTGGTCCCAGAAAAGCTAGGGGCTGCTGGGGGGAGTCGAGGTGCTCTAGGGCAGGCGCAGAGGGAGCAGAGCAGCCCCTGAACCCCTCAGGGGGCCGATCCGGACCCTGTCCCGGTTACCCCAGAGCCAAACCAGCAGCCAAGCCCTCAGGCCCACCCCAGTGCTGGTGGAGACCCCAAAAACGAGGGGTCCAGACCCCTCCTGTCTCACAGGAGACCCCACACAAGACCTCAAAGACATCCCCTTTTGGGGACAATTCCACCTCTCTTGGCAAAACTTCCCACTTTTTGTAAACAACTCCCACTTTTTGGGAATGACTCCCCTTATTTAGGTAACAATGCCACCTTTTTGGGGAAAATTCCCCCGTTTTTGGGGAACAACTCCCCCCTTTTGGTAATAATTCCCCGTTTTTTGGCAACAATTGCTCCCTTTGTGGGAAAAACTCCCCCCTTTGGAGAAAAAATCTCAATTTTGGAGAAAAACTCCCCCTTTTTGGGGAAAAAATTTCCCCAAAAAGGGGGAATTGTTCCTAAAAGTATGTTGTTGTTACCCAGAAAGAGGGAGTTTTTCCCCCAAACAGGGGAATTTTCCCAAAAAAGGGGGAAATTTCCCCAAACAAGGGAATATTTTCCCCAAATGGGGAGTTGTTTCCCAAAAAGGGGAATTGGTCCCAAATAATAAATTAAATGTTAAGTTACAAAAGTTCACAGGCCATGAGATTAGAAATAAATCCCTTCTCGAGCTAAAAGATCTCTTTTTTTTTTTTTTTTCAGGAGCGGCCTCCCTGAATCTAAATAATCCTCTCACAGGCAGAACAGAGTGTGTCCGTTCTAACTCTTTATCAGATGTGGAAAAAGAGATCGAGATGACCAGTGCCTAAAAAAAAGAGGCACTCTCTTTTTAAGGCAGACTGATCAGCACAACACATTTTATCTGTTCTTAAGCACAAGCAACTCTAAGATAAATGGGTTCAAGGATCTTCAATGTGAAGAGTGAATATCCAGCGTATACCGGGAACACCTGACTTGGACCATGGACGCCTCACGCAGATTTCGGAGGAATTCGGACAACTCAGAAATCATCTTTTACAGGAAGAGACCAGAGAATTTGACTCAGTGTAAAACTGGCACAGGCAGAAATCTCCCCAGTTACAGATGCTCAAGCGCATTAGTTAAAAAGAGATTAGAGTGTGACTAGAGAGAAGTCTCAAACTCTTGTTATATACTTAAATTTCTCTCCAAGGATGGAACAACCACTATCACCGTGCATGACTGGCTGTAGAGGGAGAGAGCAAGTGAAAGACTTAGAAAAGCACCTTCCCTTCATAGTCCTCCCACTCCCAAAATGGTTCTCAAGGAAAACTACTGACAGACTAAAGTTAACTGCTTTGAAAGGGCTGTGTGGGTGGACCCGTTGTCTTCAAGTTCAAGCTTTTTCCTGCAGAAACTGCCAACAATTATGCCAAATACAACAATGGTTTTGCAAGATGGATAAACGTCTTCCAGACTGAAAGGGAGAAGTCGTACTGTTGTTGTTGTCTGTGCACAGACACCTAAGCAGTAAAGAGCAATGCTAAACAACCACGATATCCCAGAACACACAAATACTGCGTAACAGTGACAGAAAGCGCTAGAATTCAAAACAAAAATTACCTCCACCAAATCGGTTTTGTCGTAGTCTTCTCTATGGTTGTAAATACACTGATTAATGACGCCATATACTTTTTCCAGGTGTTAAATGTCAAATCCCTTCGTTATCTTAGTGACAAAGCATAACAGTTTCTGAAGACAACAATGGAGCAAAACAACAACTTTAGAATAGTATAAGATCCTTTGAATACGCTCTATATGTTTTCAGAGGTTGAACAGTAACAATACAAGTGACAGCCTACTTTTTCTTACGCTATTAAATAAAATGTGACACTTCAGAGAACAGATTAAATATCCCATAAGATTTCAGCAGGGAAAATATGAGTTAATTTTTCATATTTCAGAGAAAGGAAAGGCTGAAATTTCGGACAATCTTTTACTACTAATCAATCACATCAACGGTTGTAATTGCAAGTCGACTGCTCCCAAAGCAGCAGGGAATGACACGATCCTCTTTGTAGGACAGCTGCTGCCACAGCAAAGCCACTGTTGCATTTCATTAGAGAAGCGTTGCAGCAGCGCGGGGCACTGTAAAAAGGCTGCAGATCTTGTAGATACAGCTGTGCCAGCTGGAAAAGGAAGCACCCTTAGGTGATTACCTTTACCCACGTGTGCCATGCCTACAACTCTGCTGGCAGAACAGATTGCTCAAACGCCCAGAGCAAAGGTGGATTAGTTTGCTCAGTCCTACCTTTAAATTCAGGGGTGGGTAAATAGCAAAGTGACTGCTTGTAGCAATCACCTCTCTCTCACACAGCCATTTCTATTACCAAAGATGCAGAGATGATAATCTCTGGCACAGCAACAGTGACAAGCTAGTGGCAGCACCTTCTTCCACTGCCACAGCTGTCCATTAGCAGTGTGAGCCTGCGAGTATGTAGCTTTAGGGAGCAGCCATACCAAATGGAAATACTACTGCCCCCTGGAAATAATGCTGCTATCATCTAATCAGCAAACTCTGCCTCCCTCGTGTATATATATACACACACACACACTATAAGAACTTCTAATGCTGCACTTTCAAGGAATTTCAGAAAAGTAGTCACTTCTCCATGGCTAGCTAGTTTACGTCAACCTGCTAACTTCAGGTTTAAAATCATCACTGCAAGAAATAAAGATCCTTTTCAGGTTCTTAATACATCAAAGCATGAAAAAAAAATCCCCAAATAAAAGCCCTCAAACCCATCATTAAAATTACAAATCATTAAATGATATCCATAATAGTGCTAGCAGGTTGTCAATGTGGTATTTTAAAATTCAGCAAGGCCTTTTATCTTAAAAATTAGGCAAAGAATCTGTCTCCTAAACTACAGATGACCAGAAGCAAATGGTAGCCTACAGAAATCTACACGAGGTATGGAAACTAAACAGTCACAGTGCATATGTCCTATTTGAGCATCAAAAAAAAAGCTGAAATTAGACATACTTTGAGCTCATAGCGATCCACGATAACTATGTAGTCTGTCTCTGTAGGAACTTGTACAGGGTTCTCATCACTTATCTGTTGCTGGTCTTCTTCCCAAGAATGTTCAGGAGTCACTGCTTGAAATGCCCAGGAATCTGGAAGGACACAAATTTCTTCAGTCAGGTTTCCTGTTTATCTAGAATACAGTCTCAGTGAAGTATCCTGTACCTGCAAAACAGTCTCTCTCTACAAATACAGAGACAGAATTGTTATCGTCTGCACTGAGAAATACTTGGCTTCTCCCTTCTTTCCAGCTAAAGCCACTGCTCCATAAAAAAACAGAAACTAAGACAAAAAAAAGCAAACAAAAATACCCACAAACAAACAAAAAGCACTAATGAAAAGGTTAATAGTGAAAAAAAATAGTCATGTTGCCAATTCAGGTTAGGGAACACATCTTAGAGTACAACATTAGGGCTTAAGTCTCCTATTCCACATGTTACTCTGGATCCACGCATCTTGAAGTGCTGCTTTTTCACCTAAGCTGCTCGTTATTGGAAAGCACCTCGTACAATAAAAGAGTGTCAGTGACTGCCTGCTTTCAGTTAGGTACCATTAGAAAAAAACACACTTTAGAATCAAAAAAACAGCACCTACAGAAACATGTGGGCTAGGCTTGCACAATTAGAGGAGCAACATCGTTATGGAATAAACTGTGTGATGATTTTTGAGAGCTGTAACAGAAAAAATAGAGTGAAATTGAAGGCTAAAGCTAATAAATAGTGCAATCCTCCTCAGCAAGAATAGGGTGCTAAAGGATCTGATGGACTTCTCCCTTACCATTTGAACTTGGATTTCCATTAGTTATAGTTCCCCATCTTGGTGTTGAATATCCACAAAGCTTAGCACTTTCCTTTTCAGTGTTAAGTTTAACTTGACATACGTCAGAAACATGTTTGTCCACAAACTCTTCTCCATCACTATTGTTTTGGTCATCTGTTGGTACTCTGTTCTCTGTATCGAATTGAGAACTCCTCTTTGCTGCAGCACGCGCACAGTTGTTCCTTCTGCGCTTTCTTTCTGACGCACCTACAAAGAGACAGCATAAAAAAATAATCCAAAACATAACCAAAAGAATTCTTTCTTCAAAATCCATTATCTTCATCTTACTCAACTGACAAGGAAAACAAAGGAACTGAGCTACCACTGCCTATATCCCTACATATGCTGAGAAAAGAGTTGAAAGTTAATGGGGTCAGTTTGCTATTAAGATTAAAAACAAGCAAACAAACCACACACACAGCTACGGAATTTCATTCACTAAACAGTCACTTTCAGGATTTTACATGCTGAGGATTCTTACTTTGGATGGGCAGCATTAATACAACGTGAGGTTATTTGACAAAGTCACTGTCTTACTACATGAACTAATACAGATGAACATCATAAAAGCCTCTGGAAATAAGCTCTCCTTCAAGTCTGGTATCAAGCTGAAGACTTCAAAAGCTGAATACGTGTTTGGAAGAGATTAATTAATGAGACAATTTTAAGGGAATATTCAAAGGAGAAAAAACATGAAGACTTATACCTCGTACGCTTCCTGATTTGGTAAACCTTTTGTGAAAAAACAAACTTTGTGGTTTTGCCCAACATTCGTAGTATTCATATAGTATTGCAAAAGGATATGGGTGGAGTCCATGGCAAAATTCCCACTCTCACTAGTTAGACTTCCCTCCTTCAACTGGGAATCACAGTATGAGGTAGCTAAGATTTTAGCATTTGGGGAAGGGAGGGGTGGAGTGGGGGTAAAAATGCCATTTTGCATAATTAAAAACTAGTTAAGTATTCAGAAACTGCCATCCACAACATTTTTTACCTCAAGAATTAGCAATTTAGGGGCGGCTAAATGTCAATTGGGCCATCAAAGTTGTTTTTGTTTGTTTGTTTGTTTGTTTTTTATGTTGTAAACCAACTTTCTTTGAACTTTAATTCATCACTATATTGAATGAATGACCTCTGGATTTCTCTCTCACATTTTGAAGTAAATTTGAAAACAAAATACCTCTGGCATAAAGAGCCAGGCATCAGAGACACCTGTTGCGCCTCAAGAACAGAGAAGGTATGAATGACAAGAGCAGCTGAATAAAATGCAACTTACCATTAGAAATGGGTGTACTGGCATCTACAGGTGCCGCTGTCATCTCCTCATTTTCATTACTCTCTTCCTCTGGTTTGTCGTCTTCAGTAGCAGGGTTCTGCTGTGGTGACTTGGAGTCGTCCCATGGAGACCACGCTGGAGAGGTGCGACCTTGCAATAAAGAATAGATACCAAAGATCTTCGTCGTGCATTTTCAGTTACAAATGCAGAGACAAGTCTTAAAATCCTTAGCGTTAAAGCACGTACCTCTTTTCTCACGAGATTCTTTAATTTGTTCACAAAGTCGTCCAAACTCTGTATCCATTTCGTTCCTCACCATTGAATATGCAGTGTCTTGCAAAACATAGGCTCTGTGACGATCTGAAATTTTACAGACTTTAACTGAATGTTGTCTACCAACCAATGAAACTGTTTTGATCACAGAAAAAAATTGCTTTCTTCATAGGTTGGTTCCAAAAGGTTATCTCAGTGAATATTTTCAGCATAACAACGTAGAAGTTAATTAAACAAAAGCACTAGTTCCTTGGGAACACTTATATCACAATTCCATGCCCAAGTAGCAAAATGGTAAAATAGTTACAATGTGGTAAGAGATGTTCTCTGTGGATGTCCAAAATCATCTAATCCATCTGAAGTCTACTGTTTGAACACAGCATTTATCCATCTATACGTTTGACCGATTTTTTAAACTAGGGCTAAAAAGCACATCCTCACCTGTAGATCTTTGATCCGGGTAGTACTCTAAGGCATTGTTACAGATTAGATCGATGTCCTTCAGATAGTCTCCTGCAGTGAGGTACTGGTGCGAGTCAATTTGAGTCAGAACTGTTAAAAGATCCATCGGCTCTTTAATCCTTGTGGCATAGTCAGGTACCTGCAGATCAAATACAAGCATTCAGAGGTTTTCTTAACCTTGCGCACTGTCTACCAAATTATTCTGAAAACTTTAAATAAACGACTTCCTAAAAACTCTGAACATTTGCGATGCATCAGAAGATGCTGAAATTAACCAGTTTGCTTCTCAAAAATGGAAGGGCTCTTTCAACTGGCATTAGAGCTGCTAGGAGAGGACAACAAGAGGTAGGGCGGTCAGAAGCACGTGCATGGTAGAGAAGAAACACTGAGGGTGGGAGATTCATTTCACTTTGCTTCAGAAAATCACAACAGTGAAAGCTGAGTAAGCCATCCGACATTCTCTTTGTTGTCGACATTGAGGAAAAGGTGCATGCATTGCACCTGTGAAGTACCTATTGCAGGCATCTACTTTAGAATGAGGTAACTGGGCCCAGAGGTGCCGAGTTCTTCCCTCAGACCGTAAGAGGAGCCTAATAACTAGTTCAGATGAGGACATACGTATCTGTCTGGATTTTTCACAGCTCAAGAACCTAGGAGAAAAGGGGAAGAAAAGCCAGTGGATGCCCACATGAAGAGGACTTTGCTGATCCGCAGGTATATTCAAGTTACATCTGTCTTTGAAATATACGCCCCTAGTTTAGACTTATCTAATCAATTAAGGAGAAAAAGGCATCTAAGCAGCCAATTGGAGGAAAAAGAAAACACACTGCACTTATGGTTGATTCCTATTGAGGAGTTCCAGATGAAACAGAGAACAGGATCTCAAAACTTACTTTTACAAACGGCTGCTCCTATTCCTGTTCCCACAGGTACTGACAGTCCAATAAAGGGCTTTAGACTTCATTAAAGTAGTCCTGTAAATACTGTTTGTAATTATAAGGGAGGATCTCTGGGCTTTTCAGTGCTGTGACATGCCTACATACCAAAGCCTTTTCACGAGCAAACTGTGTTGGCATTTGGACTGGCTTTTTAGAATGAAACCAGGGCTTTCAGCGAATAATCCAATAAGAGACGTTTGAGAGTCAGCAGAAGTAAAAGCACTGCCTCTGCTTCTTGCAAAATCCTAATAGCGCAGCCCTAAAAACAAAGTTGAACCTTCCCCAAAACGCTGAGAAATACGAACGCTGAGAAGTTACAGACACACAGATCAGCACTAGTTTACCTTCTGTGGGTCAACGGGCTTTGCAAATTCCCTGAAACGTCTGTCAGTGGCAAGTCTGTGAGTAATGTCCCTCAAGAAAATTCTAAGTTCACGCAAGGTATCCTCCTCTTCCTCCTCCAGCATCCCTACTTCTTCCTCTTGTGGCTTCTGAGGCTCAGCTGGTGGTGCTACAGGCAGGACTTCCAATGTCCGATCAACTTCAATTAATCAGGAAAAATTAGCCAATTTACAGTACT
Organism: Anas platyrhynchos; assembly: GCF_047663525.1. Taxonomy (NCBI): domain Eukaryota; kingdom Metazoa; phylum Chordata; class Aves; order Anseriformes; family Anatidae; genus Anas; species Anas platyrhynchos. The sequence goes on from NC_092625.1 coordinate 4,026,967, forward strand.
CAAATTCAAGCATATGACAAATTACTGACAGAAAATGACCACCAAAGCAAATCCCAAAGAGCTAGTAACTTCGATAGGAAAGTTTTAGATGTACTTCTTATATCCTCCTCACCCGTTTTCTTTACAGGAGGCTTAGCCACTTGATTTAGAATTAGGTCCTCAAAAAAAGCTGCTCTCTCTGCCCTACCAGGCACCTCAATATTGCACACTTCTCCAAATTCCTTATTAAATAATTTTTGGATCTAAAGCAGAAGGAGGAAAGACATTTCAGATTTAAGGCCACAAAAACTCATCTTCTATTCCAAAAAGACGAGTACCTTTTAAAATTAATAATAACCTGAAGAACACAAACTGAAAAAAGTTATCTTCCTGGCCTTAAACGGCTACATTTTCACAGGCTGGCACGGCAAATTCAAATATCACCTTTAAGAATCACCTGTAGAATTAAAGCTCGGTGAAGGGATTGTACGCTACACTGATAAAGTAATGCCTTTCACCACATCCAACATCGCTTCCTTTGTATTTACTTGCCTTGCTGCATCCTTTACTTAGAACCTTTATGGCTATAGAGGGAAGAGAAAGGCTTCAGCAGACAAGTGAGGGCTTTTTGCTGAGTTTTTATTTCTCTACCAAAAGGTGTCTGAAGTAGCTAGTACCTCTACGTCTTCCTCCATTTTCAATTTCTAGTATTAAAAGGTAGGTAAGGAATTTCACTACTTATTTTAGAAGGAATTTAGAACCTGCACAAAAACTTCTGTGGGAACTCAAGCACTTTCAAAGCAGTTGATAATAAACACGTCTAGGTAAGACCCGTTCTCTTCCCCCAATAACTGAGACAAAATAATCAGAACGAGAACAGCGTGTTCCTGTTTTGGGCACCTTCCCTTAATGTAAACTCTCAGAAGTCAATGAAGTTCTGCATGTACTTTTTTTACTACAGTTTATTTAGGAATACAACTAGAATTCCATTCCAAAGTTACTTGAGCAGAAATTGGAACTCAGCTTTCCAGCTTGGAAAGCTTTGGCCTATATGAAGAAAGAAACTGATTTTTTTTTTTTTTTAATCAAAGTGTTTCAATTCTCTACTAAATTGCATTATTAGCAGTTTACCCAACATAGCATGGAATGACAGACTGTCAGAAGAAGTCTCTTCAGTAAAGACATCCTCTTGTCATTTCAAGCACTGCATATTCTTGACTGAACCACTTTGTAGCCACCGGAATTATTGTATTAATTTATTATTTGCATGCGTGAGAAGGGGGTGAAAGTCACTTGCTTGACTCAGAAAAAACTTTAAGCAGATGCTTTCACAGTATTCCTTTTCTCTAAGCAAATTTTAAGTGATTTGTTAGGGTGCCTGAGTAATAACAGTATGCATTTAACAGCACAGCATTTTGATGCTGGAAGCATTCAAAAATTACAAGAAACTGAAGAAATAGTAAGAAAAGTATTGAAAAACACCTCTTCTGGGAGATCTGAGTGACGTACATCAGACGTAGCAAGCAGCAAAACTGGCGAAAATGCTGGAATGTTACGTAGTAGAGTTAGAAAAGTAAGTTTCAAGGCAGGTCCAGCGTTGTCCCACCATAAATGGATATCTGGGACATAACTTATGCTTGGTGCTGTCTTCTGAGCATTTCGGATCAGCTAGTGAAAAGGAAAGCTTGGGTAAGAAAACTAAAACACGGAGAATAACCTGTTAATACATAGCTACATAGCCATCTGACTGCCCCATGAAATGAAACTATGTGAACAGAGTGGCAAGCATCCTTTCACATAAGGAATTTCTCTGGGCACCCTTTCAGATTATCAGTATTCGGAGAACTCTAGTCAGAAGATGGGAAGGATATATTCAGGCAGTGGCTAGACACCGTAGCTATATGGCCACAGCCACAATCATCGCATAACAAAGAAAGGAAATGTCCCTCTTTTGGGACACATCAGTATTCAGTAGTGTAACATGCCTGTTCTTACTTGTATAGCTCTCAAATGTTTCCACTAAAGGTAAAAATATTTTAAGGTAGTGATGCCAAACAGTAAAATGGATTTCCTGCCTAAAAGTAAAAACACCAAATCTGTTCATTTTTTCTAGCTAAAACCACATCAGCGTGTTAATGCTTTTATTGCACACACTGCAACAGCACAAGTTGTGTATGTCCGTGTGAAAACAAAATAAACAGAAGCCCCAAACCTTGGTTGCCTTACTAATATAATTTAAAAGAAGGCTACAAAAAGTAGCCGACATGCAGTCTGGTACAGAGCCATCTACTGGGAGCACACAGTCTTAGGAGGCAATGAGAACTACTTTCTGGATCCCAGGGAGATGAGCAGCATTTCTTTCCACAAAGAGATGTTCATTAGCAATACCGCCCAGCTTCCTGAGCTGCTAGCAACATCCTCACTGTAAAATTGGGTATGGAAAACGTGGACATGTACAACATCCAGATTGTTTGTGGTGCTGTCTAAAAGAAAAGGGGATTTTCAGACAGAAGCAAACATCCCAGCACATTAAAAGAAGGCCACCTCCATTACCAATGAATTTTGCTCACCTTACTTGCAACTCGATTGATCCTCTACATACAGTCAGTGAATCCGATGAGAATAAAAAGAAAAAAGGTACCTGTCCGCAGATTTCTTCTGGCGGTGCAATGTTTGTAAGCAGAACAGAAAGGTCCAGGGTGTGAACGGGAAACTTCTCCAAAGCGTGCAACACCACGGGTGCCACGTAAGAAACCTGGCCGTACCCTTCTTTTCCTACTATTAGCAGACGGGGCCGGCGTGATGTTGGTTCGCAGAAAGCACTCCTAGAACAAGAGTTAAGAAAACAAGCTTATAAATGAGGTGCTGAATAGACACACAGATGTTCCAAGTACTTTTCCTATAGATTTTCTTTTCCCTCCCCAAATAATCCCAATGGCAGTGGTACATTAAATACATGTAAGATTTCCAGTTAAGTTATTCAGTCATTCCAATTGTTTCATCTTCTTCCCTTGTGTTTCCTATTCTTTACTAAACCAAGACTGCAAATTAATATCCCTGCAATCTTGCCTTACTACTAGGAAATAAATTTGCAATGAGCATTTGTTTCCCCACTACAGTCAGGCTGTACCTTTGCTGGCTTAAATCAAAGATGCTAGAGACTTAGCCTTGCTCTAGAGGACAGAAAATCTTCTGGACAGCACAGCAATAGAAACTGAGAAAAATAACTGATCCAGCTGCGACAACATGATCTAACTTTCCAACCGTGGGCTTGCATGACTTCCATACTAAAATACCACAAGATTAACACAACTTGGTGGCTTAACAAATAAAGACACCATTCAAATTTTTCTCAAGGTGTTTTAACAAGCCATTTCTCAGTGTTCTTTCTACTACAAAATTCACTACTGGTTTAACAATCCTGGAAAACAGAAGGGCAAAAGGTGGCAACACAAACCCCTAAAGTTGGGGTACTTTTAGCTAAAAGGACAGATAGGACATGTATGCGGTCTTGAGTCTTTCAAAGAATGCCATGGATTAAGTCAACGTGTTCTGGTAGTCTACGGATCACTTTGGCTTAGGAAGAGAAGCCTGGGCATTTCAATTGGGTCATTCAGAGCAACTTCATTACAACTTTAGTCCCTTCACCCTTTCTTCTTGTGAATACCAAGCACCCCTTCTACACACTAACTTGATGTTACCCCTTCGTCTACCACCCCTCACACTTTTAACAGCTGGAACTGTTTACAAAGACTCATCAGACCTGAGAATTTAAACATAACAGGGATCTATCTTTCTTTACCTGCTGAAACAGAGGAGTTTTTTCTCCGGTCCGTCAGGCATTCCATCTTTGAATTCATCTCCGGAAACCAAGGATGCATCGTCATCACTGTTGAACATACCATCTTGTAAAATAGGATTTAAATGGTCTGAAAGGCAAAAGAGGTTTGTTAACTTCCCTGAATAGCCTTTGTCTCTTTCTCTTACATTAATACAGCTTCTAAATCAGTGCCAAAACCCTTTCTTCATTTGAGAGCACACACTGAAAGCTATTTCCTAGAGTTCATCCCACCACAGATCTAAGCAGATGGCACAAGGCCCTACAAAGCTGTACCAAGTCCCACTGATGTGTACGTATAAGGTACGCTACTCTTGGTGATTTTTTTCTCTCCCTTAGAATAAAGGAGCTTACGAACAATCTTTAGCAGAATTATAAAGAAGTGGATGCTGTGGTTATACCTTGCTGTCGGTCCTCCTTTAGCACTAGCTGTGCCTGCGGGAAGATCTTCTGCACAACTTGTAAAATATTCGCTACTGATCTTTTAAAAAGTGGCTTGAAAATGGGTGATAGTGCTTGTACGGGTGAAGCCTCGATCCTGTTTGATGCCGGAACAACCTTCTTCGGAGCCATGAAAAAGTCCTTTGCTTTTATTTTAATAGAATTAACGTCTAGTTGCAATTTCTCCCTACTTGCATAAATCTGAGGATAGCATCGGCGCAGAGAGCACAGAGCAGCTTCAGTACATAGGGATTTGATATCTGCACCACAGTATCCTAACAAACAAAAATCAAACGTTACATCAGTCAAGGCCCAGGTTTACAACATGCAACATTTAAAGAATTTGTCATGTCAAAACCAAACAGGTTAACAGGGAATTCAAAGTGCTACCGCTCTGCAGGGAAGTTTCATGTTGCTCACTGCCTGATATCCTGCGCTTATGCAGCTGAAGCAGACTCCTCATCAAAAACTATACTCTTGAGGCAGATGCCCCAGAACCATTTAATGTTCTCAGACAACAAGAGGAACGACAACAAAGAGTAAATAGATGAAAGCATCTAACTCTGATTGCTATGAAGGCGTGCCAGCTGCCTCGTTGACTAGTTGTGCAGCAAGGCACAAGAGCTTGGGTACTGCCTGGTACAAGCTAAGGTTCTTTACAACTTGGTCACAAGCAAGAATCCATTTTGGTTTCAGTCTTACCAATGCATTTCTCAGCTAGTTCATCAAGCAACATGTCCGGTGGCTTAGGGGTCCAGTCACGAGTATGAATCTTGAAAATTTCTTTTCTAGCCTGGAAGCAAAATCATTGCATTTTAGCTTGTCTCAAGTTTTCCTTAAAAATACCAACAAGAAACAAACAAACAAAAAAACCAAAACAGTCCTCCCTCAAAACCCCTCATCTACTAATACGCTTTTCTTACTTGCTCAACTTTCAAGTATTTTACAGTTATTTAATATACACTCTGCATTGTCAACCAGGAAATTGAATATTTCTTATTTGTTACACTGGACTTTTTTCTAGGAACCTACAGTGAAAGAAAAGGCATTTATAGCTTCAATAACAAGTTTCCAAACTACGAGACCTAAAGACCCAGAGGAAAATACTGCAATGAAAAATTTATCCAGAAACATTTCTTTGTTGTCCAAAAAACTTCTCTAAAATTTAACAAGCTTTCATTGTGACAGTCTCATTACTTCATCACATTTGCTTTTCAGGCAGTAAATTCACAGAAAGCACTTCTGGCACAATGTTTCAAATTGCTACAATTACTATAAAGAAGAAAATAATTATGACTCAAACTACTACCACTGATCTGGGGCACAATCAAATGCACACATGCCCCCTATTCATTCATAAGTGAAGGACTGAGACCAAAAACACAACTTCATGATGAAAGCGCCCAAGTGGACTAAATAATTAAGCAAACAGGTACAACTTTGGGAATGAAAGGTTTGATTACAGAACTAACTACTTGGTGGTATCATCTTGACCATATATATTCAGTACCAGATTTGCCCTCCATGGAACAACGCAGTGTCTCCACATATCACTCTCTTGTTCAAGTTGTCAATTTTTTTTTCCTATAAAGTTGGACTTTGCCATGGTAGCGCTAACGTTGAATTTCAGTTCTCACCTCTTTATTTGGCAAGTTGAAGAGGAACTCTCTGTCAAAGCGTCCTGGTCTTCGTAAAGCAGGATCTATAGAATCCAGTCTGTTGGTAGCTCCGATTACCACGATCTCCCCGCTGTTAACTATGCCGTCCAGAAGCGTCAGAAGAGTTGAAACAATGGAACTAATAGAAAAATATAATTTTTACTTACTGGTTCAGTAAATTTTGTCACATTCCACATGACTTTCTTCCATGAGTAGTCAAAAAGGACAAGCTTTAAGGACAAGACTCATTTTAAGACATAAACAATAGGTAAGTTAACACAGACCACATGCTGATATCAGGCTTAGTAAATTGGTTTCAACTATTGTTTAGAAGCACCTGTTTTGGCATTGAGTTACAAGTTTTCAGGATAAATTAACGTGTTCACAGTAAATTAAACAGGTCATCATCCTTTTTTTTTTTTTTTCATTCCCCAAAGATCAAGCAGATTTTATGTAGGTGCAAAACTGTAATACCTATGAATGTGGTCTTGTTTACTAGAGCGCACAGGAGCGAGACCATCTATCTCGTCAAAGAAAATAATTGAAGGTCGCATCTGATAGGCCTAGCACAAAAACACAGAGTAAAACACCATTATCTAAAGGAAAAATACACAAAAACATCATGGTTGGAATGTCATCTAAACTAGATTTTTCACTTCAGCCTCTGGGACCTCTACTGATAGAGCTACTGGAGTATCTGGCATGACTAACAGAAGACAGCAGTCTGTGTCAACCCACTGTATCCGGGTGACAGGAAGCAAATCGTTCCAGTAGCTCCTACAGCTGACATTCACAGCAGAAACACTGGCATTTCCGTTTCAGTGGGAAAAAAAAAATAACAAAATACAAAAAAAGCAAGTTCTACTTAAAAACGTTGACCACAGAAAATAATGGTTTCAACTCTGACAGAACACACTGTGCATTTCAACCTTACCTGTTCAAATAACACACGAAGTTGGCGTTCTGATTCCCCCACGTATTTTCTCATGCAGTCCGAAGCACTTCTCATAAAAAATGTTATTTTTCTGTCACTTCGGCTATATTCACCGGCAAGTGCACGAGCAACTAGTGTTTTCCCTGTTCCTGGGGGGCCATAAAATAGACAGCCTCTGCAATAAAAAACGATCCAGATAGGAAAAAAAACATCATGATGAGTACCTCCTACAACCATCATCTCTAGAACAAGCGTCTTTCCTAACCAAAACACATCATGTACAAGACAGCAGTAATAGCTGAAGTGTGGGTAGAGTCAGAACAGATAGAAGTTCTGCATTTTTACAACGTTTCACAAGAAAATTCATTTTTTTCACCCAAAGAAATGAATAAGGGGGTAACTCAAGTGTATAAAACCTTCAAAAGAGAGCATACTGTCCCAGAAGGACACTTCCAAAACTGCTGACAAACAGTTTGATCACAGCAAACCGGAGCCAAACAGGCAAACTTCAGCACAGAATCTGAGAATGGGCTGAATGGTGAATCACCACTTCATTCTTCAGTGATAAACTGCATATTCTTGCTTTCATAATATGCAGAATCTGATAGTAAAGCATTTAATGCTCCTCTCAAAAGCATTAAGTTACTGGGTTTGGTCTCTCAGACCATCTATTGCTGATGGCACGTGAGGAAGCCTAAAGCCGGAAGGAAAAGAGATGCCTTAGCACTCAGAGGGAAAAAAAAAAAAGAAAACAAAAGTAGGCAGGAAAAACAATTGGGCTTCCAGGCAACATATTACAATTGACTTCCACTAGATAATCCCTTCTTGCCTACAAACTAATCAAGCTGACTGTGGTGTAAATGCCTGAAGTAACTAGGAAAATAAAACTAACATTCACGTTTTTAAGGAAAAGGTACAGCTTTGAAGAGGCTTTCAGGGTAGGGCATAACTGCATTATCTGAGTGTTCCCTAGGCTCCCAACCTTAGATGCTATCGCGCTGGGGAAACTTGGTGTGCTAGCTCTAAGGAACACCACGGAGCGTGGAGTGGAGTGGAGACACCACGGCTAGGCTCTGTGATCAGGTGGGACCTCGATTGTTCTTGTGCACAAAGCAGCACTTTTTGCCACCCTAAGCCAAAGACCTGTCATGTTTTGACAAATGCTGTACCCTAGTGTACTTTTTGCTCATTATAATATCATTATAATACCAAAACACACCTCCATCCCAAAAGCTACCCGCCTCCAAGGTGCGACCACCCCTCACTGAGCATGCGCTCTGAATTTCTCGGAGCCTATTACTTTAAACGGAGACGGGAAAACTTTACACCAATCATAACTAAGATATGCTTGACTAGAGCCACTCAAGCTCCACCTAAAAGATAGAAAATAATATAAATTGGCCCAAGAGAGAGGGGATGTGAGGGAAGATACCATCGTCAGGGGAGATACCATCCCGAGGACATACAGCATCCTTAGGACCTCCTGACTCCTGGGATCAGTCGACGGGCTGAACCTCTCTTCCCCCCCCATTGGGACGCCTTTGGGTGAGATCTGAATATTTGCTTATAAATCTCTATATAGAGTCTTTGATCCTTTCAACGCGTTTATTTCTAGGCTGTGCACCCATAACACCTATAACACCTGTAACACCTGTAACATCTATACCATCTATAACATCTATAACATCTGTAACACCTATAACACCTATAACATCTGCAACACCTATAACACCTGTCACATCTATAACACCTATAACGCCTGTGTATTTCATGCATATTAGCTTGCTTTTGCAGACAGTCACTATCGCCGGCAATCCAAAAGAACCTGATATTCTGTTGCTGTAATAAACCATACTTGATTGCATTGTGATAGCTTTCATTAATGCGACTTGGGTGAGGGTGATTATCCGTGATAATTCAGTGTTCTGAATCTAACCAGACCCCCAGACGGTTAATGCATTGTTGGTGAATGTCTGAACGGACCCCCAGGTGGTTAATACGTTTTTGGTGAATGTCTGAGTGGACCCCCAGGCGGTTATTACGTTTTTGGTGATTGTCCGAACGGACCCCCAGTTTTGGTGAATGTCCGACTGGTTCAGTACTCTGAATTCAAACGGGCCCGTGACGGTTAATCAGCTACACCCCTTTAACGCGACACTGACTTGTACATAAAACTGAGAACAAAACCACTCCAACCCAACTAACCCAACTTTTTAAAGACACCAGACGGTAAAACTTAAAATTTTAAGACGTTGCTTATATTTTTAACCTACAAATATTCTAGATTCTATCCATTTTTAAGAAACCACTTTTTGCCACTACTAAAACAAACGTTCACCGCTGCCAAAATGTTGAAGCATGGAAGCATATTGATGCCTGAATTGAACTTTCTCCTGAAAACAGCTGACTTACGATTTATCACTTTAATGAGTTACCTGGGGGACTGAATATTGAACCGCTGAAAAACTTCTGGATACAGGAGGGGAAAAATCACCATCTCTTTCAAAGCTGCGATGTGTTCGGAAAGACCACCCACGTTCTCAAATCCAATCTAAAGAGAAATTCAACACAACAGAGTTTGTATGTTAAAGAAAGCAGCAACCTAGATCAAGGTTTCATCAGAAATTATCTCAGCACAACGGAAACATTCTGGGCAACTTTTGAAGTTGCTTTAGAGAAAACCATCAACAAAGGTAGTTGTAGATGGCACACTGAGATCTTTCATAATCCCTGGAAACACTCGCTGACACGATGATTAGTTTAAGACTTACCGCACTATCTATTTGCATTGCATCTCCCTGACTTCCTCCAACTTTCTTTTGATCCCTCTGAACTCTCTTTAGGTCCTGTTTCTGAAGTTTCACTCGAAAAGTCCTGATTTGAATTAAGGAGAAGTTATAGGGCTTCTTTTTCTTTAAGATGCAACTCGAAGATTTTTGTTTTTCATAATAATGCCAAGCAAATGTAGAAAACATTAATTAATATATAGAAGACCTAACTAATTGACATAAACTCACACAGTTAAATTTAGATAAACTTAAACATGGCTAAATATTCATTTGAAGGAGATTCATCCCTCCCCTATTCTCTAATGACAGCAACCTTCTTGGAGATGTGCTCTCGCTGTCCTCACTGCTCTCACCACTCTCCTCCGTATCACATGTGCTAAGCAAGGGAGATGAGCAAGAGGGTGTAGAATCACTGATGTCATCTGCATGTCTCTGTCTGCAAGCAAGCATATAAACCAGAAAGTTAAAAAGAAAATAGAGCAGATACTAAGTAACACCAAAAATTAAGGGAATTCTATCTCAAAATTTACTCTGAGATCTATTTTCCAGTCCATTGTACTCCTTAGCAATCTGATTTCAAAGGCCATGACATGATTTTCCTCGTGACAACTGTCTGCTTTCAAGAATGCTCAACAAAATATCTGGCAATCAACAGCATTCTCTACGCACTAACTGCTTACAGAATCCAAAAAGCCTTTATCATTACTAAGGCAATTTATGATTTCATTTAGATCTTTTATTGTTTAAGGTTAACTTCATATAGAAACATTAGTTGATTCCAAACAGAAACTAGAGTCAGTATTTGAGTGATAACTTTTTTTTTTTTTAATCCAACAAAACTTCCATAAAGCCTCTCCCTCTAAATCGAATAAAATTATTTTTGGTTTTAAGAAAATAATTTGTATCCTTCAAGATTAAATAGTGTGACTAAGATTTTTAAGGGGGGATTCTGGCTTCAGTTCCAGAACCAAAGAATTTCAGTTACAGAAACTCAGACACTACCTCCATAATCATCTTATCAGCGACCCACAAATATTGGATTTAAAAAAGAAACCAACTTAAAAGTATCCACCTCCTGCCCTCCAAATATTTCTTTCCTCTCTATCCTCAGACTACCAAAGTACCGATCATAAACTTACTCTGTAATTACCACTAAACTGAAAACCCTTTGAAGCATTATGCAGTAAGGAGACTGACAGCTCTACGGATAAGTAAGAGCTATCACTAGCCATACACCAACCTGGCACGTCTTCTACATTTTTGTGACCCAGCATTTTCAAGTGACTCTTTCTGTCTGACAGAACAGGGCTGGCCCGAGTTAGTCCTCTCTCGATCTCTTTGTCTTACTGAAAGGAAAGAATTTAGAATAATGATACAGATACATTTAAGAGAGGAGGATATCAAAAGATAAAGAAAATGCCACGTGTTTCACTCATCCCTAATTCCAGAAGAATTTTTAACCGTTTTTGCTTTTCATCAGTGCATGGTACAAGTGGAAAACTACGCCCTTTTTAAAGGTGAACTGAAAATCACAAGAGCAAGACTATTAAGTGTGATTAATTACTGTTATATCAAGGATACATAGCACTAAGTAGGCCAAACAGCAAAGAAATATAATGGGCACAGGACACACGTGTCTGATAAAAACAGCGAAGTTCATGTGCAGAATGAAGGTACAGAACTGAAACAGAACTGTGTGCGCAAACACATGTATTTGCATTGAAAAAAATTATCTCACTTATGTGCAAGAAATAAGGTTTTAAGAGAAACTGTGCGTTCAACCTGCTTTCCATAGGAGCTTGGTAGCGGTCAACAGGTTTCCTCCGTCGAAGGTTGTAACGCCTTGGAACATCTTCACCGTCATTTTCTTTGTTCTCACTTCCTCTTGCTGTTTGTACTGTACCACAAAATGACACCGAATCGTTAAGTACTTTTGCAAATTATATGAAATCCAAAATGCATTACACAGATGCCTGTAAGTTTTATTATTATCATTATTTTAATGACACAGTGGATCCTGCAAAACCTTAAGATGAATTTATGCAAGTCACGTTTCAGAAATCACAAATCCTAGCAGATGAGCATGCATCTAGACATTGTCTGTCCTCTCTGAAACTGCTGATGGACTTGTCGTCAGCCTCAGTGTTTAACAACAGGCAAAATTCTGTCATATTGCTTAGCTAAGATGCAGATCTTCTGAAAACAGCTATTTCAGAAAGTCACTTCTTAGTTTGAGAAAGTGTTTAATGGAAAGGGTTTTAATAATCTGTAGTGCTAAGACTAAGCACAGTAATCTAAGTCCAAGTCTAGCTCTGCCACAAATTCTGTGAGCAATAATGGGCCAGACACAGGCTTGAAGCTCACCAATGAGAAAACAATGCCAAATGCACATAAGCTTAGGCCATTAGCTTCTGTCAAGTAACCTGAAGTTGTTTCATGAAAGATGGTAAAAAACACAAAAACCAGAGTGCAATTATCTACTGGGTTCTGGTGAATATCCTCTCACGTTAACAGCAGGACACCGAGGAAGGAACGTACATACTCCGTTCACCTACCTGTTTGCCAAAAGGACTTATCTTTTTTTCTTGGAAAGCACCGCCCTCTTTGGTTTTTATTTTTTAACCCCAAAGGTTGCATTGCTTTCTGAACGCAAGGTAGGTGCCATGGGGTATACAGACAGCACACGGAAAACTGAGCGATCAGTAAATGAGTTTGTGATCACTACCATCTCCAGTCCTTGGTGTTCCAACACTTCTATCACAAAAGCATGAATTTCTTTGCTTTATTGCTCCACTAACCCTTTCTCAAGAAACCCTGTGCTCAAGAAAAACCTGGAGGAAAAAAACAAACAAACAAAAAAAAACTTTCAAAACTAAAGCTTCCCTCTCCCCACCATTTTCTTGTGGATAACTTAAGCTTAATATCCTTGGCAAAAAGATATTGCAGCAAAACCTTTCACATAAACTTAGTGTTTCGTGAAAAACAACAACAAAAAAAACCTTTAAATTGAATTGGAATTTAAATTCAAAACTTTGAATTCAATTGAATTTAAATTAAAAAAACTAAACTAATTAAATTAAAAAATTTAAATTCAATTGACTGTTCAGAGGAACAGTCAAGCTTGACATTATACATCCTAGAATTAAAATCTAGTTCGAGTTTTTCTCCCATCTCCAGACCTTGCTAAAGATGCTTATTAGGAGCTCTGTCAAAAAAAAGTGTAAGGCTTGTTATATCAAAGCTTTGAACCCTTCTTACTGCCCTTGACCTTCTTCACATTGCTGCTCCTACAAGGGTGAGTACTATCATTTTTAGTACGGGAGGGAAGCTGTGATATCCTTGATTGGGGGGTCGTTCTGTTTACAAAATGAAGTTCCAGCAAGAGTACATCAAATGAAATTTCACTCCAAAGTCAGAAAATAGACAAGATTTTTCTGCTTCCCGGCACTAACTTTACTAAGAGCTTAGTTAGTGTTTGCTCAAGGTAACAGCAAAGGCATGAAGAAGTTAGAGGAGGGCACTGGTAAGGGCACGTGGGAGAATGCTTTTCTCCCTCCTGTTCTCCGTGCTGATAGAAAGGGGCCTCACGAGATGCTTGCCCTAGCACAAGTTTGAATCCAGGCATCTGAAACAACTCTTGAAGACATTTTTTATTCCCCAGACCCAGCAGAGATGAAACAAGACCTAAAGCTTGATGAGACCAGCCTGGTCTGCCACAGTGATGTTTAATGTTTTTCCTCCGGGAGGCTTAAGAAAGGAAAGAGTGGAATAACTCAGGAGACCTCTGTACACATAGTTATGCATTTCTTTGATGACTTCTCTGCAACAAGCACAGTGCCGTGTACTCGTGTTATTCTTTATCAGCTCTTCTTTTATCTTCACCTTGTCTCAAACAAGGGCACAGCCAGGAACAATGGACCAGGAACCCTGACCATCCTCTGGCTCCTACAAAAGCATCCCAAGTCAGTGAGACAGCAGACACTGAGAAGCACTACGTTACCTGCAGCAGGCTGCCAGCAGGGCAGAACTGGCTCGTATCAGTCACACAAGGCTGAAAAAACACACTCAAGAAGTGAAATTCAGCAGAAGCAAGTGGCTAAACCAGAGCAAGGAAACTGCAGGAAGGAATTTTGTAGTAGTTTGAAAGTTATTTTCCTCCTACTATGGGAAGTGATCAACAATTGCTTCTAAGAAGTTAGCTGTTGGGTGTCTCTAAGGAAGCAAGCAGATGCTCAAGTGCCAGCCAAACAGGTAAGTGTGTTTAGGCTAGGAGCTCTGGTGTCAAGTCCCTACGCAGATGACTCAGGAAGGCTCAGCAGAGAAAAGGGCCACTTCCCACTTTCCCCAAACAAAAAGGGAACTCTGGAGCACACGGGTGTCAAGTACAGGTCACAACAAAACGACCTTGTTCGGCCTGAGGAATCACAGCGGGGTTGTAAAGCTGCAGACAAACAGCCTCCAGAGGGACAGCCGCCGCTTACGGTCTGCCACAGGACTCCTTGGGACTGGAAACTTGGGAGAAGACGAAGCCATCAGACTCCGGTTTACCTGAGACTTTCTGCTGCATGCTCCTTAATCTAGATGGATGAAATACGCAGGTAAATGGCTTGCTGGTATCGGGAAAACTGCAAAAGCTGCTATTGCCGAGTCTTTGCGCACCAGAAAGTCAGGGAAGAGACATTAGGATGTGAACAAGCAGCTAGGAGCAGGATCGCCATCTCTGTCATCTAGGGCACTTCTACATGTCTCTGCTATATGAGTGCTCCAGCAAAGGCTGGCGGTCCTACAAACGAAACAGGAGTGACTCTGTGCCTTGAAGCATGGGAAAGTTCTGCAAAGAGGTGAAAAAACACAAAGAAAGAAACCAAACCAAACACACCTTACAACCTGTTTCATGAGAAGGATTCTGCTTTCGCTTCAGTGAAAACTTTACATTTAACTTCCTCATTCCTGCTCCCACAAGGAAAGCGGGCCAGCTGTTTGCCCTGCCTGACTTTGCACAGCCTTCCCTCACGTGCCACGGGCAGCTCAAGTCCTTGCAGGCTTTGACAACCGCTTCTCATGCACACTGCAACGGCAAAGTGGAGATACTGAAGCAGCCTCCAGCGCCTGCTTGCAAAGAGACGACACCCCAAGGGCTGCTTCCTGCTTAGTTCAGTAGACTTGAAATGAGAAGGGGGAAGAGAAAGAGCAAAACAAAACCCCAGCCTGAACCCAAAGAGCCGAGAACGCTGAGCTCGGCGGCACGGAGAGCTGAAAGCATCGCTCGGAGGCGGGGCTCGCCCTGAGAGCTGGGAGGTGCTTTGAGGTGGTTCTGCTCTGCCTTTGGGAAGAGCAGAGCTTGAGCTCTAGCTAGCTGTGTGTACAGCAGCCAATTCCTTCAGGTGATGCTGAGCGGGGATGGGAGCAGCAAGACGGAGCTGGAAAGGTGTGGATGAAATACCAGACACACGAATCGTCCCTAAGAGCAAATTCGGGCTTTCCCTAACACCATCAACCCCTTAAGGGAAGTCGTAACCACATTACACCCCCTAACTAACGGTTTTTTTACTTCAGCACTAATTAACCCTGATTTTTAGCCTTGCTCTCCGAGCCCCCTCAGCACCCCCCGCGTGCACCTGCCCGCGGGGCCGCCTGAGGGGGTGGGGGGCTGGTGAACGAACCCCCCCCCAAAGCTCCCCGCCCGGGCTCGCTCGGAGGGAACCCCGCGGGAACTCACGGCCGGGGCTGCTCTCTGCCTGCTCGTCCTCCTGCCGCCGGGCTGCAGCGAGAGGAACTCGGAGCTCGAGTCCATGGCAGCCAGGGACCGCCGGCGGCTGCCGGCGCTGCGCCTCAGCACCACCATGGCGGCGCCGCAGGGCCTCCCGGAGGCGCGGCGCCCACTGAGGCGGCCCCGCGGCCCGCTGCGGATCCCTCCGCCTCACACGGAGCCCTCCATCCCCCTCCTCCCCCCTTTCTTCCCTCCTCGGCGCGGCTCCCTCTTCCGGCCCTCACTGAGGGCCGGCCCTCGCCCGCTCTTTTAATTTTTTTTTTTTTTTTGGAAGTATTTTTTAAATCTTTGCCGGCGGAGGGTTACAGGCGGGAGGCGCAGCACCGTTTGAGCCTTTTGGCGGGCGGGAAGCGGCGCGTGCCGCCCCCTCAGGCGGGCACCGCCTCCTCACGGGCTCCGCGCCCGCCCTCAGGCGGCTCCCTCAGGAGCCCGGCCCCGTTCCCCAGCACGGGAAATCTGCCCCCGGAGCATGGCGGAGCTGGATGAGGACCGGTACCGGCCGGCGGTGCCTCCCCGAGCCGCCTGCGCCTACACCGGCTGCTACTGGTAAGGGAGGCGCCTGAAAATGGCGGCCGGCGCCTGACTGGAGGCTGGCGGCACGCTGAGGGGGGGAGTTGAAAACGGAGCTAAAAACCCCGCAGGGAAACCTTCCCGGCCCGGTTTGGGTTGCTGGAAGTGAAGGTGAAAAGGGGATTGAAAAGAAAACGGTGCCGTCGACGGTTGTGTTTTGCAGTGAGGAAAACGTGTGGAAGCTGTGCGACTACATCAGGAGTCGGGGGGAGCGCCCTGTGGAGGAGTTCTACGCGGTTTTCATCTCCAACGAGAGGAGGATGGTGAGTGGGTGAGTTGTGCGCTCCGTGGGGGTGGTAAACCAGAGGCGGGGGGAGGTGGGAGGCGCTTTAACTACCCCAGGCCTTTTAAGTACAGCCTGGGGTAGGTGAGTCTTGGCCCCAGGCCCCCCTGCAGCAGCTGAGAGGCACGCAGGCAGCAGCACCTGGGAGCATGAAGAATTTCATTTGTTTCTGGCCTCCAGACCCCACGCAGTATTTGCTCAAGACATCAAGGCAACACCAGAACCTGAGAAACAGTAAAAGGAAACAGCTCGAACTGCTGCACCAGAAGAGAGCCCTGCTCTCTCCTCTAGAAGCCCCAAGGATAAGGATACCCTCAGGGGAACAAAAGGTTCATGGCATTCTTTCCAAGCTTAAAAGAAGTTGCCCTAAAACAACAGATCAATCTTAATTAAAGGTTAAAGGTTGGGCTAGATGATCTTAAAGGTCTCTTCCAACCTGAATGTTTCTATGAATGTCCTTACCTGACACGCTTGGATTGTGGGAAGAAGGAATCACGGTGCCCCTAAGGGCTGTGGGATGATTTTTCCCTGTCATCCATCAGGTTAGGGGGAATATTACATTATATGGTCCAGAATAGCGTCCAGTTTAATGTTTCTGAAAGATAAAAACTGGAGCAAGCTTTCTGACAGCAGCACTGATACAAGCTGATGAAATGCAGAGTTTAGCAAAGAACTTACCCAACGTGAAACTAATCTCTGTAAGTCAGGAGTGGTTTATGCCAAATTGCTTAACTTTCAGGTCCCGCTCTGGAAACAGAAGTCAGGGCATGGAGATGAGCCTGTTGTCTGGGTAAGGCCCTCTGTTCTTTCTTTGTCAGTATTTAAGTGCGTGCCTCTGCAGCTGAGGTCTGCAGGATCAGATGTGGGTAGTGTTAGATACCTCTGCTGGAATGAATTTAGGTTTATGTCCCCCCTGAGCATCAGGAAGCACTCTGTATGTGCCAGAGGTCCCTTCCGACCTCAGCCGTCCTGTAGTTCTGTATTAGTATTTATTATTCTTCTACAGCAGCCTAAATGCAACCCTTTTATTGTTCACAGGGAAATAGCAGTGAGATGGCCCATAAAACCACCAGGTGACAAAGCTTAGTTAGCATCGGTAAGAGTGCACAACAGTTCTGTGAAAATTACTGTCTGGTTTTGTTGGGGCCCGCCAGCTTTGTAGGATGTTAAATAGATGTCTTGTAACAAGCTGACGGGTGAAAATATCCATATAGGTCTGACATGGGATGGAAAAACGTGAGCAATACATGTCTTCAGGTGCCAGCTTGTATGTAAGCTCTTCCAGAGTTTTTGGCGTGTCATTTAATTTAATGTAGTTCAGTAGTTGCCACTACAGAATTCCTTTTAAAGATGTGTAGTTATGGTTATACTGTATGGGAGGGAAAAAATAAATTTTGCATGGCAATTTGTTTCAGAAATTCTGTTTTAAAAAAAAAAAATCTATGAATTTCTGAAATTCTGTCCTTACAGAATCATTTTCTGGAAAATTATCAGTGTGTTTATATTGTACAAAAGGCTTGGTTTAAAAAGAGGTCCAAGTGTTATCGGGATGATCTGAGAAGGAATAGGAGTTAACAACAACTATCTTCAATTTACTTTTTGGAAAACTGCAATGAATGTAAGTAACTAACACTGAAAATAATAACTGGAGTTTCTCCAACCCCCTGCCATACCCGTGTTTCCTACATGTTAAGGAATCAAAGATGTGGTATGAGGACTAGCGTACTCTTCAGGTTAGCTGCCCAGGCTGATATCAAAGAAGGCTACAAGTAATGGGGAGAATAGCAAGGCTTACCAAAAGGCACGAGGGCTGAGGCAGGCATTAGGAAACGTCTCTCCTGGTGCTGGAACATCACAGGCGTGAAACCCGAGCATCAGAAAGCAGTCTCTAAAGAAGAGAAGCTGTAGCCTCAGCTTCCAGGAGGCTTTTTTTCTACTCCCTGTGCCGGTTTCTGGTTAACAACTGTTTAACTCCTGACAATTACCGTTCTTCCCAGGACTACCACGTTATCCTACTTCGTGTCTCCAGTGGGGAGCAGAACTTCATTTATGATCTTGACACAGAGCTGCCATTCCCCTGTCCTTTTGACGGGTACAGCACGGAGGCCTTCAGGCTGGATGACAGCCTTCATCCTGAATTTCACAGGTGAGGACAAAAAAAATAAAGATGAAGAGCATGAATTTTATTTCATGAAGTCCAAGTTGAAGTTGTCTCTGTGGATATATACTGATAGAAGTCTTCTGTTATACTCCAAGAAACTCAATGCACTGCATTATTTTTCTAAAGCTCTTTAATTGCTGTTGTTTAATCATCAAAAGCCTTTCCTTGCTGATGTTTATTCTTAACAGCCCAGCAGCTTAGCCCAGTGTTTCTGAGTGGAGTATTTAACTAAGCTAAGGCTCCCTGGGAGGAAGAAAGGGCTCTTCTCCAGAGTGGCTAATGCAGCGTTATGTACATATATCTCTTGATACAATTGTGCATTGTTGTTCAGGAAAATCCGGATGATACGAGCAGATCTGTACCTGGAGACGTTTGCTTCGGACAGATCTCACATGAAAGATGCAGATGGGAAATGGCAGAAACCTCCTCCCTCGTACCCCTGCATTGAAACAGCAGGTGAGCTGGCAGGACTCCTTTTTCCTTTTAACAGAGTTGAATGATTCAGTCAGAGGTGGGTGCAATAAATAAATGTGCTTTTGGACATGTGCTTTGGAAGCGTATCCAGCCAGCACAGTGTGTGGGGACAAAATGGGGCTCTGCAGTGCTTGCCTTTTCCGAACATGTAAAGTGTAGCGTGCTTCCTGGCAGCTGCCACTGCTGTTATCAAACACGAACTGCTGGTCTTCAGAAACTGAGCAGAGAGTAAGAGGTATGAAATGTTGCAGTGGGGAGCTGAAACAGAGGCCAAGCAACCTGCCTAGGGTTGGAAAGGGAATTTTTAACACGGTGATTACCCCACTTTTTTTTATCACACGGCGTTTCAGCTTACTCGAACCAGGTGTTTGCCAAGCTGGCTAATGTTTGCCATGTGCTTATTCTCTCCTTTTCTTCCCAGATGGAGAGAAGTGTGGTGAAGTTTTGTTTTGGTGGAGTTTGTTGATGCTGTGCACGTTTGGTTTTGCTGCTTTTTTAATAATACAATGCTACCATATATTTCTGTTAGAGAAGGTGGGGTCAAAGGAACATGTCTTGTGTCTAGAGCCAAGTTTATTGTGGTTTTAAGCTACAGGCAAGTTAATTCACAGTTTTTGTGTTGCTTTCTAAGAAAGTTTGGCGTTTCACTTGGGTATAAATGAGTTATGAGTGGGGGCGGGAGCACAGGTACAGCCTTGTGAAGCATTTTTAGAAATTCCAGGCTATGAAACACCTGTCTCAGCCAGCCCCCAGGTCATCCTTGGGATGTTGGTAGGTAGCTAAAGATGCAGAGACTTTGATTGCTCCCATACTTCATTCCTTAGCCTGTACCTTGCCAGGCTGGGAGGAGCATCCCCAAGTCATCCAGTCCAGACCCTGCTCAAAGCCGGTGCAATTAGACTGAGGGGCTTTAAGACTCTGTCTGGTCTAGCCTGGAACAACTCCAGGGACGGCCATTGCACCACCTCTCTGGGCACAGTGTTCCAATATTTGATCCCAGGCATGAATTCAATACAATTCCAGTATGCAACCAGAGTTTCCTGTGTTCCCACTCGAGTGCTTTGCTTCTTGTCCTGTTGCCAGCCACCTGGAAGGCTCTGAGTGCACCTGTGGTGATGTGCTCTTGTCTGGGCAGTCACCTGGGTGTTGCAGGGGACGGTGACTGCTTACCCTGCGCCCACCCAAGGTGGAGGATCGCTGACTGGGTAGCTCTGGGATTGGGGTCAGAACAGGAGGAGACTCTGTCAGGTCTAGGACATCTCGTTCACACTGCCTTTCGCTCAGTGCAAGTTTCTCAGGCTTTGATTTTGTTTTTCCTTTCCTCACCTGAGGCACCTCGTAATGGTGTGTGCTTCAATGTATGCACAGTCTTATCAGGCATAAAGCACCTGATTTCAAACTTGATAGGAAGCCAGGTGGCTGACCTTTGGTTAGTGTAAAACAGCCTGGGACATTGATGTTCATCCACGCCAAATGCCTTTATGGATAATTGCTTCCTCCCCACTTAGAGTACTCTCTTTTCCATGCTAATTTGTGTTTGTGGAAGATTAAATTGCTCGCTGCTGGTGTTAGAGGTGACTGTAATTTAACAGCTGGCGGAATTGATCACGTATATGGCTTTAGTGCCAATTTATTTGTGAGATCAGAGCATTACATTACTCCTTGAGGTTATATTGCTGTCATTTAGAGAAGCCAGAGTTATAAGCTCTTGAGAAGATGACTACAAAAGCTTATCAGTTACAAGGACTCATATTACATCTATTTGGTCTGTCTTTGATGCTAAACAAATGCTTGAAGACTGAAAAATAGCATAAATACATATATTTTTTTTTAATGTATATGAGCATTGTACTGTTAAAAAGAAATGAGCTTGTGAACTTAGGGTATTTAAAGAAAATCAGCGCTCTGGTGCTGCTGCGTCTTAAAGGATGTTAGTTACACTCAACACACCCTGCTTCACTTATCCAGTGGGGGTTTAAAGCTTTTAGTAAACTTAAAAAGATTGGAGGTTTTGTTCTTGATACTGAAATATTGCCTCTTCAGGGCAGAGCAGCTGCTGAGCCCAAATAGAGCACTTTGGGCAAGGAAATTCTGTAGCATTTAAGTCAAATGTAGGCCAAATAGGGTAATGTAAATACCCACTGTGGTGCTGGGACAAGGCACTGGGACCAGTGATGCCTTTTTATGAAGTTTACCAGGAAGTGTTAAAGGACTGTGAAATTCCTGTTGGAATTCAACCAATAAACTATCAGGAACCAGTGAAGCATTTTTTTTTCCTAATACTAACTCAAAAGGAATAATTCTTGTGTTGGAGTAAGTCTTGTGTTGGCAGTGCTCTGGCCTCTGTTCCTCTGCTGCAGGTGCTCATCCTGCTTTTTTAAATAAAACTAAACAAGATCTGTTTTGAGGTGTGGATTCACCATTCTGGAGCTGGCTAGCCCAGCCTGGGGTTTTCTTTTAAGTCTTCCTCCTACAAATGAATGAGGTTTGATTCTGCATGGTTTAAGTCCCGATGAGATCAGCCCTCCTTGCTGCAAGCCTGTGTAAAATCCAGCTTGCACCCTGCAGTTACTCAGGTCTTACTGCTTCGATACAACTGGTAGCACCAGCTCCTAACGCTGAAAAGCCTCACTTTGATTTTCAGTTCTCCCCAGGTGTTTGGCAGCACACAGGCAGAATGGATGTGTAAAGGCTTTTTGTTCTTTTTATTACTACTGAAATCCCTAGAAGCCATGAATTCTGGGGGTTTATTTCTGAAGAATGCAGGTAGGGCAGCTGAGGAACTGTGTGGGTGCCGTGTGTGATGCGTTTCTGTAACGGGCAGCTGCTAGACAGGGCAGGCAGGTGGCTGCAGTTCCCTTCTGTACCTTCTCCACAAGGTAATGGCAGGATCCTAGCAGAAGGAAAGAAGGACTGATACAGATCTAAGCAGCTCATGCGTGCTATAACCTGATTCCCATTTGAAAATAAAACTGTTGTGAGAAACACCTCAAATAATTTTCTTCAGACAGGATCTTCTGTGAAGTTATTTTATTTGCGAGTGCAATGGCATGCGGCCTGTCAATCAGGAGCGCATTTCAGTAAACAAACCATAACCTTTTATTCGCTATTACCCGATGCCTGATCACCTCCCCTGTTTCCTCACTGAATCCTCTCTGGATTTATTCTTCGTTCCCCCTCAGCCACTAGATGCCCTAACTATTTGACTTCTCTTTTTCTATGAATTTTAATTTATTTTCCAATCCTTTCAAGCCCTGTTTTCCCAGAAATTCAAATAGCTTGTTAGTGCCTTCCTTCACAGCTGTTTTCTCCTGTCCTAACAATAGAAGATCATCCATATATTGTTACAGCAACACCCCCTTTGGAGGTTGGAATTACTCCAAAAACTCCTGTTGGCAGATGCCACAGGTATCGTGGCTGTTAGGCTGTGCACTATCGGATGGTGTTTTTGTTTTGTCCCTGCTCAGGGCAAAAGTGTCAGACTTGATCAAAAAAGAAATGAAAACGTGCACGGATCTCGGAATGCACCAGGTAGGTCTCACGGACTGTAAACAAAGTGAGTTTGGGCAAAGAGGAAGCCTTAGCTCTGTGCGTGCCCAAATGCAGACTAGTGTAACACCTACAGCATCAGAGGAGGACTGTGAGCGTGTTGTAAATCTTAAAAATAAACAGGAGATTTTTCATTATTATTTTTTGCCACTTTTTATCTGCTTCAGAAAAAGGCTTTTGTGGTGGTCTGTTTTTGCGGAGCTGTTGGCTAAAGCTGTAAGGTCTCACATAAGTGCACAGCCTTTAGATGTGACACGTGAATAACAAGGATGACAAAGGGGGACTTCTGTCTCCTGAACCAAAGGAGATGGGAGAGCACTACAGGCAGTTACATGGCTCTCATACTGCTTTAGTGCCACCTACTGACTGGTCTTTAGACCATCTGCTCTTCGCGGGACGGTGAAGCTTGTTTCTTCTTCTTGCTTGCCTGTTACAACAGGTTTTGCTCTCATTAAACTCCTGATGCACTGTGTTATGCCCTGCCACCACCCTCCTGACTGTCAGAGACTGTTTCCCTTCCTACAGACAGTGTGACAGCAGTTCCCAAGTTGCTAACAGCAGCTGCTTTGGTTGTGACTCTGCTGGAACAATCCCCCTTGGGCTTCTTCACCATTCGCAGAACATTTTAATTAAATTATTCTTCTGCTATGCTCAGTGCACATAAAGCAGGGACTTGTTTATCTTTCAGATCTTAAACTACATGAGTAATCACATTAATTGTAAAATAAAAGCATCTGAGAGGAAAAGACAAGCTGGGGATTGGAAAACAAGCTTACCAGGCTACCTGCATGCTGGAACTGTTATCCTCTGCTGGTTGTTCTGGAGTTCCAACAGAAAATTGCTGGGCTTGTGCTATTTTAAATCCCCACGTAGTCAAGTAGAAAGTGGCCTAGTGCTGGCACTTGTGGCAGCAGTGGGACTGTGGTTGAGAGAGTTTTTGATGTTCAGTACCCAAAGGGGCTGACAAGGAAAAGGTCAAGTTAGGGGCCAGACCTTGCAGGTGCTGAGAGCTGGGGCTCAGAAAATCCCAAAGCTGTGCTGCGGTGTAGATATGGTGCAAACAAGAGGGCTGCAGGGGCTGCGTGTTGGCTGGGACTGCTGGGTATGGGATTCCCAAACGTTGTCTTCCCTTCCTCGCTTACACTATCTGTAATGGTGAGCCTAATTACACAGGCTTTTTGCAGCTGGAGCAAATTCCATTTCTATGGAATTTGGTTCTGGTGGCTCTGTATGGTCTGCAGAGCTGTTGGACTGCTGCTCAGCAAGTGTGCTGTGAGCTGCTCTGAGTTATACTTTCAAACGGTTTTTCTTGGGATTTTCATGGTAGCTGTATGTGCTACAGAAGCTGAATCGGGAACTCTGACATTTCACTTCTCTGCTCTTGTTTTAGATTCCAAGATGAACTTGGATGATTTCATCGGTATGAATCCCAGAGTGGGCTGGGGCTCAGTGCTGCCCTTATCGGACTTTGTGCGCCAGTTTGGCAGACAGACTCATCTCAGCTGCTCCGTGAAAGCACAGTGAAGTAAAGAAGCTCTTTCTGCTGCAGGTTGCAGGTGGTTTGATTTGTTTTGCTGCTCTTACATTGTATTTATGAATGGTTTACATTTCTTTATATGGAATAAGCGTTTGGGCAAATACAGTACCCAGGGTACACTGAACTGAATAAAGTCTTTTATTTTTATTACAAAAGAGTCAACTTCTTTTTTTTTTAATAAATCAGATCAGAGGTTGACATCCCACCATAAACGTGTTGCTCTGTTGTAAACAGAGGCCACCCTTGCAGCTCCCCCCACTACCAAAACCTCGCCACATAAACCCAGCACCTGGGCGTCACTCAACAGAGCCATTGAGCTGTAGAACATCAGGTTGTCATCCCTCCAGACATGAGTTTGCTCCTTGATTAAACTACTGAGCTGGTTCCTGGTGGCTGAAATCCATGGCACGCTCCCTTTAGTGAGGCTCAGATAGGAGAATTTGCCACGTTTGGTCTAATTTCAGGATCAAGGCTGTTAAGGAGAACAGAGACAACCATTATTCAGAATGTAGAAGTTAAAAATCAGCATGAAGAAACGTTCCTTTTTCTCTTTACTCACTCTTTAGCTTGTCCTTTCCCACAGAGAAGTCCTGACTTTCTGTAGTCCATTCCTATTACAGTATTTATGTGCTGAGAGTCCCCGTGTGGTGGCTTTTTGGACTCGGTCACCCTTGAATTAGGCATTGAACAAACAGAAAAAAGTTCCTCACAGTCCCACTCTCTCCTGGCTTCTCTGTGCTGGTGGTCACTGGAAATTCTCCAGTAACCCAACACTACAACGTTTGCTACTGAAAATGTTAGGGCAAGGCCTTGACGGCCTGACATCCACGCTGGGGTCACCCTGTCCCATGGGTCGGTCCTCTCGCTTCCACCAAACTATGGATGCAGTGAGCTGGGATGGGACAGAAGACCCATGTCTGTCCTGCCTCTTTCTCCTCTGCTGCTTCCTTTTTGTTAAGAATATCATTTATTCAATTCAACCTCTTTTATGTGCCTGTTTGGGACTTTAGGGGAAAAAAAAAAGCTCTATTTTTCTGACATGCATTTTCTCGGTTGATGCATTTCTGCAGGCCTGTCTCGTGGAAATAAAATTTTTCAGTTGGCCAGCAGAGAGAGCAGTCAGCACGCAGCAAGCGTGCGGCCAGTTCCCTGCTGGCACGGTGTGCCAGGAGCTGTTACAGCTCAAAACAAATCATCCCACAGCGGCGCAGAGGTGATCTGTGTCTCACAGGGTTGGGGCACCGGGTTTCGTGTTGCCCTTGTCAGCCTGAGCCCCTGAGGGCATCGAGGAGCGTGCCAAGGCCTTCAAACCAAGCCTTTGGATCGAACCAGCGTTTGTAATTCCTACTGAAATGGGTGCGTGGCACTTGAGGATGTCAAACTAATCGATGTATGGATTTGGGGGGCTAAATTTAGGCACCCGGGAGGCTGTAATCCGATCTGCACCATTAAGTAGAGCAGCTGGGAGGCACCGGGCTGCACTCGTATGAATCAGATTCCAGGATCAGAGCCCGGGTCGGAACATTTTGGCCTGTGGGGCCCTTCCCTGCTCGCCCGCTCGGCGTCATCCAGCCAGGACCTCATGTGTGCTGTGAAACCATCTGCTGTGAAAACGGTCAGCTCTAGGGTCTGCTTTTCCCTTGTTAGGATGAATTGGGCCGAATTTTCCCGTTTTACGGTGCCGTGAGGTTGTTTTCTCCTTTTCCCCTTGCCTTTCCAGCAAACGCGGGTGGTGGGTTGAAGGACACTGCAAGGAGCAGGCAGGAGGTGTGAAAACCCCGCCGGGTCATTCCTGTAGCCCCCAGCAGCTGAGCACCTGCCTCCACCTTTTGTGGGGTTGCCCTCTTAGGGCACTTAGGATTCGCAGGCTCGGGGAATCTCAACGTGAAACCCATCTCCACGTCCGCCTGCGGTAATTTCCTGCTCAGAAATTGGAGGGAGCAAGCGCCGGTGATTTTCTTCTCCCTCCTGGCTTCCCCCGTGCTGACCCAGCCGAGGTCAAGGTGAATGAGGCATACCCGGGGAGTGTCCGGAGGCATCCGCGCAGCTTTGCTCAGCAGCTGCCTGCGCCCTTGCCCCTGGAGCTCGGCGAAGATCTGAGCGAGGCTTTTTTGTCATCATGGTGTCAGCAGAGAAGCACTCGCTGGAAGGGCAGCCTCTCAAAGCACAGCTGCAGCAGCGGTTCTGGAAAATCTCCCCGGTTTGACCTAAGATAAACAAATATGGCAGCTGAAGCGTCCTCAATGTTTCCTTGTTCTTATAGTAGGAAATACCTTGGATGCTGAGGGCGGCTAAAACAAATCTTGCCTACTTATCTAAGGCCTCTGGCAAGTCCCTGAGTTTCTGGGGGAGCTAAGCCGCTTCCCATGCGGGAGGCACACAGAGCTCGGGTTCGTGCTGCCGAAAATCAGCACACAAAGGACCTGAGCTGTGGATCGGTGCTCGCCAGGCCCGAGGGAGGTGGCATTGCTGGGTGTGATGAGCAGGGTGTTTCCAGCAGGCCAGATTCCTGACATTACATGACTTAAAAGCAGGAAATGCTCATTTGGCTCTCTCCAACGTCATACCTGCCTTCCCATGCAGGGCTATATCTGAAAGCCAAACACTGCAATAAGGCAGGAATCGTTACATGTTACTTTTTTTTTTTTTTTTTAACCAGCCTACACGGTAAGAATATGGTAGTTAGCTCAGCCTTCCCCTCTTCCGAGTGTGTAATGGTGGTGGCATGCTTCCCACCGCCTTGGCATGGCTGGTCGGGTGGCAGAGCACCAGCTTCACACTCGGAGCCCTCCAGAAAAAGCACTCTGCCACGGCTTTTAATGATTTAGCTGTAAAACCTCCCTCCGCTGCCATGGCTTCCGACTTGCAGAGGGGAACAAGGGTTTCCAGCCCGTGTTTATAGCTCCTGTAATCAGTAAGGCCACTTATACTGTACTCATGCACTCATCACAGAGTGTTTTGCTGTATGAAATGGTCGTGGTTATATTTATCCCTGTGCAAAAACAAAGTCATCACAAACTCGGGCGGCAACGTTCGGCGTGTTTTGCCCTTGCTGTGTGCTGCTGTTTCTTCAGCAAACGGAGCGTCTACCAGCCCAAGCCACGCTCCTAGCACAAAAACCCCAGCCTGCTGTACGTCAGGAACCCCTCTGGTGTTTTTCTCTACTTGTTTTTTTTTTTGTCTTGTGTGAAGTAAACACAACTATTTAGTAAACTTTGCTCAGCTGCTACCTCAGTACGAATATGAGGCGATGCCAGCACAGTCCACAGGGTTCCATTAGCAGAGCTGAAAGCCGAGTTTGATCCGTTCTGCCAGAGGTACTAAAAATACCTTCTAATATGCTAAGGTATGTGTCTAGCCAGAAGATGTTTTCAAACGCCTTGTTCCAGGGAGCTGCTACACAGTAAACGGAGCCCGAGCAGCTCAGTCCTGAGGTGCAGAGGAAGAAGAGAAGAGGAAGGCCAAGTGCCTCCAGCCTGGCTCTAGACCAGGGGTAGCAGCACCATGTTCCCCCCACGTTGGTCCCAGCAGCAGGGTGGGAAGAGGGGACCTGGAGGGGGTTACAGTGCCCTACCTGCCATATGAACCAGTGGTGTTTTACTGGGAGGAATTAGATGCTTAATCCCTCATTCATGGCTTTCTCCGTTGCCTCTGCACTGCTTGGCATGGCAGCTGGGAGAAATGGGCTGGGACTGCCTTCTTCCACCAGTGTCCTGCTCCAAGAGACTTTGAGGGTTTACACGTGCTCATGGAGAGGGACTAAAACGAAGGCCCTCAGAAAACCTGTGTCCTTTTCTATTCAGATTTCCACCTTCTCTGGAAATCAAGTGCTGTTTCTGGTTGCTTTAGACAGTTTGGCAGGGTGTACTTACCTCCAGCAGAATACATTCGTGAAAAAGACAAGTTCGTGATTAATGCAGAAAGATTTCTTCCCCACCACAGTATGAGCCACGTCTTAAAACCTTTCGTTCAAGAAAAGCTGCTGCTGACAAGAAATTACTGACCTCCATTACTCATGCTGCAGCGCCCGGCATCTAAAAGTCATCTATTAATTATTTGCACGTAATGTGTGTGCATGTGCCCTTATCGCTCCCATGGGCAGTTGGCACCTCCTGAGAAATGCTCACACCTTGGCTGCTGCCGCCTGGCAACATTTGCGGGATTTTGGGCCAAAATTTGCAGCGCTGTTAGTCATTTTAACTCTCATTGTCACCCCATCACATAGCCCTTTGAAAACGTTTCAAGATATTTTTTTTTTCCATGCCAAAGTTTGGTTCCTTTAGGAAGACAACCTGGCAGTGGAAACACTGACAAAAGCACAGGCTAATGCTGTGTTGCTTAACATCCTTTCTTTAGACTGCTCCATCAGGGGGAGTTGCTTGTTTGGTGTTGGGTTTTGTTGTTTTTGTTTTGGATGGCACTAAAGAAGCCATAAAATTAGCTACAGTACTGCTTCAGGGATTTGCACACTTCAGCCACATCTGCCTTCAAAATAAGAAGAGGATCACAGTAAAATGAAGTACAGGAATGGCGCTAACCCTGCTGCCACCAGTCGGGCAGGGCAGGCCGGTGGCAGGGCAAGGCCTCGCCACTGTGCCTTGGGGACAGGGCTTTCTGGCAGGCTGACAGCATGCACAGGGACATTTGGCTCAGGCAGAACATTTCAAATGAGGGGGATGAGGAGCATGAGATAAACGGTGTCCCATCCTGTATTGTAGCAGAGGCACTGCCCTGCTGCCTGCTGGGGCCAGCAAGGCCTTGGGCTTTCCTGAAGGCTCAAGCAAGGGAAATTTGCATTTTCAGGGTTTCTTTCTCAAATAAAGATGAACTGAATTCACAAATACTAAAAAACCTTGAGGCTCTAGCCTGAGGAGAAGGGGTTTAAGGTGCCCAGGTGTGTTACAAACTGCGAGGCCTAGCACTGAGCGCGCAGAGGCCGTGCTACCTGCAGCTCTGCTCTCTGTGTGTGTGTGTGTGAGAAATGAGTTACCCAGCCTCTTTTCCTTCAAATGTTCACAAGAAGCAGGGAATAGTAAAACACAACTGTAGTTCTGGGCACCACAGTACAAAAAGAACATTAAACTGTTGGAGAGTGTCCAGAGAAGAGCTACGAAGATGGTGAAGGGCCTTGAGGGGAAGACATATGAGGAGCGACTGAGGGCACTGGGCCCATTCGGCCTGGAAAGGAGCAGGCTGAGGGGAAACCTCATCGCGATCTACAGCTTCCTCATGAAAGAATCATAGAATCACGAGGTTGGAAAGGACCCACAGGATCATTTAGTCCAACCATCCTTCTATTACCATTACTACCCAATAAGCTACTAAATCATATCTCGTGCACCTTGTCCAGGCACTTCCTGAACACTGTGAGGGACGGTGACTCCACCACCTCCCTGGGCAGGCCGTTCCAGTGCCTGACTGCTCTCTGAGAGAAAAAGTTGTTCCTGATATCTTATCTCCCCAGGCACAACTTGTGGCCATTTCCTCAAGTCCTATCATTAGTTATCTGAGAAAAGAGGCTGACCCCCTCCTCATCACAACCTCCCTTCAGGAAGTTGTAGAGTACAATGAGGTCTCCCCTGAGCCTCCACTTCCGCAGACCAACCACCCCCAGCTCCCTCAGCCGCTCTTCACAGGACTTGTGCCCCAGGCCCTTCCCCAGCTTTGTAGCCCTGTTCTGGGCACACTCCAGGGCCTCGATGTCCTTCTGGTACTGAGGGGCCCAAAGCTGAGCACAGCACCTGAGGGGCGGCCTCACCATGTAATACACAATAAATGTTTGTTCATTGTCTTTTGTATTATAAAAACAAGGAGTTCCGTTTGAGGAGCAGGAGTTGCAAAAGCTCCCTGCTGAAGTAAGGAGCTGTATAATACTTGGCTAGACACTATGAAAATTCTTTTGCTTAATGTAACAAAAAAGAGAACCCCCTCCCCTTCTCTCCCTCTGCATCTCAGTTGCCTCTTTCGTTCAAAGACCCTGCTGCAAAGCTCATGTAACCATCTCCTGATAAGTTGCTAACTAGTGTATCAACATCCTGCCTTCCTGTCTCACACTGGGCCAACATGACCAACTAAAAAAAGAAGTTGAACCACAACGCCGAGGAAGACTACGGCCTTCATCTTCACGACCACCAGAGGGACAGAGACGACCCCCTAGCAACAGTGCGCGCAGTCGCAGAATATACCAGGATGTGCTGTGTAATCCCGGAATTACCAAGATATAAAAAGGGATGCTGGCGGGGGTGAGGTGCGCGCCGTTGGTGGAGCCGAGACTCCGTGGCCGCCCAGCGCTGTTTTGCTTGCTGTTGCTTACTCAATAACTTCCTTTCTATTATTAATGCAATGTTCTCTGAAAATTAATTAAGGGGGCAACTTATAACACTGGGGAGCTCTGCTTGGGCATGGCTGGTGCGGCTGGTGGCGAAAGTGGGGTGGCTGGCGGGCAGCCTGCGATGGCAACCGATTGCGTTGCCCTTCACGGGCACCAGGCCTTGCAGCTGCCCCTGAGCAGCTCCTCTGGGAAGGATCCAGCGCTGAAGCATCTCACAGTGCTGGGAGCTCCCTTCACATCAGCCACGCTAATGCTGAAATTCCTCCTGTCCTGCTCCCTGCCAGGCATCCAGCCAGGTGCGGGAGCACTCCATTTGCCTCTTCCAAGCCATGGTGGAGGCTGTGCTGCGGCAAAGGAAGAAGGAAATGAAGAGGACAGTGCACAGGAGCCTTCTCCCACTCTACTTTCACATGAGAGACCAGAGTGAGAGCGTAGCAAAGGTACAGATCTCAGAGCTGAGCAGTTATGTGGGCAAGGGTGTACTGATGCCACAGGGTTGCTCTGGGGGATCACAGAATTTCTAGGTTGGAAGAGACCTCAAGATCATCGAGTCCAGCCTCTGATCTCTGGCTGTGATCTCTGGGATCTCTCTCATTGTGAGCTGCCTCCGATAGTGGCAGTCCCGTGGCCTTGCCTTGGCCACTGAACCCAGTGCACGCTGTCCGAGCCACGGCTGCACTCGCGTCAGGCAGCACCCTGGGGTGTCACCAAGTGACGTCACAATGGGTGCCCACCCAGCCCAGGCGCGTGTCACAGTGGCACCCATTGTGACGTCACTTGGTGACACCCCAGGGCTCCGCCTTATAAGAGCGCAGCCGTGGCTCGGACCCTCAGTGTCGGTGCACGGCAGTGACGGACAGGGCAGGAGCACAGGGCCTTCGAGGAGTCCCCGAGCATAGCCCACGTCCCACAATGCCGCAACCGCCCGCCCGGAGGAGCCGCCGGTTTCTATCTGAGAACTCTCCCACTCCAGAGGCTGCTTCTGAAGGGGATGAGGAGGGAGGCATGCCCCCCAGGCAGCCCAGGCTGGCCTGGCAGGAGACCTGGTCTTCTAGGGGCAGCAACCGGCCAGCAGAGGACAGCTTGCTGGCAGTGGAAAGAACCCCAGTTGAGGCCTTTTTCCCGGAAGAGGACAGTAGCCTGTCAGAAGACAGCTTGCTGGCAGAGGACAGCACCTCGGTAGAGGACATATTGCCGGCAGAGGACAACAGCCTGGCAGAGGACATTTTGCCGGCAGAGGACAGCAGCCCGGCAGACGCCATTGCTCAGGCAGCGGGCAGCAGCCGGGTAGAGGAGAGCCAGGACGACGTACAGTGGCTGGATCCCAGTGAGTCAGGGTCTTCGGGATGGGGTGGGGAGGGTTGGGGACACAGAGACCCCTGCCTGACTCCAGGACTCCTTCCCTGGGTAAAGCGGCGCTTGGGCTGACGGGGCCGAGCTTCCTCCGCAGCACCACAGAATGCCAGGACGCTTTGGGCTGGGGGGGACCTCGGCGATCACGATGCTTCCCCCCAGCCCAGGCTGCCCAAAGCCCACCCAGCCTAGCCGTGGGCAGTGCCAGGGAGGGGGCACCGCAGCCTGCGCCAAGGCCTCACTGCCCTGGGCGTGAAGGAGAGAAATCCCTGCCTGTCCGAAAGAAACCTGCCCTCTTTGAGGTTAAGGCCGTCACCCCTTGTCCTGTCGCTGCAGTCCATGATGAAGATCCCCCCCCAGCTTTCCTGGAGGCCCCTTTGGGCACGGGGAGGCCGCAGCGAGGTCCCCCCGCAGCCTTCTCCAGGCTCCACAAGCCCAGCTCCCTCAGCCTCTCTTCCCAGTGGAGCTGCTGCAGCCTCTGGGCATCCCCACGGCCTCCCCACGGCCTTCTGGGGCTGGGGCCCTTCCTCTCCTCACCCCTGCATTCAGCCCCTCTCTGCAGCACTCTTTGCTTTCCTCCTTTCCAGGTAAGGCATGGAAACTGTGCAGAGACAAGGCCGTGGAATTCATCAGGGCGTATGTCAGAGGCACAGAAAAGGTAATGGCAGCCGCTTGCATCACAGCTGTGCTCCTGGCGCTGCCCTCCAGGGGTCCCACACAGCCCCAGACCCCTCAAGGCTTTGGTCCTGCTGGCCGTGGGTGTCCCCCTAATGCTCTGTTGGTGTCTTTGTGGCTGCCAGGACGACGAGGAGCAGAAGATGCTGTTCCTCAGCAAAATCTGCGATCTGTGCACATGTGTCACAGAGAGGGGTGTGCCGATGAACTTGCATGGCTTCTGCAGCAAACATAAGCTGGTGGAGAACATCATGGTGAGAGGATGCGCAGCGGGTTGGGGAAGGGGCAAGGCCCCCCGGCACCAGCCCCCTGGGAGGCGAGGGCTGGGGCAGCGCTGGCTCTGCTGCTGCTGGGTGCCGGCGGCTCCAAGGTCTCATCCTGCTTGTGCTCTGCAGGCGCTGCTGGAAAAGGAGCCCATGGACAGCTTGCGCACAGCATTCCGGCAGAAGGCCATGGAGACTGTCGCCCTCCTCAGGTGCGTGCCCAGCCCCTGGTGGCAATGTCCTGGTGGCCCTGAAGCTGGCAGGGAGGCTGCCCGTCCCTCCCAGGGATGCCTGGCCAAGGGAGGTCCGTGTCCTCCTTCATAAGCCTCGAGGCACTGCGTCCAACAGGCTCCTCTCTCTCTTTTCTTCAGCAACACCATACCAACAGCACTGTGTGGCAAAAAGGAGAGTCTCCTAAACATGTGCTGCAAGAGCATCTTCTTTCTGCCTCCGGAGTCGGATGTGCCAGAGACAGGAGTGCTCTACGCCAAGGTATGTGCTGGGTGAGGTACCAGCACCCCCAGTCCTGCTGAGCTGCTGCCTTGCTTCCCCGTGCTGACACAACCAGAGACCAGTGCAGGGCCGGGGCCCAGATTTGCTTTCCCAGCCTCGCCCCTTCCCCGACCTGATCTTGTGCTGCAGGAGGTCTGCACACAGCAGCTTTTTAGCCCCAAAGCCACCCCTGAACTCCCGAGGGGCTCAGAGCCAGCTCCTGGGGGTGAGGAGGGCCACAGAAATAATTCGATGCTCTTCTGTCCTCCCTGCAGACTATGAAAGCCATGGACACCATGCTGGAGGGCTTCGTACGCAACTGTGCCAACACCAGTGTCAGCATAGAGTTGGAGAATATGTTGAAGGTTTGGCATTTGCAAAGAATTTCCAAAGAATCCTCTCAGGTCTCATTTGCAGACCACTGTCAACCCAGCAACTTCTCTCCTCACAGGTGATGCTGGACTTTGCTGTCTCCAAAGACTCAGCTGTGCGTGAGAGCGCTGTGAGGAGGATTGAGAGGCTGGGTGATTTCATCATCAGTTATTTTGTGAGCGAGGTAAGGCACAAGGAACCCTCCACCCTTTCCTGCATCCCAGAGCATCCTGCCACTCAGGGGTGCCTGTGAGGCAAGCCTCGATGCACGTGAGTGCCTCAGAACCGTGAATCGAGGGTCTTCGTCCCTCCTTCGCCCCTGCTCTTCCCTCCCCAGGCCCTGCTATCTCAGGGGCTGGCTCTGCCTCCACTAAGCCCTTTGTCTCTCCTCCCTTCCTCACCCAGATCACAGATGACTATGAAAACTATAGCGATGATGAGCCCACAGAGCTCTACATCCCCATCCTGGGACAGCTGCTGGGCATCCTCTTCATTTTCACCAGTGACAAAGATTCCATCAGATTCACAGCTTTAGAAACTCTTTCTCACATATACAAAATCATCAGAAAAGGAAGAGGTAAGAAGGTGTGGTGGGCAGCGTCCGTCTGCACACAAACATCTACTGATTTGTCTACTTGTTTTCCCCGAGTTTAGTGGGGACTGTTAGTGTTAGGTTAGAGGTTGGACTCGATGATCTTGAGGTCTCTTCCAACCTAGACATTCTGTGATTCTGTGAGTATTGTGAAGGATTGTTTTTGTGCTTGGTGGAGGCTGCCCACGGAATTC
Organism: Anas platyrhynchos; assembly: GCF_047663525.1. Taxonomy (NCBI): domain Eukaryota; kingdom Metazoa; phylum Chordata; class Aves; order Anseriformes; family Anatidae; genus Anas; species Anas platyrhynchos. Next base: position 4,061,222 of record NC_092625.1, read on the forward strand.
TGCCAGGTTCCCTGGCCTCCTCTGCTCCTCACAGCAGCTTCCCGCAGCATTCTGGCTATCGTTTTCCGCAGAAGCTAGACGCTCACCTGCCGTCCAGGAGCAGTTCTCTGCTGCTGTCCTTCCCAACCCTCCCCAGATCACCTACCACGCTGTTTTGTGGTGTCCCCCAGTCTAAGCCATCGATCGATGAGCACTTCCCAAACGGCATCTTCCCCGAGGAGTGAACAGCAGAGCCAGCCGTGCATCACCAGGGATGGTGACGCCCTCCAGAATGCTCCCTGACTGTTTGCTCCCTGCCGTCTTAAAGGCAGGTGTCAGGGGGCTTCCTGCACATCCTGACCCCGAGCAGAAGGGGGTCTGTGACACGCTGCTACCCCCACGGCACCCAACGCCATTGCTTCTCCTCCTTCTGCATCATCCCTGAGGTCCCTCTTGCTCCCAGCACTCCTCACCTTGTGCTTTACATCCCTGCCCACCACTCTCCTCGCCGTGGGTCTGAGCCTCCCTCCTCAGCCATTCCTAGTGAAAGTGCTTTTCACCATTTGGCAAGCTTGTTGGCAAAGATGCTCTTCCCTACTGACTCTTCGCTGTTGCCCCCTGTTTAGAATGCATATTGAGAGAGGACATGCTATATTATGCAGTGAGACACAAGAAATTGGAGTATGCAAAACTTCCATTTTCTACAACATCAACTCCGTGTGAAATTGCCAAGGTAATGAGCTCTGGCCTTGCTGGGGATCTTGTCCGCAGCATCAGCAGGCATCTCGTGTGAGCAAAGGGGTCCAGAACCGGTGGGGCTGGCACGGCCTCACTCGCCCTGCTGAGAGGGTTCCTCTTGTCCCCAGGCTGGGGCTATGCGAAGGCTGCTCCCCTGTGTCCCGGCAGCAGCTCCACCCTCCTGGCCACCAGCAAGCCCTGGTTACCTGCAGGGCCAGCACTCTGGCCCCATATGCCCCATCCTCACCCCTTCCCCCGAGGGCCCTCTCTCCAGAGCTGCCCTTGCTGCTCAGCTAAGCAGCACCCTTGGGACACTCAGTGAGGCATGTCTTCGCTCCTCCTTCTTCCCACAGGGGTTTGGAGGACATCTCTTCCCTGATGAGAGGCTGGACATCATCCTCACAGCCCTTGAAGCTTTACAAGACTCCAGCATCCATGACAAGCAGGGGGCCTGCAGCGTGCTGGACGCAGCCTTGGAGGACCCTTTCTACTGGCTGAAAGATGTAAGTGGCCTGTGGCCATGGCCCTGCCCTTGAGCTCTTCCAGGCGTGGTTCCTCTCTCCTTCCCTGCCTCCCTCCCTGCCTCCCTCGCACATCGGGGTCTCTTGGGCTCCAGAAGCCACCTGAAGCCAGCAGAGAGCAATGGAAGGGGCCAAAGTTTGATTGGCAGCTGTGACAATGGCTGCTGTCTGCTGGCAACACCATTCCCACTTTGTCCCCCAAGGTGCCAAAGACCATGGAGTGCATCAGGAGAAACCTGGGCAGCATCCACACGGCATTGGCGCGGCAGTGCCTGGACTCCCTGCTTCTCCAGATGACCAAAAAGATGTCCAGGGAAGAAGTCAAGAACCTGCTGCAGTTCTCTCCGCCACGTGACAGGTCCTGGCCTTAACATCCTTGAGGGCTTGTTCCGTGTTGGGAGATGCACCTGGAGACTCTCTGCTTGCCACACCAATGGCAAAGAGCAGGACATCCCCAAGGAGCACAGCCCTCCTTCCCACCAATGTGTTCCAGCCCTACTGGGCCAGCCAGGGCTGCAGCAGCCCAGCTGTCCAAGGCAGCCCAGAGTCCCCCTGCCCCCAGGGAACACCAGCTCAGCCCCCTCCTGCCTGCCCAGGCTGGGCCCTCAGTGCTCCCCAAGTCACAGGGGCTGCAGTACAGCCTGGGTCCTCCGGGGCTGGCCCAGTTTGTGGCCCTGCGGCTGAGGCAGCCTCACTGACAGAGTATTCTGGGCTTGCAGCACTGACCTGGCCATGTGGGAGGTGATCCTGGCCATGCCGCAGACCTTGGAGAGGGTTTTAAACATCATGATGCAAGACTTGCCGCTGCGCAACTGGTGCACCGAAGTCACCAAAGACACCTGCATCCGTCGCTTGGCTGTGAGTTCCCAGATGAAACCTTGCTCACAGCAGGGCTACGTGTGCCCCTTCAGGCACACAGGCACAGCCCTGTGCCCATCTACCCCCAAACTGCCAGCTCCCGCAGGACGTACGGACACATGGTCCCTGGGGCCGGCAAGCCCCCGTAGCTCCCCGCGCCTGGTGCCTCTTTGGTGCCAGCTGGCGCTGCCCCATCCCTGCCCAAAGGTGGGAGAAGAAGAGGCTGCAGGGAGCCCTGCAGGCCCTGCCAGGCTCTCACTGCTCTTTCTTGCAGATGCTGGCCCAGAATCACATTTCTGAGGAGGACTTTGTTAACCCAGTGCACCTCCAGAGCTACCTGAGGCACCCAAGACCAATGATGCGCTTTTTGGTTCTGAAAGGGCTCTGCACCGTGTCAGAGAGCCCTGAGAAGGTGAGCGGGCCATCGTCAAGCAAAGCCATGTTGGCAGCCTGGGGCTTTGCTCTTCTGCCCTCCCGTCCCTCCCCGCTGCCAGGAAGCAAGGCAGGAGGCTGGTGCTCAGGAACCAGAGCCCTTTGCCCAGGGTGGTCTCTCACTGCCTCACGGAAGGGAAATGGTGTCTTTCCTACAGGCAAGGGAAATTCAGGTCTTGCTGCCAGACATCCTGGAGGCCCTGCAGGACACCAACACACACGTGGTGCTGAAGGCCCTGCTTGTGCTGAAAAACGTGATGGCTCATGTGGAGAGGAGGAAGGCCAGTGGCCCGGCTCTGCAGCTGGCTGAGAAGCTCCTGCCATTCTTTGACCACGTAAGTGTGCTGCGGGAGCCCGAGCCCTCAGCTGGGCCCCCTGTAACGAGGGCTGCCCTTCAGCCCGGCCCTGTGGGCAGCACTCAGGCAGGGCCTTCCCAGTCTCCTCGTCAGCCCAGGCGCTGGGGAGCTCTGCTTGGGCATGGCTGGTGCGGCTGGTGGCGAAAGTGGGGTGGCTGGCGGGCAGCCTGCGATGGCAACCGATTGCGTTGCCCTTCACGGGCACCAGGCCTTGCAGCTGCCCCTGAGCAGCTCCTCTGGGAAGGATCCAGCGCTGAAGCATCTCACAGTGCTGGGAGCCCCCTTCACATCGGCCATGCTAATGCTGAAATTCCTCCTGTCCTCCTCCCTGCCAGGAGTCCAGCCACATGCGGGAGCACTCCATCTGCCTCTTCCAAACCGTGGTGGAGGCTGTGCTGCGGCAAAGGAAGAAGGAAATGAAGAGGACAGTTCACAGGAGCCTTCTCCCACTCTACTTTCACATGAGAGACCAGAGTGAGAGCGTAGCAAAGGTACAGATCTCAGAGCTGAGCAGTTATGTGGGCAAGGGTGTGCTGATGCCACAGGGTTGCTCTGGGGGATCTCTGGCCGGCAGCATGAGCTGCCTCCGATGGTGGCTGTCCCGTGGCCTTGCCTTGGCCACTGAACCCAGTGCACACTGCCCCCCACCACAGCCTCCCATAACGCGCTGGGAAAGGCTCGCAGCCCTGCCAAGAGGAGGGGACAGAGGGTCTCCTTCCCAAGGCTGTGCTGCTACCTCCCAACCTCTGCTGCTCCGCAGGCCTCTGGGGAAGCTCTCGCCGTGACTGCAGAGTTTCTGCGATGCAAGGAGCTGAAGCGCTTGGCCCAGACAGAACAGACGTGGAGGATCGGGGAGTGCTTGGTAAGGACCCAACTTGGTTTGCCCCAGCTGGGCAAACGTGCCCGGCCAGAGCCCGCTGCCTGCAGCCGCATCCTCGCTCCCTTCCTGCCAGCACAGAGCCCCAGGGGGCTCTTCTGCAGGCCCCTCTGCCCTCCCTGCCCCCAGGATGCTGGAGGAGACCCTGGAGAGGGTGTGCAAGCCCCGTGACCCTGCGTTCTCTCTCTCTCCAGCTGCAGCAGGACAGAGGCAGAGTAGAAGAATACCTGCAGCAGAGCCAGCCCTACCTGCAGGCCACTCAGACCGACTTGCGACTTGAGGCCGTCAGATTCATTGGTGAGCCCAGCCCCTGGGTCCCTCTTGGGGCAGTCTTTGGCAGCCCCAGGCACTGCCCTGTTGCCCCCAGAGCCCCCCGACTGGGCCCTTGCTCCAGGGTGCAGGAGGGGGCACAGCCTGGCTGGCCAGGCCAGGGGCTGCGCTGCTGGGAGCGTGCTGGGGAGCGGGGCTCTGATGGGGTCTCTGTGTCTAGGTCTTGCTGCGCGCTACTGCGAGGACCAGAGCGAGGAGAAGCTGAATGAAATCCTCAGAGGTGAGTGAGGGCAGTGGGGGGTGTGCTAGGGCTGGGGGGACAGCGGCAGAGGCCCCCGTGCCTTGCCCTGCTCCAGGGAAATGCTTCGGGGCGGAGGAGCAATGCAGCCATAGGAACGAGGGAGAGGAGACGGGGTAGCCTGTGGTGTCAGGGAATGGCCTCCCAGCCTGGAGCTGGGCAGTGCCGCTGAAAGGGTTGAGTGTCCCTGAGGAAGAGTCAGGGGAAAGGGTGACAGTAAGGCTGACAGAAGGTGGGAGCCTGTTGTAGAGCACGCAACCAGGACGAAGAGGGAGATGAGACAGCCTACAAGCAGCTAGGAGCAGGGTCACGATTGCTAGCCCTTGCTCTCATGGGGAAGCACAATAGCGAGAGGAAAGAGTCCAGGAGATTCCTGGAGTGTGTGAATCCTCCCAAGGGATGGAGGCAGGTGGTGAGGGAACCAGCTTGTGAAGGTGCCCCACTTGACCTGTGGTGCGCAGGTGGGGAAGGACTGGTGGCTGCATTTGGGACATTGCTGAGCAGCAGCTTTCAACGGATTCCTTTGTCCCTCTTGCTCCTCCTGGCCTGGGGAAGAGTCGAGTGGGGCTGGCATGGTCTGCAGGGGATGCCTGGGGATCTCTGCAACGAGTGGGTTTTCATCTCTGCTCTTCTTTCTTTTGCAGTCCTCCGGCCTTCAGAGAAAGACCCGGAACCCATGGTCCGTTCCGGGGCAGTTGAAACCACCGTGATGCTGACGTCAAGGCATACCGCAACGTCAGGACGGAGATTTCCACTGCCGTGTTGCCGCTAGCCCCGCAGCAGTCCTCAAAAGAGCAATATATATATTTAATAGAACTAGGTTGTTGTCTCGTTATTCCAGCAGCTCCTTCACAGTGACTCGGTGCCATGACGCTGAGCTAACTTGGAGGCCACCATGGACGTCTTTTCCCTGGGCCCGGTGACTGCATGGTGCCTACTCAATCAGTGAAAGAGTCACAGAACCCTTGCGCTTGGAAAAGGGCCTTCAGCTCAAGTCCAAGCGTCAGCTAACACCACCAGGCCCACCACAAAACCACGGCCCTTAGCGCCAAGTCCACGCATTTCTTTAATAGCTCCAGGCCTGGGACTCCAGCAGTGCCCTGGGCAGCCGGTTCCACCCTTTGCATGAAGAAATTCTTCCTGACATCCCATCCTGTGAGTCCACCTGTGGTAGGTGCGCCCAGGTAGAAGAACTGCTCAGCCTCCTGGCAGAGCTTCGGGAGGAGGTGGGCAGGCTGAGGAGCACCAGGGAGTCGGAGAAGGTTGAACTGTACTGTGCCAGCCCTGGGACAGATGCGTCAGGCAGACACAGCAGAGGAAATGGAGGATCCCCTACCCTCTGGCCATCAGGCAGAAGGAGTGCATCTCAGTGACGAAGGGATGGAAGTTTAGATCTGCTCGGGGCAGCAGGCGGACCCCTCCTTGCCTACCTCACCTTCCTTTCAGGTGCCCTGAAACAACAGACTCTGGAAGTAATGGACACACAAACGATGATGTGCATGAAGGTCCATCCAGGTTGGAGGGGTTTTCTAGGGCAAGTCAGCCTTCCCCAGTATCACGACCACCTCCATCAAGAAGAAGAGAAGGGTTACTGTCATAAGTGACTCCCTTCTGAGCAGAACAGAGGGCCGCATATGCCGGCCTGACCCAACCCATGGAGAAGTCTGCTGTCTCCCAGGAGATCAGGGTAAAAGGTGTTTCTGGAGAGCTCACTCGCCCCGTAAGGCCCTCTGAGCATCATCCATTATTGTTCTGTCCCCGGGGTTTTTCGGGGCCCGGTGGCAGTGCCGTCCCCTCTGTGTCCCCCTTCGCGCAGGTGACACCTCGGTGCTGGCCGGGCTGTACGGCCCCGCGGAGGTGCGGGGCTCAAAGGAGAGCCCCGAGAGGGCGACGCTGGAGGTGCTGCTGCGCCCCAAGTTGTGGCTGCCAGGTGGGGGCCGCCTGGGGGGGGGGGGGGGCTCGGGAGGGAGATGGGGTCGGGGCCAGGCTCCGAGGGGCGTGGGGGGGGCCGAGGGGGTGGGGTCCGGGAGTGCTCTGAGGGGTCTGGGGGTGCTCAGGGGGATCCTGAGGAACAGGGGGGAAACGGGGGGAGCCCTGAGGGGGGGCTATAGGGGTTTATGGGGCTCCTGAGGTGCTCAGAGGGCTCCGGGGGTGCTCAGAGGGGTTTGGGGATGCTCAGGGGGATCCTGAGGGGACAGGAAGGTAACAGGGGGAGCCCTGAGGAGGGCTACGGGGGGGCTTAGGGGGCTCTGGGGATGCTCGGAGGGGTTTGGGGGTGCTCAGGGGGATCCTGAGGGGTGGGGGGGTAATGGGGGGAACCCTGAGAGGGTCTTCGGGGGTGTTCAGGGGGCTCTGGGGGTGCTCAGAGAGCTCCGGGGGTGGTCAAAGGGCTCCCGAGGGATGTGGGGGTGCAGGGGGGAGTCCTGAGGAGGGCTCTGGGGGTGCTCAGGGGGCTCCTGAGGGGCAGGGGGTGTAATGGGGGGAGCCCTGAGGAGGGCTTTGGGGACTCTGGGAATGCTCAGAGGGGTCTGGGGGTGCTCAGAGGGCTTCAGGGGTGGTCAAAGAGCTCCCAAGGGATGCGGGAGTGCAGGGGAGAGCCCTAAGGAGGGCTCTGGGGGTGCTCAGAAGGGTCTGGGGGTGCTCAGGGGGCTCCCGAGGGACGTGGGGGCACCGGGGGGAGGGCCTGAGGAGAGCTCCAGAGGGGAGCCCCCTCCTTGGGGGCTATTTTGTGACACTTTGGGGACACTCTGGGGATAATTTGGGGACAATCTGGAGGCACATTGGGGACACCTTGGGGGCTATTTGGGGACACACCTTGGGAGCTATTTGGGGACACCCTGGGGACAATATGGGGACACTCTGGGGACGCACCTTGCAGGCCCTTGGTGACGTAGTGGACGTCGATGTTGTCACCTGTTGTCACCCTGTGCCCCCCCCTCACCGGCGTGCAGCCCCCACTTGCAAAAGAGGCTGCGCTGGGGGAAGCCGCTGGCCCCCACCAGCTGCCTGATGACGTGCAGCTCCGCCATGCCCTGCGGGGACACGGGGGGGGGGGGACATGGGGACACACACACACGGTGTCACCCCACCCCAGAGGGGGGGTCCATGTCCCCCCCCAGGGGTTTCTGCACCCCCTCCAAGGAGCTCCCCACCCCCTTGCACTGCACATCCCAAGCCCATCGCAGCCCCCCCCACCCTCTTGTTCCCCCAATTGCCCCGTCTGACCCCCCCAATTGCCCTGTCTGACCCCCCCTATTGCCCCACGCCCCCCCCACTGCACCCCCGCCCCCCCTTTTACATCCCCTTACTCCCTTCTCCCCCCATTGCCCCCCCAATTGCCCCATCACCAATTATTACCCCCCCAGTCCCCCAATTGCCCCCTACAGACCCCCCAAATTGCCCCCCATCCCAAATAATTACCCCACCAGCACCCCCAATCGCCCCCACCCCAATAATTACCCCAACCAGTCCTCCAATTTCCCCCATCCCCACTAATTACCCCCTCCAGCCCCCCTCATTAACCCCCACCCCCAATTGCCCCCCCAGAACCCCCTTCCCAACCAGGACCCCCCCCCAGCAGTACCCCCCCCTGTCCCAAAAAGACCCTTTTCCCCGGGCCCCTTCCCCGCGTCTCCATCCTGCACCAGTCCCGAGACCCCCAAGTACCGGGGCTGGTGGAGTTGGGGGGAGGGGCGTCGGTCTTGGGGGTGCTCGGTGCTCCCCTGTGTCCCCCCCGCGGGGGGGGGGCTCAGCACTGCACCCCGTAGCGCTCGAAGTGGCCCAGGATGACGCCGAGCTCCAGGCGCACGGTGCCGGCGGCCCCGGTGCGCAGCCGAATGCGGTCGCCGTAACCGGGGTCGGGGGTAAGCGGTTGGGGCCCCCCCCCCCCCCAGCCAAAATTGGCTCAGGCGCTCCCGCCAGGTCCCCTGGGGCCGCCAGGTGACGCAGGTCAGCGCGTGGCACCCCGGGGTGCTGGGGATCTGGCAGGAGCTGAAGCCCATCAGCTCGCTATGCCCCAGGGAGCCCTGGTGCCACACCTCGAGGTGCAGCTTGGGTCAGCCTGGGGGGGTGACAAAAGGGAGGGGACAGGTTGGGGACACTTTGGGGACACCTTGGCGGCTATTTGGGGACACTTTGCAGACACCTTGGGGGCACCTTGGGGACACTCTGGGGACGCACCTTGCAGGCCCTTGGTGGCGTAGTGGATGTCGATGTTGTCACCCGTTATGACCCTGTGCCCCCCTCACTGGCGTGCAGCCCCCCACTTGCAGAAGAGGCGGCACTGCAAGTATATATAATCCTCTATACCTAGAGGATTGGTTATCTACTTTGATCAATCAAATTTGATGTATGTGATGCTGCTGGGGATGATTAGTATACATTGTGTGGAACAATGAGTTGGGTCAAATATTCTAGATATGGGAGTCCAATAATTGCTAAAAACTTGTTTATAAATCTTGCAGAGAATATTGTGAAAGCATTCTCTTCTGGTTCAATTGGCCTTGGCCAAATCTGAAAACAAGACACGGATTAATGATACTCAAAAGAAGATGAGGGATTGTGATATATGGAGTGGTAATTCGTGTGGAGAAAATGGTTGATATTAATAAAGAAGGGGGAGATTTGGGAGTGTGGCCATGGGGCTTGGAAAGCCCTGTGGTTGAGATAAAATTAGACCCTTAACGAGGAGGCCATCAGGAATGTAAAAGAGTTTAGAGGGAACCAAGAAGGGTGATTCAGGAGACTCCATGCAGGCTTGGGTTTCTTGTTCTCCAGCCAGTAAGGCATGGAAGCTCCTGGGTGTTTGCTGTTGTTGTTACATTCAAAGTTGTTTGAGCAATGAAAAGTTGTTTTGAAAAGAACTGCTGTGGAGAGAAGGGGATAAGAGGGGAGCCTGCCCTCAAGAAAGAAGAAGAAAAAAAGGCAACACGATGAAGTTACATCAATAAAGAAGCAGGAAAAAGAAGTGAAGAGGAACAGGCTGGCAGAATGGAGACCAGGACGGGAACAGGCATTTTGATTGCCTCATGAAGATAGGTTCGGCCAAACTCAGCAAACTGCTCAGAGAAGCTCGTACTGGAAACAGGCGCGCCAGAGCTGGAGAGAAGCTCGAGCTGAGAGAAGCGGAGCCAGCACACAACTGCCCCTCGCTGCTAAGCAGCTGCGCATTATGGGGAATCATACGTCCTTAGGAACAAAGACTGTCCTGGTCACCTCACAGCTTATTCTCCTTATTAACAATCGGACAGTTTATGATCCTGAAACATGGGACCAAACTGAGGTCAAGGTGTGGGACTCTGCAACTAGAAACGACAAGGTTGCAGTGGGATTGCTCGGCACCTGGCGAGCAGTCTCTGAGGCCTTAAAGAGCCCTGTGGGACCACAGTCAGAAACGTGTGGTTTGCCAGACTGTGAGGGAGCTGCGGGCTCCTTTACTGCTCCTTCTGCCACGCCATCGGCCCCTCTGCTGCTACAGCCATCGAAGGCTTTTGCTGTTACGCCCATGGTGACCTGGATGTGCCTTTTGGCCCAGGCCCTATGGCCTTGAGAAGGAGCTGGATATGCTTGTCTTCGATTTGGGAAGAACGGGATCCATAGGGCCTGAGGACCGAGTTGCTTGACAACATAAAGCAAGACATATTGTTCAAAAGGAATGGAAAACGGAGACTTGTTAGTAATCAGGAAAAGGAGTGGAAAATGGAGACAGTTGAGTCGTGGAACTTGGAGGATTGTTTGTTACCTTTCCTGATTGTACGTATGTATAGGCATACTTGGGTTTAGTATGTAAAGCAATGTTCTGTATATTTAGAATGTTTGATGTTCGTGTGTGCGTGCTGGTGGAGCGTAGACTCCCCGCACACCCAGCGCTGTTTACTTGCCTTTTATACCTTTTATAGCTTTTATACCTTTTAGAAATATTTGTTTTATAAATATTACAAAGTTCAGATTGAGTTGAGACCTCATGTATAACAAGGGGAAGAGCAGAGCTAAGAGCAGAGCTGAGCGCCTCCAGCCCCCATTTCTCGCCCCCACCCCACACAAAACAGCACCGGGGGGGGGGTGGTCCCAGAAAAGCTAGGGGCTGCTGGGGGGAGTCGAGGTGCTCTAGGGCAGGCGCAGAGGGAGCAGAGCAGCCCCTGAACCCCTCAGGGGGCCGATCCGGACCCTGTCCCGGTTACCCCAGAGCCAAACCAGCAGCCAAGCCCTCAGGCCCACCCCAGTGCTGGTGGAGACCCCAAAAACGAGGGGTCCAGACCCCTCCTGTCTCACAGGAGACCCCACACAAGACCTCAAAGACATCCCCTTTTGGGGACAATTCCACCTCTCTTGGCAAAACTTCCCACTTTTTGTAAACAACTCCCACTTTTTGGGAATGACTCCCCTTATTTAGGTAACAATGCCACCTTTTTGGGGAAAATTCCCCCGTTTTTGGGGAACAACTCCCCCCTTTTGGTAATAATACCCCGTTTTTTGGCAACAATTGCTCCCTTTGTGGGAAAAACTCCCCCCTTTGGAGAAAAAATCTCAATTTTGGAGAAAAACTCCCCCTTTTTGGGGAAAAAATTTCCCCAAAAAGGGGGAATTGTTCCTAAAAGTATGTTGTTGTTACCCAGAAAGAGGGAGTTTTTCCCCCAAACAGGGGAATTTTCCCAAAAAAGGGGGAAATTTCCCCAAACAAGGGAATATTTTCCCCAAATGGGGAGTTGTTTCCCAAAAAGGGGAATTGGTCCCAAATAATAAATTAAATGTTAAGTTACAAAAGTTCACAGGCCATGAGATTAGAAATAAATCCCTTCTCGAGCTAAAAGATCTCTTTTTTTTTTTTTTTTCAGGAGCGGCCTCCCTGAATCTAAATAATCCTCTCACAGGCAGAACAGAGTGTGTCCGTTCTAACTCTTTATCAGATGTGGAAAAAGAGATCGAGATGACCAGTGCCTAAAAAAAAGAGGCACTCTCTTTTTAAGGCAGACTGATCAGCACAACACATTTTATCTGTTCTTAAGCACAAGCAACTCTAAGATAAATGGGTTCAAGGATCTTCAATGTGAAGAGTGAATATCCAGCGTATACCGGGAACACCTGACTTGGACCATGGACGCCTCACGCAGATTTCGGAGGAATTCGGACAACTCAGAAATCATCTTTTACAGGAAGAGACCAGAGAATTTGACTCAGTGTAAAACTGGCACAGGCAGAAATCTCCCCAGTTACAGATGCTCAAGCGCATTAGTTAAAAAGAGATTAGAGTGTGACTAGAGAGAAGTCTCAAACTCTTGTTATATACTTAAATTTCTCTCCAAGGATGGAACAACCACTATCACCGTGCATGACTGGCTGTAGAGGGAGAGAGCAAGTGAAAGACTTAGAAAAGCACCTTCCCTTCATAGTCCTCCCACTCCCAAAATGGTTCTCAAGGAAAACTACTGACAGACTAAAGTTAACTGCTTTGAAAGGGCTGTGTGGGTGGACCCGTTGTCTTCAAGTTCAAGCTTTTTCCTGCAGAAACTGCCAACAATTATGCCAAATACAACAATGGTTTTGCAAGATGGATAAACGTCTTCCAGACTGAAAGGGAGAAGTCGTACTGTTGTTGTTGTCTGTGCACAGACACCTAAGCAGTAAAGAGCAATGCTAAACAACCACGATATCCCAGAACACACAAATACTGCGTAACAGTGACAGAAAGCGCTAGAATTCAAAACAAAAAGCGGCTGGTGGCGAAAGTGGGGTGGCTGGCGGGCAGCCTGCGATGGCAACCGATTGCGTTGCCCTTCACGGGCACCAGGCCTTGCAGCTGCCCCTGAGCAGCTCCTCTGGGAAGGATCCAGCGCTGAAGCATCTCACAGTGCTGGGAGCTCCCTTCACATCAGCCACGCTAATGCTGAAATTCCTCCTGTCCTGCTCCCTGCCAGGCATCCAGCCAGGTGCGGGAGCACTCCATTTGCCTCTTCCAAGCCATGGTGGAGGATGTGCTGCGGCAAAGGAAGAAGGAAATGAAGAGGACAGTGCACAGGAGCCTTCTCCCACTCTACTTTCACATGAGAGACCAGAGTGAGAGCGTAGCAAAGGTACAGATCTCAGAGCTGAGCAGTTATGTGGGCAAGGGTGTGCTGATGCCACAGGGTTGCTCTGGGGGATCACAGAATTTCTAGGTTGGAAGAGACCTCAAGATCATCGAGTCCAGCCTCTGATCTCTGGCTGTGATCTCTGGGATCTCTCTCATTGTGAGCTGCCTCCGATAGTGGCAGTCCCGTGGCCTTGCCTTGGCCACTGAACCCAGTGCACGCTGTCCGAGCCACGGCTGCACTCGCGTCAGGCAGCACCCTGGGGTGTCACCAAGTGACGTCACAATGGGTGCCCACCCAGCCCAGGCGCGTGTCACAGTGGCACCCATTGTGACGTCACTTGGTGACACCCCAGGGCTCCGCCTTATAAGAGCGCAGCCGTGGCTCGGACCCTCAGTGTCGGTGCACGGCAGTGACGGACAGGGCAGGAGCACAGGGCCTTCGAGGAGTCCCCGAGCATAGCCCACGTCCCACAATGCCGCAACCGCCCGCCCGGAGGAGCCGCCGGTTTCTATCTGAGAACTCTCCCACTCCAGAGGCTGCTTCTGAAGGGGATGAGGAGGGAGGCATGCCCCCCAGGCAGCCCAGGCTGGCCTGGCAGGAGACCTGGTCTTCTAGGGGCAGCAACCGGCCAGCAGAGGACAGCTTGCTGGCAGTGGAAAGAACCCCAGTTGAGGCCTTTTTGCCGGAAGAGGACAGCAGCCCGGCAGACGCCATTGCTCAGGCAGCGGGCAGCAGCCAGGTAGAGGAGAGCCAGGACGATGTACAGTGGCTGGATCCCAGTGAGTCAGGGTCTTCGGGATGGGGTGGGGAGGGTTGGGGACACAGAGACCCCTGCCTGACTCCAGGACTCCTTCCCTGGGTAAAGCGGCGCTTGGGCTGACGGGGCCGAGCTTCCTCCGCAGCACCACAGAATGCCAGGACGCTTTGGGCTGGGGGGGACCTCGGCGATCACGATGCTTCCCCCCAGCCCAGGCTGCCCAAAGCCCACCCAGCCTAGCCGTGGGCAGTGCCAGGGAGGGGGCACCGCAGCCTGCGCCAAGGCCTCACTGCCCTGGGCGTGAAGGAGAGAAATCCCTGCCTGTCCGAAAGAAACCTGCCCTCTTTGAGGTTAAGGCCGTCACCCCTTGTCCTGTCGCTGCAGTCCATGATGAAGATCCCCCCCCAGCTTTCCTGGAGGCCCCTTTGGGCACTGGGAGGCCGCAGCGAGGTCCCCCCGCAGCCTTCTCCAGGCTCCACAAGCCCAGCTCCCTCAGCCTCTCTTCCCAGTGGAGCTGCTGCAGCCTCTGGGCATCCCCACGGCCTCCCCACGGCCTTCTGGGGCTGGGGCCCTTCCTCTCCTCACCCCTGCATTCAGCCCCTCTCTGCAGCACTCTTTGCTTTCCTCCTTTCCAGGTAAGGCATGGAAACTGTGCAGAGACAAGGCCGTGGAATTCATCAGGGCGTATGTCAGAGGCACAGAAAAGGTAATGGCAGCCGCTTGCATCACAGCTGTGCTCCTGGCGCTGCCCTCCAGGGGTCCCACACAGCCCCAGACCCCTCAAGGCTTTGGTCCTGCTGGCCGTGGGTGTCCCCCTAATGCTCTGTTGGTGTCTTTGTGGCTGCCAGGACGACGAGGAGCAGAAGATGCTGTTCCTCAGCAAAATCTGCGATCTGTGCACATGTGTCACAGAGAGGGGTGTGCCGATGAACTTGCATGGCTTCTGCAGCAAACATAAGCTGGTGGAGAACATCATGGTGAGAGGATGCGCAGCGGGTTGGGGAAGGGGCAAGGCCCCCCGGCACCAGCCCCCTGGGAGGCGAGGGCTGGGGCAGCGCTGGCTCTGCTGCTGCTGGGTGCCGGCGGCTCCAAGGTCTCATCCTGCTTGTGCTCTGCAGGCGCTGCTGGAAAAGGAGCCCATGGACAGCTTGCGCACAGCATTCCGGCAGAAGGCCATGGAGACTGTCGCCCTCCTCAGGTGCGTGCCCAGCCCCTGGTGGCAATGTCCTGGTGGCCCTGAAGCTGGCAGGGAGGCTGCCCGTCCCTCCCAGGGATGCCTGGCCAAGGGAGGTCCGTGTCCTCCTTCATAAGCCTCGAGGCACTGCGTCCAACAGGCTCCTCTCTCTCTTTTCTTCAGCAACACCATACCAACAGCACTGTGTGGCAAAAAGGAGAGTCTCCTAAACATGTGCTGCAAGAGCATCTTCTTTCTGCCTCCGGAGTCGGATGTGCCAGAGACAGGAGTGCTCTACGCCAAGGTATGTGCTGGGTGAGGTACCAGCACCCCCAGTCCTGCTGAGCTGCTGCCTTGCTTCCCCGTGCTGACACAACCAGAGACCAGTGCAGGGCCGGGGCCCAGATTTGCTTTCCCAGCCTCGCCCCTTCCCCGACCTGATCTTGTGCTGCAGGAGGTCTGCACACAGCAGCTTTTTAGCCCCAAAGCCACCCCTGAACTCCCGAGGGGCTCAGAGCCAGCTCCTGGGGGTGAGGAGGGCCACAGAAATAATTCGATGCTCTTCTGTCCTCCCTGCAGACTATGAAAGCCATGGACACCATGCTGGAGGGCTTCGTACGCAACTGTGCCAACACCAGTGTCAGCATAGAGTTGGAGAATATGTTGAAGGTTTGGCATTTGCAAAGAATTTCCAAAGAATCCTCTCAGGTCTCATTTGCAGACCACTGTCAACCCAGCAACTTCTCTCCTCACAGGTGATGCTGGACTTTGCTGTCTCCAAAGACTCAGCTGTGCGTGAGAGCGCTGTGAGGAGGATTGAGAGGCTGGGTGATTTCATCATCAGTTATTTTGTGAGCGAGGTAAGGCACAAGGAACCCTCCACCCTTTCCTGCATCCCAGAGCATCCTGCCACTCAGGGGTGCCTGTGAGGCAAGCCTCGATGCACGTGAGTGCCTCAGAACCGTGAATCGAGGGTCTTCGTCCCTCCTTCGCCCCTGCTCTTCCCTCCCCAGGCCCTGCTATCTCAGGGGCTGGCTCTGCCTCCACTAAGCCCTTTGTCTCTCCTCCCTTCCTCACCCAGATCACAGATGACTATGAAAACTATAGCGATGATGAGCCCACAGAGCTCTACATCCCCATCCTGGGACAGCTGCTGGGCATCCTCTTCATTTTCACCAGTGACAAAGATTCCATCAGATTCACAGCTTTAGAAACTCTTTCTCACATATACAAAATCATCAGAAAAGGAAGAGGTAAGAAGGTGTGGTGGGCAGCGTCCGTCTGCACACAAACATCTACTGATTTGTCTACTTGTTTTCCCCGAGTTTAGTGGGGACTGTTAGTGTTAGGTTAGAGGTTGGACTCGATGATCTTGAGGTCTCTTCCAACCTAGACATTCTGTGATTCTGTGAGTATTGTGAAGGATTGTTTTTGTGCTTGGTGGAGGCTGCCCACGGAATTCTGCCAGGTTCCCTGGCCTCCTCTGCTCCTCACAGCAGCTTCCCGCAGCATTCTGGCTATCGTTTTCCGCAGAAGCTAGACGCTCACCTGCCGTCCAGGAGCAGTTCTCTGCTGCTGTCCTTCCCAACCCTCCCCAGATCACCTACCACGCTGTTTTGTGGTGTCCCCCAGTCTAAGCCATCGATCGATGAGCACTTCCCAAACGGCATCTTCCCCGAGGAGTGAACAGCAGAGCCAGCCGTGCATCACCAGGGATGGTGACGCCCTCCAGAATGCTCCCTGACTGTTTGCTCCCTGCCGTCTTAAAGGCAGGTGTCAGGGGGCTTCCTGCACATCCTGACCCCGAGCAGAAGGGGGTCTGTGACACGCTGCTACCCCCACGGCACCCAACGCCATTGCTTCTCCTCCTTCTGCATCATCCCTGAGGTCCCTCTTGCTCCCAGCACTCCTCACCTTGTGCTTTACATCCCTGCCCACCACTCTCCTCGCCGTGGGTCTGAGCCTCCCTCCTCAGCCATTCCTAGTGAAAGTGCTTTTCACCATTTGGCAAGCTTGTTGGCAAAGATGCTCTTCCCTACTGACTCTTCGCTGTTGCCCCCTGTTTAGAATGCATATTGAGAGAGGACATGCTATATTATGCAGTGAGACACAAGAAATTGGAGTATGCAAAACTTCCATTTTCTACAACATCAACTCCGTGTGAAATTGCCAAGGTAATGAGCTCTGGCCTTGCTGGGGATCTTGTCCGCAGCATCAGCAGGCATC
The DNA here is from genome assembly GCF_047663525.1 of Anas platyrhynchos. Classification (NCBI taxonomy): domain Eukaryota; kingdom Metazoa; phylum Chordata; class Aves; order Anseriformes; family Anatidae; genus Anas; species Anas platyrhynchos. Next base: position 4,077,777 of record NC_092625.1, read on the forward strand.
TCGTGTGAGCAAAGGGGTCCAGAACCGGTGGGGCTGGCACGGCCTCACTCGCCCTGCTGAGAGGGTTCCTCTTGTCCCCAGGCTGGGGCTATGCGAAGGCTGCTCCCCTGTGTCCCGGCAGCAGCTCCACCCTCCTGGCCACCAGCAAGCCCTGGTTACCTGCAGGGCCAGCACTCTGGCCCCATATGCCCCATCCTCACCCCTTCCCCCGAGGGCCCTCTCTCCAGAGCTGCCCTTGCTGCTCAGCTAAGCAGCACCCTTGGGACACTCAGTGAGGCATGTCTTCGCTCCTCCTTCTTCCCACAGGGGTTTGGAGGACATCTCTTCCCTGATGAGAGGCTGGACATCATCCTCACAGCCCTTGAAGCTTTACAAGACTCCAGCATCCATGACAAGCAGGGGGCCTGCAGCGTGCTGGACGCAGCCTTGGAGGACCCTTTCTACTGGCTGAAAGATGTAAGTGGCCTGTGGCCATGGCCCTGCCCTTGAGCTCTTCCAGGCGTGGTTCCTCTCTCCTTCCCTGCCTCCCTCCCTGCCTCCCTCGCACATCGGGGTCTCTTGGGCTCCAGAAGCCACCTGAAGCCAGCAGAGAGCAATGGAAGGGGCCAAAGTTTGATTGGCAGCTGTGACAATGGCTGCTGTCTGCTGGCAACACCATTCCCACTTTGTCCCCCAAGGTGCCAAAGACCATGGAGTGCATCAGGAGAAACCTGGGCAGCATCCACACGGCATTGGCGCGGCAGTGCCTGGACTCCCTGCTTCTCCAGATGACCAAAAAGATGTCCAGGGAAGAAGTCAAGAACCTGCTGCAGTTCTCTCCGCCACGTGACAGGTCCTGGCCTTAACATCCTTGAGGGCTTGTTCCGTGTTGGGAGATGCACCTGGAGACTCTCTGCTTGCCACACCAATGGCAAAGAGCAGGACATCCCCAAGGAGCACAGCCCTCCTTCCCACCAATGTGTTCCAGCCCTACTGGGCCAGCCAGGGCTGCAGCAGCCCAGCTGTCCAAGGCAGCCCAGAGTCCCCCTGCCCCCAGGGAACACCAGCTCAGCCCCCTCCTGCCTGCCCAGGCTGGGCCCTCAGTGCTCCCCAAGTCACAGGGGCTGCAGTACAGCCTGGGTCCTCCGGGGCTGGCCCAGTTTGTGGCCCTGCGGCTGAGGCAGCCTCACTGACAGAGTATTCTGGGCTTGCAGCACTGACCTGGCCATGTGGGAGGTGATCCTGGCCATGCCGCAGACCTTGGAGAGGGTTTTAAACATCATGATGCAAGACTTGCCGCTGCGCAACTGGTGCACCGAAGTCACCAAAGACACCTGCATCCGTCGCTTGGCTGTGAGTTCCCAGATGAAACCTTGCTCACAGCAGGGCTACGTGTGCCCCTTCAGGCACACAGGCACAGCCCTGTGCCCATCTACCCCCAAACTGCCAGCTCCCGCAGGACGTACGGACACATGGTCCCTGGGGCCGGCAAGCCCCCGTAGCTCCCCGCGCCTGGTGCCTCTTTGGTGCCAGCTGGCGCTGCCCCATCCCTGCCCAAAGGTGGGAGAAGAAGAGGCTGCAGGGAGCCCTGCAGGCCCTGCCAGGCTCTCACTGCTCTTTCTTGCAGATGCTGGCCCAGAATCACATTTCTGAGGAGGACTTTGTTAACCCAGTGCACCTCCAGAGCTACCTGAGGCACCCAAGACCAATGATGCGCTTTTTGGTTCTGAAAGGGCTCTGCACCGTGTCAGAGAGCCCTGAGAAGGTGAGCGGGCCATCGTCAAGCAAAGCCATGTTGGCAGCCTGGGGCTTTGCTCTTCTGCCCTCCCGTCCCTCCCCGCTGCCAGGAAGCAAGGCAGGAGGCTGGTGCTCAGGAACCAGAGCCCTTTGCCCAGGGTGGTCTCTCACTGCCTCACGGAAGGGAAATGGTGTCTTTCCTACAGGCAAGGGAAATTCAGGTCTTGCTGCCAGACATCCTGGAGGCCCTGCAGGACACCAACACAGACGTGGTGCTGAAGGCCCTGCTTGTGCTGAAAAACGTGATGGCTCATGTGGAGAGGAGGAAGGCCAGTGGCCCGGCTCTGCAGCTGGCTGAGAAGCTCCTGCCATTCTTTGACCACGTAAGTGTGCTGCGGGAGCCCGAGCCCTCAGCTGGGCCCCCTGTAACGAGGGCTGCCCTTCAGCCCGGCCCTGTGGGCAGCACTCAGGCAGGGCCTTCCCAGTCTCCTCGTCAGCCCAGGCGCTGGGGAGCTCTGCTTGGGCATGGCTGGTGCGGCTGGTGGCGAAAGTGGGGTGGCTGGCGGGCAGCCTGCGATGGCAACCGATTGCGTTGCCCTTCACGGGCACCAGGCCTTGCAGCTGCCCCTGAGCAGCTCCTCTGGGAAGGATCCAGCGCTGAAGCATCTCACAGTGCTGGGAGCTCCCTTCACATCGGCCATGCTAATGCTGAAATTCCTCCTGTCCTCCTCCCTGCCAGGAGTCCAGCCACATGCGGGAGCACTCCATCTGCCTCTTCCAAACCGTGGTGGAGGCTGTGCTGCGGCAAAGGAAGAAGGAAATGAAGAGGACAGTTCACAGGAGCCTTCTCCCACTCTACTTTCACATGAGAGACCAGAGTGAGAGCGTAGCAAAGGTACAGATCTCAGAGCTGAGCAGTTATGTGGGCAAGGGTGTGCTGATGCCACAGGGTTGCTCTGGGGGATCTCTGGCCGGCAGCATGAGCTGCCTCCGATGGTGGCTGTCCCGTGGCCTTGCCTTGGCCACTGAACCCAGTGCACACTGCCCCCCACCACAGCCTCCCATAACGCGCTGGGAAAGGCTCGCAGCCCTGCCAAGAGGAGGGGACAGAGGGTCTCCTTCCCAAGGCTGTGCTGCTACCTCCCAACCTCTGCTGCTCCGCAGGCCTCTGGGGAAGCTCTCGCCGTGACTGCAGAGTTTCTGCGATGCAAGGAGCTGAAGCGCTTGGCCCAGACAGAACAGACGTGGAGGATCGGGGAGTGCTTGGTAAGGACCCAACTTGGTTTGCCCCAGCTGGGCAAACGTGCCCGGCCAGAGCCCGCTGCCTGCAGCCGCATCCTCGCTCCCTTCCTGCCAGCACAGAGCCCCAGGGGGCTCTTCTGCAGGCCCCTCTGCCCTCCCTGCCCCCAGGATGCTGGAGGAGACCCTGGAGAGGGTGTGCAAGCCCCGTGACCCTGCGTTCTCTCTCTCTCCAGCTGCAGCAGGACAGAGGCAGAGTAGAAGAATACCTGCAGCAGAGCCAGCCCTACCTGCAGGCCACTCAGACCGACTTGCGACTTGAGGCCGTCAGATTCATTGGTGAGCCCAGCCCCTGGGTCCCTCTTGGGGCAGTCTTTGGCAGCCCCAGGCACTGCCCTGTTGCCCCCAGAGCCCCCCGACTGGGCCCTTGCTCCAGGGTGCAGGAGGGGGCACAGCCTGGCTGGCCAGGCCAGGGGCTGCGCTGCTGGGAGCGTGCTGGGGAGCGGGGCTCTGATGGGGTCTCTGTGTCTAGGTCTTGCTGCGCGCTACTGCGAGGACCAGAGCGAGGAGAAGCTGAATGAAATCCTCAGAGGTGAGTGAGGGCAGTGGGGGGTGTGCTAGGGCTGGGGGGACAGCGGCAGAGGCCCCCGTGCCTTGCCCTGCTCCAGGGAAATGCTTCGGGGCGGAGGAGCAATGCAGCCATAGGAACGAGGGAGAGGAGACGGGGTAGCCTGTGGTGTCAGGGAATGGCCTCCCAGCCTGGAGCTGGGCAGTGCCGCTGAAAGGGTTGAGTGTCCCTGAGGAAGAGTCAGGGGAAAGGGTGACAGTAAGGCTGACAGAAGGTGGGAGCCTGTTGTAGAGCACGCAACCAGGACGAAGAGGGAGATGAGACAGCCTACAAGCAGCTAGGAGCAGGGTCACGATTGCTAGCCCTTGCTCTCATGGGGAAGCACAATAGCGAGAGGAAAGAGTCCAGGAGATTCCTGGAGTGTGTGAATCCTCCCAAGGGATGGAGGCAGGTGGTGAGGGAACCAGCTTGTGAAGGTGCCCCACTTGACCTGTGGTGCGCAGGTGGGGAAGGACTGGTGGCTGCATTTGGGACATTGCTGAGCAGCAGCTTTCAACGGATTCCTTTGTCCCTCTTGCTCCTCCTGGCCTGGGGAAGAGTCGAGTGGGGCTGGCATGGTCTGCAGGGGATGCCTGGGGATCTCTGCAACGAGTGGGTTTTCATCTCTGCTCTTCTTTCTTTTGCAGTCCTCCGGCCTTCAGAGAAAGACCCGGAACCCATGGTCCGTTCCGGGGCAGTTGAAACCACCGTGATGCTGACGTCAAGGCATACCGCAACGTCAGGACGGAGATTTCCACTGCCGTGTTGCCGCTAGCCCCGCAGCAGTCCTCAAAAGAGCAATATATATATTTAATAGAACTAGGTTGTTGTCTCGTTATTCCAGCAGCTCCTTCACAGTGACTCGGTGCCATGACGCTGAGCTAACTTGGAGGCCACCATGGACGTCTTTTCCCTGGGCCCGGTGACTGCATGGTGCCTACTCAATCAGTGAAAGAGTCACAGAACCCTTGCGCTTGGAAAAGGGCCTTCAGCTCAAGTCCAAGCGTCAGCTAACACCACCAGGCCCACCACAAAACCACGGCCCTTAGCGCCAAGTCCACGCATTTCTTTAATAGCTCCAGGCCTGGGACTCCAGCAGTGCCCTGGGCAGCCGGTTGACCCTTTGCATGAAGAAATTCTTCCTGACATCCCATCCTGTGAGTCCACCTGTGGTAGGTGCGCCCAGGTAGAAGAACTGCTCAGCCTCCTGGCAGAGCTTCGGGAGGAGGTGGGCAGGCTGAGGAGCACCAGGGAGTCGGAGAAGGTTGAACTGTACTGTGCCAGCCCTGGGACAGATGCGTCAGGCAGACACAGCAGAGGAAATGGAGGATCCCCTACCCTCTGGCCATCAGGCAGAAGGAGTGCATCTCAGTGACGAAGGGATGGAAGTTTAGATCTGCTCGGGGCAGCAGGCGGACCCCTCCTTGCCTACCTCACCTTCCTTTCAGGTGCCCTGAAACAACAGACTCTGGAAGTAATGGACACACAAACGATGATGTGCATGAAGGTCCATCCAGGTTGGAGGGGTTTTCTAGGGCAAGTCAGCCTTCCCCAGTATCACGACCACCTCCATCAAGAAGAAGAGAAGGGTTACTGTCATAAGTGACTCCCTTCTGAGCAGAACAGAGGGCCGCATATGCCGGCCTGACCCAACCCATGGAGAAGTCTGCTGTCTCCCAGGAGATCAGGGTAAAAGGTGTTTCTGGAGAGCTCACTCGCCCCGTAAGGCCCTCTGAGCATCATCCATTATTGTTCTGTCCCCGGGGTTTTTCGGGGCCCGGTGGCAGTGCCGTCCCCTCTGTGTCCCCCTTCGCGCAGGTGACACCTCGGTGCTGGCCGGGCTGTACGGCCCCGCGGAGGTGCGGGGCTCAAAGGAGAGCCCCGAGAGGGCGACGCTGGAGGTGCTGCTGCGCCCCAAGTTGTGGCTGCCAGGTGGGGGCCGCCTGGGGGGGGGGGGGGGCTCGGGAGGGAGATGGGGTCGGGGCCAGGCTCCGAGGGGCGTGGGGGGGGCCGAGGGGGTGGGGTCCGGGAGTGCTCTGAGGGGTCTGGGGGTGCTCAGGGGGATCCTGAGGAACAGGGGGGAAACGGGGGGAGCCCTGAGGGGGGGCTATAGGGGTTTATGGGGCTCCTGAGGTGCTCAGAGGGCTCCGGGGGTGCTCAGAGGGGTTTGGGGATGCTCAGGGGGATCCTGAGGGGACAGGAAGGTAACAGGGGGAGCCCTGAGGAGGGCTACGGGGGGGCTTAGGGGGCTCTGGGGATGCTCGGAGGGGTTTGGGGGTGCTCAGGGGGATCCTGAGGGGTGGGGGGGTAATGGGGGGAACCCTGAGAGGGTCTTCGGGGGTGTTCAGGGGGCTCTGGGGGTGCTCAGAGAGCTCCGGGGGTGGTCAAAGGGCTCCCGAGGGATGTGGGGGTGCAGGGGGGAGTCCTGAGGAGGGCTCTGGGGGTGCTCAGGGGGCTCCTGAGGGGCAGGGGGTGTAATGGGGGGAGCCCTGAGGAGGGCTTTGGGGACTCTGGGAATGCTCAGAGGGGTCTGGGGGTGCTCAGAGGGCTTCAGGGGTGGTCAAAGAGCTCCCAAGGGATGCGGGAGTGCAGGGGAGAGCCCTAAGGAGGGCTCTGGGGGTGCTCAGAAGGGTCTGGGGGTGCTCAGGGGGCTCCCGAGGGACGTGGGGGCACCGGGGGGAGGGCCTGAGGAGAGCTCCAGAGGGGAGCCCCCTCCTTGGGGGCTATTTTGTGACACTTTGGGGACACTCTGGGGATAATTTGGGGACAATCTGGAGGCACATTGGGGACACCTTGGGGGCTATTTGGGGACACACCTTGGGAGCTATTTGGGGACACCCTGGGGACAATATGGGGACACTCTGGGGACGCACCTTGCAGGCCCTTGGTGACGTAGTGGACGTCGATGTTGTCACCTGTTGTCACCCTGTGCCCCCCCCTCACCGGCGTGCAGCCCCCACTTGCAAAAGAGGCTGCGCTGGGGGAAGCCGCTGGCCCCCACCAGCTGCCTGATGACGTGCAGCTCCGCCATGCCCTGCGGGGACACGGGGGGGGGGGGACATGGGGACACACACACACGGTGTCACCCCACCCCAGAGGGGGGGTCCATGTCCCCCCCCAGGGGTTTCTGCACCCCCTCCAAGGAGCTCCCCACCCCCTTGCACTGCACATCCCAAGCCCATCGCAGCCCCCCCCACCCTCTTGTTCCCCCAATTGCCCCGTCTGACCCCCCCAATTGCCCTGTCTGACCCCCCCTATTGCCCCACGCCCCCCCCACTGCACCCCCGCCCCCCCTTTTACATCCCCTTACTCCCTTCTCCCCCCATTGCCCCCCCAATTGCCCCATCACCAATTATTACCCCCCCAGTCCCCCAATTGCCCCCTACAGACCCCCCAAATTGCCCCCCATCCCAAATAATTACCCCACCAGCACCCCCAATCGCCCCCACCCCAATAATTACCCCAACCAGTCCTCCAATTTCCCCCATCCCCACTAATTACCCCCTCCAGCCCCCCTCATTAACCCCCACCCCCAATTGCCCCCCCAGAACCCCCTTCCCAACCAGGACCCCCCCCCAGCAGTACCCCCCCCTGTCCCAAAAAGACCCTTTTCCCCGGGCCCCTTCCCCGCGTCTCCATCCTGCACCAGTCCCGAGACCCCCAAGTACCGGGGCTGGTGGAGTTGGGGGGAGGGGCGTCGGTCTTGGGGGTGCTCGGTGCTCCCCTGTGTCCCCCCCGCGGGGGGGGGGCTCAGCACTGCACCCCGTAGCGCTCGAAGTGGCCCAGGATGACGCCGAGCTCCAGGCGCACGGTGCCGGCGGCCCCGGTGCGCAGCCGAATGCGGTCGCCGTAACCGGGGTCGGGGGTAAGCGGTTGGGGGCCCCCCCCCCCCCAGCCAAAATTGGCTCAGGCGCTCCCGCCAGGTCCCCTGGGGCCGCCAGGTGACGCAGGTCAGCGCGTGGCACCCCGGGGTGCTGGGGATCTGGCAGGAGCTGAAGCCCATCAGCTCGCTATGCCCCAGGGAGCCCTGGTGCCACACCTCGAGGTGCAGCTTGGGTCAGCCTGGGGGGGGCGACAAAAGGGAGGGGACAGGTTGGGGACACTTTGGGGACACCTTGGCGGCTATTTGGGGACACTTTGCAGACACCTTGGGGGCACCTTGGGGACACTCTGGGGACGCACCTTGCAGGCCCTTGGTGGCGTAGTGGATGTCGATGTTGTCACCCGTTATGACCCTGTGCCCCCCTCACTGGCGTGCAGCCCCCACTTGCAGAAGAGGCGGCACTGCAAGTATATATAATCCTCTATACCTAGAGGATTGGTTATCTACTTTGATCAATCAAATTTGATGTATGTGATGCTGCTGGGGATGATTAGTATACATTGTGTGGAACAATGAGTTGGGTGAAATATTCTAGATATGGGAGTCCAATAATTGCTAAAAACTTGTTTATAAATCTTGCAGAGAATATTGTGAAAGCATTCTCTTCTGGTTCAATTGGCCTTGGCCAAATCTGAAAACAAGACACGGATTAATGATACTCAAAAGAAGATGAGGGATTGTGATATATGGAGTGGTAATTCGTGTGGAGAAAATGGTTGATATTAATAAAGAAGGGGGAGATTTGGGAGTGTGGCCATGGGGCTTGGAAAGCCCTGTGGTTGAGATAAAATTAGACCCTTAACGAGGAGGCCATCAGGAATGTAAAAGAGTTTAGAGGGAACCAAGAAGGGTGATTCAGGAGACTCCATGCAGGCTCGGGTTTCTTGTTCTCCAGCCAGTAAGGCATGGAAGCTCCTGGGTGTTTGCTGTTGTTGTTACATTCAAAGTTGTTTGAGCAATGAAAAGTTGTTTTGAAAAGAACTGCTGTGGAGAGAAGGGGATAAGAGGGGAGCCTGCCCTCAAGAAAGAAGAAGAAAAAAAGGCAACACGATGAAGTTACATCAATAAAGAAGCAGGAAAAAGAAGTGAAGAGGAACAGGCTGGCAGAATGGAGACCAGGACGGGAACAGGCATTTTGATTGCCTCATGAAGATAGGTTCGGCCAAACTCAGCAAACTGCTCAGAGAAGCTCGTACTGGAAACAGGCGCGCCAGAGCTGGAGAGAAGCTCGAGCTGAGAGAAGCGGAGCCAGCACACAACTGCCCCTCGCTGCTAAGCAGCTGCGCATTATGGGGAATCATACGTCCTTAGGAACAAAGACTGTCCTGGTCACCTCACAGCTTATTCTCCTTATTAACAATCGGACAGTTTATGATCCTGAAACATGGGACCAAACTGAGGTCAAGGTGTGGGACTCTGCAACTAGAAACGACAAGGTTGCAGTGGGATTGCTCGGCACCTGGCGAGCAGTCTCTGAGGCCTTAAAGAGCCCTGTGGGACCACAGTCAGAAACGTGTGGTTTGCCAGACTGTGAGGGAGCTGCGGGCTCCTTTACTGCTCCTTCTGCCACGCCATCGGCCCCTCTGCTGCTACAGCCATCGAAGGCTTTTGCTGTTACGCCCATGGTGACCTGGATGTGCCTTTTGGCCCAGGCCCTATGGCCTTGAGAAGGAGCTGGATATGCTTGTCTTCGATTTGGGAAGAACGGGATCCATAGGGCCTGAGGACCGAGTTGCTTGACAACATAAAGCAAGACATATTGTTCAAAAGGAATGGAAAACGGAGACTTGTTAGTAATCAGGAAAAGGAGTGGAAAATGGAGACAGTTGAGTCGTGGAACTTGGAGGATTGTTTGTTACCTTTCCTGATTGTACGTATGTATAGGCATACTTGGGTTTAGTATGTAAAGCAATGTTCTGTATATTTAGAATGTTTGATGTTCGTGTGTGCGTGCTGGTGGAGCGTAGACTCCCCGCACACCCAGCGCTGTTTACTTGCCTTTTATACCTTTTATAGCTTTTATACCTTTTAGAAATATTTGTTTTATAAATATTACAAAGTTCAGATTGAGTTGAGACCTCATGTATAACAAGGGGAAGAGCAGAGCTAAGAGCAGAGCTGAGCGCCTCCAGCCCCCATTTCTCGCCCCCACCCCACACAAAACAGCACCGGGGGGGGGGTGGTCCCAGAAAAGCTAGGGGCTGCTGGGGGGAGTCGAGGTGCTCTAGGGCAGGCGCAGAGGGAGCAGAGCAGCCCCTGAACCCCTCAGGGGGCCGATCCGGACCCTGTCCCGGTTACCCCAGAGCCAAACCAGCAGCCAAGCCCTCAGGCCCACCCCAGTGCTGGTGGAGACCCCAAAAACGAGGGGTCCAGACCCCTCCTGTCTCACAGGAGACCCCACACAAGACCTCAAAGACATCCCCTTTTGGGGACAATTCCACCTCTCTTGGCAAAACTTCCCACTTTTTGTAAACAACTCCCACTTTTTGGGAATGACTCCCCTTATTTAGGTAACAATGCCACCTTTTTGGGGAAAATTCCCCCGTTTTTGGGGAACAACTCCCCCCTTTTGGTAATAATTCCCCGTTTTTTGGCAACAATTGCTCCCTTTGTGGGAAAAACTCCCCCCTTTGGAGAAAAAATCTCAATTTTGGAGAAAAACTCCCCCTTTTTGGGGAAAAAATTTCCCCAAAAAGGGGGAATTGTTCCTAAAAGTATGTTGTTGTTACCCAGAAAGAGGGAGTTTTTCCCCCAAACAGGGGAATTTTCCCAAAAAAGGGGGAAATTTCCCCAAACAAGGGAATATTTTCCCCAAATGGGGAGTTGTTTCCCAAAAAGGGGAATTGGTCCCAAATAATAAATTAAATGTTAAGTTACAAAAGTTCACAGGCCATGAGATTAGAAATAAATCCCTTCTCGAGCTAAAAGATCTCTTTTTTTTTTTTTTTTCAGGAGCGGCCTCCCTGAATCTAAATAATCCTCTCACAGGCAGAACAGAGTGTGTCCGTTCTAACTCTTTATCAGATGTGGAAAAAGAGATCGAGATGACCAGTGCCTAAAAAAAAGAGGCACTCTCTTTTTAAGGCAGACTGATCAGCACAACACATTTTATCTGTTCTTAAGCACAAGCAACTCTAAGATAAATGGGTTCAAGGATCTTCAATGTGAAGAGTGAATATCCAGCGTATACCGGGAACACCTGACTTGGACCATGGACGCCTCACGCAGATTTCGGAGGAATTCGGACAACTCAGAAATCATCTTTTACAGGAAGAGACCAGAGAATTTGACTCAGTGTAAAACTGGCACAGGCAGAAATCTCCCCAGTTACAGATGCTCAAGCGCATTAGTTAAAAAGAGATTAGAGTGTGACTAGAGAGAAGTCTCAAACTCTTGTTATATACTTAAATTTCTCTCCAAGGATGGAACAACCACTATCACCGTGCATGACTGGCTGTAGAGGGAGAGAGCAAGTGAAAGACTTAGAAAAGCACCTTCCCTTCATAGTCCTCCCACTCCCAAAATGGTTCTCAAGGAAAACTACTGACAGACTAAAGTTAACTGCTTTGAAAGGGCTGTGTGGGTGGACCCGTTGTCTTCAAGTTCAAGCTTTTTCCTGCAGAAACTGCCAACAATTATGCCAAATACAACAATGGTTTTGCAAGATGGATAAACGTCTTCCAGACTGAAAGGGAGAAGTCGTACTGTTGTTGTTGTCTGTGCACAGACACCTAAGCAGTAAAGAGCAATGCTAAACAACCACGATATCCCAGAACACACAAATACTGCGTAACAGTGACAGAAAGCGCTAGAATTCAAAACAAAAAGCGGCTGGTGGCGAAAGTGGGGTGGCTGGCGGGCAGCCTGCGATGGCAACCGATTGCGTTGCCCTTCACGGGCACCAGGCCTTGCAGCTGCCCCTGAGCAGCTCCTCTGGGAAGGATCCAGCGCTGAAGCATCTCACAGTGCTGGGAGCTCCCTTCACATCAGCCACGCTAATGCTGAAATTCCTCCTGTCCTGCTCCCTGCCAGGCATCCAGCCAGGTGCGGGAGCACTCCATTTGCCTCTTCCAAGCCATGGTGGAGGATGTGCTGCGGCAAAGGAAGAAGGAAATGAAGAGGACAGTGCACAGGAGCCTTCTCCCACTCTACTTTCACATGAGAGACCAGAGTGAGAGCGTAGCAAAGGTACAGATCTCAGAGCTGAGCAGTTATGTGGGCAAGGGTGTGCTGATGCCACAGGGTTGCTCTGGGGGATCACAGAATTTCTAGGTTGGAAGAGACCTCAAGATCATCGAGTCCAGCCTCTGATCTCTGGCTGTGATCTCTGGGATCTCTCTCATTGTGAGCTGCCTCCGATAGTGGCAGTCCCGTGGCCTTGCCTTGGCCACTGAACCCAGTGCACGCTGTCCGAGCCACGGCTGCACTCGCGTCAGGCAGCACCCTGGGGTGTCACCAAGTGACGTCACAATGGGTGCCCACCCAGCCCAGGCGCGTGTCACAGTGGCACCCATTGTGACGTCACTTGGTGACACCCCAGGGCTCCGCCTTATAAGAGCGCAGCCGTGGCTCGGACCCTCAGTGTCGGTGCACGGCAGTGACGGACAGGGCAGGAGCACAGGGCCTTCGAGGAGTCCCCGAGCATAGCCCACGTCCCACAATGCCGCAACCGCCCGCCCGGAGGAGCCGCCGGTTTCTATCTGAGAACTCTCCCACTCCAGAGGCTGCTTCTGAAGGGGATGAGGAGGGAGGCATGCCCCCCAGGCAGCCCAGGCTGGCCTGGCAGGAGACCTGGTCTTCTAGGGGCAGCAACCGGCCAGCAGAGGACAGCTTGCTGGCAGTGGAAAGAACCCCAGTTGAGGCCTTTTTGCCGGAAGAGGACAGCAGCCCGGCAGACGCCATTGCTCAGGCAGCGGGCAGCAGCCAGGTAGAGGAGAGCCAGGACGACGTACAGTGGCTGGATCCCAGTGAGTCAGGGTCTTCGGGATGGGGTGGGGAGGGTTGGGGACACAGAGACCCCTGCCTGACTCCAGGACTCCTTCCCTGGGTAAAGCGGCGCTTGGGCTGACGGGGCCGAGCTTCCTCCGCAGCACCACAGAATGCCAGGACGCTTTGGGCTGGGGGGGACCTCGGCGATCACGATGCTTCCCCCCAGCCCAGGCTGCCCAAAGCCCACCCAGCCTGGCCGTGGGCAGTGCCAGGGAGGGGGCACCGCAGCCTGCGCCAAGGCCTCACTGCCCTGGGCGTGAAGGAGAGAAATCCCTGCCTGTCCGAAAGAAACCTGCCCTCTTTGAGGTTAAGGCCGTCACCCCTTGTCCTGTCGCTGCAGTCCATGATGAAGATCCCCCCCCAGCTTTCCTGGAGGCCCCTTTGGGCACTGGGAGGCCGCAGCGAGGTCCCCCCGCAGCCTTCTCCAGGCTCCACAAGCCCAGCTCCCTCAGCCTCTCTTCCCAGTGGAGCTGCTGCAGCCTCTGGGCATCCCCACGGCCTCCCCACGGCCTTCTGGGGCTGGGGCCCTTCCTCTCCTCACCCCTGCATTCAGCCCCTCTCTGCAGCACTCTTTGCTTTCCTCCTTTCCAGGTAAGGCATGGAAACTGTGCAGAGACAAGGCCGTGGAATTCATCAGGGCGTATGTCAGAGGCACAGAAAAGGTAATGGCAGCCGCTTGCATCACAGCTGTGCTCCTGGCGCTGCCCTCCAGGGGTCCCACACAGCCCCAGACCCCTCAAGGCTTTGGTCCTGCTGGCCGTGGGTGTCCCCCTAATGCTCTGTTGGTGTCTTTGTGGCTGCCAGGACGACGAGGAGCAGAAGATGCTGTTCCTCAGCAAAATCTGCGATCTGTGCACATGTGTCACAGAGAGGGGTGTGCCGATGAACTTGCATGGCTTCTGCAGCAAACATAAGCTGGTGGAGAACATCATGGTGAGAGGATGCACAGCGGGTTGGGGAAGGGGCAAGGCCCCCCGGCACCAGCCCCCTGGGAGGCGAGGGCTGGGGCAGCGCTGGCTCTGCTGCTGCTGGGTGCCGGCGGCTCCAAGGTCTCATCCTGCTTGTGCTCTGCAGGCTCTGCTGGAAAAGGAGCCCATGGACAGCTTGCGCACAGCATTCCGGCAGAAGGCCATGGAGACTGTCGCCCTCCTCAGGTGCGTGCCCAGCCCCTGGTGGCAATGTCCTGGTGGCCCTGAAGCTGGCAGGGAGGCTGCCCGTCCCTCCCAGGGATGCCTGGCCAAGGGAGGTCCGTGTCCTCCTTCATAAGCCTCGAGGCACTGCGTCCAACAGGCTCCTCTCTCTCTTTTCTTCAGCAACACCATACCAACAGCACTGTGTGGCAAAAAGGAGAGTCTCCTAAACATGTGCTGCAAGAGCATCTTCTTTCTGCCTCCGGAGTCGGATGTGCCAGAGACAGGAGTGCTCTACGCCAAGGTATGTGCTGGGTGAGGTACCAGCACCCCCAGTCCTGCTGAGCTGCTGCCTTGCTTCCCCGTGCTGACACAACCAGAGACCAGTGCAGGGCCGGGGCCCAGATTTGCTTTCCCAGCCTCGCCCCTTCCCCGACCTGATCTTGTGCTGCAGGAGGTCTGCACACAGCAGCTTTTTAGCCCCAAAGCCACCCCTGAACTCCCGAGGGGCTCAGAGCCAGCTCCTGGGGGTGAGGAGGGCCACAGAAATAATTCGATGCTCTTCTGTCCTCCCTGCAGACTATGAAAGCCATGGACACCATGCTGGAGGGCTTCGTACGCAACTGTGCCAACACCAGTGTCAGCATAGAGTTGGAGAATATGTTGAAGGTTTGGCATTTGCAAAGAATTTCCAAAGAATCCTCTCAGGTCTCATTTGCAGACCACTGTCAACCCAGCAACTTCTCTCCTCACAGGTGATGCTGGACTTTGCTGTCTCCAAAGACTCAGCTGTGCGTGAGAGCGCTGTGAGGAGGATTGAGAGGCTGGGTGATTTCATCATCAGTTATTTTGTGAGCGAGGTAAGGCACAAGGAACCCTCCACCCTTTCCTGCATCCCAGAGCATCCTGCCACTCAGGGGTGCCTGTGAGGCAAGCCTCGATGCACGTGAGTGCCTCAGAACCGTGAATCGAGGGTCTTCGTCCCTCCTTCGCCCCTGCTCTTCCCTCCCCAGGCCCTGCTATCTCAGGGGCTGGCTCTGCCTCCACTAAGCCCTTTGTCTCTCCTCCCTTCCTCACCCAGATCACAGATGACTATGAAAACTATAGCGATGATGAGCCCACAGAGCTCTACATCCCCATCCTGGGACAGCTGCTGGGCATCCTCTTCATTTTCACCAGTGACAAAGATTCCATCAGATTCACAGCTTTAGAAACTCTTTCTCACATATACAAAATCATCAGAAAAGGAAGAGGTAAGAAGGTGTGGTGGGCAGCGTCCGTCTGCACACAAACATCTACTGATTTGTCTACTTGTTTTCCCCGAGTTTAGTGGGGACTGTTAGTGTTAGGTTAGAGGTTGGACTCGATGATCTTGAGGTCTCTTCCAACCTAGACATTCTGTGATTCTGTGAGTATTGTGAAGGATTGTTTTTGTGCTTGGTGGAGGCTGCCCACGGAATTCTGCCAGGTTCCCTGGCCTCCTCTGCTCCTCACAGCAGCTTCCCGCAGCATTCTGGCTATCGTTTTCCGCAGAAGCTAGACGCTCACCTGCCGTCCAGGAGCAGTTCTCTGCTGCTGTCCTTCCCAACCCTCCCCAGATCACCTACCACGCTGTTTTGTGGTGTCCCCCAGTCTAAGCCATCGATCGATGAGCACTTCCCAAACGGCATCTTCCCCGAGGAGTGAACAGCAGAGCCAGCCGTGCATCACCAGGGATGGTGACGCCCTCCAGAATGCTCCCTGACTGTTTGCTCCCTGCCGTCTTAAAGGCAGGTGTCAGGGGGCTTCCTGCACATCCTGACCCCGAGCAGAAGGGGGTCTGTGACACGCTGCTACCCCCACGGCACCCAACGCCATTGCTTCTCCTCCTTCTGCATCATCCCTGAGGTCCCTCTTGCTCCCAGCACTCCTCACCTTGTGCTTTACATCCCTGCCCACCACTCTCCTCGCCGTGGGTCTGAGCCTCCCTCCTCAGCCATTCCTAGTGAAAGTGCTTTTCACCATTTGGCAAGCTTGTTGGCAAAGATGCTCTTCCCTACTGACTCTTCGCTGTTGCCCCCTGTTTAGAATGCATATTGAGAGAGGACATGCTATATTATGCAGTGAGACACAAGAAATTGGAGTATGCAAAACTTCCATTTTCTACAACATCAACTCCGTGTGAAATTGCCAAGGTAATGAGCTCTGGCCTTGCTGGGGATCTTGTCCGCAGCATCAGCAGGCATCTCGTGTGAGCAAAGGGGTCCAGAACCGGTGGGGCTGGCACGGCCTCACTCGCCCTGCTGAGAGGGTTCCTCTTGTCCCCAGGCTGGGGCTATGCGAAGGCTGCTCCCCTGTGTCCCGGCAGCAGCTCCACCCTCCTGGCCACCAGCAAGCCCTGGTTACCTGCAGGGCCAGCACTCTGGCCCCATATGCCCCATCCTCACCCCTTCCCCCGAGGGCCCTCTCTCCAGAGCTGCCCTTGCTGCTCAGCTAAGCAGCACCCTTGGGACACTCAGTGAGGCATGTCTTCGCTCCTCCTTCTTCCCACAGGGGTTTGGAGGACATCTCTTCCCTGATGAGAGGCTGGACATCATCCTCACAGCCCTTGAAGCTTTACAAGACTCCAGCATCCATGACAAGCAGGGGGCCTGCAGCGTGCTGGACGCAGCCTTGGAGGACCCTTTCTACTGGCTGAAAGATGTAAGTGGCCTGTGGCCATGGCCCTGCCCTTGAGCTCTTCCAGGCGTGGTTCCTCTCTCCTTCCCTGCCTCCCTCCCTGCCTCCCTCGCACATCGGGGTCTCTTGGGCTCCAGAAGCCACCTGAAGCCAGCAGAGAGCAATGGAAGGGGCCAAAGTTTGATTGGCAGCTGTGACAATGGCTGCTGTCTGCTGGCAACACCATTCCCACTTTGTCCCCCAAGGTGCCAAAGACCATGGAGTGCATCAGGAGAAACCTGGGCAGCATCCACACGGCATTGGCGCGGCAGTGCCTGGACTCCCTGCTTCTCCAGATGACCAAAAAGATGTCCAGGGAAGAAGTCAAGAACCTGCTGCAGTTCTCTCCGCCACGTGACAGGTCCTGGCCTTAACATCCTTGAGGGCTTGTTCCGTGTTGGGAGATGCACCTGGAGACTCTCTGCTTGCCACACCAATGGCAAAGAGCAGGACATCCCCAAGGAGCACAGCCCTCCTTCCCACCAATGTGTTCCAGCCCTACTGGGCCAGCCAGGGCTGCAGCAGCCCAGCTGTCCAAGGCAGCCCAGAGTCCCCCTGCCCCCAGGGAACACCAGCTCAGCCCCCTCCTGCCTGCCCAGGCTGGGCCCTCAGTGCTCCCCAAGTCACAGGGGCTGCAGTACAGCCTGGGTCCTCCGGGGCTGGCCCAGTTTGTGGCCCTGCGGCTGAGGCAGCCTCACTGACAGAGTATTCTGGGCTTGCAGCACTGACCTGGCCATGTGGGAGGTGATCCTGGCCATGCCGCAGACCTTGGAGAGGGTTTTAAACATCATGATGCAAGACTTGCCGCTGCGCAACTGGTGCACCGAAGTCACCAAAGACACCTGCATCCGTCGCTTGGCTGTGAGTTCCCAGATGAAACCTTGCTCCCAGCAGGGCTACGTGTGCCCCTTCAGGCACACAGGCACAGCCCTGTGCCCATCTACCCCCAAACTGCCAGCTCCCACAGGACGTACGGACACATGGTCCCTGGGGCCGGCAAGCCCCCGTAGCTCCCCGCGCCTGGTGCCTCTTTGGTGCCAGCTGGCGCTGCCCCATCCCTGCCCAAAGGTGGGAGAAGAAGAGGCTGCAGGGAGCCCTGCAGGCCCTGCCAGGCTCTCACTGCTCTTTCTTGCAGATGCTGGCCCAGAATCACATTTCTGAGGAGGACTTTGTTAACCCAGTGCACCTCCAGAGCTACCTGAGGCACCCAAGACCAATGATGCGCTTTTTGGTTCTGAAAGGGCTCTGCACCGTGTCAGAGAGCCCTGAGAAGGTGAGCGGGCCATCGTCAAGCAAAGCCATGTTGGCAGCCTGGGGCTTTGCTCTTCTGCCCTCCCGTCCCTCCCCGCTGCCAGGAAGCAAGGCAGGAGGCTGGTGCTCAGGAACCAGAGCCCTTTGCCCAGGGTGGTCTCTCACTGCCTCACGGAAGGGAAATGGTGTCTTTCCTACAGGCAAGGGAAATTCAGGTCTTGCTGCCAGACATCCTGGAGGCCCTGCAGGACACCAACACACACGTGGTGCTGAAGGCCCTGCTTGTGCTGAAAAACGTGATGGCTCATGTGGAGAGGAGGAAGGCCAGTGGCCCGGCTCTGCAGCTGGCTGAGAAGCTCCTGCCATTCTTTGACCACGTAAGTGTGCTGCGGGAGCCCGAGCCCTCAGCTGGGCCCCCTGTAACGAGGGCTGCCCTTCAGCCCGGCCCTGTGGGCAGCACTCAGGCAGGGCCTTCCCAGTCTCCTCGTCAGCCCAGGCGCTGGGGAGCTCTGCTTGGGCATGGCTGGTGCGGCTGGTGGCGAAAGTGGGGTGGCTGGCGGGCAGCCTGCGATGGCAACCGATTGCGTTGCCCTTCACGGGCACCAGGCCTTGCAGCTGCCCCTGAGCAGCTCCTCTGGGAAGGATCCAGCGCTGAAGCATCTCACAGTGCTGGGAGCTCCCTTCACATCGGCCATGCTAATGCTGAAATTCCTCCTGTCCTCCTCCCTGCCAGGAGTCCAGCCACATGCGGGAGCACTCCATCTGCCTCTTCCAAACCGTGGTGGAGGCTGTGCTGCGGCAAAGGAAGAAGGAAATGAAGAGGACAGTTCACAGGAGCCTTCTCCCACTCTACTTTCACATGAGAGACCAGAGTGAGAGCGTAGCAAAGGTACAGATCTCAGAGCTGAGCAGTTATGTGGGCAAGGGTGTGCTGATGCCACAGGGTTGCTCTGGGGGATCTCTGGCCGGCAGCATGAGCTGCCTCCGATGGTGGCTGTCCCGTGGCCTTGCCTTGGCCACTGAACCCAGTGCACACTGCCCCCCACCACAGCCTCCCATAACGCGCTGGGAAAGGCTCGCAGCCCTGCCAAGAGGAGGGGACAGAGGGTCTCCTTCCCAAGGCTGTGCTGCTACCTCCCAACCTCTGCTGCTCCGCAGGCCTCTGGGGAAGCTCTCGCCGTGACTGCAGAGTTTCTGCGATGCAAGGAGCTGAAGCGCTTGGCCCAGACAGAACAGACGTGGAGGATCGGGGAGTGCTTGGTAAGGACCCAACTTGGTTTGCCCCAGCTGGGCAAACGTGCCCGGCCAGAGCCCGCTGCCTGCAGCCGCATCCTCGCTCCCTTCCTGCCAGCACAGAGCCCCAGGGGGCTCTTCTGCAGGCCCCTCTGCCCTCCCTGCCCCCAGGATGCTGGAGGAGACCCTGGAGAGGGTGTGCAAGCCCCGTGACCCTGCGTTCTCTCTCTCTCCAGCTGCAGCAGGACAGAGGCAGAGTAGAAGAATACCTGCAGCAGAGCCAGCCCTACCTGCAGGCCACTCAGACCGACTTGCGACTTGAGGCCGTCAGATTCATTGGTGAGCCCAGCCCCTGGGTCCCTCTTGGGGCAGTCTTTGGCAGCCCCAGGCACTGCCCTGTTGCCCCCAGAGCCCCCCGACTGGGCCCTTGCTCCAGGGTGCAGGAGGGGGCACAGCCTGGCTGGCCAGGCCAGGGGCTGCGCTGCTGGGAGCGTGCTGGGGAGCGGGGCTCTGATGGGGTCTCTGTGTCTAGGTCTTGCTGCGCGCTACTGCGAGGACCAGAGCGAGGAGAAGCTGAATGAAATCCTCAGAGGTGAGTGAGGGCAGTGGGGGGTGTGCTAGGGCTGGGGGGACAGCGGCAGAGGCCCCCGTGCCTTGCCCTGCTCCAGGGAAATGCTTCGGGGCGGAGGAGCAATGCAGCCATAGGAACGAGGGAGAGGAGACGGGGTAGCCTGTGGTGTCAGGGAATGGCCTCCCAGCCTGGAGCTGGGCAGTGCCGCTGAAAGGGTTGAGTGTCCCTGAGGAAGAGTCAGGGGAAAGGGTGACAGTAAGGCTGACAGAAGGTGGGAGCCTGTTGTAGAGCACGCAACCAGGACGAAGAGGGAGATGAGACAGCCTACAAGCAGCTAGGAGCAGGGTCACGATTGCTAGCCCTTGCTCTCATGGGGAAGCACAATAGCGAGAGGAAAGAGTCCAGGAGATTCCTGGAGTGTGTGAATCCTCCCAAGGGATGGAGGCAGGTGGTGAGGGAACCAGCTTGTGAAGGTGCCCCACTTGACCTGTGGTGCGCAGGTGGGGAAGGACTGGTGGCTGCATTTGGGACATTGCTGAGCAGCAGCTTTCAACGGATTCCTTTGTCCCTCTTGCTCCTCCTGGCCTGGGGAAGAGTCGAGTGGGGCTGGCATGGTCTGCAGGGGATGCCTGGGGATCTCTGCAACGAGTGGGTTTTCATCTCTGCTCTTCTTTCTTTTGCAGTCCTCCGGCCTTCAGAGAAAGACCCGGAACCCATGGTCCGTTCCGGGGCAGTTGAAACCACCGTGATGCTGACGTCAAGGCATACCGCAACGTCAGGACGGAGATTTCCACTGCCGTGTTGCCGCTAGCCCCGCAGCAGTCCTCAAAAGAGCAATATATATATTTAATAGAACTAGGTTGTTGTCTCGTTATTCCAGCAGCTCCTTCACAGTGACTCGGTGCCATGACGCTGAGCTAACTTGGAGGCCACCATGGACGTCTTTTCCCTGGGCCCGGTGACTGCATGGTGCCTACTCAATCAGTGAAAGAGTCACAGAACCCTTGCGCTTGGAAAAGGGCCTTCAGCTCAAGTCCAAGCGTCAGCTAACACCACCAGGCCCACCACAAAACCACGGCCCTTAGCGCCAAGTCCACGCATTTCTTTAATAGCTCCAGGCCTGGGACTCCAGCAGTGCCCTGGGCAGCCGGTTGACCCTTTGCATGAAGAAATTCTTCCTGACATCCCATCCTGTGAGTCCACCTGTGGTAGGTGCGCCCAGGTAGAAGAACTGCTCAGCCTCCTGGCAGAGCTTCGGGAGGAGGTGGGCAGGCTGAGGAGCACCAGGGAGTCGGAGAAGGTTGAACTGTACTGTGCCAGCCCTGGGACAGATGCGTCAGGCAGACACAGCAGAGGAAATGGAGGATCCCCTACCCTCTGGCCATCAGGCAGAAGGAGTGCATCTCAGTGACGAAGGGATGGAAGTTTAGATCTGCTCGGGGCAGCAGGCGGACCCCTCCTTGCCTACCTCACCTTCCTTTCAGGTGCCCTGAAACAACAGACTCTGGAAGTAATGGACACACAAACGATGATGTGCATGAAGGTCCATCCAGGTTGGAGGGGTTTTCTAGGGCAAGTCAGCCTTCCCCAGTATCACGACCACCTCCATCAAGAAGAAGAGAAGGGTTACTGTCATAAGTGACTCCCTTCTGAGCAGAACAGAGGGCCGCATATGCCGGCCTGACCCAACCCATGGAGAAGTCTGCTGTCTCCCAGGAGATCAGGGTAAAAGGTGTTTCTGGAGAGCTCACTCGCCCCGTAAGGCCCTCTGAGCATCATCCATTATTGTTCTGTCCCCGGGGTTTTTCGGGGCCCGGTGGCAGTGCCGTCCCCTCTGTGTCCCCCTTCGCGCAGGTGACACCTCGGTGCTGGCCGGGCTGTACGGCCCCGCGGAGGTGCGGGGCTCAAAGGAGAGCCCCGAGAGGGCGACGCTGGAGGTGCTGCTGCGCCCCAAGTTGTGGCTGCCAGGTGGGGGCCGCCTGGGGGGGGGGGGGGCCTCGGGAGGGAGATGGGGTCGGGGCCAGGCTCCGAGGGGCGTGGGGGGGGCCGAGGGGGTGGGGTCCGGGAGTGCTCTGAGGGGTCTGGGGGTGCTCAGGGGGATCCTGAGGAACAGGGGGGAAACGGGGGGAGCCCTGAGGGGGGGCTATAGGGGTTTATGGGGCTCCTGAGGTGCTCAGAGGGCTCCGGGGGTGCTCAGAGGGGTTTGGGGATGCTCAGGGGGATCCTGAGGGGACAGGAAGGTAACAGGGGGAGCCCTGAGGAGGGCTACGGGGGGGCTTAGGGGGCTCTGGGGATGCTCGGAGGGGTTTGGGGGTGCTCAGGGGGATCCTGAGGGGTGGGGGGGTAATGGGGG
Organism: Anas platyrhynchos; assembly: GCF_047663525.1. Taxonomy (NCBI): domain Eukaryota; kingdom Metazoa; phylum Chordata; class Aves; order Anseriformes; family Anatidae; genus Anas; species Anas platyrhynchos. The sequence goes on from NC_092625.1 coordinate 4,099,446, forward strand.
GAACCCTGAGAGGGTCTTCGGGGGTGTTCAGGGGGCTCTGGGGGTGCTCAGAGAGCTCCGGGGGTGGTCAAAGGGCTCCCGAGGGATGTGGGGGTGCAGGGGGGAGTCCTGAGGAGGGCTCTGGGGGTGCTCAGGGGGCTCCTGAGGGGCAGGGGGTGTAATGGGGGGAGCCCTGAGGAGGGCTTTGGGGACTCTGGGAATGCTCAGAGGGGTCTGGGGGTGCTCAGAGGGCTTCAGGGGTGGTCAAAGAGCTCCCAAGGGATGCGGGAGTGCAGGGGAGAGCCCTAAGGAGGGCTCTGGGGGTGCTCAGAAGGGTCTGGGGGTGCTCAGGGGGCTCCCGAGGGACGTGGGGGCACCGGGGGGAGGGCCTGAGGAGAGCTCCAGAGGGGAGCCCCCTCCTTGGGGGCTATTTTGTGACACTTTGGGGACACTCTGGGGATAATTTGGGGACAATCTGGAGGCACATTGGGGACACCTTGGGGGCTATTTGGGGACACACCTTGGGAGCTATTTGGGGACACCCTGGGGACAATATGGGGACACTCTGGGGACGCACCTTGCAGGCCCTTGGTGACGTAGTGGACGTCGATGTTGTCACCTGTTGTCACCCTGTGCCCCCCCCTCACCGGCGTGCAGCCCCCACTTGCAAAAGAGGCTGCGCTGGGGGAAGCCGCTGGCCCCCACCAGCTGCCTGATGACGTGCAGCTCCGCCATGCCCTGCGGGGACACGGGGGGGGGGGGACATGGGGACACACACACACGGTGTCACCCCACCCCAGAGGGGGGGTCCATGTCCCCCCCCAGGGGTTTCTGCACCCCCTCCAAGGAGCTCCCCACCCCCTTGCACTGCACATCCCAAGCCCATCGCAGCCCCCCCCACCCTCTTGTTCCCCCAATTGCCCCGTCTGACCCCCCCAATTGCCCTGTCTGACCCCCCCTATTGCCCCACGCCCCCCCCACTGCACCCCCGCCCCCCCTTTTACATCCCCTTACTCCCTTCTCCCCCCATTGCCCCCCCAATTGCCCCATCACCAATTATTACCCCCCCAGTCCCCCAATTGCCCCCTACAGACCCCCCAAATTGCCCCCCATCCCAAATAATTACCCCACCAGCACCCCCAATCGCCCCCACCCCAATAATTACCCCAACCAGTCCTCCAATTTCCCCCATCCCCACTAATTACCCCCTCCAGCCCCCCTCATTAACCCCCACCCCCAATTGCCCCCCCAGAACCCCCTTCCCAACCAGGACCCCCCCCCAGCAGTACCCCCCCCTGTCCCAAAAAGACCCTTTTCCCCGGGCCCCTTCCCCGCGTCTCCATCCTGCACCAGTCCCGAGACCCCCAAGTACCGGGGCTGGTGGAGTTGGGGGGAGGGGCGTCGGTCTTGGGGGTGCTCGGTGCTCCCCTGTGTCCCCCCCGCGGGGGGGGGGCTCAGCACTGCACCCCGTAGCGCTCGAAGTGGCCCAGGATGACGCCGAGCTCCAGGCGCACGGTGCCGGCGGCCCCGGTGCGCAGCCGAATGCGGTCGCCGTAACCGGGGTCGGGGGTAAGCGGTTGGGGGCCCCCCCCCCCCCAGCCAAAATTGGCTCAGGCGCTCCCGCCAGGTCCCCTGGGGCCGCCAGGTGACGCAGGTCAGCGCGTGGCACCCCGGGGTGCTGGGGATCTGGCAGGAGCTGAAGCCCATCAGCTCGCTATGCCCCAGGGAGCCCTGGTGCCACACCTCGAGGTGCAGCTTGGGTCAGCCTGGGGGGGGCGACAAAAGGGAGGGGACAGGTTGGGGACACTTTGGGGACACCTTGGCGGCTATTTGGGGACACTTTGCAGACACCTTGGGGGCACCTTGGGGACACTCTGGGGACGCACCTTGCAGGCCCTTGGTGGCGTAGTGGATGTCGATGTTGTCACCCGTTATGACCCTGTGCCCCCCTCACTGGCGTGCAGCCCCCACTTGCAGAAGAGGCGGCACTGCAAGTATATATAATCCTCTATACCTAGAGGATTGGTTATCTACTTTGATCAATCAAATTTGATGTATGTGATGCTGCTGGGGATGATTAGTATACATTGTGTGGAACAATGAGTTGGGTGAAATATTCTAGATATGGGAGTCCAATAATTGCTAAAAACTTGTTTATAAATCTTGCAGAGAATATTGTGAAAGCATTCTCTTCTGGTTCAATTGGCCTTGGCCAAATCTGAAAACAAGACACGGATTAATGATACTCAAAAGAAGATGAGGGATTGTGATATATGGAGTGGTAATTCGTGTGGAGAAAATGGTTGATATTAATAAAGAAGGGGGAGATTTGGGAGTGTGGCCATGGGGCTTGGAAAGCCCTGTGGTTGAGATAAAATTAGACCCTTAACGAGGAGGCCATCAGGAATGTAAAAGAGTTTAGAGGGAACCAAGAAGGGTGATTCAGGAGACTCCATGCAGGCTCGGGTTTCTTGTTCTCCAGCCAGTAAGGCATGGAAGCTCCTGGGTGTTTGCTGTTGTTGTTACATTCAAAGTTGTTTGAGCAATGAAAAGTTGTTTTGAAAAGAACTGCTGTGGAGAGAAGGGGATAAGAGGGGAGCCTGCCCTCAAGAAAGAAGAAGAAAAAAAGGCAACACGATGAAGTTACATCAATAAAGAAGCAGGAAAAAGAAGTGAAGAGGAACAGGCTGGCAGAATGGAGACCAGGACGGGAACAGGCATTTTGATTGCCTCATGAAGATAGGTTCGGCCAAACTCAGCAAACTGCTCAGAGAAGCTCGTACTGGAAACAGGCGCGCCAGAGCTGGAGAGAAGCTCGAGCTGAGAGAAGCGGAGCCAGCACACAACTGCCCCTCGCTGCTAAGCAGCTGCGCATTATGGGGAATCATACGTCCTTAGGAACAAAGACTGTCCTGGTCACCTCACAGCTTATTCTCCTTATTAACAATCGGACAGTTTATGATCCTGAAACATGGGACCAAACTGAGGTCAAGGTGTGGGACTCTGCAACTAGAAACGACAAGGTTGCAGTGGGATTGCTCGGCACCTGGCGAGCAGTCTCTGAGGCCTTAAAGAGCCCTGTGGGACCACAGTCAGAAACGTGTGGTTTGCCAGACTGTGAGGGAGCTGCGGGCTCCTTTACTGCTCCTTCTGCCACGCCATCGGCCCCTCTGCTGCTACAGCCATCGAAGGCTTTTGCTGTTACGCCCATGGTGACCTGGATGTGCCTTTTGGCCCAGGCCCTATGGCCTTGAGAAGGAGCTGGATATGCTTGTCTTCGATTTGGGAAGAACGGGATCCATAGGGCCTGAGGACCGAGTTGCTTGACAACATAAAGCAAGACATATTGTTCAAAAGGAATGGAAAACGGAGACTTGTTAGTAATCAGGAAAAGGAGTGGAAAATGGAGACAGTTGAGTCGTGGAACTTGGAGGATTGTTTGTTACCTTTCCTGATTGTACGTATGTATAGGCATACTTGGGTTTAGTATGTAAAGCAATGTTCTGTATATTTAGAATGTTTGATGTTCGTGTGTGCGTGCTGGTGGAGCGTAGACTCCCCGCACACCCAGCGCTGTTTACTTGCCTTTTATACCTTTTATAGCTTTTATACCTTTTAGAAATATTTGTTTTATAAATATTACAAAGTTCAGATTGAGTTGAGACCTCATGTATAACAAGGGGAAGAGCAGAGCTAAGAGCAGAGCTGAGCGCCTCCAGCCCCCATTTCTCGCCCCCACCCCACACAAAACAGCACCGGGGGGGGGGTGGTCCCAGAAAAGCTAGGGGCTGCTGGGGGGAGTCGAGGTGCTCTAGGGCAGGCGCAGAGGGAGCAGAGCAGCCCCTGAACCCCTCAGGGGGCCGATCCGGACCCTGTCCCGGTTACCCCAGAGCCAAACCAGCAGCCAAGCCCTCAGGCCCACCCCAGTGCTGGTGGAGACCCCAAAAACGAGGGGTCCAGACCCCTCCTGTCTCACAGGAGACCCCACACAAGACCTCAAAGACATCCCCTTTTGGGGACAATTCCACCTCTCTTGGCAAAACTTCCCACTTTTTGTAAACAACTCCCACTTTTTGGGAATGACTCCCCTTATTTAGGTAACAATGCCACCTTTTTGGGGAAAATTCCCCCGTTTTTGGGGAACAACTCCCCCCTTTTGGTAATAATTCCCCGTTTTTTGGCAACAATTGCTCCCTTTGTGGGAAAAACTCCCCCCTTTGGAGAAAAAATCTCAATTTTGGAGAAAAACTCCCCCTTTTTGGGGAAAAAATTTCCCCAAAAAGGGGGAATTGTTCCTAAAAGTATGTTGTTGTTACCCAGAAAGAGGGAGTTTTTCCCCCAAACAGGGGAATTTTCCCAAAAAAGGGGGAAATTTCCCCAAACAAGGGAATATTTTCCCCAAATGGGGAGTTGTTTCCCAAAAAGGGGAATTGGTCCCAAATAATAAATTAAATGTTAAGTTACAAAAGTTCACAGGCCATGAGATTAGAAATAAATCCCTTCTCGAGCTAAAAGATCTCTTTTTTTTTTTTTTTTCAGGAGCGGCCTCCCTGAATCTAAATAATCCTCTCACAGGCAGAACAGAGTGTGTCCGTTCTAACTCTTTATCAGATGTGGAAAAAGAGATCGAGATGACCAGTGCCTAAAAAAAAGAGGCACTCTCTTTTTAAGGCAGACTGATCAGCACAACACATTTTATCTGTTCTTAAGCACAAGCAACTCTAAGATAAATGGGTTCAAGGATCTTCAATGTGAAGAGTGAATATCCAGCGTATACCGGGAACACCTGACTTGGACCATGGACGCCTCACGCAGATTTCGGAGGAATTCGGACAACTCAGAAATCATCTTTTACAGGAAGAGACCAGAGAATTTGACTCAGTGTAAAACTGGCACAGGCAGAAATCTCCCCAGTTACAGATGCTCAAGCGCATTAGTTAAAAAGAGATTAGAGTGTGACTAGAGAGAAGTCTCAAACTCTTGTTATATACTTAAATTTCTCTCCAAGGATGGAACAACCACTATCACCGTGCATGACTGGCTGTAGAGGGAGAGAGCAAGTGAAAGACTTAGAAAAGCACCTTCCCTTCATAGTCCTCCCACTCCCAAAATGGTTCTCAAGGAAAACTACTGACAGACTAAAGTTAACTGCTTTGAAAGGGCTGTGTGGGTGGACCCGTTGTCTTCAAGTTCAAGCTTTTTCCTGCAGAAACTGCCAACAATTATGCCAAATACAACAATGGTTTTGCAAGATGGATAAACGTCTTCCAGACTGAAAGGGAGAAGTCGTACTGTTGTTGTTGTCTGTGCACAGACACCTAAGCAGTAAAGAGCAATGCTAAACAACCACGATATCCCAGAACACACAAATACTGCGTAACAGTGACAGAAAGCGCTAGAATTCAAAACAAAAAGCGGCTGGTGGCGAAAGTGGGGTGGCTGGCGGGCAGCCTGCGATGGCAACCGATTGCGTTGCCCTTCACGGGCACCAGGCCTTGCAGCTGCCCCTGAGCAGCTCCTCTGGGAAGGATCCAGCGCTGAAGCATCTCACAGTGCTGGGAGCTCCCTTCACATCAGCCACGCTAATGCTGAAATTCCTCCTGTCCTGCTCCCTGCCAGGCATCCAGCCAGGTGCGGGAGCACTCCATTTGCCTCTTCCAAGCCATGGTGGAGGATGTGCTGCGGCAAAGGAAGAAGGAAATGAAGAGGACAGTGCACAGGAGCCTTCTCCCACTCTACTTTCACATGAGAGACCAGAGTGAGAGCGTAGCAAAGGTACAGATCTCAGAGCTGAGCAGTTATGTGGGCAAGGGTGTGCTGATGCCACAGGGTTGCTCTGGGGGATCACAGAATTTCTAGGTTGGAAGAGACCTCAAGATCATCGAGTCCAGCCTCTGATCTCTGGCTGTGATCTCTGGGATCTCTCTCATTGTGAGCTGCCTCCGATAGTGGCAGTCCCGTGGCCTTGCCTTGGCCACTGAACCCAGTGCACGCTGTCCGAGCCACGGCTGCACTCGCGTCAGGCAGCACCCTGGGGTGTCACCAAGTGACGTCACAATGGGTGCCCACCCAGCCCAGGCGCGTGTCACAGTGGCACCCATTGTGACGTCACTTGGTGACACCCCAGGGCTCCGCCTTATAAGAGCGCAGCCGTGGCTCGGACCCTCAGTGTCGGTGCACGGCAGTGACGGACAGGGCAGGAGCACAGGGCCTTCGAGGAGTCCCCGAGCATAGCCCACGTCCCACAATGCCGCAACCGCCCGCCCGGAGGAGCCGCCGGTTTCTATCTGAGAACTCTCCCACTCCAGAGGCTGCTTCTGAAGGGGATGAGGAGGGAGGCATGCCCCCCAGGCAGCCCAGGCTGGCCTGGCAGGAGACCTGGTCTTCTAGGGGCAGCAACCGGCCAGCAGAGGACAGCTTGCTGGCAGTGGAAAGAACCCCAGTTGAGGCCTTTTTGCCGGAAGAGGACAGCAGCCCGGCAGACGCCATTGCTCAGGCAGCGGGCAGCAGCCAGGTAGAGGAGAGCCAGGACGACGTACAGTGGCTGGATCCCAGTGAGTCAGGGTCTTCGGGATGGGGTGGGGAGGGTTGGGGACACAGAGACCCCTGCCTGACTCCAGGACTCCTTCCCTGGGTAAAGCGGCGCTTGGGCTGACGGGGCCGAGCTTCCTCCGCAGCACCACAGAATGCCAGGACGCTTTGGGCTGGGGGGGGACCTCGGCGATCACGATGCTTCCCCCCAGCCCAGGCTGCCCAAAGCCCACCCAGCCTAGCCGTGGGCAGTGCCAGGGAGGGGGCACCGCAGCCTGCGCCAAGGCCTCACTGCCCTGGGCGTGAAGGAGAGAAATCCCTGCCTGTCCGAAAGAAACCTGCCCTCTTTGAGGTTAAGGCCGTCACCCCTTGTCCTGTCGCTGCAGTCCATGATGAAGATCCCCCCCCAGCTTTCCTGGAGGCCCCTTTGGGCACGGGGAGGCCGCAGCGAGGTCCCCCCGCAGCCTTCTCCAGGCTCCACAAGCCCAGCTCCCTCAGCCTCTCTTCCCAGTGGAGCTGCTGCAGCCTCTGGGCATCCCCACGGCCTCCCCACGGCCTTCTGGGGCTGGGGCCCTTCCTCTCCTCACCCCTGCATTCAGCCCCTCTCTGCAGCACTCTTTGCTTTCCTCCTTTCCAGGTAAGGCATGGAAACTGTGCAGAGACAAGGCCGTGGAATTCATCAGGGCGTATGTCAGAGGCACAGAAAAGGTAATGGCAGCCGCTTGCATCACAGCTGTGCTCCTGGCGCTGCCCTCCAGGGGTCCCACACAGCCCCAGACCCCTCAAGGCTTTGGTCCTGCTGGCCGTGGGTGTCCCCCTAATGCTCTGTTGGTGTCTTTGTGGCTGCCAGGACGACGAGGAGCAGAAGATGCTGTTCCTCAGCAAAATCTGCGATCTGTGCACATGTGTCACAGAGAGGGGTGTGCCGATGAACTTGCATGGCTTCTGCAGCAAACATAAGCTGGTGGAGAACATCATGGTGAGAGGATGCGCAGCGGGTTGGGGAAGGGGCAAGGCCCCCCGGCACCAGCCCCCTGGGAGGCGAGGGCTGGGGCAGCGCTGGCTCTGCTGCTGCTGGGTGCCGGCGGCTCCAAGGTCTCATCCTGCTTGTGCTCTGCAGGCGCTGCTGGAAAAGGAGCCCATGGACAGCTTGCGCACAGCATTCCGGCAGAAGGCCATGGAGACTGTCGCCCTCCTCAGGTGCGTGCCCAGCCCCTGGTGGCAATGTCCTGGTGGCCCTGAAGCTGGCAGGGAGGCTGCCCGTCCCTCCCAGGGATGCCTGGCCAAGGGAGGTCCGTGTCCTCCTTCATAAGCCTCGAGGCACTGCGTCCAACAGGCTCCTCTCTCTCTTTTCTTCAGCAACACCATACCAACAGCACTGTGTGGCAAAAAGGAGAGTCTCCTAAACATGTGCTGCAAGAGCATCTTCTTTCTGCCTCCGGAGTCGGATGTGCCAGAGACAGGAGTGCTCTACGCCAAGGTATGTGCTGGGTGAGGTACCAGCACCCCCAGTCCTGCTGAGCTGCTGCCTTGCTTCCCCGTGCTGACACAACCAGAGACCAGTGCAGGGCCGGGGCCCAGATTTGCTTTCCCAGCCTCACCCCTTCCCCGACCTGATCTTGTGCTGCAGGAGGTCTGCACACAGCAGCTTTTTAGCCCCAAAGCCACCCCTGAACTCCCGAGGGGCTCAGAGCCAGCTCCTGGGGGTGAGGAGGGCCACAGAAATAATTCGATGCTCTTCTGTCCTCCCTGCAGACTATGAAAGCCATGGACACCATGCTGGAGGGCTTCGTACGCAACTGTGCCAACACCAGTGTCAGCATAGAGTTGGAGAATATGTTGAAGGTTTGGCATTTGCAAAGAATTTCCAAAGAATCCTCTCAGGTCTCATTTGCAGACCACTGTCAACCCAGCAACTTCTCTCCTCACAGGTGATGCTGGACTTTGCTGTCTCCAAAGACTCAGCTGTGCGTGAGAGCGCTGTGAGGAGGATTGAGAGGCTGGGTGATTTCATCATCAGTTATTTTGTGAGCGAGGTAAGGCACAAGGAACCCTCCACCCTTTCCTGCATCCCAGAGCATCCTGCCACTCAGGGGTGCCTGTGAGGCAAGCCTCGATGCACGTGAGTGCCTCAGAACCGTGAATCGAGGGTCTTCGTCCCTCCTTCGCCCCTGCTCTTCCCTCCCCAGGCCCTGCTATCTCAGGGGCTGGCTCTGCCTCCACTAAGCCCTTTGTCTCTCCTCCCTTCCTCACCCAGATCACAGATGACTATGAAAACTATAGCGATGATGAGCCCACAGAGCTCTACATCCCCATCCTGGGACAGCTGCTGGGCATCCTCTTCATTTTCACCAGTGACAAAGATTCCATCAGATTCACAGCTTTAGAAACTCTTTCTCACATATACAAAATCATCAGAAAAGGAAGAGGTAAGAAGGTGTGGTGGGCAGCGTCCGTCTGCACACAAACATCTACTGATTTGTCTACTTGTTTTCCCCGAGTTTAGTGGGGACTGTTAGTGTTAGGTTAGAGGTTGGACTCGATGATCTTGAGGTCTCTTCCAACCTAGACATTCTGTGATTCTGTGAGTATTGTGAAGGATTGTTTTTGTGCTTGGTGGAGGCTGCCCACGGAATTCTGCCAGGTTCCCTGGCCTCCTCTGCTCCTCACAGCAGCTTCCCGCAGCATTCTGGCTATCGTTTTCCGCAGAAGCTAGACGCTCACCTGCCGTCCAGGAGCAGTTCTCTGCTGCTGTCCTTCCCAACCCTCCCCAGATCACCTACCACGCTGTTTTGTGGTGTCCCCCAGTCTAAGCCATCGATCGATGAGCACTTCCCAAACGGCATCTTCCCCGAGGAGTGAACAGCAGAGCCAGCCGTGCATCACCAGGGATGGTGACGCCCTCCAGAATGCTCCCTGACTGTTTGCTCCCTGCCGTCTTAAAGGCAGGTGTCAGGGGGCTTCCTGCACATCCTGACCCCGAGCAGAAGGGGGTCTGTGACACGCTGCTACCCCCACGGCACCCAACGCCATTGCTTCTCCTCCTTCTGCATCATCCCTGAGGTCCCTCTTGCTCCCAGCACTCCTCACCTTGTGCTTTACATCCCTGCCCACCACTCTCCTCGCCGTGGGTCTGAGCCTCCCTCCTCAGCCATTCCTAGTGAAAGTGCTTTTCACCATTTGGCAAGCTTGTTGGCAAAGATGCTCTTCCCTACTGACTCTTCGCTGTTGCCCCCTGTTTAGAATGCATATTGAGAGAGGACATGCTATATTATGCAGTGAGACACAAGAAATTGGAGTATGCAAAACTTCCATTTTCTACAACATCAACTCCGTGTGAAATTGCCAAGGTAATGAGCTCTGGCCTTGCTGGGGATCTTGTCCGCAGCATCAGCAGGCATCTCGTGTGAGCAAAGGGGTCCAGAACCGGTGGGGCTGGCACGGCCTCACTCGCCCTGCTGAGAGGGTTCCTCTTGTCCCCAGGCTGGGGCTATGCGAAGGCTGCTCCCCTGTGTCCCGGCAGCAGCTCCACCCTCCTGGCCACCAGCAAGCCCTGGTTACCTGCAGGGCCAGCACTCTGGCCCCATATGCCCCATCCTCACCCCTTCCCCCGAGGGCCCTCTCTCCAGAGCTGCCCTTGCTGCTCAGCTAAGCAGCACCCTTGGGACACTCAGTGAGGCATGTCTTCGCTCCTCCTTCTTCCCACAGGGGTTTGGAGGACATCTCTTCCCTGATGAGAGGCTGGACATCATCCTCACAGCCCTTGAAGCTTTACAAGACTCCAGCATCCATGACAAGCAGGGGGCCTGCAGCGTGCTGGACGCAGCCTTGGAGGACCCTTTCTACTGGCTGAAAGATGTAAGTGGCCTGTGGCCATGGCCCTGCCCTTGAGCTCTTCCAGGCGTGGTTCCTCTCTCCTTCCCTGCCTCCCTCCCTGCCTCCCTCGCACATCGGGGTCTCTTGGGCTCCAGAAGCCACCTGAAGCCAGCAGAGAGCAATGGAAGGGGCCAAAGTTTGATTGGCAGCTGTGACAATGGCTGCTGTCTGCTGGCAACACCATTCCCACTTTGTCCCCCAAGGTGCCAAAGACCATGGAGTGCATCAGGAGAAACCTGGGCAGCATCCACACGGCATTGGCGCGGCAGTGCCTGGACTCCCTGCTTCTCCAGATGACCAAAAAGATGTCCAGGGAAGAAGTCAAGAACCTGCTGCAGTTCTCTCCGCCACGTGACAGGTCCTGGCCTTAACATCCTTGAGGGCTTGTTCCGTGTTGGGAGATGCACCTGGAGACTCTCTGCTTGCCACACCAATGGCAAAGAGCAGGACATCCCCAAGGAGCACAGCCCTCCTTCCCACCAATGTGTTCCAGCCCTACTGGGCCAGCCAGGGCTGCAGCAGCCCAGCTGTCCAAGGCAGCCCAGAGTCCCCCTGCCCCCAGGGAACACCAGCTCAGCCCCCTCCTGCCTGCCCAGGCTGGGCCCTCAGTGCTCCCCAAGTCACAGGGGCTGCAGTACAGCCTGGGTCCTCCGGGGCTGGCCCAGTTTGTGGCCCTGCGGCTGAGGCAGCCTCACTGACAGAGTATTCTGGGCTTGCAGCACTGACCTGGCCATGTGGGAGGTGATCCTGGCCATGCCGCAGACCTTGGAGAGGGTTTTAAACATCATGATGCAAGACTTGCCGCTGCGCAACTGGTGCACCGAAGTCACCAAAGACACCTGCATCCGTCGCTTGGCTGTGAGTTCCCAGATGAAACCTTGCTCACAGCAGGGCTACGTGTGCCCCTTCAGGCACACAGGCACAGCCCTGTGCCCATCTACCCCCAAACTGCCAGCTCCCGCAGGACGTACGGACACATGGTCCCTGGGGCCGGCAAGCCCCCGTAGCTCCCCGCGCCTGGTGCCTCTTTGGTGCCAGCTGGCGCTGCCCCATCCCTGCCCAAAGGTGGGAGAAGAAGAGGCTGCAGGGAGCCCTGCAGGCCCTGCCAGGCTCTCACTGCTCTTTCTTGCAGATGCTGGCCCAGAATCACATTTCTGAGGAGGACTTTGTTAACCCAGTGCACCTCCAGAGCTACCTGAGGCACCCAAGACCAATGATGCGCTTTTTGGTTCTGAAAGGGCTCTGCACCGTGTCAGAGAGCCCTGAGAAGGTGAGCGGGCCATCGTCAAGCAAAGCCATGTTGGCAGCCTGGGGCTTTGCTCTTCTGCCCTCCCGTCCCTCCCCGCTGCCAGGAAGCAAGGCAGGAGGCTGGTGCTCAGGAACCAGAGCCCTTTGCCCAGGGTGGTCTCTCACTGCCTCACGGAAGGGAAATGGTGTCTTTCCTACAGGCAAGGGAAATTCAGGTCTTGCTGCCAGACATCCTGGAGGCCCTGCAGGACACCAACACACACGTGGTGCTGAAGGCCCTGCTTGTGCTGAAAAACGTGATGGCTCATGTGGAGAGGAGGAAGGCCAGTGGCCCGGCTCTGCAGCTGGCTGAGAAGCTCCTGCCATTCTTTGACCACGTAAGTGTGCTGCGGGAGCCCGAGCCCTCAGCTGGGCCCCCTGTAACGAGGGCTGCCCTTCAGCCCGGCCCTGTGGGCAGCACTCAGGCAGGGCCTTCCCAGTCTCCTCGTCAGCCCAGGCGCTGGGGAGCTCTGCTTGGGCATGGCTGGTGCGGCTGGTGGCGAAAGTGGGGTGGCTGGCGGGCAGCCTGCGATGGCAACCGATTGCGTTGCCCTTCACGGGCACCAGGCCTTGCAGCTGCCCCTGAGCAGCTCCTCTGGGAAGGATCCAGCGCTGAAGCATCTCACAGTGCTGGGAGCTCCCTTCACATCGGCCATGCTAATGCTGAAATTCCTCCTGTCCTCCTCCCTGCCAGGAGTCCAGCCACATGCGGGAGCACTCCATCTGCCTCTTCCAAACCGTGGTGGAGGCTGTGCTGCGGCAAAGGAAGAAGGAAATGAAGAGGACAGTTCACAGGAGCCTTCTCCCACTCTACTTTCACATGAGAGACCAGAGTGAGAGCGTAGCAAAGGTACAGATCTCAGAGCTGAGCAGTTATGTGGGCAAGGGTGTGCTGATGCCACAGGGTTGCTCTGGGGGATCTCTGGCCGGCAGCATGAGCTGCCTCCGATGGTGGCTGTCCCGTGGCCTTGCCTTGGCCACTGAACCCAGTGCACACTGCCCCCCACCACAGCCTCCCATAACGCGCTGGGAAAGGCTCGCAGCCCTGCCAAGAGGAGGGGACAGAGGGTCTCCTTCCCAAGGCTGTGCTGCTACCTCCCAACCTCTGCTGCTCCGCAGGCCTCTGGGGAAGCTCTCGCCGTGACTGCAGAGTTTCTGCGATGCAAGGAGCTGAAGCGCTTGGCCCAGACAGAACAGACGTGGAGGATCGGGGAGTGCTTGGTAAGGACCCAACTTGGTTTGCCCCAGCTGGGCAAACGTGCCCGGCCAGAGCCCGCTGCCTGCAGCCGCATCCTCGCTCCCTTCCTGCCAGCACAGAGCCCCAGGGGGCTCTTCTGCAGGCCCCTCTGCCCTCCCTGCCCCCAGGATGCTGGAGGAGACCCTGGAGAGGGTGTGCAAGCCCCGTGACCCTGCGTTCTCTCTCTCTCCAGCTGCAGCAGGACAGAGGCAGAGTAGAAGAATACCTGCAGCAGAGCCAGCCCTACCTGCAGGCCACTCAGACCGACTTGCGACTTGAGGCCGTCAGATTCATTGGTGAGCCCAGCCCCTGGGTCCCTCTTGGGGCAGTCTTTGGCAGCCCCAGGCACTGCCCTGTTGCCCCCAGAGCCCCCCGACTGGGCCCTTGCTCCAGGGTGCAGGAGGGGGCACAGCCTGGCTGGCCAGGCCAGGGGCTGCGCTGCTGGGAGCGTGCTGGGGAGCGGGGCTCTGATGGGGTCTCTGTGTCTAGGTCTTGCTGCGCGCTACTGCGAGGACCAGAGCGAGGAGAAGCTGAATGAAATCCTCAGAGGTGAGTGAGGGCAGTGGGGGGTGTGCTAGGGCTGGGGGGACAGCGGCAGAGGCCCCCGTGCCTTGCCCTGCTCCAGGGAAATGCTTCGGGGCGGAGGAGCAATGCAGCCATAGGAACGAGGGAGAGGAGACGGGGTAGCCTGTGGTGTCAGGGAATGGCCTCCCAGCCTGGAGCTGGGCAGTGCCGCTGAAAGGGTTGAGTGTCCCTGAGGAAGAGTCAGGGGAAAGGGTGACAGTAAGGCTGACAGAAGGTGGGAGCCTGTTGTAGAGCACGCAACCAGGACGAAGAGGGAGATGAGACAGCCTACAAGCAGCTAGGAGCAGGGTCACGATTGCTAGCCCTTGCTCTCATGGGGAAGCACAATAGCGAGAGGAAAGAGTCCAGGAGATTCCTGGAGTGTGTGAATCCTCCCAAGGGATGGAGGCAGGTGGTGAGGGAACCAGCTTGTGAAGGTGCCCCACTTGACCTGTGGTGCGCAGGTGGGGAAGGACTGGTGGCTGCATTTGGGACATTGCTGAGCAGCAGCTTTCAACGGATTCCTTTGTCCCTCTTGCTCCTCCTGGCCTGGGGAAGAGTCGAGTGGGGCTGGCATGGTCTGCAGGGGATGCCTGGGGATCTCTGCAACGAGTGGGTTTTCATCTCTGCTCTTCTTTCTTTTGCAGTCCTCCGGCCTTCAGAGAAAGACCCGGAACCCATGGTCCGTTCCGGGGCAGTTGAAACCACCGTGATGCTGACGTCAAGGCATACCGCAACGTCAGGACGGAGATTTCCACTGCCGTGTTGCCGCTAGCCCCGCAGCAGTCCTCAAAAGAGCAATATATATATTTAATAGAACTAGGTTGTTGTCTCGTTATTCCAGCAGCTCCTTCACAGTGACTCGGTGCCATGACGCTGAGCTAACTTGGAGGCCACCATGGACGTCTTTTCCCTGGGCCCGGTGACTGCATGGTGCCTACTCAATCAGTGAAAGAGTCACAGAACCCTTGCGCTTGGAAAAGGGCCTTCAGCTCAAGTCCAAGCGTCAGCTAACACCACCAGGCCCACCACAAAACCACGGCCCTTAGCGCCAAGTCCACGCATTTCTTTAATAGCTCCAGGCCTGGGACTCCAGCAGTGCCCTGGGCAGCCGGTTGACCCTTTGCATGAAGAAATTCTTCCTGACATCCCATCCTGTGAGTCCACCTGTGGTAGGTGCGCCCAGGTAGAAGAACTGCTCAGCCTCCTGGCAGAGCTTCGGGAGGAGGTGGGCAGGCTGAGGAGCACCAGGGAGTCGGAGAAGGTTGAACTGTACTGTGCCAGCCCTGGGACAGATGCGTCAGGCAGACACAGCAGAGGAAATGGAGGATCCCCTACCCTCTGGCCATCAGGCAGAAGGAGTGCATCTCAGTGACGAAGGGATGGAAGTTTAGATCTGCTCGGGGCAGCAGGCGGACCCCTCCTTGCCTACCTCACCTTCCTTTCAGGTGCCCTGAAACAACAGACTCTGGAAGTAATGGACACACAAACGATGATGTGCATGAAGGTCCATCCAGGTTGGAGGGGTTTTCTAGGGCAAGTCAGCCTTCCCCAGTATCACGACCACCTCCATCAAGAAGAAGAGAAGGGTTACTGTCATAAGTGACTCCCTTCTGAGCAGAACAGAGGGCCGCATATGCCGGCCTGACCCAACCCATGGAGAAGTCTGCTGTCTCCCAGGAGATCAGGGTAAAAGGTGTTTCTGGAGAGCTCACTCGCCCCGTAAGGCCCTCTGAGCATCATCCATTATTGTTCTGTCCCCGGGGTTTTTCGGGGCCCGGTGGCAGTGCCGTCCCCTCTGTGTCCCCCTTCGCGCAGGTGACACCTCGGTGCTGGCCGGGCTGTACGGCCCCGCGGAGGTGCGGGGCTCAAAGGAGAGCCCCGAGAGGGCGACGCTGGAGGTGCTGCTGCGCCCCAAGTTGTGGCTGCCAGGTGGGGGCCGCCTGGGGGGGGGGGGGGGCTCGGGAGGGAGATGGGGTCGGGGCCAGGCTCCGAGGGGCGTGGGGGGGGCCGAGGGGGTGGGGTCCGGGAGTGCTCTGAGGGGTCTGGGGGTGCTCAGGGGGATCCTGAGGAACAGGGGGGAAACGGGGGGAGCCCTGAGGGGGGGCTATAGGGGTTTATGGGGCTCCTGAGGTGCTCAGAGGGCTCCGGGGGTGCTCAGAGGGGTTTGGGGATGCTCAGGGGGATCCTGAGGGGACAGGAAGGTAACAGGGGGAGCCCTGAGGAGGGCTACGGGGGGGCTTAGGGGGCTCTGGGGATGCTCGGAGGGGTTTGGGGGTGCTCAGGGGGATCCTGAGGGGTGGGGGGGTAATGGGGGGAACCCTGAGAGGGTCTTCGGGGGTGTTCAGGGGGCTCTGGGGGTGCTCAGAGAGCTCCGGGGGTGGTCAAAGGGCTCCCGAGGGATGTGGGGGTGCAGGGGGGAGTCCTGAGGAGGGCTCTGGGGGTGCTCAGGGGGCTCCTGAGGGGCAGGGGGTGTAATGGGGGGAGCCCTGAGGAGGGCTTTGGGGACTCTGGGAATGCTCAGAGGGGTCTGGGGGTGCTCAGAGGGCTTCAGGGGTGGTCAAAGAGCTCCCAAGGGATGCGGGAGTGCAGGGGAGAGCCCTAAGGAGGGCTCTGGGGGTGCTCAGAAGGGTCTGGGGGTGCTCAGGGGGCTCCCGAGGGACGTGGGGGCACCGGGGGGAGGGCCTGAGGAGAGCTCCAGAGGGGAGCCCCCTCCTTGGGGGCTATTTTGTGACACTTTGGGGACACTCTGGGGATAATTTGGGGACAATCTGGAGGCACATTGGGGACACCTTGGGGGCTATTTGGGGACACACCTTGGGAGCTATTTGGGGACACCCTGGGGACAATATGGGGACACTCTGGGGACGCACCTTGCAGGCCCTTGGTGACGTAGTGGACGTCGATGTTGTCACCTGTTGTCACCCTGTGCCCCCCCCTCACCGGCGTGCAGCCCCCACTTGCAAAAGAGGCTGCGCTGGGGGAAGCCGCTGGCCCCCACCAGCTGCCTGATGACGTGCAGCTCCGCCATGCCCTGCGGGGACACGGGGGGGGGGGGACATGGGGACACACACACACGGTGTCACCCCACCCCAGAGGGGGGGTCCATGTCCCCCCCCAGGGGTTTCTGCACCCCCTCCAAGGAGCTCCCCACCCCCTTGCACTGCACATCCCAAGCCCATCGCAGCCCCCCCCACCCTCTTGTTCCCCCAATTGCCCCGTCTGACCCCCCCAATTGCCCTGTCTGACCCCCCCTATTGCCCCACGCCCCCCCCACTGCACCCCCGCCCCCCCTTTTACATCCCCTTACTCCCTTCTCCCCCCATTGCCCCCCCAATTGCCCCATCACCAATTATTACCCCCCCAGTCCCCCAATTGCCCCCTACAGACCCCCCAAATTGCCCCCCATCCCAAATAATTACCCCACCAGCACCCCCAATCGCCCCCACCCCAATAATTACCCCAACCAGTCCTCCAATTTCCCCCATCCCCACTAATTACCCCCTCCAGCCCCCCTCATTAACCCCCACCCCCAATTGCCCCCCCAGAACCCCCTTCCCAACCAGGACCCCCCCCCAGCAGTACCCCCCCCTGTCCCAAAAAGACCCTTTTCCCCGGGCCCCTTCCCCGCGTCTCCATCCTGCACCAGTCCCGAGACCCCCAAGTACCGGGGCTGGTGGAGTTGGGGGGAGGGGCGTCGGTCTTGGGGGTGCTCGGTGCTCCCCTGTGTCCCCCCCGCGGGGGGGGGGCTCAGCACTGCACCCCGTAGCGCTCGAAGTGGCCCAGGATGACGCCGAGCTCCAGGCGCACGGTGCCGGCGGCCCCGGTGCGCAGCCGAATGCGGTCGCCGTAACCGGGGTCGGGGGTAAGCGGTTGGGGGCCCCCCCCCCCCCAGCCAAAATTGGCTCAGGCGCTCCCGCCAGGTCCCCTGGGGCCGCCAGGTGACGCAGGTCAGCGCGTGGCACCCCGGGGTGCTGGGGATCTGGCAGGAGCTGAAGCCCATCAGCTCGCTATGCCCCAGGGAGCCCTGGTGCCACACCTCGAGGTGCAGCTTGGGTCAGCCTGGGGGGGGCGACAAAAGGGAGGGGACAGGTTGGGGACACTTTGGGGACACCTTGGCGGCTATTTGGGGACACTTTGCAGACACCTTGGGGGCACCTTGGGGACACTCTGGGGACGCACCTTGCAGGCCCTTGGTGGCGTAGTGGATGTCGATGTTGTCACCCGTTATGACCCTGTGCCCCCCTCACTGGCGTGCAGCCCCCACTTGCAGAAGAGGCGGCACTGCAAGTATATATAATCCTCTATACCTAGAGGATTGGTTATCTACTTTGATCAATCAAATTTGATGTATGTGATGCTGCTGGGGATGATTAGTATACATTGTGTGGAACAATGAGTTGGGTGAAATATTCTAGATATGGGAGTCCAATAATTGCTAAAAACTTGTTTATAAATCTTGCAGAGAATATTGTGAAAGCATTCTCTTCTGGTTCAATTGGCCTTGGCCAAATCTGAAAACAAGACACGGATTAATGATACTCAAAAGAAGATGAGGGATTGTGATATATGGAGTGGTAATTCGTGTGGAGAAAATGGTTGATATTAATAAAGAAGGGGGAGATTTGGGAGTGTGGCCATGGGGCTTGGAAAGCCCTGTGGTTGAGATAAAATTAGACCCTTAACGAGGAGGCCATCAGGAATGTAAAAGAGTTTAGAGGGAACCAAGAAGGGTGATTCAGGAGACTCCATGCAGGCTCGGGTTTCTTGTTCTCCAGCCAGTAAGGCATGGAAGCTCCTGGGTGTTTGCTGTTGTTGTTACATTCAAAGTTGTTTGAGCAATGAAAAGTTGTTTTGAAAAGAACTGCTGTGGAGAGAAGGGGATAAGAGGGGAGCCTGCCCTCAAGAAAGAAGAAGAAAAAAAGGCAACACGATGAAGTTACATCAATAAAGAAGCAGGAAAAAGAAGTGAAGAGGAACAGGCTGGCAGAATGGAGACCAGGACGGGAACAGGCATTTTGATTGCCTCATGAAGATAGGTTCGGCCAAACTCAGCAAACTGCTCAGAGAAGCTCGTACTGGAAACAGGCGCGCCAGAGCTGGAGAGAAGCTCGAGCTGAGAGAAGCGGAGCCAGCACACAACTGCCCCTCGCTGCTAAGCAGCTGCGCATTATGGGGAATCATACGTCCTTAGGAACAAAGACTGTCCTGGTCACCTCACAGCTTATTCTCCTTATTAACAATCGGACAGTTTATGATCCTGAAACATGGGACCAAACTGAGGTCAAGGTGTGGGACTCTGCAACTAGAAACGACAAGGTTGCAGTGGGATTGCTCGGCACCTGGCGAGCAGTCTCTGAGGCCTTAAAGAGCCCTGTGGGACCACAGTCAGAAACGTGTGGTTTGCCAGACTGTGAGGGAGCTGCGGGCTCCTTTACTGCTCCTTCTGCCACGCCATCGGCCCCTCTGCTGCTACAGCCATCGAAGGCTTTTGCTGTTACGCCCATGGTGACCTGGATGTGCCTTTTGGCCCAGGCCCTATGGCCTTGAGAAGGAGCTGGATATGCTTGTCTTCGATTTGGGAAGAACGGGATCCATAGGGCCTGAGGACCGAGTTGCTTGACAACATAAAGCAAGACATATTGTTCAAAAGGAATGGAAAACGGAGACTTGTTAGTAATCAGGAAAAGGAGTGGAAAATGGAGACAGTTGAGTCGTGGAACTTGGAGGATTGTTTGTTACCTTTCCTGATTGTACGTATGTATAGGCATACTTGGGTTTAGTATGTAAAGCAATGTTCTGTATATTTAGAATGTTTGATGTTCGTGTGTGCGTGCTGGTGGAGCGTAGACTCCCCGCACACCCAGCGCTGTTTACTTGCCTTTTATACCTTTTATAGCTTTTATACCTTTTAGAAATATTTGTTTTATAAATATTACAAAGTTCAGATTGAGTTGAGACCTCATGTATAACAAGGGGAAGAGCAGAGCTAAGAGCAGAGCTGAGCGCCTCCAGCCCCCATTTCTCGCCCCCACCCCACACAAAACAGCACCGGGGGGGGGGTGGTCCCAGAAAAGCTAGGGGCTGCTGGGGGGAGTCGAGGTGCTCTAGGGCAGGCGCAGAGGGAGCAGAGCAGCCCCTGAACCCCTCAGGGGGCCGATCCGGACCCTGTCCCGGTTACCCCAGAGCCAAACCAGCAGCCAAGCCCTCAGGCCCACCCCAGTGCTGGTGGAGACCCCAAAAACGAGGGGTCCAGACCCCTCCTGTCTCACAGGAGACCCCACACAAGACCTCAAAGACATCCCCTTTTGGGGACAATTCCACCTCTCTTGGCAAAACTTCCCACTTTTTGTAAACAACTCCCACTTTTTGGGAATGACTCCCCTTATTTAGGTAACAATGCCACCTTTTTGGGGAAAATTCCCCCGTTTTTGGGGAACAACTCCCCCCTTTTGGTAATAATTCCCCGTTTTTTGGCAACAATTGCTCCCTTTGTGGGAAAAACTCCCCCCTTTGGAGAAAAAATCTCAATTTTGGAGAAAAACTCCCCCTTTTTGGGGAAAAAATTTCCCCAAAAAGGGGGAATTGTTCCTAAAAGTATGTTGTTGTTACCCAGAAAGAGGGAGTTTTTCCCCCAAACAGGGGAATTTTCCCAAAAAAGGGGGAAATTTCCCCAAACAAGGGAATATTTTCCCCAAATGGGGAGTTGTTTCCCAAAAAGGGGAATTGGTCCCAAATAATAAATTAAATGTTAAGTTACAAAAGTTCACAGGCCATGAGATTAGAAATAAATCCCTTCTCGAGCTAAAAGATCTCTTTTTTTTTTTTTTTTCAGGAGCGGCCTCCCTGAATCTAAATAATCCTCTCACAGGCAGAACAGAGTGTGTCCGTTCTAACTCTTTATCAGATGTGGAAAAAGAGATCGAGATGACCAGTGCCTAAAAAAAAGAGGCACTCTCTTTTTAAGGCAGACTGATCAGCACAACACATTTTATCTGTTCTTAAGCACAAGCAACTCTAAGATAAATGGGTTCAAGGATCTTCAATGTGAAGAGTGAATATCCAGCGTATACCGGGAACACCTGACTTGGACCATGGACGCCTCACGCAGATTTCGGAGGAATTCGGACAACTCAGAAATCATCTTTTACAGGAAGAGACCAGAGAATTTGACTCAGTGTAAAACTGGCACAGGCAGAAATCTCCCCAGTTACAGATGCTCAAGCGCATTAGTTAAAAAGAGATTAGAGTGTGACTAGAGAGAAGTCTCAAACTCTTGTTATATACTTAAATTTCTCTCCAAGGATGGAACAACCACTATCACCGTGCATGACTGGCTGTAGAGGGAGAGAGCAAGTGAAAGACTTAGAAAAGCACCTTCCCTTCATAGTCCTCCCACTCCCAAAATGGTTC
This sequence comes from Anas platyrhynchos, assembly GCF_047663525.1. Lineage (NCBI taxonomy): Eukaryota > Metazoa > Chordata > Aves > Anseriformes > Anatidae > Anas > Anas platyrhynchos. The sequence goes on from NC_092625.1 coordinate 4,120,333, forward strand.
TCAAGGAAAACTACTGACAGACTAAAGTTAACTGCTTTGAAAGGGCTGTGTGGGTGGACCCGTTGTCTTCAAGTTCAAGCTTTTTCCTGCAGAAACTGCCAACAATTATGCCAAATACAACAATGGTTTTGCAAGATGGATAAACGTCTTCCAGACTGAAAGGGAGAAGTCGTACTGTTGTTGTTGTCTGTGCACAGACACCTAAGCAGTAAAGAGCAATGCTAAACAACCACGATATCCCAGAACACACAAATACTGCGTAACAGTGACAGAAAGCGCTAGAATTCAAAACAAAAAGCGGCTGGTGGCGAAAGTGGGGTGGCTGGCGGGCAGCCTGCGATGGCAACCGATTGCGTTGCCCTTCACGGGCACCAGGCCTTGCAGCTGCCCCTGAGCAGCTCCTCTGGGAAGGATCCAGCGCTGAAGCATCTCACAGTGCTGGGAGCTCCCTTCACATCAGCCACGCTAATGCTGAAATTCCTCCTGTCCTGCTCCCTGCCAGGCATCCAGCCAGGTGCGGGAGCACTCCATTTGCCTCTTCCAAGCCATGGTGGAGGATGTGCTGCGGCAAAGGAAGAAGGAAATGAAGAGGACAGTGCACAGGAGCCTTCTCCCACTCTACTTTCACATGAGAGACCAGAGTGAGAGCGTAGCAAAGGTACAGATCTCAGAGCTGAGCAGTTATGTGGGCAAGGGTGTGCTGATGCCACAGGGTTGCTCTGGGGGATCACAGAATTTCTAGGTTGGAAGAGACCTCAAGATCATCGAGTCCAGCCTCTGATCTCTGGCTGTGATCTCTGGGATCTCTCTCATTGTGAGCTGCCTCCGATAGTGGCAGTCCCGTGGCCTTGCCTTGGCCACTGAACCCAGTGCACGCTGTCCGAGCCACGGCTGCACTCGCGTCAGGCAGCACCCTGGGGTGTCACCAAGTGACGTCACAATGGGTGCCCACCCAGCCCAGGCGCGTGTCACAGTGGCACCCATTGTGACGTCACTTGGTGACACCCCAGGGCTCCGCCTTATAAGAGCGCAGCCGTGGCTCGGACCCTCAGTGTCGGTGCACGGCAGTGACGGACAGGGCAGGAGCACAGGGCCTTCGAGGAGTCCCCGAGCATAGCCCACGTCCCACAATGCCGCAACCGCCCGCCCGGAGGAGCCGCCGGTTTCTATCTGAGAACTCTCCCACTCCAGAGGCTGCTTCTGAAGGGGATGAGGAGGGAGGCATGCCCCCCAGGCAGCCCAGGCTGGCCTGGCAGGAGACCTGGTCTTCTAGGGGCAGCAACCGGCCAGCAGAGGACAGCTTGCTGGCAGTGGAAAGAACCCCAGTTGAGGCCTTTTTGCCGGAAGAGGACAGCAGCCCGGCAGACGCCATTGCTCAGGCAGCGGGCAGCAGCCAGGTAGAGGAGAGCCAGGACGACGTACAGTGGCTGGATCCCAGTGAGTCAGGGTCTTCGGGATGGGGTGGGGAGGGTTGGGGACACAGAGACCCCTGCCTGACTCCAGGACTCCTTCCCTGGGTAAAGCGGCGCTTGGGCTGACGGGGCCGAGCTTCCTCCGCAGCACCACAGAATGCCAGGACGCTTTGGGCTGGGGGGGACCTCGGCGATCACGATGCTTCCCCCCAGCCCAGGCTGCCCAAAGCCCACCCAGCCTGGCCGTGGGCAGTGCCAGGGAGGGGGCACCGCAGCCTGCGCCAAGGCCTCACTGCCCTGGGCGTGAAGGAGAGAAATCCCTGCCTGTCCGAAAGAAACCTGCCCTCTTTGAGGTTAAGGCCGTCACCCCTTGTCCTGTCGCTGCAGTCCATGATGAAGATCCCCCCCCAGCTTTCCTGGAGGCCCCTTTGGGCACTGGGAGGCCGCAGCGAGGTCCCCCCGCAGCCTTCTCCAGGCTCCACAAGCCCAGCTCCCTCAGCCTCTCTTCCCAGTGGAGCTGCTGCAGCCTCTGGGCATCCCCACGGCCTCCCCACGGCCTTCTGGGGCTGGGGCCCTTCCTCTCCTCACCCCTGCATTCAGCCCCTCTCTGCAGCACTCTTTGCTTTCCTCCTTTCCAGGTAAGGCATGGAAACTGTGCAGAGACAAGGCCGTGGAATTCATCAGGGCGTATGTCAGAGGCACAGAAAAGGTAATGGCAGCCGCTTGCATCACAGCTGTGCTCCTGGCGCTGCCCTCCAGGGGTCCCACACAGCCCCAGACCCCTCAAGGCTTTGGTCCTGCTGGCCGTGGGTGTCCCCCTAATGCTCTGTTGGTGTCTTTGTGGCTGCCAGGACGACGAGGAGCAGAAGATGCTGTTCCTCAGCAAAATCTGCGATCTGTGCACATGTGTCACAGAGAGGGGTGTGCCGATGAACTTGCATGGCTTCTGCAGCAAACATAAGCTGGTGGAGAACATCATGGTGAGAGGATGCACAGCGGGTTGGGGAAGGGGCAAGGCCCCCCGGCACCAGCCCCCTGGGAGGCGAGGGCTGGGGCAGCGCTGGCTCTGCTGCTGCTGGGTGCCGGCGGCTCCAAGGTCTCATCCTGCTTGTGCTCTGCAGGCTCTGCTGGAAAAGGAGCCCATGGACAGCTTGCGCACAGCATTCCGGCAGAAGGCCATGGAGACTGTCGCCCTCCTCAGGTGCGTGCCCAGCCCCTGGTGGCAATGTCCTGGTGGCCCTGAAGCTGGCAGGGAGGCTGCCCGTCCCTCCCAGGGATGCCTGGCCAAGGGAGGTCCGTGTCCTCCTTCATAAGCCTCGAGGCACTGCGTCCAACAGGCTCCTCTCTCTCTTTTCTTCAGCAACACCATACCAACAGCACTGTGTGGCAAAAAGGAGAGTCTCCTAAACATGTGCTGCAAGAGCATCTTCTTTCTGCCTCCGGAGTCGGATGTGCCAGAGACAGGAGTGCTCTACGCCAAGGTATGTGCTGGGTGAGGTACCAGCACCCCCAGTCCTGCTGAGCTGCTGCCTTGCTTCCCCGTGCTGACACAACCAGAGACCAGTGCAGGGCCGGGGCCCAGATTTGCTTTCCCAGCCTCGCCCCTTCCCCGACCTGATCTTGTGCTGCAGGAGGTCTGCACACAGCAGCTTTTTAGCCCCAAAGCCACCCCTGAACTCCCGAGGGGCTCAGAGCCAGCTCCTGGGGGTGAGGAGGGCCACAGAAATAATTCGATGCTCTTCTGTCCTCCCTGCAGACTATGAAAGCCATGGACACCATGCTGGAGGGCTTCGTACGCAACTGTGCCAACACCAGTGTCAGCATAGAGTTGGAGAATATGTTGAAGGTTTGGCATTTGCAAAGAATTTCCAAAGAATCCTCTCAGGTCTCATTTGCAGACCACTGTCAACCCAGCAACTTCTCTCCTCACAGGTGATGCTGGACTTTGCTGTCTCCAAAGACTCAGCTGTGCGTGAGAGCGCTGTGAGGAGGATTGAGAGGCTGGGTGATTTCATCATCAGTTATTTTGTGAGCGAGGTAAGGCACAAGGAACCCTCCACCCTTTCCTGCATCCCAGAGCATCCTGCCACTCAGGGGTGCCTGTGAGGCAAGCCTCGATGCACGTGAGTGCCTCAGAACCGTGAATCGAGGGTCTTCGTCCCTCCTTCGCCCCTGCTCTTCCCTCCCCAGGCCCTGCTATCTCAGGGGCTGGCTCTGCCTCCACTAAGCCCTTTGTCTCTCCTCCCTTCCTCACCCAGATCACAGATGACTATGAAAACTATAGCGATGATGAGCCCACAGAGCTCTACATCCCCATCCTGGGACAGCTGCTGGGCATCCTCTTCATTTTCACCAGTGACAAAGATTCCATCAGATTCACAGCTTTAGAAACTCTTTCTCACATATACAAAATCATCAGAAAAGGAAGAGGTAAGAAGGTGTGGTGGGCAGCGTCCGTCTGCACACAAACATCTACTGATTTGTCTACTTGTTTTCCCCGAGTTTAGTGGGGACTGTTAGTGTTAGGTTAGAGGTTGGACTCGATGATCTTGAGGTCTCTTCCAACCTAGACATTCTGTGATTCTGTGAGTATTGTGAAGGATTGTTTTTGTGCTTGGTGGAGGCTGCCCACGGAATTCTGCCAGGTTCCCTGGCCTCCTCTGCTCCTCACAGCAGCTTCCCGCAGCATTCTGGCTATCGTTTTCCGCAGAAGCTAGACGCTCACCTGCCGTCCAGGAGCAGTTCTCTGCTGCTGTCCTTCCCAACCCTCCCCAGATCACCTACCACGCTGTTTTGTGGTGTCCCCCAGTCTAAGCCATCGATCGATGAGCACTTCCCAAACGGCATCTTCCCCGAGGAGTGAACAGCAGAGCCAGCCGTGCATCACCAGGGATGGTGACGCCCTCCAGAATGCTCCCTGACTGTTTGCTCCCTGCCGTCTTAAAGGCAGGTGTCAGGGGGCTTCCTGCACATCCTGACCCCGAGCAGAAGGGGGTCTGTGACACGCTGCTACCCCCACGGCACCCAACGCCATTGCTTCTCCTCCTTCTGCATCATCCCTGAGGTCCCTCTTGCTCCCAGCACTCCTCACCTTGTGCTTTACATCCCTGCCCACCACTCTCCTCGCCGTGGGTCTGAGCCTCCCTCCTCAGCCATTCCTAGTGAAAGTGCTTTTCACCATTTGGCAAGCTTGTTGGCAAAGATGCTCTTCCCTACTGACTCTTCGCTGTTGCCCCCTGTTTAGAATGCATATTGAGAGAGGACATGCTATATTATGCAGTGAGACACAAGAAATTGGAGTATGCAAAACTTCCATTTTCTACAACATCAACTCCGTGTGAAATTGCCAAGGTAATGAGCTCTGGCCTTGCTGGGGATCTTGTCCGCAGCATCAGCAGGCATCTCGTGTGAGCAAAGGGGTCCAGAACCGGTGGGGCTGGCACGGCCTCACTCGCCCTGCTGAGAGGGTTCCTCTTGTCCCCAGGCTGGGGCTATGCGAAGGCTGCTCCCCTGTGTCCCGGCAGCAGCTCCACCCTCCTGGCCACCAGCAAGCCCTGGTTACCTGCAGGGCCAGCACTCTGGCCCCATATGCCCCATCCTCACCCCTTCCCCCGAGGGCCCTCTCTCCAGAGCTGCCCTTGCTGCTCAGCTAAGCAGCACCCTTGGGACACTCAGTGAGGCATGTCTTCGCTCCTCCTTCTTCCCACAGGGGTTTGGAGGACATCTCTTCCCTGATGAGAGGCTGGACATCATCCTCACAGCCCTTGAAGCTTTACAAGACTCCAGCATCCATGACAAGCAGGGGGCCTGCAGCGTGCTGGACGCAGCCTTGGAGGACCCTTTCTACTGGCTGAAAGATGTAAGTGGCCTGTGGCCATGGCCCTGCCCTTGAGCTCTTCCAGGCGTGGTTCCTCTCTCCTTCCCTGCCTCCCTCCCTGCCTCCCTCGCACATCGGGGTCTCTTGGGCTCCAGAAGCCACCTGAAGCCAGCAGAGAGCAATGGAAGGGGCCAAAGTTTGATTGGCAGCTGTGACAATGGCTGCTGTCTGCTGGCAACACCATTCCCACTTTGTCCCCCAAGGTGCCAAAGACCATGGAGTGCATCAGGAGAAACCTGGGCAGCATCCACACGGCATTGGCGCGGCAGTGCCTGGACTCCCTGCTTCTCCAGATGACCAAAAAGATGTCCAGGGAAGAAGTCAAGAACCTGCTGCAGTTCTCTCCGCCACGTGACAGGTCCTGGCCTTAACATCCTTGAGGGCTTGTTCCGTGTTGGGAGATGCACCTGGAGACTCTCTGCTTGCCACACCAATGGCAAAGAGCAGGACATCCCCAAGGAGCACAGCCCTCCTTCCCACCAATGTGTTCCAGCCCTACTGGGCCAGCCAGGGCTGCAGCAGCCCAGCTGTCCAAGGCAGCCCAGAGTCCCCCTGCCCCCAGGGAACACCAGCTCAGCCCCCTCCTGCCTGCCCAGGCTGGGCCCTCAGTGCTCCCCAAGTCACAGGGGCTGCAGTACAGCCTGGGTCCTCCGGGGCTGGCCCAGTTTGTGGCCCTGCGGCTGAGGCAGCCTCACTGACAGAGTATTCTGGGCTTGCAGCACTGACCTGGCCATGTGGGAGGTGATCCTGGCCATGCCGCAGACCTTGGAGAGGGTTTTAAACATCATGATGCAAGACTTGCCGCTGCGCAACTGGTGCACCGAAGTCACCAAAGACACCTGCATCCGTCGCTTGGCTGTGAGTTCCCAGATGAAACCTTGCTCACAGCAGGGCTACGTGTGCCCCTTCAGGCACACAGGCACAGCCCTGTGCCCATCTACCCCCAAACTGCCAGCTCCCGCAGGACGTACGGACACATGGTCCCTGGGGCCGGCAAGCCCCCGTAGCTCCCCGCGCCTGGTGCCTCTTTGGTGCCAGCTGGCGCTGCCCCATCCCTGCCCAAAGGTGGGAGAAGAAGAGGCTGCAGGGAGCCCTGCAGGCCCTGCCAGGCTCTCACTGCTCTTTCTTGCAGATGCTGGCCCAGAATCACATTTCTGAGGAGGACTTTGTTAACCCAGTGCACCTCCAGAGCTACCTGAGGCACCCAAGACCAATGATGCGCTTTTTGGTTCTGAAAGGGCTCTGCACCGTGTCAGAGAGCCCTGAGAAGGTGAGCGGGCCATCGTCAAGCAAAGCCATGTTGGCAGCCTGGGGCTTTGCTCTTCTGCCCTCCCGTCCCTCCCCGCTGCCAGGAAGCAAGGCAGGAGGCTGGTGCTCAGGAACCAGAGCCCTTTGCCCAGGGTGGTCTCTCACTGCCTCACGGAAGGGAAATGGTGTCTTTCCTACAGGCAAGGGAAATTCAGGTCTTGCTGCCAGACATCCTGGAGGCCCTGCAGGACACCAACACACACGTGGTGCTGAAGGCCCTGCTTGTGCTGAAAAACGTGATGGCTCATGTGGAGAGGAGGAAGGCCAGTGGCCCGGCTCTGCAGCTGGCTGAGAAGCTCCTGCCATTCTTTGACCACGTAAGTGTGCTGCGGGAGCCCGAGCCCTCAGCTGGGCCCCCTGTAACGAGGGCTGCCCTTCAGCCCGGCCCTGTGGGCAGCACTCAGGCAGGGCCTTCCCAGTCTCCTCGTCAGCCCAGGCGCTGGGGAGCTCTGCTTGGGCATGGCTGGTGCGGCTGGTGGCGAAAGTGGGGTGGCTGGCGGGCAGCCTGCGATGGCAACCGATTGCGTTGCCCTTCACGGGCACCAGGCCTTGCAGCTGCCCCTGAGCAGCTCCTCTGGGAAGGATCCAGCGCTGAAGCATCTCACAGTGCTGGGAGCTCCCTTCACATCGGCCATGCTAATGCTGAAATTCCTCCTGTCCTCCTCCCTGCCAGGAGTCCAGCCACATGCGGGAGCACTCCATCTGCCTCTTCCAAACCGTGGTGGAGGCTGTGCTGCGGCAAAGGAAGAAGGAAATGAAGAGGACAGTTCACAGGAGCCTTCTCCCACTCTACTTTCACATGAGAGACCAGAGTGAGAGCGTAGCAAAGGTACAGATCTCAGAGCTGAGCAGTTATGTGGGCAAGGGTGTGCTGATGCCACAGGGTTGCTCTGGGGGATCTCTGGCCGGCAGCATGAGCTGCCTCCGATGGTGGCTGTCCCGTGGCCTTGCCTTGGCCACTGAACCCAGTGCACACTGCCCCCCACCACAGCCTCCCATAACGCGCTGGGAAAGGCTCGCAGCCCTGCCAAGAGGAGGGGACAGAGGGTCTCCTTCCCAAGGCTGTGCTGCTACCTCCCAACCTCTGCTGCTCCGCAGGCCTCTGGGGAAGCTCTCGCCGTGACTGCAGAGTTTCTGCGATGCAAGGAGCTGAAGCGCTTGGCCCAGACAGAACAGACGTGGAGGATCGGGGAGTGCTTGGTAAGGACCCAACTTGGTTTGCCCCAGCTGGGCAAACGTGCCCGGCCAGAGCCCGCTGCCTGCAGCCGCATCCTCGCTCCCTTCCTGCCAGCACAGAGCCCCAGGGGGCTCTTCTGCAGGCCCCTCTGCCCTCCCTGCCCCCAGGATGCTGGAGGAGACCCTGGAGAGGGTGTGCAAGCCCCGTGACCCTGCGTTCTCTCTCTCTCCAGCTGCAGCAGGACAGAGGCAGAGTAGAAGAATACCTGCAGCAGAGCCAGCCCTACCTGCAGGCCACTCAGACCGACTTGCGACTTGAGGCCGTCAGATTCATTGGTGAGCCCAGCCCCTGGGTCCCTCTTGGGGCAGTCTTTGGCAGCCCCAGGCACTGCCCTGTTGCCCCCAGAGCCCCCCGACTGGGCCCTTGCTCCAGGGTGCAGGAGGGGGCACAGCCTGGCTGGCCAGGCCAGGGGCTGCGCTGCTGGGAGCGTGCTGGGGAGCGGGGCTCTGATGGGGTCTCTGTGTCTAGGTCTTGCTGCGCGCTACTGCGAGGACCAGAGCGAGGAGAAGCTGAATGAAATCCTCAGAGGTGAGTGAGGGCAGTGGGGGGTGTGCTAGGGCTGGGGGGACAGCGGCAGAGGCCCCCGTGCCTTGCCCTGCTCCAGGGAAATGCTTCGGGGCGGAGGAGCAATGCAGCCATAGGAACGAGGGAGAGGAGACGGGGTAGCCTGTGGTGTCAGGGAATGGCCTCCCAGCCTGGAGCTGGGCAGTGCCGCTGAAAGGGTTGAGTGTCCCTGAGGAAGAGTCAGGGGAAAGGGTGACAGTAAGGCTGACAGAAGGTGGGAGCCTGTTGTAGAGCACGCAACCAGGACGAAGAGGGAGATGAGACAGCCTACAAGCAGCTAGGAGCAGGGTCACGATTGCTAGCCCTTGCTCTCATGGGGAAGCACAATAGCGAGAGGAAAGAGTCCAGGAGATTCCTGGAGTGTGTGAATCCTCCCAAGGGATGGAGGCAGGTGGTGAGGGAACCAGCTTGTGAAGGTGCCCCACTTGACCTGTGGTGCGCAGGTGGGGAAGGACTGGTGGCTGCATTTGGGACATTGCTGAGCAGCAGCTTTCAACGGATTCCTTTGTCCCTCTTGCTCCTCCTGGCCTGGGGAAGAGTCGAGTGGGGCTGGCATGGTCTGCAGGGGATGCCTGGGGATCTCTGCAACGAGTGGGTTTTCATCTCTGCTCTTCTTTCTTTTGCAGTCCTCCGGCCTTCAGAGAAAGACCCGGAACCCATGGTCCGTTCCGGGGCAGTTGAAACCACCGTGATGCTGACGTCAAGGCATACCGCAACGTCAGGACGGAGATTTCCACTGCCGTGTTGCCGCTAGCCCCGCAGCAGTCCTCAAAAGAGCAATATATATATTTAATAGAACTAGGTTGTTGTCTCGTTATTCCAGCAGCTCCTTCACAGTGACTCGGTGCCATGACGCTGAGCTAACTTGGAGGCCACCATGGACGTCTTTTCCCTGGGCCCGGTGACTGCATGGTGCCTACTCAATCAGTGAAAGAGTCACAGAACCCTTGCGCTTGGAAAAGGGCCTTCAGCTCAAGTCCAAGCGTCAGCTAACACCACCAGGCCCACCACAAAACCACGGCCCTTAGCGCCAAGTCCACGCATTTCTTTAATAGCTCCAGGCCTGGGACTCCAGCAGTGCCCTGGGCAGCCGGTTGACCCTTTGCATGAAGAAATTCTTCCTGACATCCCATCCTGTGAGTCCACCTGTGGTAGGTGCGCCCAGGTAGAAGAACTGCTCAGCCTCCTGGCAGAGCTTCGGGAGGAGGTGGGCAGGCTGAGGAGCACCAGGGAGTCGGAGAAGGTTGAACTGTACTGTGCCAGCCCTGGGACAGATGCGTCAGGCAGACACAGCAGAGGAAATGGAGGATCCCCTACCCTCTGGCCATCAGGCAGAAGGAGTGCATCTCAGTGACGAAGGGATGGAAGTTTAGATCTGCTCGGGGCAGCAGGCGGACCCCTCCTTGCCTACCTCACCTTCCTTTCAGGTGCCCTGAAACAACAGACTCTGGAAGTAATGGACACACAAACGATGATGTGCATGAAGGTCCATCCAGGTTGGAGGGGTTTTCTAGGGCAAGTCAGCCTTCCCCAGTATCACGACCACCTCCATCAAGAAGAAGAGAAGGGTTACTGTCATAAGTGACTCCCTTCTGAGCAGAACAGAGGGCCGCATATGCCGGCCTGACCCAACCCATGGAGAAGTCTGCTGTCTCCCAGGAGATCAGGGTAAAAGGTGTTTCTGGAGAGCTCACTCGCCCCGTAAGGCCCTCTGAGCATCATCCATTATTGTTCTGTCCCCGGGGTTTTTCGGGGCCCGGTGGCAGTGCCGTCCCCTCTGTGTCCCCCTTCGCGCAGGTGACACCTCGGTGCTGGCCGGGCTGTACGGCCCCGCGGAGGTGCGGGGCTCAAAGGAGAGCCCCGAGAGGGCGACGCTGGAGGTGCTGCTGCGCCCCAAGTTGTGGCTGCCAGGTGGGGGCCGCCTGGGGGGGGGGGGGGCCTCGGGAGGGAGATGGGGTCGGGGCCAGGCTCCGAGGGGCGTGGGGGGGGCCGAGGGGGTGGGGTCCGGGAGTGCTCTGAGGGGTCTGGGGGTGCTCAGGGGGATCCTGAGGAACAGGGGGGAAACGGGGGGAGCCCTGAGGGGGGGCTATAGGGGTTTATGGGGCTCCTGAGGTGCTCAGAGGGCTCCGGGGGTGCTCAGAGGGGTTTGGGGATGCTCAGGGGGATCCTGAGGGGACAGGAAGGTAACAGGGGGAGCCCTGAGGAGGGCTACGGGGGGGCTTAGGGGGCTCTGGGGATGCTCGGAGGGGTTTGGGGGTGCTCAGGGGGATCCTGAGGGGTGGGGGGGTAATGGGGGGAACCCTGAGAGGGTCTTCGGGGGTGTTCAGGGGGCTCTGGGGGTGCTCAGAGAGCTCCGGGGGTGGTCAAAGGGCTCCCGAGGGATGTGGGGGTGCAGGGGGGAGTCCTGAGGAGGGCTCTGGGGGTGCTCAGGGGGCTCCTGAGGGGCAGGGGGTGTAATGGGGGGAGCCCTGAGGAGGGCTTTGGGGACTCTGGGAATGCTCAGAGGGGTCTGGGGGTGCTCAGAGGGCTTCAGGGGTGGTCAAAGAGCTCCCAAGGGATGCGGGAGTGCAGGGGAGAGCCCTAAGGAGGGCTCTGGGGGTGCTCAGAAGGGTCTGGGGGTGCTCAGGGGGCTCCCGAGGGACGTGGGGGCACCGGGGGGAGGGCCTGAGGAGAGCTCCAGAGGGGAGCCCCCTCCTTGGGGGCTATTTTGTGACACTTTGGGGACACTCTGGGGATAATTTGGGGACAATCTGGAGGCACATTGGGGACACCTTGGGGGCTATTTGGGGACACACCTTGGGAGCTATTTGGGGACACCCTGGGGACAATATGGGGACACTCTGGGGACGCACCTTGCAGGCCCTTGGTGACGTAGTGGACGTCGATGTTGTCACCTGTTGTCACCCTGTGCCCCCCCCTCACCGGCGTGCAGCCCCCACTTGCAAAAGAGGCTGCGCTGGGGGAAGCCGCTGGCCCCCACCAGCTGCCTGATGACGTGCAGCTCCGCCATGCCCTGCGGGGACACGGGGGGGGGGGGACATGGGGACACACACACACGGTGTCACCCCACCCCAGAGGGGGGGTCCATGTCCCCCCCCAGGGGTTTCTGCACCCCCTCCAAGGAGCTCCCCACCCCCTTGCACTGCACATCCCAAGCCCATCGCAGCCCCCCCCACCCTCTTGTTCCCCCAATTGCCCCGTCTGACCCCCCCAATTGCCCTGTCTGACCCCCCCTATTGCCCCACGCCCCCCCCACTGCACCCCCGCCCCCCCTTTTACATCCCCTTACTCCCTTCTCCCCCCATTGCCCCCCCAATTGCCCCATCACCAATTATTACCCCCCCAGTCCCCCAATTGCCCCCTACAGACCCCCCAAATTGCCCCCCATCCCAAATAATTACCCCACCAGCACCCCCAATCGCCCCCACCCCAATAATTACCCCAACCAGTCCTCCAATTTCCCCCATCCCCACTAATTACCCCCTCCAGCCCCCCTCATTAACCCCCACCCCCAATTGCCCCCCCAGAACCCCCTTCCCAACCAGGACCCCCCCCCAGCAGTACCCCCCCCTGTCCCAAAAAGACCCTTTTCCCCGGGCCCCTTCCCCGCGTCTCCATCCTGCACCAGTCCCGAGACCCCCAAGTACCGGGGCTGGTGGAGTTGGGGGGAGGGGCGTCGGTCTTGGGGGTGCTCGGTGCTCCCCTGTGTCCCCCCCGCGGGGGGGGGGCTCAGCACTGCACCCCGTAGCGCTCGAAGTGGCCCAGGATGACGCCGAGCTCCAGGCGCACGGTGCCGGCGGCCCCGGTGCGCAGCCGAATGCGGTCGCCGTAACCGGGGTCGGGGGTAAGCGGTTGGGGGCCCCCCCCCCCCCAGCCAAAATTGGCTCAGGCGCTCCCGCCAGGTCCCCTGGGGCCGCCAGGTGACGCAGGTCAGCGCGTGGCACCCCGGGGTGCTGGGGATCTGGCAGGAGCTGAAGCCCATCAGCTCGCTATGCCCCAGGGAGCCCTGGTGCCACACCTCGAGGTGCAGCTTGGGTCAGCCTGGGGGGGGCGACAAAAGGGAGGGGACAGGTTGGGGACACTTTGGGGACACCTTGGCGGCTATTTGGGGACACTTTGCAGACACCTTGGGGGCACCTTGGGGACACTCTGGGGACGCACCTTGCAGGCCCTTGGTGGCGTAGTGGATGTCGATGTTGTCACCCGTTATGACCCTGTGCCCCCCTCACTGGCGTGCAGCCCCCACTTGCAGAAGAGGCGGCACTGCAAGTATATATAATCCTCTATACCTAGAGGATTGGTTATCTACTTTGATCAATCAAATTTGATGTATGTGATGCTGCTGGGGATGATTAGTATACATTGTGTGGAACAATGAGTTGGGTGAAATATTCTAGATATGGGAGTCCAATAATTGCTAAAAACTTGTTTATAAATCTTGCAGAGAATATTGTGAAAGCATTCTCTTCTGGTTCAATTGGCCTTGGCCAAATCTGAAAACAAGACACGGATTAATGATACTCAAAAGAAGATGAGGGATTGTGATATATGGAGTGGTAATTCGTGTGGAGAAAATGGTTGATATTAATAAAGAAGGGGGAGATTTGGGAGTGTGGCCATGGGGCTTGGAAAGCCCTGTGGTTGAGATAAAATTAGACCCTTAACGAGGAGGCCATCAGGAATGTAAAAGAGTTTAGAGGGAACCAAGAAGGGTGATTCAGGAGACTCCATGCAGGCTCGGGTTTCTTGTTCTCCAGCCAGTAAGGCATGGAAGCTCCTGGGTGTTTGCTGTTGTTGTTACATTCAAAGTTGTTTGAGCAATGAAAAGTTGTTTTGAAAAGAACTGCTGTGGAGAGAAGGGGATAAGAGGGGAGCCTGCCCTCAAGAAAGAAGAAGAAAAAAAGGCAACACGATGAAGTTACATCAATAAAGAAGCAGGAAAAAGAAGTGAAGAGGAACAGGCTGGCAGAATGGAGACCAGGACGGGAACAGGCATTTTGATTGCCTCATGAAGATAGGTTCGGCCAAACTCAGCAAACTGCTCAGAGAAGCTCGTACTGGAAACAGGCGCGCCAGAGCTGGAGAGAAGCTCGAGCTGAGAGAAGCGGAGCCAGCACACAACTGCCCCTCGCTGCTAAGCAGCTGCGCATTATGGGGAATCATACGTCCTTAGGAACAAAGACTGTCCTGGTCACCTCACAGCTTATTCTCCTTATTAACAATCGGACAGTTTATGATCCTGAAACATGGGACCAAACTGAGGTCAAGGTGTGGGACTCTGCAACTAGAAACGACAAGGTTGCAGTGGGATTGCTCGGCACCTGGCGAGCAGTCTCTGAGGCCTTAAAGAGCCCTGTGGGACCACAGTCAGAAACGTGTGGTTTGCCAGACTGTGAGGGAGCTGCGGGCTCCTTTACTGCTCCTTCTGCCACGCCATCGGCCCCTCTGCTGCTACAGCCATCGAAGGCTTTTGCTGTTACGCCCATGGTGACCTGGATGTGCCTTTTGGCCCAGGCCCTATGGCCTTGAGAAGGAGCTGGATATGCTTGTCTTCGATTTGGGAAGAACGGGATCCATAGGGCCTGAGGACCGAGTTGCTTGACAACATAAAGCAAGACATATTGTTCAAAAGGAATGGAAAACGGAGACTTGTTAGTAATCAGGAAAAGGAGTGGAAAATGGAGACAGTTGAGTCGTGGAACTTGGAGGATTGTTTGTTACCTTTCCTGATTGTACGTATGTATAGGCATACTTGGGTTTAGTATGTAAAGCAATGTTCTGTATATTTAGAATGTTTGATGTTCGTGTGTGCGTGCTGGTGGAGCGTAGACTCCCCGCACACCCAGCGCTGTTTACTTGCCTTTTATACCTTTTATAGCTTTTATACCTTTTAGAAATATTTGTTTTATAAATATTACAAAGTTCAGATTGAGTTGAGACCTCATGTATAACAAGGGGAAGAGCAGAGCTAAGAGCAGAGCTGAGCGCCTCCAGCCCCCATTTCTCGCCCCCACCCCACACAAAACAGCACCGGGGGGGGGGTGGTCCCAGAAAAGCTAGGGGCTGCTGGGGGGAGTCGAGGTGCTCTAGGGCAGGCGCAGAGGGAGCAGAGCAGCCCCTGAACCCCTCAGGGGGCCGATCCGGACCCTGTCCCGGTTACCCCAGAGCCAAACCAGCAGCCAAGCCCTCAGGCCCACCCCAGTGCTGGTGGAGACCCCAAAAACGAGGGGTCCAGACCCCTCCTGTCTCACAGGAGACCCCACACAAGACCTCAAAGACATCCCCTTTTGGGGACAATTCCACCTCTCTTGGCAAAACTTCCCACTTTTTGTAAACAACTCCCACTTTTTGGGAATGACTCCCCTTATTTAGGTAACAATGCCACCTTTTTGGGGAAAATTCCCCCGTTTTTGGGGAACAACTCCCCCCTTTTGGTAATAATTCCCCGTTTTTTGGCAACAATTGCTCCCTTTGTGGGAAAAACTCCCCCCTTTGGAGAAAAAATCTCAATTTTGGAGAAAAACTCCCCCTTTTTGGGGAAAAAATTTCCCCAAAAAGGGGGAATTGTTCCTAAAAGTATGTTGTTGTTACCCAGAAAGAGGGAGTTTTTCCCCCAAACAGGGGAATTTTCCCAAAAAAGGGGGAAATTTCCCCAAACAAGGGAATATTTTCCCCAAATGGGGAGTTGTTTCCCAAAAAGGGGAATTGGTCCCAAATAATAAATTAAATGTTAAGTTACAAAAGTTCACAGGCCATGAGATTAGAAATAAATCCCTTCTCGAGCTAAAAGATCTCTTTTTTTTTTTTTTTTCAGGAGCGGCCTCCCTGAATCTAAATAATCCTCTCACAGGCAGAACAGAGTGTGTCCGTTCTAACTCTTTATCAGATGTGGAAAAAGAGATCGAGATGACCAGTGCCTAAAAAAAAGAGGCACTCTCTTTTTAAGGCAGACTGATCAGCACAACACATTTTATCTGTTCTTAAGCACAAGCAACTCTAAGATAAATGGGTTCAAGGATCTTCAATGTGAAGAGTGAATATCCAGCGTATACCGGGAACACCTGACTTGGACCATGGACGCCTCACGCAGATTTCGGAGGAATTCGGACAACTCAGAAATCATCTTTTACAGGAAGAGACCAGAGAATTTGACTCAGTGTAAAACTGGCACAGGCAGAAATCTCCCCAGTTACAGATGCTCAAGCGCATTAGTTAAAAAGAGATTAGAGTGTGACTAGAGAGAAGTCTCAAACTCTTGTTATATACTTAAATTTCTCTCCAAGGATGGAACAACCACTATCACCGTGCATGACTGGCTGTAGAGGGAGAGAGCAAGTGAAAGACTTAGAAAAGCACCTTCCCTTCATAGTCCTCCCACTCCCAAAATGGTTCTCAAGGAAAACTACTGACAGACTAAAGTTAACTGCTTTGAAAGGGCTGTGTGGGTGGACCCGTTGTCTTCAAGTTCAAGCTTTTTCCTGCAGAAACTGCCAACAATTATGCCAAATACAACAATGGTTTTGCAAGATGGATAAACGTCTTCCAGACTGAAAGGGAGAAGTCGTACTGTTGTTGTTGTCTGTGCACAGACACCTAAGCAGTAAAGAGCAATGCTAAACAACCACGATATCCCAGAACACACAAATACTGCGTAACAGTGACAGAAAGCGCTAGAATTCAAAACAAAAAGCGGCTGGTGGCGAAAGTGGGGTGGCTGGCGGGCAGCCTGCGATGGCAACCGATTGCGTTGCCCTTCACGGGCACCAGGCCTTGCAGCTGCCCCTGAGCAGCTCCTCTGGGAAGGATCCAGCGCTGAAGCATCTCACAGTGCTGGGAGCTCCCTTCACATCAGCCACGCTAATGCTGAAATTCCTCCTGTCCTGCTCCCTGCCAGGCATCCAGCCAGGTGCGGGAGCACTCCATTTGCCTCTTCCAAGCCATGGTGGAGGATGTGCTGCGGCAAAGGAAGAAGGAAATGAAGAGGACAGTGCACAGGAGCCTTCTCCCACTCTACTTTCACATGAGAGACCAGAGTGAGAGCGTAGCAAAGGTACAGATCTCAGAGCTGAGCAGTTATGTGGGCAAGGGTGTGCTGATGCCACAGGGTTGCTCTGGGGGATCACAGAATTTCTAGGTTGGAAGAGACCTCAAGATCATCGAGTCCAGCCTCTGATCTCTGGCTGTGATCTCTGGGATCTCTCTCATTGTGAGCTGCCTCCGATAGTGGCAGTCCCGTGGCCTTGCCTTGGCCACTGAACCCAGTGCACGCTGTCCGAGCCACGGCTGCACTCGCGTCAGGCAGCACCCTGGGGTGTCACCAAGTGACGTCACAATGGGTGCCCACCCAGCCCAGGCGCGTGTCACAGTGGCACCCATTGTGACGTCACTTGGTGACACCCCAGGGCTCCGCCTTATAAGAGCGCAGCCGTGGCTCGGACCCTCAGTGTCGGTGCACGGCAGTGACGGACAGGGCAGGAGCACAGGGCCTTCGAGGAGTCCCCGAGCATAGCCCACGTCCCACAATGCCGCAACCGCCCGCCCGGAGGAGCCGCCGGTTTCTATCTGAGAACTCTCCCACTCCAGAGGCTGCTTCTGAAGGGGATGAGGAGGGAGGCATGCCCCCCAGGCAGCCCAGGCTGGCCTGGCAGGAGACCTGGTCTTCTAGGGGCAGCAACCGGCCAGCAGAGGACAGCTTGCTGGCAGTGGAAAGAACCCCAGTTGAGGCCTTTTTGCCGGAAGAGGACAGCAGCCCGGCAGACGCCATTGCTCAGGCAGCGGGCAGCAGCCAGGTAGAGGAGAGCCAGGACGACGTACAGTGGCTGGATCCCAGTGAGTCAGGGTCTTCGGGATGGGGTGGGGAGGGTTGGGGACACAGAGACCCCTGCCTGACTCCAGGACTCCTTCCCTGGGTAAAGCGGCGCTTGGGCTGACGGGGCCGAGCTTCCTCCGCAGCACCACAGAATGCCAGGACGCTTTGGGCTGGGGGGACCTCGGCGATCACGATGCTTCCCCCCAGCCCAGGCTGCCCAAAGCCCACCCAGCCTGGCCGTGGGCAGTGCCAGGGAGGGGGCACCGCAGCCTGCGCCAAGGCCTCACTGCCCTGGGCGTGAAGGAGAGAAATCCCTGCCTGTCCGAAAGAAACCTGCCCTCTTTGAGGTTAAGGCCGTCACCCCTTGTCCTGTCGCTGCAGTCCATGATGAAGATCCCCCCCCAGCTTTCCTGGAGGCCCCTTTGGGCACTGGGAGGCCGCAGCGAGGTCCCCCCGCAGCCTTCTCCAGGCTCCACAAGCCCAGCTCCCTCAGCCTCTCTTCCCAGTGGAGCTGCTGCAGCCTCTGGGCATCCCCACGGCCTCCCCACGGCCTTCTGGGGCTGGGGCCCTTCCTCTCCTCACCCCTGCATTCAGCCCCTCTCTGCAGCACTCTTTGCTTTCCTCCTTTCCAGGTAAGGCATGGAAACTGTGCAGAGACAAGGCCGTGGAATTCATCAGGGCGTATGTCAGAGGCACAGAAAAGGTAATGGCAGCCGCTTGCATCACAGCTGTGCTCCTGGCGCTGCCCTCCAGGGGTCCCACACAGCCCCAGACCCCTCAAGGCTTTGGTCCTGCTGGCCGTGGGTGTCCCCCTAATGCTCTGTTGGTGTCTTTGTGGCTGCCAGGACGACGAGGAGCAGAAGATGCTGTTCCTCAGCAAAATCTGCGATCTGTGCACATGTGTCACAGAGAGGGGTGTGCCGATGAACTTGCATGGCTTCTGCAGCAAACATAAGCTGGTGGAGAACATCATGGTGAGAGGATGCGCAGCGGGTTGGGGAAGGGGCAAGGCCCCCCGGCACCAGCCCCCTGGGAGGCGAGGGCTGGGGCAGCGCTGGCTCTGCTGCTGCTGGGTGCCGGCGGCTCCAAGGTCTCATCCTGCTTGTGCTCTGCAGGCGCTGCTGGAAAAGGAGCCCATGGACAGCTTGCGCACAGCATTCCGGCAGAAGGCCATGGAGACTGTCGCCCTCCTCAGGTGCGTGCCCAGCCCCTGGTGGCAATGTCCTGGTGGCCCTGAAGCTGGCAGGGAGGCTGCCCGTCCCTCCCAGGGATGCCTGGCCAAGGGAGGTCCGTGTCCTCCTTCATAAGCCTCGAGGCACTGCGTCCAACAGGCTCCTCTCTCTCTTTTCTTCAGCAACACCATACCAACAGCACTGTGTGGCAAAAAGGAGAGTCTCCTAAACATGTGCTGCAAGAGCATCTTCTTTCTGCCTCCGGAGTCGGATGTGCCAGAGACAGGAGTGCTCTACGCCAAGGTATGTGCTGGGTGAGGTACCAGCACCCCCAGTCCTGCTGAGCTGCTGCCTTGCTTCCCCGTGCTGACACAACCAGAGACCAGTGCAGGGCCGGGGCCCAGATTTGCTTTCCCAGCCTCGCCCCTTCCCCGACCTGATCTTGTGCTGCAGGAGGTCTGCACACAGCAGCTTTTTAGCCCCAAAGCCACCCCTGAACTCCCGAGGGGCTCAGAGCCAGCTCCTGGGGGTGAGGAGGGCCACAGAAATAATTCGATGCTCTTCTGTCCTCCCTGCAGACTATGAAAGCCATGGACACCATGCTGGAGGGCTTCGTACGCAACTGTGCCAACACCAGTGTCAGCATAGAGTTGGAGAATATGTTGAAGGTTTGGCATTTGCAAAGAATTTCCAAAGAATCCTCTCAGGTCTCATTTGCAGACCACTGTCAACCCAGCAACTTCTCTCCTCACAGGTGATGCTGGACTTTGCTGTCTCCAAAGACTCAGCTGTGCGTGAGAGCGCTGTGAGGAGGATTGAGAGGCTGGGTGATTTCATCATCAGTTATTTTGTGAGCGAGGTAAGGCACAAGGAACCCTCCACCCTTTCCTGCATCCCAGAGCATCCTGCCACTCAGGGGTGCCTGTGAGGCAAGCCTCGATGCACGTGAGTGCCTCAGAACCGTGAATCGAGGGTCTTCGTCCCTCCTTCGCCCCTGCTCTTCCCTCCCCAGGCCCTGCTATCTCAGGGGCTGGCTCTGCCTCCACTAAGCCCTTTGTCTCTCCTCCCTTCCTCACCCAGATCACAGATGACTATGAAAACTATAGCGATGATGAGCCCACAGAGCTCTACATCCCCATCCTGGGACAGCTGCTGGGCATCCTCTTCATTTTCACCAGTGACAAAGATTCCATCAGATTCACAGCTTTAGAAACTCTTTCTCACATATACAAAATCATCAGAAAAGGAAGAGGTAAGAAGGTGTGGTGGGCAGCGTCCGTCTGCACACAAACATCTACTGATTTGTCTACTTGTTTTCCCCGAGTTTAGTGGGGACTGTTAGTGTTAGGTTAGAGGTTGGACTCGATGATCTTGAGGTCTCTTCCAACCTAGACATTCTGTGATTCTGTGAGTATTGTGAAGGATTGTTTTTGTGCTTGGTGGAGGCTGCCCACGGAATTCTGCCAGGTTCCCTGGCCTCCTCTGCTCCTCACAGCAGCTTCCCGCAGCATTCTGGCTAATCGTTTTCCGCAGAAGCTAGACGCTCACCTGCCGTCCAGGAGCAGTTCTCTGCTGCTGTCCTTCCCAACCCTCCCCAGATCACCTACCACGCTGTTTTGTGGTGTCCCCCAGTCTAAGCCATCGATCGATGAGCACTTCCCAAACGGCATCTTCCCCGAGGAGTGAACAGCAGAGCCAGCCGTGCATCACCAGGGATGGTGACGCCCTCCAGAATGCTCCCTGACTGTTTGCTCCCTGCCGTCTTAAAGGTAGGTGTCAGGGGGCTTCCTGCACATCCTGACCCCGAGCAGAAGGGGGTCTGTGACACGCTGCTACCCCCACGGCACCCAACGCCATTGCTTCTCCTCCTTCTGCATCATCCCTGAGGTCCCTCTTGCTCCCAGCACTCCTCACCTTGTGCTTTACATCCCTGCCCACCACTCTCCTCGCCGTGGGTCTGAGCCTCCCTCCTCAGCCATTCCTAGTGAAAGTGCTTTTCACCATTTGGCAAGCTTGTTGGCAAAGATGCTCTTCCCTACTGACTCTTCGCTGTTGCCCCCTGTTTAGAATGCATATTGAGAGAGGACATGCTATATTATGCAGTGAGACACAAGAAATTGGAGTATGCAAAACTTCCATTTTCTACAACATCAACTCCGTGTGAAATTGCCAAGGTAATGAGCTCTGGCCTTGCTGGGGATCTTGTCCGCAGCATCAGCAGGCATCTCGTGTGAGCAAAGGGGTCCAGAACCGGTGGGGCTGGCACGGCCTCACTCGCCCTGCTGAGAGGGTTCCTCTTGTCCCCAGGCTGGGGCTATGCGAAGGCTGCTCCCCTGTGTCCCGGCAGCAGCTCCACCCTCCTGGCCACCAGCAAGCCCTGGTTACCTGCAGGGCCAGCACTCTGGCCCCATATGCCCCATCCTCACCCCTTCCCCCGAGGGCCCTCTCTCCAGAGCTGCCCTTGCTGCTCAGCTAAGCAGCACCCTTGGGACACTCAGTGAGGCATGTCTTCGCTCCTCCTTCTTCCCACAGGGGTTTGGAGGACATCTCTTCCCTGATGAGAGGCTGGACATCATCCTCACAGCCCTTGAAGCTTTACAAGACTCCAGCATCCATGACAAGCAGGGGGCCTGCAGCGTGCTGGACGCAGCCTTGGAGGACCCTTTCTACTGGCTGAAAGATGTAAGTGGCCTGTGGCCATGGCCCTGCCCTTGAGCTCTTCCAGGCGTGGTTCCTCTCTCCTTCCCTGCCTCCCTCCCTGCCTCCCTCGCACATCGGGGTCTCTTGGGCTCCAGAAGCCACCTGAAGCCAGCAGAGAGCAATGGAAGGGGCCAAAGTTTGATTGGCAGCTGTGACAATGGCTGCTGTCTGCTGGCAACACCATTCCCACTTTGTCCCCCAAGGTGCCAAAGACCATGGAGTGCATCAGGAGAAACCTGGGCAGCATCCACACGGCATTGGCGCGGCAGTGCCTGGACTCCCTGCTTCTCCAGATGACCAAAAAGATGTCCAGGGAAGAAGTCAAGAACCTGCTGCAGTTCTCTCCGCCACGTGACAGGTCCTGGCCTTAACATCCTTGAGGGCTTGTTCCGTGTTGGGAGATGCACCTGGAGACTCTCTGCTTGCCACACCAATGGCAAAGAGCAGGACATCCCCAAGGAGCACAGCCCTCCTTCCCACCAATGTGTTCCAGCCCTACTGGGCCAGCCAGGGCTGCAGCAGCCCAGCTGTCCAAGGCAGCCCAGAGTCCCCCTGCCCCCAGGGAACACCAGCTCAGCCCCCTCCTGCCTGCCCAGGCTGGGCCCTCAGTGCTCCCCAAGTCACAGGGGCTGCAGTACAGCCTGGGTCCTCCGGGGCTGGCCCAGTTTGTGGCCCTGCGGCTGAGGCAGCCTCACTGACAGAGTATTCTGGGCTTGCAGCACTGACCTGGCCATGTGGGAGGTGATCCTGGCCATGCCGCAGACCTTGGAGAGGGTTTTAAACATCATGATGCAAGACTTGCCGCTGCGCAACTGGTGCACCGAAGTCACCAAAGACACCTGCATCCGTCGCTTGGCTGTGAGTTCCCAGATGAAACCTTGCTCACAGCAGGGCTACGTGTGCCCCTTCAGGCACACAGGCACAGCCCTGTGCCCATCTACCCCCAAACTGCCAGCTCCCGCAGGACGTACGGACACATGGTCCCTGGGGCCGGCAAGCCCCCGTAGCTCCCCGCGCCTGGTGCCTCTTTGGTGCCAGCTGGCGCTGCCCCATCCCTGCCCAAAGGTGGGAGAAGAAGAGGCTGCAGGGAGCCCTGCAGGCCCTGCCAGGCTCTCACTGCTCTTTCTTGCAGATGCTGGCCCAGAATCACATTTCTGAGGAGGACTTTGTTAACCCAGTGCACCTCCAGAGCTACCTGAGGCACCCAAGACCAATGATGCGCTTTTTGGTTCTGAAAGGGCTCTGCACCGTGTCAGAGAGCCCTGAGAAGGTGAGCGGGCCATCGTCAAGCAAAGCCATGTTGGCAGCCTGGGGCTTTGCTCTTCTGCCCTCCCGTCCCTCCCCGCTGCCAGGAAGCAAGGCAGGAGGCTGGTGCTCAGGAACCAGAGCCCTTTGCCCAGGGTGGTCTCTCACTGCCTCACGGAAGGGAAATGGTGTCTTTCCTACAGGCAAGGGAAATTCAGGTCTTGCTGCCAGACATCCTGGAGGCCCTGCAGGACACCAACACACACGTGGTGCTGAAGGCCCTGCTTGTGCTGAAAAACGTGATGGCTCATGTGGAGAGGAGGAAGGCCAGTGGCCCGGCTCTGCAGCTGGCTGAGAAGCTCCTGCCATTCTTTGACCACGTAAGTGTGCTGCGGGAGCCCGAGCCCTCAGCTGGGCCCCCTGTAACGAGGGCTGCCCTTCAGCCCGGCCCTGTGGGCAGCACTCAGGCAGGGCCTTCCCAGTCTCCTCGTCAGCCCAGGCGCTGGGGAGCTCTGCTTGGGCATGGCTGGTGCGGCTGGTGGCGAAAGTGGGGTGGCTGGCGGGCAGCCTGCGATGGCAACCGATTGCGTTGCCCTTCACGGGCACCAGGCCTTGCAGCTGCCCCTGAGCAGCTCCTCTGGGAAGGATCCAGCGCTGAAGCATCTCACAGTGCTGGGAGCTCCCTTCACATCGGCCATGCTAATGCTGAAATTCCTCCTGTCCTCCTCCCTGCCAGGAGTCCAGCCACATGCGGGAGCACTCCATCTGCCTCTTCCAAACCGTGGTGGAGGCTGTGCTGCGGCAAAGGAAGAAGGAAATGAAGAGGACAGTTCACAGGAGCCTTCTCCCACTCTACTTTCACATGAGAGACCAGAGTGAGAGCGTAGCAAAGGTACAGATCTCAGAGCTGAGCAGTTATGTGGGCAAGGGTGTGCTGATGCCACAGGGTTGCTCTGGGGGATCTCTGGCCGGCAGCATGAGCTGCCTCCGATGGTGGCTGTCCCGTGGCCTTGCCTTGGCCACTGAACCCAGTGCACACTGCCCCCCACCACAGCCTCCCATAACGCGCTGGGAAAGGCTCGCAGCCCTGCCAAGAGGAGGGGACAGAGGGTCTCCTTCCCAAGGCTGTGCTGCTACCTCCCAACCTCTGCTGCTCCGCAGGCCTCTGGGGAAGCTCTCGCCGTGACTGCAGAGTTTCTGCGATGCAAGGAGCTGAAGCGCTTGGCCCAGACAGAACAGACGTGGAGGATCGGGGAGTGCTTGGTAAGGACCCAACTTGGTTTGCCCCAGCTGGGCAAACGTGCCCGGCCAGAGCCCGCTGCCTGCAGCCGCATCCTCGCTCCCTTCCTGCCAGCACAGAGCCCCAGGGGGCTCTTCTGCAGGCCCCTCTGCCCTCCCTGCCCCCAGGATGCTGGAGGAGACCCTGGAGAGGGTGTGCAAGCCCCGTGACCCTGCGTTCTCTCTCTCTCCAGCTGCAGCAGGACAGAGGCAGAGTAGAAGAATACCTGCAGCAGAGCCAGCCCTACCTGCAGGCCACTCAGACCGACTTGCGACTTGAGGCCGTCAGATTCATTGGTGAGCCCAGCCCCTGGGTCCCTCTTGGGGCAGTCTTTGGCAGCCCCAGGCACTGCCCTGTTGCCCCCAGAGCCCCCCGACTGGGCCCTTGCTCCAGGGTGCAGGAGGGGGCACAGCCTGGCTGGCCAGGCCAGGGGCTGCGCTGCTGGGAGCGTGCTGGGGAGCGGGGCTCTGATGGGGTCTCTGTGTCTAGGTCTTGCTGCGCGCTACTGCGAGGACCAGAGCGAGGAGAAGCTGAATGAAATCCTCAGAGGTGAGTGAGGGCAGTGGGGGGTGTGCTAGGGCTGGGGGGACAGCGGCAGAGGCCCCCGTGCCTTGCCCTGCTCCAGGGAAATGCTTCGGGGCGGAGGAGCAATGCAGCCATAGGAACGAGGGAGAGGAGACGGGGTAGCCTGTGGTGTCAGGGAATGGCCTCCCAGCCTGGAGCTGGGCAGTGCCGCTGAAAGGGTTGAGTGTCCCTGAGGAAGAGTCAGGGGAAAGGGTGACAGTAAGGCTGACAGAAGGTGGGAGCCTGTTGTAGAGCACGCAACCAGGACGAAGAGGGAGATGAGACAGCCTACAAGCAGCTAGGAGCAGGGTCACGATTGCTAGCCCTTGCTCTCATGGGGAAGCACAATAGCGAGAGGAAAGAGTCCAGGAGATTCCTGGAGTGTGTGAATCCTCCCAAGGGATGGAGGCAGGTGGTGAGGGAACCAGCTTGTGAAGGTGCCCCACTTGACCTGTGGTGCGCAGGTGGGGAAGGACTGGTGGCTGCATTTGGGACATTGCTGAGCAGCAGCTTTCAACGGATTCCTTTGTCCCTCTTGCTCCTCCTGGCCTGGGGAAGAGTCGAGTGGGGCTGGCATGGTCTGCAGGGGATGCCTGGGGATCTCTGCAACGAGTGGGTTTTCATCTCTGCTCTTCTTTCTTTTGCAGTCCTCCGGCCTTCAGAGAAAGACCCGGAACCCATGGTCCGTTCCGGGGCAGTTGAAACCACCGTGATGCTGACGTCAAGGCATACCGCAACGTCAGGACGGAGATTTCCACTGCCGTGTTGCCGCTAGCCCCGCAGCAGTCCTCAAAAGAGCAATATATATATTTAATAGAACTAGGTTGTTGTCTCGTTATTCCAGCAGCTCCTTCACAGTGACTCGGTGCCATGACGCTGAGCTAACTTGGAGGCCACCATGGACGTCTTTTCCCTGGGCCCGGTGACTGCATGGTGCCTACTCAATCAGTGAAAGAGTCACAGAACCCTTGCGCTTGGAAAAGGGCCTTCAGCTCAAGTCCAAGCGTCAGCTAACACCACCAGGCCCACCACAAAACCACGGCCCTTAGCGCCAAGTCCACGCATTTCTTTAATAGCTCCAGGCCTGGGACTCCAGCAGTGCCCTGGGCAGCCGGTTCCACCCTTTGCATGAAGAAATTCTTCCTGACATTCCATCCTGTGAGTCCACCTGTGGTAGGTGCGCCCAGGTAGAAGAACTGCTCAGCCTCCTGGCAGAGCTTCGGGAGGAGGTGGGCAGGCTGAGGAGCACCAGGGAGTCGGAGAAGGTTGAACTGTACTGTGCCAGCCCTGGGACAGATGCGTCAGGCAGACACAGCAGAGGAAATGGAGGATCCCCTACCCTCTGGCCATCAGGCAGAAGGAGTGCATCTCAGTGACGAAGGGATGGAAGTTTAGATCTGCTCGGGGCAGCAGGCGGACCCCTCCTTGCCTACCTCACCTTCCTTTCAGGTGCCCTGAAACAACAGACTCTGGAAGTAATGGACACACAAACGATGATGTGCATGAAGGTCCATCCAGGTTGGAGGGGTTTTCTAGGGCAAGTCAGCCTTCCCCAGTATCACGACCACCTCCATCAAGAAGAAGAGAAGGGTTACTGTCATAAGTGACTCCCTTCTGAGCAGAACAGAGGGCCGCATATGCCGGCCTGACCCAACCCATGGAGAAGTCTGCTGTCTCCCAGGAGATCAGGGTAAAAGGTGTTTCTGGAGAGCTCACTCGCCCCGTAAGGCCCTCTGAGCATCATCCATTATTGTTCTGTCCCCGGGGTTTTTCGGGGCCCGGTGGCAGTGCCGTCCCCTCTGTGTCCCCCTTCGCGCAGGTGACACCTCGGTGCTGGCCGGGCTGTACGGCCCCGCGGAGGTGCGGGGCTCAAAGGAGAGCCCCGAGAGGGCGACGCTGGAGGTGCTGCTGCGCCCCAAGTTGTGGCTGCCAGGTGGGGGCCGCCTGGGGGGGGGGAGGGGGGCTCGGGAGGTAGATGGGGTCGGGGCCAGGCTCCGAGGGGCGTGGGGGGGGCCGAGGGGGTGGGGTCCGGGAGTGCTCTGAGGGGTCTGGGGGTGCTCAGGGGGATCCTGAGGAACAGGGGGGAAACGGGGGGAGCCCTGAGGGGGGGCTATAGGGGTTTATGGGGCTCCTGAGGTGCTCAGAGGGCTCCGGGGGTGCTCAGAGGGGTTTGGGGATGCTCAGGGGGATCCTGAGGGGACAGGAAGGTAACAGGGGGAGCCCTGAGGAGGGCTACGGGGGGGCTTAGGGGGCTCTGGGGATGCTCGGAGGGGTTTGGGGGTGCTCAGGGGGATCCTGAGGGGTGGGGGGGTAATGGGGGGAACCCTGAGAGGGTCTTCGGGGGTGTTCAGGGGGCTCTGGGGGTGCTCAGAGAGCTCCGGGGGTGGTCAAAGGGCTCCCGAGGGATGTGGGGGTGCAGGGGGGAGTCCTGAGGAGGGCTCTGGGGGTGCTCAGGGGGCTCCTGAGGGGCAGGGGGTGTAATGGGGGGAGCCCTGAGGAGGGCTTTGGGGACTCTGGGAATGCTCAGAGGGGTCTGGGGGTGCTCAGAGGGCTTCAGGGGTGGTCAAAGAGCTCCCAAGGGATGCGGGAGTGCAGGGGAGAGCCCTAAGGAGGGCTCTGGGGGTGCTCAGAAGGGTCTGGGGGTGCTCAGGGGGCTCCCGAGGGACGTGGGGGCACCGGGGGGAGGGCCTGAGGAGAGCTCCAGAGGGGAGCCCCCTCCTTGGGGGCTATTTTGTGACACTTTGGGGACACTCTGGGGATAATTTGGGGACAATCTGGAGGCACATTGGGGACACCTTGGGGGCTATTTGGGGACACACCTTGGGAGCTATTTGGGGACACCCTGGGGACAATATGGGGACACTCTGGGGACGCACCTTGCAGGCCCTTGGTGACGTAGTGGACGTCGATGTTGTCACCTGTTGTCACCCTGTGCCCCCCCCTCACCGGCGTGCAGCCCCCACTTGCAAAAGAGGCTGCGCTGGGGGAAGCCGCTGGCCCCCACCAGCTGCCTGATGACGTGCAGCTCCGCCATGCCCTGCGGGGACACGGGGGGGGGGGGACATGGGGACACACACACACGGTGTCACCCCACCCCAGAGGGGGGGTCCATGTCCCCCCCCAGGGGTTTCTGCACCCCCTCCAAGGAGCTCCCCACCCCCTTGCACTGCACATCCCAAGCCCATCGCAGCCCCCCCCACCCTCTTGTTCCCCCAATTGCCCCGTCTGACCCCCCCAATTACCCTGTCTGACCCCCCCTATTGCCCCACGCCCCCCCCACTGCACCCCCGCCCCCCCTTTTACATCCCCTTACTCCCTTCTCCCCCCATTGCCCCCCCAATTGCCCCATCACCAATTATTACCCCCCCAGTCCCCCAATTGCCCCCTACAGACCCCCCAAATTGCCCCCCATCCCAAATAATTACCCCACCAGCACCCCCAATCGCCCCCACCCCAATAATTACCCCAACCAGTCCTCCAGTTTCCCCCATCCCCACTAATTACCCCCTCCAGCCCCCCTCATTAACCCCCACCCCCAATTGCCCCCCCAGAACCCCCTTCCCAACCAGGACCCCCCCCCAGCAGTACCCCCCCCTGTCCCAAAAAGACCCTTTTCCCCGGGCCCCTTCCCCGCGTCTCCATCCTGCACCAGTCCCGAGACCCCCAAGTACCGGGGCTGGTGGAGTTGGGGGGAGGGGCGTCGGTCTTGGGGGTGCTCGGTGCTCCCCTGTGTCCCCCCCGCGGGGGGGGGGCTCAGCACTGCACCCCGTAGCGCTCGAAGTGGCCCAGGATGACGCCGAGCTCCAGGCGCACGGTGCCGGCGGCCCCGGTGCGCAGCCGAATGCGGTCGCCGTAACCGGGGTCGGGGGTAAGCGGTTGGGGGCCCCCCCCCCCCCAGCCAAAATTGGCTCAGGCGCTCCCGCCAGGTCCCCTGGGGCCGCCAGGTGACGCAGGTCAGCGCGTGGCACCCCGGGGTGCTGGGGATCTGGCAGGAGCTGAAGCCCATCAGCTCGCTATGCCCCAGGGAGCCCTGGTGCCACACCTCGAGGTGCAGCTTGGGTCAGCCTGGGGGGGGCGACAAAAGGGAGGGGACAGGTTGGGGACACTTTGGGGACACCTTGGCGGCTATTTGGGGACACTTTGCAGACACCTTGGGGGCACCTTGGGGACACTCTGGGGACGCACCTTGCAGGCCCTTGGTGGCGTAGTGGATGTCAATGTTGTCACCCGTTATGACCCTGTGCCCCCCTCACTGGCGTGCAGCCCCCACTTGCAGAAGAGGCGGCACTGCAAGTATATATAATCCTCTATACCTAGAGGATTGGTTATCTACTTTGATCAATCAAATTTGATGTATGTGATGCTGCTGGGGATGATTAGTATACATTGTGTGGAACAATGAGTTGGGTGAAATATTCTAGATATGGGGGTCCAATAATTGCTAAAAACTTGTTTATAAATCTTGCAGAGAATATTGTGAAAGCATTCTCTTCTGGTTCAATTGGCCTTGGCCAAATCTGAAAACAAGACACGGATTAATGATACTCAAAAGAAGATGAGGGATTGTGATATATGGAGTGGTAATTCGTGTGGAGAAAATGGTTGATATTAATAAAGAAGGGGGAGATTTGGGAGTGTGGCCATGGGGCTTGGAAAGCCCTGTGGTTGAGATAAAATTAGACCCTTAACGAGGAGGCCATCAGGAATGTAAAAGAGTTTAGAGGGAACCAAGAAGGGTGATTCAGGAGACTCCATGCAGGCTTGGGTTTCTTGTTCTCCAGCCAGTAAGGCATGGAAGCTCCTGGGTGTTTGCTGTTGTTGTTACATTCAAAGTTGTTTGAGCAATGAAAAGTTGTTTTGAAAAGAACTGCTGTGGAGAGAAGGGGATAAGAGGGGAGCCTGCCCTCAAGAAAGAAGAAGAAAAAAAGGCAACACGATGAAGTTACATCAATAAAGAAGCAGGAAAAAGAAGTGAAGAGGAACAGGCTGGCAGAATGGAGACCAGGACGGGAACAGGCATTTTGATTGCCTCATGAAGATAGGTTCGGCCAAACTCAGCAAACTGCTCAGAGAAGCTCGTACTGGAAACAGGCGCGCCAGAGCTGGAGAGAAGCTCGAGCTGAGAGAAGCGGAGCCAGCACACAACTGCCCCTCGCTGCTAAGCAGCTGCGCATTATGGGGAATCATACGTCCTTAGGAACAAAGACTGTCCTGGTCACCTCACAGCTTATTCTCCTTATTAACAATCGGACAGTTTATGATCCTGAAACATGGGACCAAACTGAGGTCAAGGTGTGGGACTCTGCAACTAGAAACGACAAGGTTGCAGTGGGATTGCTCGGCACCTGGCGAGCAGTCTCTGAGGCCTTAAAGAGCCCTGTGGGACCACAGTCAGAAACGTGTGGTTTGCCAGACTGTGAGGGAGCTGCGGGCTCCTTTACTGCTCCTTCTGCCACGCCATCGGCCCCTCTGCTGCTACAGCCATCGAAGGCTTTTGCTGTTACGCCCATGGTGACCTGGATGTGCCTTTTGGCCCAGGCCCTATGGCCTTGAGAAGGAGCTGGATATGCTTGTCTTCGATTTGGGAAGAACGGGATCCATAGGGCCTGAGGACCGAGTTGCTTGACAACATAAAGCAAGACATATTGTTCAAAAGGAATGGAAAACGGAGACTTGTTAGTAATCAGGAAAAGGAGTGGAAAATGGAGACAGTTGAGTCGTGGAACTTGGAGGATTGTTTGTTACCTTTCCTGATTGTACGTATGTATAGGCATACTTGGGTTTAGTATGTAAAGCAATGTTCTGTATATTTAGAATGTTTGATGTTCGTGTGTGCGTGCTGGTGGAGCGTAGACTCCCCGCACACCCAGCGCTGTTTACTTGCCTTTTATACCTTTTATAGCTTTTATACCTTTTAGAAATATTTGTTTTATAAATATTACAAAGTTCAGATTGAGTTGAGACCTCATGTATAACAAGGGGAAGAGCAGAGCTAAGAGCAGAGCTGAGCGCCTCCAGCCCCCATTTCTCGCCCCCACCCCACACAAAACAGCACCGGGGGGGGGGTGGTCCCAGAAAAGCTAGGGGCTGCTGGGGGGAGTCGAGGTGCTCTAGGGCAGGCGCAGAGGGAGCAGAGCAGCCCCTGAACCCCTCAGGGGGCCGATCCGGACCCTGTCCCGGTTACCCCAGAGCCAAACCAGCAGCCAAGCCCTCAGGCCCACCCCAGTGCTGGTGGAGACCCCAAAAACGAGGGGTCCAGACCCCTCCTGTCTCACAGGAGACCCCACACAAGACCTCAAAGACATCCCCTTTTGGGGACAATTCCACCTCTCTTGGCAAAACTTCCCACTTTTTGTAAACAACTCCCACTTTTTGGGAATGACTCCCCTTATTTAGGTAACAATGCCACCTTTTTGGGGAAAATTCCCCCGTTTTTGGGGAACAACTCCCCCCTTTTGGTAATAATTCCCCGTTTTTTGGCAACAATTGCTCCCTTTGTGGGAAAAACTCCCCCCTTTGGAGAAAAAATCTCAATTTTGGAGAAAAACTCCCCCTTTTTGGGGAAAAAATTTCCCCAAAAAGGGGGAATTGTTCCTAAAAGTATGTTGTTGTTACCCAGAAAGAGGGAGTTTTTCCCCCAAACAGGGGAATTTTCCCAAAAAAGGGGGAAATTTCCCCAAACAAGGGAATATTTTCCCCAAATGGGGAGTTGTTTCCCAAAAAGGGGAATTGGTCCCAAATAATAAATTAAATGTTAAGTTACAAAAGTTCACAGGCCATGAGATTAGAAATAAATCCCTTCTCGAGCTAAAAGATCTCTTTTTTTTTTTTTTTTTCAGGAGCGGCCTCCCTGAATCTAAATAATCCTCTCACAGGCAGAACAGAGTGTGTCCGTTCTAACTCTTTATCAGATGTGGAAAAAGAGATCGAGATGACCAGTGCCTAAAAAAAAGAGGCACTCTCTTTTTAAGGCAGACTGATCAGCACAACACATTTTATCTGTTCTTAAGCACAAGCAACTCTAAGATAAATGGGTTCAAGGATCTTCAATGTGAAGAGTGAATATCCAGCGTATACCGGGAACACCTGACTTGGACCATGGACGCCTCACGCAGATTTCGGAGGAATTCGGACAACTCAGAAATCATCTTTTACAGGAAGAGACCAGAGAATTTGACTCAGTGTAAAACTGGCACAGGCAGAAATCTCCCCAGTTACAGATGCTCAAGCGCATTAGTTAAAAAGAGATTAGAGTGTGACTAGAGAGAAGTCTCAAACTCTTGTTATATACTTAAATTTCTCTCCAAGGATGGAACAACCACTATCACCGTGCATGACTGGCTGTAGAGGGAGAGAGCAAGTGAAAGACTTAGAAAAGCACCTTCCCTTCATAGTCCTCCCACTCCCAAAATGGTTCTCAAGGAAAACTACTGACAGACTAAAGTTAACTGCTTTGAAAGGGCTGTGTGGGTGGACCCGTTGTCTTCAAGTTCAAGCTTTTTCCTGCAGAAACTGCCAACAATTATGCCAAATACAACAATGGTTTTGCAAGATGGATAAACGTCTTCCAGACTGAAAGGGAGAAGTCGTACTGTTGTTGTTGTCTGTGCACAGACACCTAAGCAGTAAAGAGCAATGCTAAACAACCACGATATCCCAGAACACACAAATACTGCGTAACAGTGACAGAAAGCGCTAGAATTCAAAACAAAAAGCGGCTGGTGGTGAAAGTGGGGTGGCTGGCGGGCAGCCTGCGATGGCAACCGATTGCGTTGCCCTTCACGGGCACCAGGCCTTGCAGCTGCCCCTGAGCAGCTCCTCTGGGAAGGATCCAGCGCTGAAGCATCTCACAGTGCTGGGAGCTCCCTTCACATCAGCCACGCTAATGCTGAAATTCCTCCTGTCCTGCTCCCTGCCAGGCATCCAGCCAGGTGCGGGAGCACTCCATTTGCCTCTTCCAAGCCATGGTGGAGGATGTGCTGCGGCAAAGGAAGAAGGAAATGAAGAGGACAGTGCACAGGAGCCTTCTCCCACTCTACTTTCACATGAGAGACCAGAGTGAGAGCGTAGCAAAGGTACAGATCTCAGAGCTGAGCAGTTATGTGGGCAAGGGTGTGCTGATGCCACAGGGTTGCTCTGGGGGATCACAGAATTTCTAGGTTGGAAGAGACCTCAAGATCATCGAGTCCAGCCTCTGATCTCTGGCTGTGATCTCTGGGATCTCTCTCATTGTGAGCTGCCTCCGATAGTGGCAGTCCCGTGGCCTTGCCTTGGCCACTGAACCCAGTGCACGCTGTCCGAGCCACGGCTGCACTCGCGTCAGGCAGCACCCTGGGGTGTCACCAAGTGACGTCACAATGGGTGCCCACCCAGCCCAGGCGCGTGTCACAGTGGCACCCATTGTGACGTCACTTGGTGACACCCCAGGGCTCCGCCTTATAAGAGCGCAGCCGTGGCTCGGACCCTCAGTGTCGGTGCACGGCAGTGACGGACAGGGCAGGAGCACAGGGCCTTCGAGGAGTCCCCGAGCATAGCCCACGTCCCACAATGCCGCAACCGCCCGCCCGGAGGAGCCGCCGGTTTCTATCTGAGAACTCTCCCACTCCAGAGGCTGCTTCTGAAGGGGATGAGGAGGGAGGCATGCCCCCCAGGCAGCCCAGGCTGGCCTGGCAGGAGACCTGGTCTTCTAGGGGCAGCAACCGGCCAGCAGAGGACAGCTTGCTGGCAGTGGAAAGAACCCCAGTTGAGGCCTTTTTGCCGGAAGAGGACAGCAGCCCGGCAGACGCCATTGCTCAGGCAGCGGGCAGCAGCCAGGTAGAGGAGAGCCAGGACGACGTACAGTGGCTGGATCCCAGTGAGTCAGGGTCTTCGGGATGGGGTGGGGAGGGTTGGGGACACAGAGACCCCTGCCTGACTCCAGGACTCCTTCCCTGGGTAAAGCGGCGCTTGGGCTGACGGGGCCGAGCTTCCTCCGCAGCACCACAGAATGCCAGGACGCTTTGGGCTGGGGGGGACCTCGGCGATCACGATGCTTCCCCCCAGCCCAGGCTGCCCAAAGCCCACCCAGCCTAGCCGTGGGCAGTGCCAGGGAGGGGGCACCGCAGCCTGAGCCAAGGCCTCACTGCCCTGGGCGTGAAGGAGAGAAATCCCTGCCTGTCCGAAAGAAACCTGCCCTCTTTGAGGTTAAGGCCGTCACCCCTTGTCCTGTCGCTGCAGTCCATGATGAAGATCCCCCCCCAGCTTTCCTGGAGGCCCCTTTGGGCACGGGGAGGCCGCAGCGAGGTCCCCCCGCAGCCTTCTCCAGGCTCCACAAGCCCAGCTCCCTCAGCCTCTCTTCCCAGTGGAGCTGCTGCAGCCTCTGGGCATCCCCACGGCCTCCCCACGGCCTTCTGGGGCTGGGGCCCTTCCTCTCCTCACCCCTGAATTCAGCCCCTCTCTGCAGCACTCTTTGCTTTCCTCCTTTCCAGGTAAGGCATGGAAACTGTGCAGAGACAAGGCCGTGGAATTCATCAGGGCGTATGTCAGAGGCACAGAAAAGGTAATGGCAGCCGCTTGCATCACAGCTGTGCTCCTGGCGCTGCCCTCCAGGGGTCCCACACAGCCCCAGACCCCTCAAGGCTTTGGTCCTGCTGGCCGTGGGTGTCCCCCTAATGCTCTGTTGGTGTC
This sequence comes from Anas platyrhynchos, assembly GCF_047663525.1. Taxonomy (NCBI): domain Eukaryota; kingdom Metazoa; phylum Chordata; class Aves; order Anseriformes; family Anatidae; genus Anas; species Anas platyrhynchos. The sequence continues at coordinate 4,154,166 of NC_092625.1, forward strand.
TTTGTGGCTGCCAGGACGACGAGGAGCAGAAGATGCTGTTCCTCAGCAAAATCTGCGATCTGTGCACATGTGTCACAGAGAGGGGTGTGCCGATGAACTTGCATGGCTTCTGCAGCAAACATAAGCTGGTGGAGAACATCATGGTGAGAGGATGCGCAGCGGGTTGGGGAAGGGGCAAGGCCCCCCGGCACCAGCCCCCTGGGAGGCGAGGGCTGGGGCAGCGCTGGCTCTGCTGCTGCTGGGTGCCGGCGGCTCCAAGGTCTCATCCTGCTTGTGCTCTGCAGGCGCTGCTGGAAAAGGAGCCCATGGACAGCTTGCGCACAGCATTCCGGCAGAAGGCCATGGAGACTGTCGCCCTCCTCAGGTGCGTGCCCAGCCCCTGGTGGCAATGTCCTGGTGGCCCTGAAGCTGGCAGGGAGGCTGCCCGTCCCTCCCAGGGATGCCTGGCCAAGGGAGGTCCGTGTCCTCCTTCATAAGCCTCGAGGCACTGCGTCCAACAGGCTCCTCTCTCTCTTTTCTTCAGCAACACCATACCAACAGCACTGTGTGGCAAAAAGGAGAGTCTCCTAAACATGTGCTGCAAGAGCATCTTCTTTCTGCCTCCGGAGTCGGATGTGCCAGAGACAGGAGTGCTCTACGCCAAGGTATGTGCTGGGTGAGGTACCAGCACCCCCAGTCCTGCTGAGCTGCTGCCTTGCTTCCCCGTGCTGACACAACCAGAGACCAGTGCAGGGCCGGGGCCCAGATTTGCTTTCCCAGCCTCACCCCTTCCCCGACCTGATCTTGTGCTGCAGGAGGTCTGCACACAGCAGCTTTTTAGCCCCAAAGCCACCCCTGAACTCCCGAGGGGCTCAGAGCCAGCTCCTGGGGGTGAGGAGGGCCACAGAAATAATTCGATGCTCTTCTGTCCTCCCTGCAGACTATGAAAGCCATGGACACCATGCTGGAGGGCTTCGTACGCAACTGTGCCAACACCAGTGTCAGCATAGAGTTGGAGAATATGTTGAAGGTTTGGCATTTGCAAAGAATTTCCAAAGAATCCTCTCAGGTCTCATTTGCAGACCACTGTCAACCCAGCAACTTCTCTCCTCACAGGTGATGCTGGACTTTGCTGTCTCCAAAGACTCAGCTGTGCGTGAGAGCGCTGTGAGGAGGATTGAGAGGCTGGGTGATTTCATCATCAGTTATTTTGTGAGCGAGGTAAGGCACAAGGAACCCTCCACCCTTTCCTGCATCCCAGAGCATCCTGCCACTCAGGGGTGCCTGTGAGGCAAGCCTCGATGCACGTGAGTGCCTCAGAACCGTGAATCGAGGGTCTTCGTCCCTCCTTCGCCCCTGCTCTTCCCTCCCCAGGCCCTGCTATCTCAGGGGCTGGCTCTGCCTCCACTAAGCCCTTTGTCTCTCCTCCCTTCCTCACCCAGATCACAGATGACTATGAAAACTATAGCGATGATGAGCCCACAGAGCTCTACATCCCCATCCTGGGACAGCTGCTGGGCATCCTCTTCATTTTCACCAGTGACAAAGATTCCATCAGATTCACAGCTTTAGAAACTCTTTCTCACATATACAAAATCATCAGAAAAGGAAGAGGTAAGAAGGTGTGGTGGGCAGCGTCCGTCTGCACACAAACATCTACTGATTTGTCTACTTGTTTTCCCCGAGTTTAGTGGGGACTGTTAGTGTTAGGTTAGAGGTTGGACTCGATGATCTTGAGGTCTCTTCCAACCTAGACATTCTGTGATTCTGTGAGTATTGTGAAGGATTGTTTTTGTGCTTGGTGGAGGCTGCCCACGGAATTCTGCCAGGTTCCCTGGCCTCCTCTGCTCCTCACAGCAGCTTCCCGCAGCATTCTGGCTATCGTTTTCCGCAGAAGCTAGACGCTCACCTGCCGTCCAGGAGCAGTTCTCTGCTGCTGTCCTTCCCAACCCTCCCCAGATCACCTACCACGCTGTTTTGTGGTGTCCCCCAGTCTAAGCCATCGATCGATGAGCACTTCCCAAACGGCATCTTCCCCGAGGAGTGAACAGCAGAGCCAGCCGTGCATCACCAGGGATGGTGACGCCCTCCAGAATGCTCCCTGACTGTTTGCTCCCTGCCGTCTTAAAGGCAGGTGTCAGGGGGCTTCCTGCACATCCTGACCCCGAGCAGAAGGGGGTCTGTGACACGCTGCTACCCCCACGGCACCCAACGCCATTGCTTCTCCTCCTTCTGCATCATCCCTGAGGTCCCTCTTGCTCCCAGCACTCCTCACCTTGTGCTTTACATCCCTGCCCACCACTCTCCTCGCCGTGGGTCTGAGCCTCCCTCCTCAGCCATTCCTAGTGAAAGTGCTTTTCACCATTTGGCAAGCTTGTTGGCAAAGATGCTCTTCCCTACTGACTCTTCGCTGTTGCCCCCTGTTTAGAATGCATATTGAGAGAGGACATGCTATATTATGCAGTGAGACACAAGAAATTGGAGTATGCAAAACTTCCATTTTCTACAACATCAACTCCGTGTGAAATTGCCAAGGTAATGAGCTCTGGCCTTGCTGGGGATCTTGTCCGCAGCATCAGCAGGCATCTCGTGTGAGCAAAGGGGTCCAGAACCGGTGGGGCTGGCACGGCCTCACTCGCCCTGCTGAGAGGGTTCCTCTTGTCCCCAGGCTGGGGCTATGCGAAGGCTGCTCCCCTGTGTCCCGGCAGCAGCTCCACCCTCCTGGCCACCAGCAAGCCCTGGTTACCTGCAGGGCCAGCACTCTGGCCCCATATGCCCCATCCTCACCCCTTCCCCCGAGGGCCCTCTCTCCAGAGCTGCCCTTGCTGCTCAGCTAAGCAGCACCCTTGGGACACTCAGTGAGGCATGTCTTCGCTCCTCCTTCTTCCCACAGGGGTTTGGAGGACATCTCTTCCCTGATGAGAGGCTGGACATCATCCTCACAGCCCTTGAAGCTTTACAAGACTCCAGCATCCATGACAAGCAGGGGGCCTGCAGCGTGCTGGACGCAGCCTTGGAGGACCCTTTCTACTGGCTGAAAGATGTAAGTGGCCTGTGGCCATGGCCCTGCCCTTGAGCTCTTCCAGGCGTGGTTCCTCTCTCCTTCCCTGCCTCCCTCCCTGCCTCCCTCGCACATCGGGGTCTCTTGGGCTCCAGAAGCCACCTGAAGCCAGCAGAGAGCAATGGAAGGGGCCAAAGTTTGATTGGCAGCTGTGACAATGGCTGCTGTCTGCTGGCAACACCATTCCCACTTTGTCCCCCAAGGTGCCAAAGACCATGGAGTGCATCAGGAGAAACCTGGGCAGCATCCACACGGCATTGGCGCGGCAGTGCCTGGACTCCCTGCTTCTCCAGATGACCAAAAAGATGTCCAGGGAAGAAGTCAAGAACCTGCTGCAGTTCTCTCCGCCACGTGACAGGTCCTGGCCTTAACATCCTTGAGGGCTTGTTCCGTGTTGGGAGATGCACCTGGAGACTCTCTGCTTGCCACACCAATGGCAAAGAGCAGGACATCCCCAAGGAGCACAGCCCTCCTTCCCACCAATGTGTTCCAGCCCTACTGGGCCAGCCAGGGCTGCAGCAGCCCAGCTGTCCAAGGCAGCCCAGAGTCCCCCTGCCCCCAGGGAACACCAGCTCAGCCCCCTCCTGCCTGCCCAGGCTGGGCCCTCAGTGCTCCCCAAGTCACAGGGGCTGCAGTACAGCCTGGGTCCTCCGGGGCTGGCCCAGTTTGTGGCCCTGCGGCTGAGGCAGCCTCACTGACAGAGTATTCTGGGCTTGCAGCACTGACCTGGCCATGTGGGAGGTGATCCTGGCCATGCCGCAGACCTTGGAGAGGGTTTTAAACATCATGATGCAAGACTTGCCGCTGCGCAACTGGTGCACCGAAGTCACCAAAGACACCTGCATCCGTCGCTTGGCTGTGAGTTCCCAGATGAAACCTTGCTCACAGCAGGGCTACGTGTGCCCCTTCAGGCACACAGGCACAGCCCTGTGCCCATCTACCCCCAAACTGCCAGCTCCCACAGGACGTACGGACACATGGTCCCTGGGGCCGGCAAGCCCCCGTAGCTCCCCGCGCCTGGTGCCTCTTTGGTGCCAGCTGGCGCTGCCCCATCCCTGCCCAAAGGTGGGAGAAGAAGAGGCTGCAGGGAGCCCTGCAGGCCCTGCCAGGCTCTCACTGCTCTTTCTTGCAGATGCTGGCCCAGAATCACATTTCTGAGGAGGACTTTGTTAACCCAGTGCACCTCCAGAGCTACCTGAGGCACCCAAGACCAATGATGCGCTTTTTGGTTCTGAAAGGGCTCTGCACCGTGTCAGAGAGCCCTGAGAAGGTGAGCGGGCCATCGTCAAGCAAAGCCATGTTGGCAGCCTGGGGCTTTGCTCTTCTGCCCTCCCGTCCCTCCCCGCTGCCAGGAAGCAAGGCAGGAGGCTGGTGCTCAGGAACCAGAGCCCTTTGCCCAGGGTGGTCTCTCACTGCCTCACGGAAGGGAAATGGTGTCTTTCCTACAGGCAAGGGAAATTCAGGTCTTGCTGCCAGACATCCTGGAGGCCCTGCAGGACACCAACACACACGTGGTGCTGAAGGCCCTGCTTGTGCTGAAAAACGTGATGGCTCATGTGGAGAGGAGGAAGGCCAGTGGCCCGGCTCTGCAGCTGGCTGAGAAGCTCCTGCCATTCTTTGACCACGTAAGTGTGCTGCGGGAGCCCGAGCCCTCAGCTGGGCCCCCTGTAACGAGGGCTGCCCTTCAGCCCGGCCCTGTGGGCAGCACTCAGGCAGGGCCTTCCCAGTCTCCTCGTCAGCCCAGGCGCTGGGGAGCTCTGCTTGGGCATGGCTGGTGCGGCTGGTGGCGAAAGTGGGGTGGCTGGCGGGCAGCCTGCGATGGCAACCGATTGCGTTGCCCTTCACGGGCACCAGGCCTTGCAGCTGCCCCTGAGCAGCTCCTCTGGGAAGGATCCAGCGCTGAAGCATCTCACAGTGCTGGGAGCTCCCTTCACATCGGCCATGCTAATGCTGAAATTCCTCCTGTCCTCCTCCCTGCCAGGAGTCCAGCCACATGCGGGAGCACTCCATCTGCCTCTTCCAAACCGTGGTGGAGGCTGTGCTGCGGCAAAGGAAGAAGGAAATGAAGAGGACAGTTCACAGGAGCCTTCTCCCACTCTACTTTCACATGAGAGACCAGAGTGAGAGCGTAGCAAAGGTACAGATCTCAGAGCTGAGCAGTTATGTGGGCAAGGGTGTGCTGATGCCACAGGGTTGCTCTGGGGGATCTCTGGCCGGCAGCATGAGCTGCCTCCGATGGTGGCTGTCCCGTGGCCTTGCCTTGGCCACTGAACCCAGTGCACACTGCCCCCCACCACAGCCTCCCATAACGCGCTGGGAAAGGCTCGCAGCCCTGCCAAGAGGAGGGGACAGAGGGTCTCCTTCCCAAGGCTGTGCTGCTACCTCCCAACCTCTGCTGCTCCGCAGGCCTCTGGGGAAGCTCTCGCCGTGACTGCAGAGTTTCTGCGATGCAAGGAGCTGAAGCGCTTGGCCCAGACAGAACAGACGTGGAGGATCGGGGAGTGCTTGGTAAGGACCCAACTTGGTTTGCCCCAGCTGGGCAAACGTGCCCGGCCAGAGCCCGCTGCCTGCAGCCGCATCCTCGCTCCCTTCCTGCCAGCACAGAGCCCCAGGGGGCTCTTCTGCAGGCCCCTCTGCCCTCCCTGCCCCCAGGATGCTGGAGGAGACCCTGGAGAGGGTGTGCAAGCCCCGTGACCCTGCGTTCTCTCTCTCTCCAGCTGCAGCAGGACAGAGGCAGAGTAGAAGAATACCTGCAGCAGAGCCAGCCCTACCTGCAGGCCACTCAGACCGACTTGCGACTTGAGGCCGTCAGATTCATTGGTGAGCCCAGCCCCTGGGTCCCTCTTGGGGCAGTCTTTGGCAGCCCCAGGCACTGCCCTGTTGCCCCCAGAGCCCCCCGACTGGGCCCTTGCTCCAGGGTGCAGGAGGGGGCACAGCCTGGCTGGCCAGGCCAGGGGCTGCGCTGCTGGGAGCGTGCTGGGGAGCGGGGCTCTGATGGGGTCTCTGTGTCTAGGTCTTGCTGCGCGCTACTGCGAGGACCAGAGCGAGGAGAAGCTGAATGAAATCCTCAGAGGTGAGTGAGGGCAGTGGGGGGTGTGCTAGGGCTGGGGGGACAGCGGCAGAGGCCCCCGTGCCTTGCCCTGCTCCAGGGAAATGCTTCGGGGCGGAGGAGCAATGCAGCCATAGGAACGAGGGAGAGGAGACGGGGTAGCCTGTGGTGTCAGGGAATGGCCTCCCAGCCTGGAGCTGGGCAGTGCCGCTGAAAGGGTTGAGTGTCCCTGAGGAAGAGTCAGGGGAAAGGGTGACAGTAAGGCTGACAGAAGGTGGGAGCCTGTTGTAGAGCACGCAACCAGGACGAAGAGGGAGATGAGACAGCCTACAAGCAGCTAGGAGCAGGGTCACGATTGCTAGCCCTTGCTCTCATGGGGAAGCACAATAGCGAGAGGAAAGAGTCCAGGAGATTCCTGGAGTGTGTGAATCCTCCCAAGGGATGGAGGCAGGTGGTGAGGGAACCAGCTTGTGAAGGTGCCCCACTTGACCTGTGGTGCGCAGGTGGGGAAGGACTGGTGGCTGCATTTGGGACATTGCTGAGCAGCAGCTTTCAACGGATTCCTTTGTCCCTCTTGCTCCTCCTGGCCTGGGGAAGAGTCGAGTGGGGCTGGCATGGTCTGCAGGGGATGCCTGGGGATCTCTGCAACGAGTGGGTTTTCATCTCTGCTCTTCTTTCTTTTGCAGTCCTCCGGCCTTCAGAGAAAGACCCGGAACCCATGGTCCGTTCCGGGGCAGTTGAAACCACCGTGATGCTGACGTCAAGGCATACCGCAACGTCAGGACGGAGATTTCCACTGCCGTGTTGCCGCTAGCCCCGCAGCAGTCCTCAAAAGAGCAATATATATATTTAATAGAACTAGGTTGTTGTCTCGTTATTCCAGCAGCTCCTTCACAGTGACTCGGTGCCATGACGCTGAGCTAACTTGGAGGCCACCATGGACGTCTTTTCCCTGGGCCCGGTGACTGCATGGTGCCTACTCAATCAGTGAAAGAGTCACAGAACCCTTGCGCTTGGAAAAGGGCCTTCAGCTCAAGTCCAAGCGTCAGCTAACACCACCAGGCCCACCACAAAACCACGGCCCTTAGCGCCAAGTCCACGCATTTCTTTAATAGCTCCAGGCCTGGGACTCCAGCAGTGCCCTGGGCAGCCGGTTCCACCCTTTGCATGAAGAAATTCTTCCTGACATCCCATCCTGTGAGTCCACCTGTGGTAGGTGCGCCCAGGTAGAAGAACTGCTCAGCCTCCTGGCAGAGCTTCGGGAGGAGGTGGGCAGGCTGAGGAGCACCAGGGAGTCGGAGAAGGTTGAACTGTACTGTGCCAGCCCTGGGACAGATGCGTCAGGCAGACACAGCAGAGGAAATGGAGGATCCCCTACCCTCTGGCCATCAGGCAGAAGGAGTGCATCTCAGTGACGAAGGGATGGAAGTTTAGATCTGCTCGGGGCAGCAGGCGGACCCCTCCTTGCCTACCTCACCTTCCTTTCAGGTGCCCTGAAACAACAGACTCTGGAAGTAATGGACACACAAACGATGATGTGCATGAAGGTCCATCCAGGTTGGAGGGGTTTTCTAGGGCAAGTCAGCCTTCCCCAGTATCACGACCACCTCCATCAAGAAGAAGAGAAGGGTTACTGTCATAAGTGACTCCCTTCTGAGCAGAACAGAGGGCCGCATATGCCGGCCTGACCCAACCCATGGAGAAGTCTGCTGTCTCCCAGGAGATCAGGGTAAAAGGTGTTTCTGGAGAGCTCACTCGCCCCGTAAGGCCCTCTGAGCATCATCCATTATTGTTCTGTCCCCGGGGTTTTTCGGGGCCCGGTGGCAGTGCCGTCCCCTCTGTGTCCCCCTTCGCGCAGGTGACACCTCGGTGCTGGCCGGGCTGTACGGCCCCGCGGAGGTGCGGGGCTCAAAGGAGAGCCCCGAGAGGGCGACGCTGGAGGTGCTGCTGCGCCCCAAGTTGTGGCTGCCAGGTGGGGGCCGCCTGGGGGGGGGGGGGGGCTCGGGAGGGAGATGGGGTCGGGGCCAGGCTCCGAGGGGCGTGGGGGGGGCCGAGGGGGTGGGGTCCGGGAGTGCTCTGAGGGGTCTGGGGGTGCTCAGGGGGATCCTGAGGAACAGGGGGGAAACGGGGGGAGCCCTGAGGGGGGGCTATAGGGGTTTATGGGGCTCCTGAGGTGCTCAGAGGGCTCCGGGGGTGCTCAGAGGGGTTTGGGGATGCTCAGGGGGATCCTGAGGGGACAGGAAGGTAACAGGGGGAGCCCTGAGGAGGGCTACGGGGGGGCTTAGGGGGCTCTGGGGATGCTCGGAGGGGTTTGGGGGTGCTCAGGGGGATCCTGAGGGGTGGGGGGGTAATGGGGGGAACCCTGAGAGGGTCTTCGGGGGTGTTCAGGGGGCTCTGGGGGTGCTCAGAGAGCTCCGGGGGTGGTCAAAGGGCTCCCGAGGGATGTGGGGGTGCAGGGGGGAGTCCTGAGGAGGGCTCTGGGGGTGCTCAGGGGGCTCCTGAGGGGCAGGGGGTGTAATGGGGGGAGCCCTGAGGAGGGCTTTGGGGACTCTGGGAATGCTCAGAGGGGTCTGGGGGTGCTCAGAGGGCTTCAGGGGTGGTCAAAGAGCTCCCAAGGGATGCGGGAGTGCAGGGGAGAGCCCTAAGGAGGGCTCTGGGGGTGCTCAGAAGGGTCTGGGGGTGCTCAGGGGGCTCCCGAGGGACGTGGGGGCACCGGGGGGAGGGCCTGAGGAGAGCTCCAGAGGGGAGCCCCCTCCTTGGGGGCTATTTTGTGACACTTTGGGGACACTCTGGGGATAATTTGGGGACAATCTGGAGGCACATTGGGGACACCTTGGGGGCTATTTGGGGACACACCTTGGGAGCTATTTGGGGACACCCTGGGGACAATATGGGGACACTCTGGGGACGCACCTTGCAGGCCCTTGGTGACGTAGTGGACGTCGATGTTGTCACCTGTTGTCACCCTGTGCCCCCCCCTCACCGGCGTGCAGCCCCCACTTGCAAAAGAGGCTGCGCTGGGGGAAGCCGCTGGCCCCCACCAGCTGCCTGATGACGTGCAGCTCCGCCATGCCCTGCGGGGACACGGGGGGGGGGGGACATGGGGACACACACACACGGTGTCACCCCACCCCAGAGGGGGGGTCCATGTCCCCCCCCAGGGGTTTCTGCACCCCCTCCAAGGAGCTCCCCACCCCCTTGCACTGCACATCCCAAGCCCATCGCAGCCCCCCCCACCCTCTTGTTCCCCCAATTGCCCCGTCTGACCCCCCCAATTGCCCTGTCTGACCCCCCCTATTGCCCCACGCCCCCCCCACTGCACCCCCGCCCCCCCTTTTACATCCCCTTACTCCCTTCTCCCCCCATTGCCCCCCCAATTGCCCCATCACCAATTATTACCCCCCCAGTCCCCCAATTGCCCCCTACAGACCCCCCAAATTGCCCCCCATCCCAAATAATTACCCCACCAGCACCCCCAATCGCCCCCACCCCAATAATTACCCCAACCAGTCCTCCAATTTCCCCCATCCCCACTAATTACCCCCTCCAGCCCCCCTCATTAACCCCCACCCCCAATTGCCCCCCCAGAACCCCCTTCCCAACCAGGACCCCCCCCCAGCAGTACCCCCCCCTGTCCCAAAAAGACCCTTTTCCCCGGGCCCCTTCCCCGCGTCTCCATCCTGCACCAGTCCCGAGACCCCCAAGTACCGGGGCTGGTGGAGTTGGGGGGAGGGGCGTCGGTCTTGGGGGTGCTCGGTGCTCCCCTGTGTCCCCCCCGCGGGGGGGGGGCTCAGCACTGCACCCCGTAGCGCTCGAAGTGGCCCAGGATGACGCCGAGCTCCAGGCGCACGGTGCCGGCGGCCCCGGTGCGCAGCCGAATGCGGTCGCCGTAACCGGGGTCGGGGGTAAGCGGTTGGGGGCCCCCCCCCCCCCAGCCAAAATTGGCTCAGGCGCTCCCGCCAGGTCCCCTGGGGCCGCCAGGTGACGCAGGTCAGCGCGTGGCACCCCGGGGTGCTGGGGATCTGGCAGGAGCTGAAGCCCATCAGCTCGCTATGCCCCAGGGAGCCCTGGTGCCACACCTCGAGGTGCAGCTTGGGTCAGCCTGGGGGGGGCGACAAAAGGGAGGGGACAGGTTGGGGACACTTTGGGGACACCTTGGCGGCTATTTGGGGACACTTTGCAGACACCTTGGGGGCACCTTGGGGACACTCTGGGGACGCACCTTGCAGGCCCTTGGTGGCGTAGTGGATGTCGATGTTGTCACCCGTTATGACCCTGTGCCCCCCTCACTGGCGTGCAGCCCCCACTTGCAGAAGAGGCGGCACTGCAAGTATATATAATCCTCTATACCTAGAGGATTGGTTATCTACTTTGATCAATCAAATTTGATGTATGTGATGCTGCTGGGGATGATTAGTATACATTGTGTGGAACAATGAGTTGGGTGAAATATTCTAGATATGGGAGTCCAATAATTGCTAAAAACTTGTTTATAAATCTTGCAGAGAATATTGTGAAAGCATTCTCTTCTGGTTCAATTGGCCTTGGCCAAATCTGAAAACAAGACACGGATTAATGATACTCAAAAGAAGATGAGGGATTGTGATATATGGAGTGGTAATTCGTGTGGAGAAAATGGTTGATATTAATAAAGAAGGGGGAGATTTGGGAGTGTGGCCATGGGGCTTGGAAAGCCCTGTGGTTGAGATAAAATTAGACCCTTAACGAGGAGGCCATCAGGAATGTAAAAGAGTTTAGAGGGAACCAAGAAGGGTGATTCAGGAGACTCCATGCAGGCTCGGGTTTCTTGTTCTCCAGCCAGTAAGGCATGGAAGCTCCTGGGTGTTTGCTGTTGTTGTTACATTCAAAGTTGTTTGAGCAATGAAAAGTTGTTTTGAAAAGAACTGCTGTGGAGAGAAGGGGATAAGAGGGGAGCCTGCCCTCAAGAAAGAAGAAGAAAAAAAGGCAACACGATGAAGTTACATCAATAAAGAAGCAGGAAAAAGAAGTGAAGAGGAACAGGCTGGCAGAATGGAGACCAGGACGGGAACAGGCATTTTGATTGCCTCATGAAGATAGGTTCGGCCAAACTCAGCAAACTGCTCAGAGAAGCTCGTACTGGAAACAGGCGCGCCAGAGCTGGAGAGAAGCTCGAGCTGAGAGAAGCGGAGCCAGCACACAACTGCCCCTCGCTGCTAAGCAGCTGCGCATTATGGGGAATCATACGTCCTTAGGAACAAAGACTGTCCTGGTCACCTCACAGCTTATTCTCCTTATTAACAATCGGACAGTTTATGATCCTGAAACATGGGACCAAACTGAGGTCAAGGTGTGGGACTCTGCAACTAGAAACGACAAGGTTGCAGTGGGATTGCTCGGCACCTGGCGAGCAGTCTCTGAGGCCTTAAAGAGCCCTGTGGGACCACAGTCAGAAACGTGTGGTTTGCCAGACTGTGAGGGAGCTGCGGGCTCCTTTACTGCTCCTTCTGCCACGCCATCGGCCCCTCTGCTGCTACAGCCATCGAAGGCTTTTGCTGTTACGCCCATGGTGACCTGGATGTGCCTTTTGGCCCAGGCCCTATGGCCTTGAGAAGGAGCTGGATATGCTTGTCTTCGATTTGGGAAGAACGGGATCCATAGGGCCTGAGGACCGAGTTGCTTGACAACATAAAGCAAGACATATTGTTCAAAAGGAATGGAAAACGGAGACTTGTTAGTAATCAGGAAAAGGAGTGGAAAATGGAGACAGTTGAGTCGTGGAACTTGGAGGATTGTTTGTTACCTTTCCTGATTGTACGTATGTATAGGCATACTTGGGTTTAGTATGTAAAGCAATGTTCTGTATATTTAGAATGTTTGATGTTCGTGTGTGCGTGCTGGTGGAGCGTAGACTCCCCGCACACCCAGCGCTGTTTACTTGCCTTTTATACCTTTTATAGCTTTTATACCTTTTAGAAATATTTGTTTTATAAATATTACAAAGTTCAGATTGAGTTGAGACCTCATGTATAACAAGGGGAAGAGCAGAGCTAAGAGCAGAGCTGAGCGCCTCCAGCCCCCATTTCTCGCCCCCACCCCACACAAAACAGCACCGGGGGGGGGGTGGTCCCAGAAAAGCTAGGGGCTGCTGGGGGGAGTCGAGGTGCTCTAGGGCAGGCGCAGAGGGAGCAGAGCAGCCCCTGAACCCCTCAGGGGGCCGATCCGGACCCTGTCCCGGTTACCCCAGAGCCAAACCAGCAGCCAAGCCCTCAGGCCCACCCCAGTGCTGGTGGAGACCCCAAAAACGAGGGGTCCAGACCCCTCCTGTCTCACAGGAGACCCCACACAAGACCTCAAAGACATCCCCTTTTGGGGACAATTCCACCTCTCTTGGCAAAACTTCCCACTTTTTGTAAACAACTCCCACTTTTTGGGAATGACTCCCCTTATTTAGGTAACAATGCCACCTTTTTGGGGAAAATTCCCCCGTTTTTGGGGAACAACTCCCCCCTTTTGGTAATAATTCCCCGTTTTTTGGCAACAATTGCTCCCTTTGTGGGAAAAACTCCCCCCTTTGGAGAAAAAATCTCAATTTTGGAGAAAAACTCCCCCTTTTTGGGGAAAAAATTTCCCCAAAAAGGGGGAATTGTTCCTAAAAGTATGTTGTTGTTACCCAGAAAGAGGGAGTTTTTCCCCCAAACAGGGGAATTTTCCCAAAAAAGGGGGAAATTTCCCCAAACAAGGGAATATTTTCCCCAAATGGGGAGTTGTTTCCCAAAAAGGGGAATTGGTCCCAAATAATAAATTAAATGTTAAGTTACAAAAGTTCACAGGCCATGAGATTAGAAATAAATCCCTTCTCGAGCTAAAAGATCTCTTTTTTTTTTTTTTTTCAGGAGCGGCCTCCCTGAATCTAAATAATCCTCTCACAGGCAGAACAGAGTGTGTCCGTTCTAACTCTTTATCAGATGTGGAAAAAGAGATCGAGATGACCAGTGCCTAAAAAAAAGAGGCACTCTCTTTTTAAGGCAGACTGATCAGCACAACACATTTTATCTGTTCTTAAGCACAAGCAACTCTAAGATAAATGGGTTCAAGGATCTTCAATGTGAAGAGTGAATATCCAGCGTATACCGGGAACACCTGACTTGGACCATGGACGCCTCACGCAGATTTCGGAGGAATTCGGACAACTCAGAAATCATCTTTTACAGGAAGAGACCAGAGAATTTGACTCAGTGTAAAACTGGCACAGGCAGAAATCTCCCCAGTTACAGATGCTCAAGCGCATTAGTTAAAAAGAGATTAGAGTGTGACTAGAGAGAAGTCTCAAACTCTTGTTATATACTTAAATTTCTCTCCAAGGATGGAACAACCACTATCACCGTGCATGACTGGCTGTAGAGGGAGAGAGCAAGTGAAAGACTTAGAAAAGCACCTTCCCTTCATAGTCCTCCCACTCCCAAAATGGTTCTCAAGGAAAACTACTGACAGACTAAAGTTAACTGCTTTGAAAGGGCTGTGTGGGTGGACCCGTTGTCTTCAAGTTCAAGCTTTTTCCTGCAGAAACTGCCAACAATTATGCCAAATACAACAATGGTTTTGCAAGATGGATAAACGTCTTCCAGACTGAAAGGGAGAAGTCGTACTGTTGTTGTTGTCTGTGCACAGACACCTAAGCAGTAAAGAGCAATGCTAAACAACCACGATATCCCAGAACACACAAATACTGCGTAACAGTGACAGAAAGCGCTAGAATTCAAAACAAAAAGCGGCTGGTGGCGAAAGTGGGGTGGCTGGCGGGCAGCCTGCGATGGCAACCGATTGCGTTGCCCTTCACGGGCACCAGGCCTTGCAGCTGCCCCTGAGCAGCTCCTCTGGGAAGGATCCAGCGCTGAAGCATCTCACAGTGCTGGGAGCTCCCTTCACATCAGCCACGCTAATGCTGAAATTCCTCCTGTCCTGCTCCCTGCCAGGCATCCAGCCAGGTGCGGGAGCACTCCATTTGCCTCTTCCAAGCCATGGTGGAGGATGTGCTGCGGCAAAGGAAGAAGGAAATGAAGAGGACAGTGCACAGGAGCCTTCTCCCACTCTACTTTCACATGAGAGACCAGAGTGAGAGCGTAGCAAAGGTACAGATCTCAGAGCTGAGCAGTTATGTGGGCAAGGGTGTGCTGATGCCACAGGGTTGCTCTGGGGGATCACAGAATTTCTAGGTTGGAAGAGACCTCAAGATCATCGAGTCCAGCCTCTGATCTCTGGCTGTGATCTCTGGGATCTCTCTCATTGTGAGCTGCCTCCGATAGTGGCAGTCCCGTGGCCTTGCCTTGGCCACTGAACCCAGTGCACGCTGTCCGAGCCACGGCTGCACTCGCGTCAGGCAGCACCCTGGGGTGTCACCAAGTGACGTCACAATGGGTGCCCACCCAGCCCAGGCGCGTGTCACAGTGGCACCCATTGTGACGTCACTTGGTGACACCCCAGGGCTCCGCCTTATAAGAGCGCAGCCGTGGCTCGGACCCTCAGTGTCGGTGCACGGCAGTGACGGACAGGGCAGGAGCACAGGGCCTTCGAGGAGTCCCCGAGCATAGCCCACGTCCCACAATGCCGCAACCGCCCGCCCGGAGGAGCCGCCGGTTTCTATCTGAGAACTCTCCCACTCCAGAGGCTGCTTCTGAAGGGGATGAGGAGGGAGGCATGCCCCCCAGGCAGCCCAGGCTGGCCTGGCAGGAGACCTGGTCTTCTAGGGGCAGCAACCGGCCAGCAGAGGACAGCTTGCTGGCAGTGGAAAGAACCCCAGTTGAGGCCTTTTTGCCGGAAGAGGACAGCAGCCCGGCAGACGCCATTGCTCAGGCAGCGGGCAGCAGCCAGGTAGAGGAGAGCCAGGACGACGTACAGTGGCTGGATCCCAGTGAGTCAGGGTCTTCGGGATGGGGTGGGGAGGGTTGGGGACACAGAGACCCCTGCCTGACTCCAGGACTCCTTCCCTGGGTAAAGCGGCGCTTGGGCTGACGGGGCCGAGCTTCCTCCGCAGCACCACAGAATGCCAGGACGCTTTGGGCTGGGGGGGACCTCGGCGATCACGATGCTTCCCCCCAGCCCAGGCTGCCCAAAGCCCACCCAGCCTGGCCGTGGGCAGTGCCAGGGAGGGGGCACCGCAGCCTGCGCCAAGGCCTCACTGCCCTGGGCGTGAAGGAGAGAAATCCCTGCCTGTCCGAAAGAAACCTGCCCTCTTTGAGGTTAAGGCCGTCACCCCTTGTCCTGTCGCTGCAGTCCATGATGAAGATCCCCCCCCAGCTTTCCTGGAGGCCCCTTTGGGCACTGGGAGGCCGCAGCGAGGTCCCCCCGCAGCCTTCTCCAGGCTCCACAAGCCCAGCTCCCTCAGCCTCTCTTCCCAGTGGAGCTGCTGCAGCCTCTGGGCATCCCCACGGCCTCCCCACGGCCTTCTGGGGCTGGGGCCCTTCCTCTCCTCACCCCTGCATTCAGCCCCTCTCTGCAGCACTCTTTGCTTTCCTCCTTTCCAGGTAAGGCATGGAAACTGTGCAGAGACAAGGCCGTGGAATTCATCAGGGCGTATGTCAGAGGCACAGAAAAGGTAATGGCAGCCGCTTGCATCACAGCTGTGCTCCTGGCGCTGCCCTCCAGGGGTCCCACACAGCCCCAGACCCCTCAAGGCTTTGGTCCTGCTGGCCGTGGGTGTCCCCCTAATGCTCTGTTGGTGTCTTTGTGGCTGCCAGGACGACGAGGAGCAGAAGATGCTGTTCCTCAGCAAAATCTGCGATCTGTGCACATGTGTCACAGAGAGGGGTGTGCCGATGAACTTGCATGGCTTCTGCAGCAAACATAAGCTGGTGGAGAACATCATGGTGAGAGGATGCACAGCGGGTTGGGGAAGGGGCAAGGCCCCCCGGCACCAGCCCCCTGGGAGGCGAGGGCTGGGGCAGCGCTGGCTCTGCTGCTGCTGGGTGCCGGCGGCTCCAAGGTCTCATCCTGCTTGTGCTCTGCAGGCTCTGCTGGAAAAGGAGCCCATGGACAGCTTGCGCACAGCATTCCGGCAGAAGGCCATGGAGACTGTCGCCCTCCTCAGGTGCGTGCCCAGCCCCTGGTGGCAATGTCCTGGTGGCCCTGAAGCTGGCAGGGAGGCTGCCCGTCCCTCCCAGGGATGCCTGGCCAAGGGAGGTCCGTGTCCTCCTTCATAAGCCTCGAGGCACTGCGTCCAACAGGCTCCTCTCTCTCTTTTCTTCAGCAACACCATACCAACAGCACTGTGTGGCAAAAAGGAGAGTCTCCTAAACATGTGCTGCAAGAGCATCTTCTTTCTGCCTCCGGAGTCGGATGTGCCAGAGACAGGAGTGCTCTACGCCAAGGTATGTGCTGGGTGAGGTACCAGCACCCCCAGTCCTGCTGAGCTGCTGCCTTGCTTCCCCGTGCTGACACAACCAGAGACCAGTGCAGGGCCGGGGCCCAGATTTGCTTTCCCAGCCTCGCCCCTTCCCCGACCTGATCTTGTGCTGCAGGAGGTCTGCACACAGCAGCTTTTTAGCCCCAAAGCCACCCCTGAACTCCCGAGGGGCTCAGAGCCAGCTCCTGGGGGTGAGGAGGGCCACAGAAATAATTCGATGCTCTTCTGTCCTCCCTGCAGACTATGAAAGCCATGGACACCATGCTGGAGGGCTTCGTACGCAACTGTGCCAACACCAGTGTCAGCATAGAGTTGGAGAATATGTTGAAGGTTTGGCATTTGCAAAGAATTTCCAAAGAATCCTCTCAGGTCTCATTTGCAGACCACTGTCAACCCAGCAACTTCTCTCCTCACAGGTGATGCTGGACTTTGCTGTCTCCAAAGACTCAGCTGTGCGTGAGAGCGCTGTGAGGAGGATTGAGAGGCTGGGTGATTTCATCATCAGTTATTTTGTGAGCGAGGTAAGGCACAAGGAACCCTCCACCCTTTCCTGCATCCCAGAGCATCCTGCCACTCAGGGGTGCCTGTGAGGCAAGCCTCGATGCACGTGAGTGCCTCAGAACCGTGAATCGAGGGTCTTCGTCCCTCCTTCGCCCCTGCTCTTCCCTCCCCAGGCCCTGCTATCTCAGGGGCTGGCTCTGCCTCCACTAAGCCCTTTGTCTCTCCTCCCTTCCTCACCCAGATCACAGATGACTATGAAAACTATAGCGATGATGAGCCCACAGAGCTCTACATCCCCATCCTGGGACAGCTGCTGGGCATCCTCTTCATTTTCACCAGTGACAAAGATTCCATCAGATTCACAGCTTTAGAAACTCTTTCTCACATATACAAAATCATCAGAAAAGGAAGAGGTAAGAAGGTGTGGTGGGCAGCGTCCGTCTGCACACAAACATCTACTGATTTGTCTACTTGTTTTCCCCGAGTTTAGTGGGGACTGTTAGTGTTAGGTTAGAGGTTGGACTCGATGATCTTGAGGTCTCTTCCAACCTAGACATTCTGTGATTCTGTGAGTATTGTGAAGGATTGTTTTTGTGCTTGGTGGAGGCTGCCCACGGAATTCTGCCAGGTTCCCTGGCCTCCTCTGCTCCTCACAGCAGCTTCCCGCAGCATTCTGGCTATCGTTTTCCGCAGAAGCTAGACGCTCACCTGCCGTCCAGGAGCAGTTCTCTGCTGCTGTCCTTCCCAACCCTCCCCAGATCACCTACCACGCTGTTTTGTGGTGTCCCCCAGTCTAAGCCATCGATCGATGAGCACTTCCCAAACGGCATCTTCCCCGAGGAGTGAACAGCAGAGCCAGCCGTGCATCACCAGGGATGGTGACGCCCTCCAGAATGCTCCCTGACTGTTTGCTCCCTGCCGTCTTAAAGGCAGGTGTCAGGGGGCTTCCTGCACATCCTGACCCCGAGCAGAAGGGGGTCTGTGACACGCTGCTACCCCCACGGCACCCAACGCCATTGCTTCTCCTCCTTCTGCATCATCCCTGAGGTCCCTCTTGCTCCCAGCACTCCTCACCTTGTGCTTTACATCCCTGCCCACCACTCTCCTCGCCGTGGGTCTGAGCCTCCCTCCTCAGCCATTCCTAGTGAAAGTGCTTTTCACCATTTGGCAAGCTTGTTGGCAAAGATGCTCTTCCCTACTGACTCTTCGCTGTTGCCCCCTGTTTAGAATGCATATTGAGAGAGGACATGCTATATTATGCAGTGAGACACAAGAAATTGGAGTATGCAAAACTTCCATTTTCTACAACATCAACTCCGTGTGAAATTGCCAAGGTAATGAGCTCTGGCCTTGCTGGGGATCTTGTCCGCAGCATCAGCAGGCATCTCGTGTGAGCAAAGGGGTCCAGAACCGGTGGGGCTGGCACGGCCTCACTCGCCCTGCTGAGAGGGTTCCTCTTGTCCCCAGGCTGGGGCTATGCGAAGGCTGCTCCCCTGTGTCCCGGCAGCAGCTCCACCCTCCTGGCCACCAGCAAGCCCTGGTTACCTGCAGGGCCAGCACTCTGGCCCCATATGCCCCATCCTCACCCCTTCCCCCGAGGGCCCTCTCTCCAGAGCTGCCCTTGCTGCTCAGCTAAGCAGCACCCTTGGGACACTCAGTGAGGCATGTCTTCGCTCCTCCTTCTTCCCACAGGGGTTTGGAGGACATCTCTTCCCTGATGAGAGGCTGGACATCATCCTCACAGCCCTTGAAGCTTTACAAGACTCCAGCATCCATGACAAGCAGGGGGCCTGCAGCGTGCTGGACGCAGCCTTGGAGGACCCTTTCTACTGGCTGAAAGATGTAAGTGGCCTGTGGCCATGGCCCTGCCCTTGAGCTCTTCCAGGCGTGGTTCCTCTCTCCTTCCCTGCCTCCCTCCCTGCCTCCCTCGCACATCGGGGTCTCTTGGGCTCCAGAAGCCACCTGAAGCCAGCAGAGAGCAATGGAAGGGGCCAAAGTTTGATTGGCAGCTGTGACAATGGCTGCTGTCTGCTGGCAACACCATTCCCACTTTGTCCCCCAAGGTGCCAAAGACCATGGAGTGCATCAGGAGAAACCTGGGCAGCATCCACACGGCATTGGCGCGGCAGTGCCTGGACTCCCTGCTTCTCCAGATGACCAAAAAGATGTCCAGGGAAGAAGTCAAGAACCTGCTGCAGTTCTCTCCGCCACGTGACAGGTCCTGGCCTTAACATCCTTGAGGGCTTGTTCCGTGTTGGGAGATGCACCTGGAGACTCTCTGCTTGCCACACCAATGGCAAAGAGCAGGACATCCCCAAGGAGCACAGCCCTCCTTCCCACCAATGTGTTCCAGCCCTACTGGGCCAGCCAGGGCTGCAGCAGCCCAGCTGTCCAAGGCAGCCCAGAGTCCCCCTGCCCCCAGGGAACACCAGCTCAGCCCCCTCCTGCCTGCCCAGGCTGGGCCCTCAGTGCTCCCCAAGTCACAGGGGCTGCAGTACAGCCTGGGTCCTCCGGGGCTGGCCCAGTTTGTGGCCCTGCGGCTGAGGCAGCCTCACTGACAGAGTATTCTGGGCTTGCAGCACTGACCTGGCCATGTGGGAGGTGATCCTGGCCATGCCGCAGACCTTGGAGAGGGTTTTAAACATCATGATGCAAGACTTGCCGCTGCGCAACTGGTGCACCGAAGTCACCAAAGACACCTGCATCCGTCGCTTGGCTGTGAGTTCCCAGATGAAACCTTGCTCCCAGCAGGGCTACGTGTGCCCCTTCAGGCACACAGGCACAGCCCTGTGCCCATCTACCCCCAAACTGCCAGCTCCCACAGGACGTACGGACACATGGTCCCTGGGGCCGGCAAGCCCCCGTAGCTCCCCGCGCCTGGTGCCTCTTTGGTGCCAGCTGGCGCTGCCCCATCCCTGCCCAAAGGTGGGAGAAGAAGAGGCTGCAGGGAGCCCTGCAGGCCCTGCCAGGCTCTCACTGCTCTTTCTTGCAGATGCTGGCCCAGAATCACATTTCTGAGGAGGACTTTGTTAACCCAGTGCACCTCCAGAGCTACCTGAGGCACCCAAGACCAATGATGCGCTTTTTGGTTCTGAAAGGGCTCTGCACCGTGTCAGAGAGCCCTGAGAAGGTGAGCGGGCCATCGTCAAGCAAAGCCATGTTGGCAGCCTGGGGCTTTGCTCTTCTGCCCTCCCGTCCCTCCCCGCTGCCAGGAAGCAAGGCAGGAGGCTGGTGCTCAGGAACCAGAGCCCTTTGCCCAGGGTGGTCTCTCACTGCCTCACGGAAGGGAAATGGTGTCTTTCCTACAGGCAAGGGAAATTCAGGTCTTGCTGCCAGACATCCTGGAGGCCCTGCAGGACACCAACACACACGTGGTGCTGAAGGCCCTGCTTGTGCTGAAAAACGTGATGGCTCATGTGGAGAGGAGGAAGGCCAGTGGCCCGGCTCTGCAGCTGGCTGAGAAGCTCCTGCCATTCTTTGACCACGTAAGTGTGCTGCGGGAGCCCGAGCCCTCAGCTGGGCCCCCTGTAACGAGGGCTGCCCTTCAGCCCGGCCCTGTGGGCAGCACTCAGGCAGGGCCTTCCCAGTCTCCTCGTCAGCCCAGGCGCTGGGGAGCTCTGCTTGGGCATGGCTGGTGCGGCTGGTGGCGAAAGTGGGGTGGCTGGCGGGCAGCCTGCGATGGCAACCGATTGCGTTGCCCTTCACGGGCACCAGGCCTTGCAGCTGCCCCTGAGCAGCTCCTCTGGGAAGGATCCAGCGCTGAAGCATCTCACAGTGCTGGGAGCTCCCTTCACATCGGCCATGCTAATGCTGAAATTCCTCCTGTCCTCCTCCCTGCCAGGAGTCCAGCCACATGCGGGAGCACTCCATCTGCCTCTTCCAAACCGTGGTGGAGGCTGTGCTGCGGCAAAGGAAGAAGGAAATGAAGAGGACAGTTCACAGGAGCCTTCTCCCACTCTACTTTCACATGAGAGACCAGAGTGAGAGCGTAGCAAAGGTACAGATCTCAGAGCTGAGCAGTTATGTGGGCAAGGGTGTGCTGATGCCACAGGGTTGCTCTGGGGGATCTCTGGCCGGCAGCATGAGCTGCCTCCGATGGTGGCTGTCCCGTGGCCTTGCCTTGGCCACTGAACCCAGTGCACACTGCCCCCCACCACAGCCTCCCATAACGCGCTGGGAAAGGCTCGCAGCCCTGCCAAGAGGAGGGGACAGAGGGTCTCCTTCCCAAGGCTGTGCTGCTACCTCCCAACCTCTGCTGCTCCGCAGGCCTCTGGGGAAGCTCTCGCCGTGACTGCAGAGTTTCTGCGATGCAAGGAGCTGAAGCGCTTGGCCCAGACAGAACAGACGTGGAGGATCGGGGAGTGCTTGGTAAGGACCCAACTTGGTTTGCCCCAGCTGGGCAAACGTGCCCGGCCAGAGCCCGCTGCCTGCAGCCGCATCCTCGCTCCCTTCCTGCCAGCACAGAGCCCCAGGGGGCTCTTCTGCAGGCCCCTCTGCCCTCCCTGCCCCCAGGATGCTGGAGGAGACCCTGGAGAGGGTGTGCAAGCCCCGTGACCCTGCGTTCTCTCTCTCTCCAGCTGCAGCAGGACAGAGGCAGAGTAGAAGAATACCTGCAGCAGAGCCAGCCCTACCTGCAGGCCACTCAGACCGACTTGCGACTTGAGGCCGTCAGATTCATTGGTGAGCCCAGCCCCTGGGTCCCTCTTGGGGCAGTCTTTGGCAGCCCCAGGCACTGCCCTGTTGCCCCCAGAGCCCCCCGACTGGGCCCTTGCTCCAGGGTGCAGGAGGGGGCACAGCCTGGCTGGCCAGGCCAGGGGCTGCGCTGCTGGGAGCGTGCTGGGGAGCGGGGCTCTGATGGGGTCTCTGTGTCTAGGTCTTGCTGCGCGCTACTGCGAGGACCAGAGCGAGGAGAAGCTGAATGAAATCCTCAGAGGTGAGTGAGGGCAGTGGGGGGTGTGCTAGGGCTGGGGGGACAGCGGCAGAGGCCCCCGTGCCTTGCCCTGCTCCAGGGAAATGCTTCGGGGCGGAGGAGCAATGCAGCCATAGGAACGAGGGAGAGGAGACGGGGTAGCCTGTGGTGTCAGGGAATGGCCTCCCAGCCTGGAGCTGGGCAGTGCCGCTGAAAGGGTTGAGTGTCCCTGAGGAAGAGTCAGGGGAAAGGGTGACAGTAAGGCTGACAGAAGGTGGGAGCCTGTTGTAGAGCACGCAACCAGGACGAAGAGGGAGATGAGACAGCCTACAAGCAGCTAGGAGCAGGGTCACGATTGCTAGCCCTTGCTCTCATGGGGAAGCACAATAGCGAGAGGAAAGAGTCCAGGAGATTCCTGGAGTGTGTGAATCCTCCCAAGGGATGGAGGCAGGTGGTGAGGGAACCAGCTTGTGAAGGTGCCCCACTTGACCTGTGGTGCGCAGGTGGGGAAGGACTGGTGGCTGCATTTGGGACATTGCTGAGCAGCAGCTTTCAACGGATTCCTTTGTCCCTCTTGCTCCTCCTGGCCTGGGGAAGAGTCGAGTGGGGCTGGCATGGTCTGCAGGGGATGCCTGGGGATCTCTGCAACGAGTGGGTTTTCATCTCTGCTCTTCTTTCTTTTGCAGTCCTCCGGCCTTCAGAGAAAGACCCGGAACCCATGGTCCGTTCCGGGGCAGTTGAAACCACCGTGATGCTGACGTCAAGGCATACCGCAACGTCAGGACGGAGATTTCCACTGCCGTGTTGCCGCTAGCCCCGCAGCAGTCCTCAAAAGAGCAATATATATATTTAATAGAACTAGGTTGTTGTCTCGTTATTCCAGCAGCTCCTTCACAGTGACTCGGTGCCATGACGCTGAGCTAACTTGGAGGCCACCATGGACGTCTTTTCCCTGGGCCCGGTGACTGCATGGTGCCTACTCAATCAGTGAAAGAGTCACAGAACCCTTGCGCTTGGAAAAGGGCCTTCAGCTCAAGTCCAAGCGTCAGCTAACACCACCAGGCCCACCACAAAACCACGGCCCTTAGCGCCAAGTCCACGCATTTCTTTAATAGCTCCAGGCCTGGGACTCCAGCAGTGCCCTGGGCAGCCGGTTCCACCCTTTGCATGAAGAAATTCTTCCTGACATCCCATCCTGTGAGTCCACCTGTGGTAGGTGCGCCCAGGTAGAAGAACTGCTCAGCCTCCTGGCAGAGCTTCGGGAGGAGGTGGGCAGGCTGAGGAGCACCAGGGAGTCGGAGAAGGTTGAACTGTACTGTGCCAGCCCTGGGACAGATGCGTCAGGCAGACACAGCAGAGGAAATGGAGGATCCCCTACCCTCTGGCCATCAGGCAGAAGGAGTGCATCTCAGTGACGAAGGGATGGAAGTTTAGATCTGCTCGGGGCAGCAGGCGGACCCCTCCTTGCCTACCTCACCTTCCTTTCAGGTGCCCTGAAACAACAGACTCTGGAAGTAATGGACACACAAACGATGATGTGCATGAAGGTCCATCCAGGTTGGAGGGGTTTTCTAGGGCAAGTCAGCCTTCCCCAGTATCACGACCACCTCCATCAAGAAGAAGAGAAGGGTTACTGTCATAAGTGACTCCCTTCTGAGCAGAACAGAGGGCCGCATATGCCGGCCTGACCCAACCCATGGAGAAGTCTGCTGTCTCCCAGGAGATCAGGGTAAAAGGTGTTTCTGGAGAGCTCACTCGCCCCGTAAGGCCCTCTGAGCATCATCCATTATTGTTCTGTCCCCGGGGTTTTTCGGGGCCCGGTGGCAGTGCCGTCCCCTCTGTGTCCCCCTTCGCGCAGGTGACACCTCGGTGCTGGCCGGGCTGTACGGCCCCGCGGAGGTGCGGGGCTCAAAGGAGAGCCCCGAGAGGGCGACGCTGGAGGTGCTGCTGCGCCCCAAGTTGTGGCTGCCAGGTGGGGGCCGCCTGGGGGGGGGGGGGGGCTCGGGAGGGAGATGGGGTCGGGGCCAGGCT
The DNA here is from genome assembly GCF_047663525.1 of Anas platyrhynchos. Classification (NCBI taxonomy): domain Eukaryota; kingdom Metazoa; phylum Chordata; class Aves; order Anseriformes; family Anatidae; genus Anas; species Anas platyrhynchos. The sequence continues at coordinate 4,178,077 of NC_092625.1, forward strand.
CCGAGGGGCGTGGGGGGGGCCGAGGGGGTGGGGTCCGGGAGTGCTCTGAGGGGTCTGGGGGTGCTCAGGGGGATCCTGAGGAACAGGGGGGAAACGGGGGGAGCCCTGAGGGGGGGCTATAGGGGTTTATGGGGCTCCTGAGGTGCTCAGAGGGCTCCGGGGGTGCTCAGAGGGGTTTGGGGATGCTCAGGGGGATCCTGAGGGGACAGGAAGGTAACAGGGGGAGCCCTGAGGAGGGCTACGGGGGGGCTTAGGGGGCTCTGGGGATGCTCGGAGGGGTTTGGGGGTGCTCAGGGGGATCCTGAGGGGTGGGGGGGTAATGGGGGGAACCCTGAGAGGGTCTTCGGGGGTGTTCAGGGGGCTCTGGGGGTGCTCAGAGAGCTCCGGGGGTGGTCAAAGGGCTCCCGAGGGATGTGGGGGTGCAGGGGGGAGTCCTGAGGAGGGCTCTGGGGGTGCTCAGGGGGCTCCTGAGGGGCAGGGGGTGTAATGGGGGGAGCCCTGAGGAGGGCTTTGGGGACTCTGGGAATGCTCAGAGGGGTCTGGGGGTGCTCAGAGGGCTTCAGGGGTGGTCAAAGAGCTCCCAAGGGATGCGGGAGTGCAGGGGAGAGCCCTAAGGAGGGCTCTGGGGGTGCTCAGAAGGGTCTGGGGGTGCTCAGGGGGCTCCCGAGGGACGTGGGGGCACCGGGGGGAGGGCCTGAGGAGAGCTCCAGAGGGGAGCCCCCTCCTTGGGGGCTATTTTGTGACACTTTGGGGACACTCTGGGGATAATTTGGGGACAATCTGGAGGCACATTGGGGACACCTTGGGGGCTATTTGGGGACACACCTTGGGAGCTATTTGGGGACACCCTGGGGACAATATGGGGACACTCTGGGGACGCACCTTGCAGGCCCTTGGTGACGTAGTGGACGTCGATGTTGTCACCTGTTGTCACCCTGTGCCCCCCCCTCACCGGCGTGCAGCCCCCACTTGCAAAAGAGGCTGCGCTGGGGGAAGCCGCTGGCCCCCACCAGCTGCCTGATGACGTGCAGCTCCGCCATGCCCTGCGGGGACACGGGGGGGGGGGGACATGGGGACACACACACACGGTGTCACCCCACCCCAGAGGGGGGGTCCATGTCCCCCCCCAGGGGTTTCTGCACCCCCTCCAAGGAGCTCCCCACCCCCTTGCACTGCACATCCCAAGCCCATCGCAGCCCCCCCCACCCTCTTGTTCCCCCAATTGCCCCGTCTGACCCCCCCAATTGCCCTGTCTGACCCCCCCTATTGCCCCACGCCCCCCCCACTGCACCCCCGCCCCCCCTTTTACATCCCCTTACTCCCTTCTCCCCCCATTGCCCCCCCAATTGCCCCATCACCAATTATTACCCCCCCAGTCCCCCAATTGCCCCCTACAGACCCCCCAAATTGCCCCCCATCCCAAATAATTACCCCACCAGCACCCCCAATCGCCCCCACCCCAATAATTACCCCAACCAGTCCTCCAATTTCCCCCATCCCCACTAATTACCCCCTCCAGCCCCCCTCATTAACCCCCACCCCCAATTGCCCCCCCAGAACCCCCTTCCCAACCAGGACCCCCCCCCAGCAGTACCCCCCCCTGTCCCAAAAAGACCCTTTTCCCCGGGCCCCTTCCCCGCGTCTCCATCCTGCACCAGTCCCGAGACCCCCAAGTACCGGGGCTGGTGGAGTTGGGGGGAGGGGCGTCGGTCTTGGGGGTGCTCGGTGCTCCCCTGTGTCCCCCCCGCGGGGGGGGGGCTCAGCACTGCACCCCGTAGCGCTCGAAGTGGCCCAGGATGACGCCGAGCTCCAGGCGCACGGTGCCGGCGGCCCCGGTGCGCAGCCGAATGCGGTCGCCGTAACCGGGGTCGGGGGTAAGCGGTTGGGGGCCCCCCCCCCCCCAGCCAAAATTGGCTCAGGCGCTCCCGCCAGGTCCCCTGGGGCCGCCAGGTGACGCAGGTCAGCGCGTGGCACCCCGGGGTGCTGGGGATCTGGCAGGAGCTGAAGCCCATCAGCTCGCTATGCCCCAGGGAGCCCTGGTGCCACACCTCGAGGTGCAGCTTGGGTCAGCCTGGGGGGGGCGACAAAAGGGAGGGGACAGGTTGGGGACACTTTGGGGACACCTTGGCGGCTATTTGGGGACACTTTGCAGACACCTTGGGGGCACCTTGGGGACACTCTGGGGACGCACCTTGCAGGCCCTTGGTGGCGTAGTGGATGTCGATGTTGTCACCCGTTATGACCCTGTGCCCCCCTCACTGGCGTGCAGCCCCCACTTGCAGAAGAGGCGGCACTGCAAGTATATATAATCCTCTATACCTAGAGGATTGGTTATCTACTTTGATCAATCAAATTTGATGTATGTGATGCTGCTGGGGATGATTAGTATACATTGTGTGGAACAATGAGTTGGGTGAAATATTCTAGATATGGGAGTCCAATAATTGCTAAAAACTTGTTTATAAATCTTGCAGAGAATATTGTGAAAGCATTCTCTTCTGGTTCAATTGGCCTTGGCCAAATCTGAAAACAAGACACGGATTAATGATACTCAAAAGAAGATGAGGGATTGTGATATATGGAGTGGTAATTCGTGTGGAGAAAATGGTTGATATTAATAAAGAAGGGGGAGATTTGGGAGTGTGGCCATGGGGCTTGGAAAGCCCTGTGGTTGAGATAAAATTAGACCCTTAACGAGGAGGCCATCAGGAATGTAAAAGAGTTTAGAGGGAACCAAGAAGGGTGATTCAGGAGACTCCATGCAGGCTCGGGTTTCTTGTTCTCCAGCCAGTAAGGCATGGAAGCTCCTGGGTGTTTGCTGTTGTTGTTACATTCAAAGTTGTTTGAGCAATGAAAAGTTGTTTTGAAAAGAACTGCTGTGGAGAGAAGGGGATAAGAGGGGAGCCTGCCCTCAAGAAAGAAGAAGAAAAAAAGGCAACACGATGAAGTTACATCAATAAAGAAGCAGGAAAAAGAAGTGAAGAGGAACAGGCTGGCAGAATGGAGACCAGGACGGGAACAGGCATTTTGATTGCCTCATGAAGATAGGTTCGGCCAAACTCAGCAAACTGCTCAGAGAAGCTCGTACTGGAAACAGGCGCGCCAGAGCTGGAGAGAAGCTCGAGCTGAGAGAAGCGGAGCCAGCACACAACTGCCCCTCGCTGCTAAGCAGCTGCGCATTATGGGGAATCATACGTCCTTAGGAACAAAGACTGTCCTGGTCACCTCACAGCTTATTCTCCTTATTAACAATCGGACAGTTTATGATCCTGAAACATGGGACCAAACTGAGGTCAAGGTGTGGGACTCTGCAACTAGAAACGACAAGGTTGCAGTGGGATTGCTCGGCACCTGGCGAGCAGTCTCTGAGGCCTTAAAGAGCCCTGTGGGACCACAGTCAGAAACGTGTGGTTTGCCAGACTGTGAGGGAGCTGCGGGCTCCTTTACTGCTCCTTCTGCCACGCCATCGGCCCCTCTGCTGCTACAGCCATCGAAGGCTTTTGCTGTTACGCCCATGGTGACCTGGATGTGCCTTTTGGCCCAGGCCCTATGGCCTTGAGAAGGAGCTGGATATGCTTGTCTTCGATTTGGGAAGAACGGGATCCATAGGGCCTGAGGACCGAGTTGCTTGACAACATAAAGCAAGACATATTGTTCAAAAGGAATGGAAAACGGAGACTTGTTAGTAATCAGGAAAAGGAGTGGAAAATGGAGACAGTTGAGTCGTGGAACTTGGAGGATTGTTTGTTACCTTTCCTGATTGTACGTATGTATAGGCATACTTGGGTTTAGTATGTAAAGCAATGTTCTGTATATTTAGAATGTTTGATGTTCGTGTGTGCGTGCTGGTGGAGCGTAGACTCCCCGCACACCCAGCGCTGTTTACTTGCCTTTTATACCTTTTATAGCTTTTATACCTTTTAGAAATATTTGTTTTATAAATATTACAAAGTTCAGATTGAGTTGAGACCTCATGTATAACAAGGGGAAGAGCAGAGCTAAGAGCAGAGCTGAGCGCCTCCAGCCCCCATTTCTCGCCCCCACCCCACACAAAACAGCACCGGGGGGGGGGTGGTCCCAGAAAAGCTAGGGGCTGCTGGGGGGAGTCGAGGTGCTCTAGGGCAGGCGCAGAGGGAGCAGAGCAGCCCCTGAACCCCTCAGGGGGCCGATCCGGACCCTGTCCCGGTTACCCCAGAGCCAAACCAGCAGCCAAGCCCTCAGGCCCACCCCAGTGCTGGTGGAGACCCCAAAAACGAGGGGTCCAGACCCCTCCTGTCTCACAGGAGACCCCACACAAGACCTCAAAGACATCCCCTTTTGGGGACAATTCCACCTCTCTTGGCAAAACTTCCCACTTTTTGTAAACAACTCCCACTTTTTGGGAATGACTCCCCTTATTTAGGTAACAATGCCACCTTTTTGGGGAAAATTCCCCCGTTTTTGGGGAACAACTCCCCCCTTTTGGTAATAATTCCCCGTTTTTTGGCAACAATTGCTCCCTTTGTGGGAAAAACTCCCCCCTTTGGAGAAAAAATCTCAATTTTGGAGAAAAACTCCCCCTTTTTGGGGAAAAAATTTCCCCAAAAAGGGGGAATTGTTCCTAAAAGTATGTTGTTGTTACCCAGAAAGAGGGAGTTTTTCCCCCAAACAGGGGAATTTTCCCAAAAAAGGGGGAAATTTCCCCAAACAAGGGAATATTTTCCCCAAATGGGGAGTTGTTTCCCAAAAAGGGGAATTGGTCCCAAATAATAAATTAAATGTTAAGTTACAAAAGTTCACAGGCCATGAGATTAGAAATAAATCCCTTCTCGAGCTAAAAGATCTCTTTTTTTTTTTTTTTTCAGGAGCGGCCTCCCTGAATCTAAATAATCCTCTCACAGGCAGAACAGAGTGTGTCCGTTCTAACTCTTTATCAGATGTGGAAAAAGAGATCGAGATGACCAGTGCCTAAAAAAAAGAGGCACTCTCTTTTTAAGGCAGACTGATCAGCACAACACATTTTATCTGTTCTTAAGCACAAGCAACTCTAAGATAAATGGGTTCAAGGATCTTCAATGTGAAGAGTGAATATCCAGCGTATACCGGGAACACCTGACTTGGACCATGGACGCCTCACGCAGATTTCGGAGGAATTCGGACAACTCAGAAATCATCTTTTACAGGAAGAGACCAGAGAATTTGACTCAGTGTAAAACTGGCACAGGCAGAAATCTCCCCAGTTACAGATGCTCAAGCGCATTAGTTAAAAAGAGATTAGAGTGTGACTAGAGAGAAGTCTCAAACTCTTGTTATATACTTAAATTTCTCTCCAAGGATGGAACAACCACTATCACCGTGCATGACTGGCTGTAGAGGGAGAGAGCAAGTGAAAGACTTAGAAAAGCACCTTCCCTTCATAGTCCTCCCACTCCCAAAATGGTTCTCAAGGAAAACTACTGACAGACTAAAGTTAACTGCTTTGAAAGGGCTGTGTGGGTGGACCCGTTGTCTTCAAGTTCAAGCTTTTTCCTGCAGAAACTGCCAACAATTATGCCAAATACAACAATGGTTTTGCAAGATGGATAAACGTCTTCCAGACTGAAAGGGAGAAGTCGTACTGTTGTTGTTGTCTGTGCACAGACACCTAAGCAGTAAAGAGCAATGCTAAACAACCACGATATCCCAGAACACACAAATACTGCGTAACAGTGACAGAAAGCGCTAGAATTCAAAACAAAAAGCGGCTGGTGGCGAAAGTGGGGTGGCTGGCGGGCAGCCTGCGATGGCAACCGATTGCGTTGCCCTTCACGGGCACCAGGCCTTGCAGCTGCCCCTGAGCAGCTCCTCTGGGAAGGATCCAGCGCTGAAGCATCTCACAGTGCTGGGAGCTCCCTTCACATCAGCCACGCTAATGCTGAAATTCCTCCTGTCCTGCTCCCTGCCAGGCATCCAGCCAGGTGCGGGAGCACTCCATTTGCCTCTTCCAAGCCATGGTGGAGGATGTGCTGCGGCAAAGGAAGAAGGAAATGAAGAGGACAGTGCACAGGAGCCTTCTCCCACTCTACTTTCACATGAGAGACCAGAGTGAGAGCGTAGCAAAGGTACAGATCTCAGAGCTGAGCAGTTATGTGGGCAAGGGTGTGCTGATGCCACAGGGTTGCTCTGGGGGATCACAGAATTTCTAGGTTGGAAGAGACCTCAAGATCATCGAGTCCAGCCTCTGATCTCTGGCTGTGATCTCTGGGATCTCTCTCATTGTGAGCTGCCTCCGATAGTGGCAGTCCCGTGGCCTTGCCTTGGCCACTGAACCCAGTGCACGCTGTCTGAGCCACGGCTGCACTCGCGTCAGGCAGCACCCTGGGGTGTCACCAAGTGACGTCACAATGGGTGCCCACCCAGCCCAGGCGCGTGTCACAGTGGCACCCATTGTGACGTCACTTGGTGACACCCCAGGGCTCCGCCTTATAAGAGCGCAGCGGTGGCTCGGACCCTCAGTGTCGGTGCACGGCAGTGACGGACAGGGCAGGAGCACAGGGCCTTCGAGGAGTCCCCGAGCATAGCCCACGTCCCACAATGCCGCAACCGCCCGCCCGGAGGAGCCGCCGGTTTCTATCTGAGAACTCTCCCACTCCAGAGGCTGCTTCTGAAGGGGATGAGGAGGGAGGCATGCCCCCCAGGCAGCCCAGGCTGGCCTGGCAGGAGACCTGGTCTTCTAGGGGCAGCAACCGGCCAGCAGAGGACAGCTTGCTGGCAGTGGAAAGAACCCCAGTTGAGGCCTTTTTGCCGGAAGAGGACAGCAGCCCGGCAGACGCCATTGCTCAGGCAGCGGGCAGCAGCCAGGTAGAGGAGAGCCAGGACGACGTACAGTGGCTGGATCCCAGTGAGTCAGGGTCTTCGGGATGGGGTGGGGAGGGTTGGGGACACAGAGACCCCTGCCTGACTCCAGGACTCCTTCCCTGGGTAAAGCGGCGCTTGGGCTGACGGGGCCGAGCTTCCTCCGCAGCACCACAGAATGCCAGGACGCTTTGGGCTGGGGGGGACCTCGGCGATCACGATGCTTCCCCCCAGCCCAGGCTGCCCAAAGCCCACCCAGCCTGGCCGTGGGCAGTGCCAGGGAGGGGGCACCGCAGCCTGCGCCAAGGCCTCACTGCCCTGGGCGTGAAGGAGAGAAATCCCTGCCTGTCCGAAAGAAACCTGCCCTCTTTGAGGTTAAGGCCGTCACCCCTTGTCCTGTCGCTGCAGTCCATGATGAAGATCCCCCCCCAGCTTTCCTGGAGGCCCCTTTGGGCACTGGGAGGCCGCAGCGAGGTCCCCCCGCAGCCTTCTCCAGGCTCCACAAGCCCAGCTCCCTCAGCCTCTCTTCCCAGTGGAGCTGCTGCAGCCTCTGGGCATCCCCACGGCCTCCCCACGGCCTTCTGGGGCTGGGGCCCTTCCTCTCCTCACCCCTGCATTCAGCCCCTCTCTGCAGCACTCTTTGCTTTCCTCCTTTCCAGGTAAGGCATGGAAACTGTGCAGAGACAAGGCCGTGGAATTCATCAGGGCGTATGTCAGAGGCACAGAAAAGGTAATGGCAGCCGCTTGCATCACAGCTGTGCTCCTGGCGCTGCCCTCCAGGGGTCCCACACAGCCCCAGACCCCTCAAGGCTTTGGTCCTGCTGGCCGTGGGTGTCCCCCTAATGCTCTGTTGGTGTCTTTGTGGCTGCCAGGACGACGAGGAGCAGAAGATGCTGTTCCTCAGCAAAATCTGCGATCTGTGCACATGTGTCACAGAGAGGGGTGTGCCGATGAACTTGCATGGCTTCTGCAGCAAACATAAGCTGGTGGAGAACATCATGGTGAGAGGATGCGCAGCGGGTTGGGGAAGGGGCAAGGCCCCCCGGCACCAGCCCCCTGGGAGGCGAGGGCTGGGGCAGCGCTGGCTCTGCTGCTGCTGGGTGCCGGCGGCTCCAAGGTCTCATCCTGCTTGTGCTCTGCAGGCGCTGCTGGAAAAGGAGCCCATGGACAGCTTGCGCACAGCATTCCGGCAGAAGGCCATGGAGACTGTCGCCCTCCTCAGGTGCGTGCCCAGCCCCTGGTGGCAATGTCCTGGTGGCCCTGAAGCTGGCAGGGAGGCTGCCCGTCCCTCCCAGGGATGCCTGGCCAAGGGAGGTCCGTGTCCTCCTTCATAAGCCTCGAGGCACTGCGTCCAACAGGCTCCTCTCTCTCTTTTCTTCAGCAACACCATACCAACAGCACTGTGTGGCAAAAAGGAGAGTCTCCTAAACACGTGCTGCAAGAGCATCTTCTTTCTGCCTCCGGAGTCGGATGTGCCAGAGACAGGAGTGCTCTACGCCAAGGTATGTGCTGGGTGAGGTACCAGCACCCCCAGTCCTGCTGAGCTGCTGCCTTGCTTCCCCGTGCTGACACAACCAGAGACCAGTGCAGGGCCGGGGCCCAGATTTGCTTTCCCAGCCTCGCCCCTTCCCCGACCTGATCTTGTGCTGCAGGAGGTCTGCACACAGCAGCTTTTTAGCCCCAAAGCCACCCCTGAACTCCCGAGGGGCTCAGAGCCAGCTCCTGGGGGTGAGGAGGGCCACAGAAATAATTCGATGCTCTTCTGTCCTCCCTGCAGACTATGAAAGCCATGGACACCATGCTGGAGGGCTTCGTACGCAACTGTGCCAACACCAGTGTCAGCATAGAGTTGGAGAATATGTTGAAGGTTTGGCATTTGCAAAGAATTTCCAAAGAATCCTCTCAGGTCTCATTTGCAGACCACTGTCAACCCAGCAACTTCTCTCCTCACAGGTGATGCTGGACTTTGCTGTCTCCAAAGACTCAGCTGTGCGTGAGAGCGCTGTGAGGAGGATTGAGAGGCTGGGTGATTTCATCATCAGTTATTTTGTGAGCGAGGTAAGGCACAAGGAACCCTCCACCCTTTCCTGCATCCCAGAGCATCCTGCCACTCAGGGGTGCCTGTGAGGCAAGCCTCGATGCACGTGAGTGCCTCAGAACCGTGAATCGAGGGTCTTCGTCCCTCCTTCGCCCCTGCTCTTCCCTCCCCAGGCCCTGCTATCTCAGGGGCTGGCTCTGCCTCCACTAAGCCCTTTGTCTCTCCTCCCTTCCTCACCCAGATCACAGATGACTATGAAAACTATAGCGATGATGAGCCCACAGAGCTCTACATCCCCATCCTGGGACAGCTGCTGGGCATCCTCTTCATTTTCACCAGTGACAAAGATTCCATCAGATTCACAGCTTTAGAAACTCTTTCTCACATATACAAAATCATCAGAAAAGGAAGAGGTAAGAAGGTGTGGTGGGCAGCGTCCGTCTGCACACAAACATCTACTGATTTGTCTACTTGTTTTCCCCGAGTTTAGTGGGGACTGTTAGTGTTAGGTTAGAGGTTGGACTCGATGATCTTGAGGTCTCTTCCAACCTAGACATTCTGTGATTCTGTGAGTATTGTGAAGGATTGTTTTTGTGCTTGGTGGAGGCTGCCCACGGAATTCTGCCAGGTTCCCTGGCCTCCTCTGCTCCTCACAGCAGCTTCCCGCAGCATTCTGGCTATCGTTTTCCGCAGAAGCTAGACGCTCACCTGCCGTCCAGGAGCAGTTCTCTGCTGCTGTCCTTCCCAACCCTCCCCAGATCACCTACCACGCTGTTTTGTGGTGTCCCCCAGTCTAAGCCATCGATCGATGAGCACTTCCCAAACGGCATCTTCCCCGAGGAGTGAACAGCAGAGCCAGCCGTGCATCACCAGGGATGGTGACGCCCTCCAGAATGCTCCCTGACTGTTTGCTCCCTGCCGTCTTAAAGGCAGGTGTCAGGGGGCTTCCTGCACATCCTGACCCCGAGCAGAAGGGGGTCTGTGACACGCTGCTACCCCCACGGCACCCAACGCCATTGCTTCTCCTCCTTCTGCATCATCCCTGAGGTCCCTCTTGCTCCCAGCACTCCTCACCTTGTGCTTTACATCCCTGCCCACCACTCTCCTCGCCGTGGGTCTGAGCCTCCCTCCTCAGCCATTCCTAGTGAAAGTGCTTTTCACCATTTGGCAAGCTTGTTGGCAAAGATGCTCTTCCCTACTGACTCTTCGCTGTTGCCCCCTGTTTAGAATGCATATTGAGAGAGGACATGCTATATTATGCAGTGAGACACAAGAAATTGGAGTATGCAAAACTTCCATTTTCTACAACATCAACTCCGTGTGAAATTGCCAAGGTAATGAGCTCTGGCCTTGCTGGGGATCTTGTCCGCAGCATCAGCAGGCATCTCGTGTGAGCAAAGGGGTCCAGAACCGGTGGGGCTGGCACGGCCTCACTCGCCCTGCTGAGAGGGTTCCTCTTGTCCCCAGGCTGGGGCTATGCGAAGGCTGCTCCCCTGTGTCCCGGCAGCAGCTCCACCCTCCTGGCCACCAGCAAGCCCTGGTTACCTGCAGGGCCAGCACTCTGGCCCCATATGCCCCATCCTCACCCCTTCCCCCGAGGGCCCTCTCTCCAGAGCTGCCCTTGCTGCTCAGCTAAGCAGCACCCTTGGGACACTCAGTGAGGCATGTCTTCGCTCCTCCTTCTTCCCACAGGGGTTTGGAGGACATCTCTTCCCTGATGAGAGGCTGGACATCATCCTCACAGCCCTTGAAGCTTTACAAGACTCCAGCATCCATGACAAGCAGGGGGCCTGCAGCGTGCTGGACGCAGCCTTGGAGGACCCTTTCTACTGGCTGAAAGATGTAAGTGGCCTGTGGCCATGGCCCTGCCCTTGAGCTCTTCCAGGCGTGGTTCCTCTCTCCTTCCCTGCCTCCCTCCCTGCCTCCCTCGCACATCGGGGTCTCTTGGGCTCCAGAAGCCACCTGAAGCCAGCAGAGAGCAATGGAAGGGGCCAAAGTTTGATTGGCAGCTGTGACAATGGCTGCTGTCTGCTGGCAACACCATTCCCACTTTGTCCCCCAAGGTGCCAAAGACCATGGAGTGCATCAGGAGAAACCTGGGCAGCATCCACACGGCATTGGCGCGGCAGTGCCTGGACTCCCTGCTTCTCCAGATGACCAAAAAGATGTCCAGGGAAGAAGTCAAGAACCTGCTGCAGTTCTCTCCGCCACGTGACAGGTCCTGGCCTTAACATCCTTGAGGGCTTGTTCCGTGTTGGGAGATGCACCTGGAGACTCTCTGCTTGCCACACCAATGGCAAAGAGCAGGACATCCCCAAGGAGCACAGCCCTCCTTCCCACCAATGTGTTCCAGCCCTACTGGGCCAGCCAGGGCTGCAGCAGCCCAGCTGTCCAAGGCAGCCCAGAGTCCCCCTGCCCCCAGGGAACACCAGCTCAGCCCCCTCCTGCCTGCCCAGGCTGGGCCCTCAGTGCTCCCCAAGTCACAGGGGCTGCAGTACAGCCTGGGTCCTCCGGGGCTGGCCCAGTTTGTGGCCCTGCGGCTGAGGCAGCCTCACTGACAGAGTATTCTGGGCTTGCAGCACTGACCTGGCCATGTGGGAGGTGATCCTGGCCATGCCGCAGACCTTGGAGAGGGTTTTAAACATCATGATGCAAGACTTGCCGCTGCGCAACTGGTGCACCGAAGTCACCAAAGACACCTGCATCCGTCGCTTGGCTGTGAGTTCCCAGATGAAACCTTGCTCACAGCAGGGCTACGTGTGCCCCTTCAGGCACACAGGCACAGCCCTGTGCCCATCTACCCCCAAACTGCCAGCTCCCGCAGGACGTACGGACACATGGTCCCTGGGGCCGGCAAGCCCCCGTAGCTCCCCGCGCCTGGTGCCTCTTTGGTGCCAGCTGGCGCTGCCCCATCCCTGCCCAAAGGTGGGAGAAGAAGAGGCTGCAGGGAGCCCTGCAGGCCCTGCCAGGCTCTCACTGCTCTTTCTTGCAGATGCTGGCCCAGAATCACATTTCTGAGGAGGACTTTGTTAACCCAGTGCACCTCCAGAGCTACCTGAGGCACCCAAGACCAATGATGCGCTTTTTGGTTCTGAAAGGGCTCTGCACCGTGTCAGAGAGCCCTGAGAAGGTGAGCGGGCCATCGTCAAGCAAAGCCATGTTGGCAGCCTGGGGCTTTGCTCTTCTGCCCTCCCGTCCCTCCCCGCTGCCAGGAAGCAAGGCAGGAGGCTGGTGCTCAGGAACCAGAGCCCTTTGCCCAGGGTGGTCTCTCACTGCCTCACGGAAGGGAAATGGTGTCTTTCCTACAGGCAAGGGAAATTCAGGTCTTGCTGCCAGACATCCTGGAGGCCCTGCAGGACACCAACACACACGTGGTGCTGAAGGCCCTGCTTGTGCTGAAAAACGTGATGGCTCATGTGGAGAGGAGGAAGGCCAGTGGCCCGGCTCTGCAGCTGGCTGAGAAGCTCCTGCCATTCTTTGACCACGTAAGTGTGCTGCGGGAGCCCGAGCCCTCAGCTGGGCCCCCTGTAACGAGGGCTGCCCTTCAGCCCGGCCCTGTGGGCAGCACTCAGGCAGGGCCTTCCCAGTCTCCTCGTCAGCCCAGGCGCTGGGGAGCTCTGCTTGGGCATGGCTGGTGCGGCTGGTGGCGAAAGTGGGGTGGCTGGCGGGCAGCCTGCGATGGCAACCGATTGCGTTGCCCTTCACGGGCACCAGGCCTTGCAGCTGCCCCTGAGCAGCTCCTCTGGGAAGGATCCAGCGCTGAAGCATCTCACAGTGCTGGGAGCTCCCTTCACATCGGCCATGCTAATGCTGAAATTCCTCCTGTCCTCCTCCCTGCCAGGAGTCCAGCCACATGCGGGAGCACTCCATCTGCCTCTTCCAAACCGTGGTGGAGGCTGTGCTGCGGCAAAGGAAGAAGGAAATGAAGAGGACAGTTCACAGGAGCCTTCTCCCACTCTACTTTCACATGAGAGACCAGAGTGAGAGCGTAGCAAAGGTACAGATCTCAGAGCTGAGCAGTTATGTGGGCAAGGGTGTGCTGATGCCACAGGGTTGCTCTGGGGGATCTCTGGCCGGCAGCATGAGCTGCCTCCGATGGTGGCTGTCCCGTGGCCTTGCCTTGGCCACTGAACCCAGTGCACACTGCCCCCCACCACAGCCTCCCATAACGCGCTGGGAAAGGCTCGCAGCCCTGCCAAGAGGAGGGGACAGAGGGTCTCCTTCCCAAGGCTGTGCTGCTACCTCCCAACCTCTGCTGCTCCGCAGGCCTCTGGGGAAGCTCTCGCCGTGACTGCAGAGTTTCTGCGATGCAAGGAGCTGAAGCGCTTGGCCCAGACAGAACAGACGTGGAGGATCGGGGAGTGCTTGGTAAGGACCCAACTTGGTTTGCCCCAGCTGGGCAAACGTGCCCGGCCAGAGCCCGCTGCCTGCAGCCGCATCCTCGCTCCCTTCCTGCCAGCACAGAGCCCCAGGGGGCTCTTCTGCAGGCCCCTCTGCCCTCCCTGCCCCCAGGATGCTGGAGGAGACCCTGGAGAGGGTGTGCAAGCCCCGTGACCCTGCGTTCTCTCTCTCTCCAGCTGCAGCAGGACAGAGGCAGAGTAGAAGAATACCTGCAGCAGAGCCAGCCCTACCTGCAGGCCACTCAGACCGACTTGCGACTTGAGGCCGTCAGATTCATTGGTGAGCCCAGCCCCTGGGTCCCTCTTGGGGCAGTCTTTGGCAGCCCCAGGCACTGCCCTGTTGCCCCCAGAGCCCCCCGACTGGGCCCTTGCTCCAGGGTGCAGGAGGGGGCACAGCCTGGCTGGCCAGGCCAGGGGCTGCGCTGCTGGGAGCGTGCTGGGGAGCGGGGCTCTGATGGGGTCTCTGTGTCTAGGTCTTGCTGCGCGCTACTGCGAGGACCAGAGCGAGGAGAAGCTGAATGAAATCCTCAGAGGTGAGTGAGGGCAGTGGGGGGTGTGCTAGGGCTGGGGGGACAGCGGCAGAGGCCCCCGTGCCTTGCCCTGCTCCAGGGAAATGCTTCGGGGCGGAGGAGCAATGCAGCCATAGGAACGAGGGAGAGGAGACGGGGTAGCCTGTGGTGTCAGGGAATGGCCTCCCAGCCTGGAGCTGGGCAGTGCCGCTGAAAGGGTTGAGTGTCCCTGAGGAAGAGTCAGGGGAAAGGGTGACAGTAAGGCTGACAGAAGGTGGGAGCCTGTTGTAGAGCACGCAACCAGGACGAAGAGGGAGATGAGACAGCCTACAAGCAGCTAGGAGCAGGGTCACGATTGCTAGCCCTTGCTCTCATGGGGAAGCACAATAGCGAGAGGAAAGAGTCCAGGAGATTCCTGGAGTGTGTGAATCCTCCCAAGGGATGGAGGCAGGTGGTGAGGGAACCAGCTTGTGAAGGTGCCCCACTTGACCTGTGGTGCGCAGGTGGGGAAGGACTGGTGGCTGCATTTGGGACATTGCTGAGCAGCAGCTTTCAACGGATTCCTTTGTCCCTCTTGCTCCTCCTGGCCTGGGGAAGAGTCGAGTGGGGCTGGCATGGTCTGCAGGGGATGCCTGGGGATCTCTGCAACGAGTGGGTTTTCATCTCTGCTCTTCTTTCTTTTGCAGTCCTCCGGCCTTCAGAGAAAGACCCGGAACCCATGGTCCGTTCCGGGGCAGTTGAAACCACCGTGATGCTGACGTCAAGGCATACCGCAACGTCAGGACGGAGATTTCCACTGCCGTGTTGCCGCTAGCCCCGCAGCAGTCCTCAAAAGAGCAATATATATATTTAATAGAACTAGGTTGTTGTCTCGTTATTCCAGCAGCTCCTTCACAGTGACTCGGTGCCATGACGCTGAGCTAACTTGGAGGCCACCATGGACGTCTTTTCCCTGGGCCCGGTGACTGCATGGTGCCTACTCAATCAGTGAAAGAGTCACAGAACCCTTGCGCTTGGAAAAGGGCCTTCAGCTCAAGTCCAAGCGTCAGCTAACACCACCAGGCCCACCACAAAACCACGGCCCTTAGCGCCAAGTCCACGCATTTCTTTAATAGCTCCAGGCCTGGGACTCCAGCAGTGCCCTGGGCAGCCGGTTCCACCCTTTGCATGAAGAAATTCTTCCTGACATCCCATCCTGTGAGTCCACCTGTGGTAGGTGCGCCCAGGTAGAAGAACTGCTCAGCCTCCTGGCAGAGCTTCGGGAGGAGGTGGGCAGGCTGAGGAGCACCAGGGAGTCGGAGAAGGTTGAACTGTACTGTGCCAGCCCTGGGACAGATGCGTCAGGCAGACACAGCAGAGGAAATGGAGGATCCCCTACCCTCTGGCCATCAGGCAGAAGGAGTGCATCTCAGTGACGAAGGGATGGAAGTTTAGATCTGCTCGGGGCAGCAGGCGGACCCCTCCTTGCCTACCTCACCTTCCTTTCAGGTGCCCTGAAACAACAGACTCTGGAAGTAATGGACACACAAACGATGATGTGCATGAAGGTCCATCCAGGTTGGAGGGGTTTTCTAGGGCAAGTCAGCCTTCCCCAGTATCACGACCACCTCCATCAAGAAGAAGAGAAGGGTTACTGTCATAAGTGACTCCCTTCTGAGCAGAACAGAGGGCCGCATATGCCGGCCTGACCCAACCCATGGAGAAGTCTGCTGTCTCCCAGGAGATCAGGGTAAAAGGTGTTTCTGGAGAGCTCACTCGCCCCGTAAGGCCCTCTGAGCATCATCCATTATTGTTCTGTCCCCGGGGTTTTTCGGGGCCCGGTGGCAGTGCCGTCCCCTCTGTGTCCCCCTTCGCGCAGGTGACACCTCGGTGCTGGCCGGGCTGTACGGCCCCGCGGAGGTGCGGGGCTCAAAGGAGAGCCCCGAGAGGGCGACGCTGGAGGTGCTGCTGCGCCCCAAGTTGTGGCTGCCAGGTGGGGGCCGCCTGGGGGGGGGGGGGGGCTCGGGAGGGAGATGGGGTCGGGGCCAGGCTCCGAGGGGCGTGGGGGGGGCCGAGGGGGTGGGGTCCGGGAGTGCTCTGAGGGGTCTGGGGGTGCTCAGGGGGATCCTGAGGAACAGGGGGGAAACGGGGGGAGCCCTGAGGGGGGGCTATAGGGGTTTATGGGGCTCCTGAGGTGCTCAGAGGGCTCCGGGGGTGCTCAGAGGGGTTTGGGGATGCTCAGGGGGATCCTGAGGGGACAGGAAGGTAACAGGGGGAGCCCTGAGGAGGGCTACGGGGGGGCTTAGGGGGCTCTGGGGATGCTCGGAGGGGTTTGGGGGTGCTCAGGGGGATCCTGAGGGGTGGGGGGGTAATGGGGGGAACCCTGAGAGGGTCTTCGGGGGTGTTCAGGGGGCTCTGGGGGTGCTCAGAGAGCTCCGGGGGTGGTCAAAGGGCTCCCGAGGGATGTGGGGGTGCAGGGGGGAGTCCTGAGGAGGGCTCTGGGGGTGCTCAGGGGGCTCCTGAGGGGCAGGGGGTGTAATGGGGGGAGCCCTGAGGAGGGCTTTGGGGACTCTGGGAATGCTCAGAGGGGTCTGGGGGTGCTCAGAGGGCTTCAGGGGTGGTCAAAGAGCTCCCAAGGGATGCGGGAGTGCAGGGGAGAGCCCTAAGGAGGGCTCTGGGGGTGCTCAGAAGGGTCTGGGGGTGCTCAGGGGGCTCCCGAGGGACGTGGGGGCACCGGGGGGAGGGCCTGAGGAGAGCTCCAGAGGGGAGCCCCCTCCTTGGGGGCTATTTTGTGACACTTTGGGGACACTCTGGGGATAATTTGGGGACAATCTGGAGGCACATTGGGGACACCTTGGGGGCTATTTGGGGACACACCTTGGGAGCTATTTGGGGACACCCTGGGGACAATATGGGGACACTCTGGGGACGCACCTTGCAGGCCCTTGGTGACGTAGTGGACGTCGATGTTGTCACCTGTTGTCACCCTGTGCCCCCCCCTCACCGGCGTGCAGCCCCCACTTGCAAAAGAGGCTGCGCTGGGGGAAGCCGCTGGCCCCCACCAGCTGCCTGATGACGTGCAGCTCCGCCATGCCCTGCGGGGACACGGGGGGGGGGGGACATGGGGACACACACACACGGTGTCACCCCACCCCAGAGGGGGGGTCCATGTCCCCCCCCAGGGGTTTCTGCACCCCCTCCAAGGAGCTCCCCACCCCCTTGCACTGCACATCCCAAGCCCATCGCAGCCCCCCCCACCCTCTTGTTCCCCCAATTGCCCCGTCTGACCCCCCCAATTGCCCTGTCTGACCCCCCCTATTGCCCCACGCCCCCCCCACTGCACCCCCGCCCCCCCTTTTACATCCCCTTACTCCCTTCTCCCCCCATTGCCCCCCCAATTGCCCCATCACCAATTATTACCCCCCCAGTCCCCCAATTGCCCCCTACAGACCCCCCAAATTGCCCCCCATCCCAAATAATTACCCCACCAGCACCCCCAATCGCCCCCACCCCAATAATTACCCCAACCAGTCCTCCAATTTCCCCCATCCCCACTAATTACCCCCTCCAGCCCCCCTCATTAACCCCCACCCCCAATTGCCCCCCCAGAACCCCCTTCCCAACCAGGACCCCCCCCCAGCAGTACCCCCCCCTGTCCCAAAAAGACCCTTTTCCCCGGGCCCCTTCCCCGCGTCTCCATCCTGCACCAGTCCCGAGACCCCCAAGTACCGGGGCTGGTGGAGTTGGGGGGAGGGGCGTCGGTCTTGGGGGTGCTCGGTGCTCCCCTGTGTCCCCCCCGCGGGGGGGGGGCTCAGCACTGCACCCCGTAGCGCTCGAAGTGGCCCAGGATGACGCCGAGCTCCAGGCGCACGGTGCCGGCGGCCCCGGTGCGCAGCCGAATGCGGTCGCCGTAACCGGGGTCGGGGGTAAGCGGTTGGGGGCCCCCCCCCCCCCAGCCAAAATTGGCTCAGGCGCTCCCGCCAGGTCCCCTGGGGCCGCCAGGTGACGCAGGTCAGCGCGTGGCACCCCGGGGTGCTGGGGATCTGGCAGGAGCTGAAGCCCATCAGCTCGCTATGCCCCAGGGAGCCCTGGTGCCACACCTCGAGGTGCAGCTTGGGTCAGCCTGGGGGGGGCGACAAAAGGGAGGGGACAGGTTGGGGACACTTTGGGGACACCTTGGCGGCTATTTGGGGACACTTTGCAGACACCTTGGGGGCACCTTGGGGACACTCTGGGGACGCACCTTGCAGGCCCTTGGTGGCGTAGTGGATGTCGATGTTGTCACCCGTTATGACCCTGTGCCCCCCTCACTGGCGTGCAGCCCCCACTTGCAGAAGAGGCGGCACTGCAAGTATATATAATCCTCTATACCTAGAGGATTGGTTATCTACTTTGATCAATCAAATTTGATGTATGTGATGCTGCTGGGGATGATTAGTATACATTGTGTGGAACAATGAGTTGGGTGAAATATTCTAGATATGGGAGTCCAATAATTGCTAAAAACTTGTTTATAAATCTTGCAGAGAATATTGTGAAAGCATTCTCTTCTGGTTCAATTGGCCTTGGCCAAATCTGAAAACAAGACACGGATTAATGATACTCAAAAGAAGATGAGGGATTGTGATATATGGAGTGGTAATTCGTGTGGAGAAAATGGTTGATATTAATAAAGAAGGGGGAGATTTGGGAGTGTGGCCATGGGGCTTGGAAAGCCCTGTGGTTGAGATAAAATTAGACCCTTAACGAGGAGGCCATCAGGAATGTAAAAGAGTTTAGAGGGAACCAAGAAGGGTGATTCAGGAGACTCCATGCAGGCTCGGGTTTCTTGTTCTCCAGCCAGTAAGGCATGGAAGCTCCTGGGTGTTTGCTGTTGTTGTTACATTCAAAGTTGTTTGAGCAATGAAAAGTTGTTTTGAAAAGAACTGCTGTGGAGAGAAGGGGATAAGAGGGGAGCCTGCCCTCAAGAAAGAAGAAGAAAAAAAGGCAACACGATGAAGTTACATCAATAAAGAAGCAGGAAAAAGAAGTGAAGAGGAACAGGCTGGCAGAATGGAGACCAGGACGGGAACAGGCATTTTGATTGCCTCATGAAGATAGGTTCGGCCAAACTCAGCAAACTGCTCAGAGAAGCTCGTACTGGAAACAGGCGCGCCAGAGCTGGAGAGAAGCTCGAGCTGAGAGAAGCGGAGCCAGCACACAACTGCCCCTCGCTGCTAAGCAGCTGCGCATTATGGGGAATCATACGTCCTTAGGAACAAAGACTGTCCTGGTCACCTCACAGCTTATTCTCCTTATTAACAATCGGACAGTTTATGATCCTGAAACATGGGACCAAACTGAGGTCAAGGTGTGGGACTCTGCAACTAGAAACGACAAGGTTGCAGTGGGATTGCTCGGCACCTGGCGAGCAGTCTCTGAGGCCTTAAAGAGCCCTGTGGGACCACAGTCAGAAACGTGTGGTTTGCCAGACTGTGAGGGAGCTGCGGGCTCCTTTACTGCTCCTTCTGCCACGCCATCGGCCCCTCTGCTGCTACAGCCATCGAAGGCTTTTGCTGTTACGCCCATGGTGACCTGGATGTGCCTTTTGGCCCAGGCCCTATGGCCTTGAGAAGGAGCTGGATATGCTTGTCTTCGATTTGGGAAGAACGGGATCCATAGGGCCTGAGGACCGAGTTGCTTGACAACATAAAGCAAGACATATTGTTCAAAAGGAATGGAAAACGGAGACTTGTTAGTAATCAGGAAAAGGAGTGGAAAATGGAGACAGTTGAGTCGTGGAACTTGGAGGATTGTTTGTTACCTTTCCTGATTGTACGTATGTATAGGCATACTTGGGTTTAGTATGTAAAGCAATGTTCTGTATATTTAGAATGTTTGATGTTCGTGTGTGCGTGCTGGTGGAGCGTAGACTCCCCGCACACCCAGCGCTGTTTACTTGCCTTTTATACCTTTTATAGCTTTTATACCTTTTAGAAATATTTGTTTTATAAATATTACAAAGTTCAGATTGAGTTGAGACCTCATGTATAACAAGGGGAAGAGCAGAGCTAAGAGCAGAGCTGAGCGCCTCCAGCCCCCATTTCTCGCCCCCACCCCACACAAAACAGCACCGGGGGGGGGGTGGTCCCAGAAAAGCTAGGGGCTGCTGGGGGGAGTCGAGGTGCTCTAGGGCAGGCGCAGAGGGAGCAGAGCAGCCCCTGAACCCCTCAGGGGGCCGATCCGGACCCTGTCCCGGTTACCCCAGAGCCAAACCAGCAGCCAAGCCCTCAGGCCCACCCCAGTGCTGGTGGAGACCCCAAAAACGAGGGGTCCAGACCCCTCCTGTCTCACAGGAGACCCCACACAAGACCTCAAAGACATCCCCTTTTGGGGACAATTCCACCTCTCTTGGCAAAACTTCCCACTTTTTGTAAACAACTCCCACTTTTTGGGAATGACTCCCCTTATTTAGGTAACAATGCCACCTTTTTGGGGAAAATTCCCCCGTTTTTGGGGAACAACTCCCCCCTTTTGGTAATAATTCCCCGTTTTTTGGCAACAATTGCTCCCTTTGTGGGAAAAACTCCCCCCTTTGGAGAAAAAATCTCAATTTTGGAGAAAAACTCCCCCTTTTTGGGGAAAAAATTTCCCCAAAAAGGGGGAATTGTTCCTAAAAGTATGTTGTTGTTACCCAGAAAGAGGGAGTTTTTCCCCCAAACAGGGGAATTTTCCCAAAAAAGGGGGAAATTTCCCCAAACAAGGGAATATTTTCCCCAAATGGGGAGTTGTTTCCCAAAAAGGGGAATTGGTCCCAAATAATAAATTAAATGTTAAGTTACAAAAGTTCACAGGCCATGAGATTAGAAATAAATCCCTTCTCGAGCTAAAAGATCTCTTTTTTTTTTTTTTTTCAGGAGCGGCCTCCCTGAATCTAAATAATCCTCTCACAGGCAGAACAGAGTGTGTCCGTTCTAACTCTTTATCAGATGTGGAAAAAGAGATCGAGATGACCAGTGCCTAAAAAAAAGAGGCACTCTCTTTTTAAGGCAGACTGATCAGCACAACACATTTTATCTGTTCTTAAGCACAAGCAACTCTAAGATAAATGGGTTCAAGGATCTTCAATGTGAAGAGTGAATATCCAGCGTATACCGGGAACACCTGACTTGGACCATGGACGCCTCACGCAGATTTCGGAGGAATTCGGACAACTCAGAAATCATCTTTTACAGGAAGAGACCAGAGAATTTGACTCAGTGTAAAACTGGCACAGGCAGAAATCTCCCCAGTTACAGATGCTCAAGCGCATTAGTTAAAAAGAGATTAGAGTGTGACTAGAGAGAAGTCTCAAACTCTTGTTATATACTTAAATTTCTCTCCAAGGATGGAACAACCACTATCACCGTGCATGACTGGCTGTAGAGGGAGAGAGCAAGTGAAAGACTTAGAAAAGCACCTTCCCTTCATAGTCCTCCCACTCCCAAAATGGTTCTCAAGGAAAACTACTGACAGACTAAAGTTAACTGCTTTGAAAGGGCTGTGTGGGTGGACCCGTTGTCTTCAAGTTCAAGCTTTTTCCTGCAGAAACTGCCAACAATTATGCCAAATACAACAATGGTTTTGCAAGATGGATAAACGTCTTCCAGACTGAAAGGGAGAAGTCGTACTGTTGTTGTTGTCTGTGCACAGACACCTAAGCAGTAAAGAGCAATGCTAAACAACCACGATATCCCAGAACACACAAATACTGCGTAACAGTGACAGAAAGCGCTAGAATTCAAAACAAAAAGCGGCTGGTGGCGAAAGTGGGGTGGCTGGCGGGCAGCCTGCGATGGCAACCGATTGCGTTGCCCTTCACGGGCACCAGGCCTTGCAGCTGCCCCTGAGCAGCTCCTCTGGGAAGGATCCAGCGCTGAAGCATCTCACAGTGCTGGGAGCTCCCTTCACATCAGCCACGCTAATGCTGAAATTCCTCCTGTCCTGCTCCCTGCCAGGCATCCAGCCAGGTGCGGGAGCACTCCATTTGCCTCTTCCAAGCCATGGTGGAGGATGTGCTGCGGCAAAGGAAGAAGGAAATGAAGAGGACAGTGCACAGGAGCCTTCTCCCACTCTACTTTCACATGAGAGACCAGAGTGAGAGCGTAGCAAAGGTACAGATCTCAGAGCTGAGCAGTTATGTGGGCAAGGGTGTGCTGATGCCACAGGGTTGCTCTGGGGGATCACAGAATTTCTAGGTTGGAAGAGACCTCAAGATCATCGAGTCCAGCCTCTGATCTCTGGCTGTGATCTCTGGGATCTCTCTCATTGTGAGCTGCCTCCGATAGTGGCAGTCCCGTGGCCTTGCCTTGGCCACTGAACCCAGTGCACGCTGTCCGAGCCACGGCTGCACTCGCGTCAGGCAGCACCCTGGGGTGTCACCAAGTGACGTCACAATGGGTGCCCACCCAGCCCAGGCGCGTGTCACAGTGGCACCCATTGTGACGTCACTTGGTGACACCCCAGGGCTCCGCCTTATAAGAGCGCAGCGGTGGCTCGGACCCTCAGTGTCGGTGCACGGCAGTGACGGACAGGGCAGGAGCACAGGGCCTTCGAGGAGTCCCCGAGCATAGCCCACGTCCCACAATGCCGCAACCGCCCGCCCGGAGGAGCCGCCGGTTTCTATCTGAGAACTCTCCCACTCCAGAGGCTGCTTCTGAAGGGGATGAGGAGGGAGGCATGCCCCCCAGGCAGCCCAGGCTGGCCTGGCAGGAGACCTGGTCTTCTAGGGGCAGCAACCGGCCAGCAGAGGACAGCTTGCTGGCAGTGGAAAGAACCCCAGTTGAGGCCTTTTTGCCGGAAGAGGACAGCAGCCCGGCAGACGCCATTGCTCAGGCAGCGGGCAGCAGCCAGGTAGAGGAGAGCCAGGACGATGTACAGTGGCTGGATCCCAGTGAGTCAGGGTCTTCGGGATGGGGTGGGGAGGGTTGGGGACACAGAGACCCCTGCCTGACTCCAGGACTCCTTCCCTGGGTAAAGCGGCGCTTGGGCTGACGGGGCCGAGCTTCCTCCGCAGCACCACAGAATGCCAGGACGCTTTGGGCTGGGGGGGACCTCGGCGATCACGATGCTTCCCCCCAGCCCAGGCTGCCCAAAGCCCACCCAGCCTAGCCGTGGGCAGTGCCAGGGAGGGGGCACCGCAGCCTGCGCCAAGGCCTCACTGCCCTGGGCGTGAAGGAGAGAAATCCCTGCCTGTCCGAAAGAAACCTGCCCTCTTTGAGGTTAAGGCCGTCACCCCTTGTCCTGTCGCTGCAGTCCATGATGAAGATCCCCCCCCAGCTTTCCTGGAGGCCCCTTTGGGCACTGGGAGGCCGCAGCGAGGTCCCCCCGCAGCCTTCTCCAGGCTCCACAAGCCCAGCTCCCTCAGCCTCTCTTCCCAGTGGAGCTGCTGCAGCCTCTGGGCATCCCCACGGCCTCCCCACGGCCTTCTGGGGCTGGGGCCCTTCCTCTCCTCACCCCTGCATTCAGCCCCTCTCTGCAGCACTCTTTGCTTTCCTCCTTTCCAGGTAAGGCATGGAAACTGTGCAGAGACAAGGCCGTGGAATTCATCAGGGCGTATGTCAGAGGCACAGAAAAGGTAATGGCAGCCGCTTGCATCACAGCTGTGCTCCTGGCGCTGCCCTCCAGGGGTCCCACACAGCCCCAGACCCCTCAAGGCTTTGGTCCTGCTGGCCGTGGGTGTCCCCCTAATGCTCTGTTGGTGTCTTTGTGGCTGCCAGGACGACGAGGAGCAGAAGATGCTGTTCCTCAGCAAAATCTGCGATCTGTGCACATGTGTCACAGAGAGGGGTGTGCCGATGAACTTGCATGGCTTCTGCAGCAAACATAAGCTGGTGGAGAACATCATGGTGAGAGGATGCGCAGCGGGTTGGGGAAGGGGCAAGGCCCCCCGGCACCAGCCCCCTGGGAGGCGAGGGCTGGGGCAGCGCTGGCTCTGCTGCTGCTGGGTGCCGGCGGCTCCAAGGTCTCATCCTGCTTGTGCTCTGCAGGCGCTGCTGGAAAAGGAGCCCATGGACAGCTTGCGCACAGCATTCCGGCAGAAGGCCATGGAGACTGTCGCCCTCCTCAGGTGCGTGCCCAGCCCCTGGTGGCAATGTCCTGGTGGCCCTGAAGCTGGCAGGGAGGCTGCCCGTCCCTCCCAGGGATGCCTGGCCAAGGGAGGTCCGTGTCCTCCTTCATAAGCCTCGAGGCACTGCGTCCAACAGGCTCCTCTCTCTCTTTTCTTCAGCAACACCATACCAACAGCACTGTGTGGCAAAAAGGAGAGTCTCCTAAACATGTGCTGCAAGAGCATCTTCTTTCTGCCTCCGGAGTCGGATGTGCCAGAGACAGGAGTGCTCTACGCCAAGGTATGTGCTGGGTGAGGTACCAGCACCCCCAGTCCTGCTGAGCTGCTGCCTTGCTTCCCCGTGCTGACACAACCAGAGACCAGTGCAGGGCCGGGGCCCAGATTTGCTTTCCCAGCCTCGCCCCTTCCCCGACCTGATCTTGTGCTGCAGGAGGTCTGCACACAGCAGCTTTTTAGCCCCAAAGCCACCCCTGAACTCCCGAGGGGCTCAGAGCCAGCTCCTGGGGGTGAGGAGGGCCACAGAAATAATTCGATGCTCTTCTGTCCTCCCTGCAGACTATGAAAGCCATGGACACCATGCTGGAGGGCTTCGTACGCAACTGTGCCAACACCAGTGTCAGCATAGAGTTGGAGAATATGTTGAAGGTTTGGCATTTGCAAAGAATTTCCAAAGAATCCTCTCAGGTCTCATTTGCAGACCACTGTCAACCCAGCAACTTCTCTCCTCACAGGTGATGCTGGACTTTGCTGTCTCCAAAGACTCAGCTGTGCGTGAGAGCGCTGTGAGGAGGATTGAGAGGCTGGGTGATTTCATCATCAGTTATTTTGTGAGCGAGGTAAGGCACAAGGAACCCTCCACCCTTTCCTGCATCCCAGAGCATCCTGCCACTCAGGGGTGCCTGTGAGGCAAGCCTCGATGCACGTGAGTGCCTCAGAACCGTGAATCGAGGGTCTTCGTCCCTCCTTCGCCCCTGCTCTTCCCTCCCCAGGCCCTGCTATCTCAGGGGCTGGCTCTGCCTCCACTAAGCCCTTTGTCTCTCCTCCCTTCCTCACCCAGATCACAGATGACTATGAAAACTATAGCGATGATGAGCCCACAGAGCTCTACATCCCCATCCTGGGACAGCTGCTGGGCATCCTCTTCATTTTCACCAGTGACAAAGATTCCATCAGATTCACAGCTTTAGAAACTCTTTCTCACATATACAAAATCATCAGAAAAGGAAGAGGTAAGAAGGTGTGGTGGGCAGCGTCCGTCTGCACACAAACATCTACTGATTTGTCTACTTGTTTTCCCCGAGTTTAGTGGGGACTGTTAGTGTTAGGTTAGAGGTTGGACTCGATGATCTTGAGGTCTCTTCCAACCTAGACATTCTGTGATTCTGTGAGTATTGTGAAGGATTGTTTTTGTGCTTGGTGGAGGCTGCCCACGGAATTCTGCCAGGTTCCCTGGCCTCCTCTGCTCCTCACAGCAGCTTCCCGCAGCATTCTGGCTATCGTTTTCCGCAGAAGCTAGACGCTCACCTGCCGTCCAGGAGCAGTTCTCTGCTGCTGTCCTTCCCAACCCTCCCCAGATCACCTACCACGCTGTTTTGTGGTGTCCCCCAGTCTAAGCCATCGATCGATGAGCACTTCCCAAACGGCATCTTCCCCGAGGAGTGAACAGCAGAGCCAGCCGTGCATCACCAGGGATGGTGACGCCCTCCAGAATGCTCCCTGACTGTTTGCTCCCTGCCGTCTTAAAGGCAGGTGTCAGGGGGCTTCCTGCACATCCTGACCCCGAGCAGAAGGGGGTCTGTGACACGCTGCTACCCCCACGGCACCCAACGCCATTGCTTCTCCTCCTTCTGCATCATCCCTGAGGTCCCTCTTGCTCCCAGCACTCCTCACCTTGTGCTTTACATCCCTGCCCACCACTCTCCTCGCCGTGGGTCTGAGCCTCCCTCCTCAGCCATTCCTAGTGAAAGTGCTTTTCACCATTTGGCAAGCTTGTTGGCAAAGATGCTCTTCCCTACTGACTCTTCGCTGTTGCCCCCTGTTTAGAATGCATATTGAGAGAGGACATGCTATATTATGCAGTGAGACACAAGAAATTGGAGTATGCAAAACTTCCATTTTCTACAACATCAACTCCGTGTGAAATTGCCAAGGTAATGAGCTCTGGCCTTGCTGGGGATCTTGTCCGCAGCATCAGCAGGCATCTCGTGTGAGCAAAGGGGTCCAGAACCGGTGGGGCTGGCACGGCCTCACTCGCCCTGCTGAGAGGGTTCCTCTTGTCCCCAGGCTGGGGCTATGCGAAGGCTGCTCCCCTGTGTCCCGGCAGCAGCTCCACCCTCCTGGCCACCAGCAAGCCCTGGTTACCTGCAGGGCCAGCACTCTGGCCCCATATGCCCCATCCTCACCCCTTCCCCCGAGGGCCCTCTCTCCAGAGCTGCCCTTGCTGCTCAGCTAAGCAGCACCCTTGGGACACTCAGTGAGGCATGTCTTCGCTCCTCCTTCTTCCCACAGGGGTTTGGAGGACATCTCTTCCCTGATGAGAGGCTGGACATCATCCTCACAGCCCTTGAAGCTTTACAAGACTCCAGCATCCATGACAAGCAGGGGGCCTGCAGCGTGCTGGACGCAGCCTTGGAGGACCCTTTCTACTGGCTGAAAGATGTAAGTGGCCTGTGGCCATGGCCCTGCCCTTGAGCTCTTCCAGGCGTGGTTCCTCTCTCCTTCCCTGCCTCCCTCCCTGCCTCCCTCGCACATCGGGGTCTCTTGGGCTCCAGAAGCCACCTGAAGCCAGCAGAGAGCAATGGAAGGGGCCAAAGTTTGATTGGCAGCTGTGACAATGGCTGCTGTCTGCTGGCAACACCATTCCCACTTTGTCCCCCAAGGTGCCAAAGACCATGGAGTGCATCAGGAGAAACCTGGGCAGCATCCACACGGCATTGGCGCGGCAGTGCCTGGACTCCCTGCTTCTCCAGATGACCAAAAAGATGTCCAGGGAAGAAGTCAAGAACCTGCTGCAGTTCTCTCCGCCACGTGACAGGTCCTGGCCTTAACATCCTTGAGGGCTTGTTCCGTGTTGGGAGATGCACCTGGAGACTCTCTGCTTGCCACACCAATGGCAAAGAGCAGGACATCCCCAAGGAGCACAGCCCTCCTTCCCACCAATGTGTTCCAGCCCTACTGGGCCAGCCAGGGCTGCAGCAGCCCAGCTGTCCAAGGCAGCCCAGAGTCCCCCTGCCCCCAGGGAACACCAGCTCAGCCCCCTCCTGCCTGCCCAGGCTGGGCCCTCAGTGCTCCCCAAGTCACAGGGGCTGCAGTACAGCCTGGGTCCTCCGGGGCTGGCCCAGTTTGTGGCCCTGCGGCTGAGGCAGCCTCACTGACAGAGTATTCTGGGCTTGCAGCACTGACCTGGCCATGTGGGAGGTGATCCTGGCCATGCCGCAGACCTTGGAGAGGGTTTTAAACATCATGATGCAAGACTTGCCGCTGCGCAACTGGTGCACCGAAGTCACCAAAGACACCTGCATCCGTCGCTTGGCTGTGAGTTCCCAGATGAAACCTTGCTCCCAGCAGGGCTACGTGTGCCCCTTCAGGCACACAGGCACAGCCCTGTGCCCATCTACCCCCAAACTGCCAGCTCCCACAGGACGTACGGACACATGGTCCCTGGGGCCGGCAAGCCCCCGTAGCTCCCCGCGCCTGGTGCCTCTTTGGTGCCAGCTGGCGCTGCCCCATCCCTGCCCAAAGGTGGGAGAAGAAGAGGCTGCAGGGAGCCCTGCAGGCCCTGCCAGGCTCTCACTGCTCTTTCTTGCAGATGCTGGCCCAGAATCACATTTCTGAGGAGGACTTTGTTAACCCAGTGCACCTCCAGAGCTACCTGAGGCACCCAAGACCAATGATGCGCTTTTTGGTTCTGAAAGGGCTCTGCACCGTGTCAGAGAGCCCTGAGAAGGTGAGCGGGCCATCGTCAAGCAAAGCCATGTTGGCAGCCTGGGGCTTTGCTCTTCTGCCCTCCCGTCCCTCCCCGCTGCCAGGAAGCAAGGCAGGAGGCTGGTGCTCAGGAACCAGAGCCCTTTGCCCAGGGTGGTCTCTCACTGCCTCACGGAAGGGAAATGGTGTCTTTCCTACAGGCAAGGGAAATTCAGGTCTTGCTGCCAGACATCCTGGAGGCCCTGCAGGACACCAACACACACGTGGTGCTGAAGGCCCTGCTTGTGCTGAAAAACGTGATGGCTCATGTGGAGAGGAGGAAGGCCAGTGGCCCGGCTCTGCAGCTGGCTGAGAAGCTCCTGCCATTCTTTGACCACGTAAGTGTGCTGCGGGAGCCCGAGCCCTCAGCTGGGCCCCCTGTAACGAGGGCTGCCCTTCAGCCCGGCCCTGTGGGCAGCACTCAGGCAGGGCCTTCCCAGTCTCCTCGTCAGCCCAGGCGCTGGGGAGCTCTGCTTGGGCATGGCTGGTGCGGCTGGTGGCGAAAGTGGGGTGGCTGGCGGGCAGCCTGCGATGGCAACCGATTGCGTTGCCCTTCACGGGCACCAGGCCTTGCAGCTGCCCCTGAGCAGCTCCTCTGGGAAGGATCCAGCGCTGAAGCATCTCACAGTGCTGGGAGCTCCCTTCACATCGGCCATGCTAATGCTGAAATTCCTCCTGTCCTCCTCCCTGCCAGGAGTCCAGCCACATGCGGGAGCACTCCATCTGCCTCTTCCAAACCGTGGTGGAGGCTGTGCTGCGGCAAAGGAAGAAGGAAATGAAGAGGACAGTTCACAGGAGCCTTCTCCCACTCTACTTTCACATGAGAGACCAGAGTGAGAGCGTAGCAAAGGTACAGATCTCAGAGCTGAGCAGTTATGTGGGCAAGGGTGTGCTGATGCCACAGGGTTGCTCTGGGGGATCTCTGGCCGGCAGCATGAGCTGCCTCCGATGGTGGCTGTCCCGTGGCCTTGCCTTGGCCACTGAACCCAGTGCACACTGCCCCCCACCACAGCCTCCCATAACGCGCTGGGAAAGGCTCGCAGCCCTGCCAAGAGGAGGGGACAGAGGGTCTCCTTCCCAAGGCTGTGCTGCTACCTCCCAACCTCTGCTGCTCCGCAGGCCTCTGGGGAAGCTCTCGCCGTGACTGCAGAGTTTCTGCGATGCAAGGAGCTGAAGCGCTTGGCCCAGACAGAACAGACGTGGAGGATCGGGGAGTGCTTGGTAAGGACCCAACTTGGTTTGCCCCAGCTGGGCAAACGTGCCCGGCCAGAGCCCGCTGCCTGCAGCCGCATCCTCGCTCCCTTCCTGCCAGCACAGAGCCCCAGGGGGCTCTTCTGCAGGCCCCTCTGCCCTCCCTGCCCCCAGGATGCTGGAGGAGACCCTGGAGAGGGTGTGCAAGCCCCGTGACCCTGCGTTCTCTCTCTCTCCAGCTGCAGCAGGACAGAGGCAGAGTAGAAGAATACCTGCAGCAGAGCCAGCCCTACCTGCAGGCCACTCAGACCGACTTGCGACTTGAGGCCGTCAGATTCATTGGTGAGCCCAGCCCCTGGGTCCCTCTTGGGGCAGTCTTTGGCAGCCCCAGGCACTGCCCTGTTGCCCCCAGAGCCCCCCGACTGGGCCCTTGCTCCAGGGTGCAGGAGGGGGCACAGCCTGGCTGGCCAGGCCAGGGGCTGCGCTGCTGGGAGCGTGCTGGGGAGCGGGGCTCTGATGGGGTCTCTGTGTCTAGGTCTTGCTGCGCGCTACTGCGAGGACCAGAGCGAGGAGAAGCTGAATGAAATCCTCAGAGGTGAGTGAGGGCAGTGGGGGGTGTGCTAGGGCTGGGGGGACAGCGGCAGAGGCCCCCGTGCCTTGCCCTGCTCCAGGGAAATGCTTCGGGGCGGAGGAGCAATGCAGCCATAGGAACGAGGGAGAGGAGACGGGGTAGCCTGTGGTGTCAGGGAATGGCCTCCCAGCCTGGAGCTGGGCAGTGCCGCTGAAAGGGTTGAGTGTCCCTGAGGAAGAGTCAGGGGAAAGGGTGACAGTAAGGCTGACAGAAGGTGGGAGCCTGTTGTAGAGCACGCAACCAGGACGAAGAGGGAGATGAGACAGCCTACAAGCAGCTAGGAGCAGGGTCACGATTGCTAGCCCTTGCTCTCATGGGGAAGCACAATAGCGAGAGGAAAGAGTCCAGGAGATTCCTGGAGTGTGTGAATCCTCCCAAGGGATGGAGGCAGGTGGTGAGGGAACCAGCTTGTGAAGGTGCCCCACTTGACCTGTGGTGCGCAGGTGGGGAAGGACTGGTGGCTGCATTTGGGACATTGCTGAGCAGCAGCTTTCAACGGATTCCTTTGTCCCTCTTGCTCCTCCTGGCCTGGGGAAGAGTCGAGTGGGGCTGGCATGGTCTGCAGGGGATGCCTGGGGATCTCTGCAACGAGTGGGTTTTCATCTCTGCTCTTCTTTCTTTTGCAGTCCTCCGGCCTTCAGAGAAAGACCCGGAACCCATGGTCCGTTCCGGGGCAGTTGAAACCACCGTGATGCTGACGTCAAGGCATACCGCAACGTCAGGACGGAGATTTCCACTGCCGTGTTGCCGCTAGCCCCGCAGCAGTCCTCAAAAGAGCAATATATATATTTAATAGAACTAGGTTGTTGTCTCGTTATTCCAGCAGCTCCTTCACAGTGACTCGGTGCCATGACGCTGAGCTAACTTGGAGGCCACCATGGACGTCTTTTCCCTGGGCCCGGTGACTGCATGGTGCCTACTCAATCAGTGAAAGAGTCACAGAACCCTTGCGCTTGGAAAAGGGCCTTCAGCTCAAGTCCAAGCGTCAGCTAACACCACCAGGCCCACCACAAAACCACGGCCCTTAGCGCCAAGTCCACGCATTTCTTTAATAGCTCCAGGCCTGGGACTCCAGCAGTGCCCTGGGCAGCCGGTTCCACCCTTTGCATGAAGAAATTCTTCCTGACATCCCATCCTGTGAGTCCACCTGTGGTAGGTGCGCCCAGGTAGAAGAACTGCTCAGCCTCCTGGCAGAGCTTCGGGAGGAGGTGGGCAGGCTGAGGAGCACCAGGGAGTCGGAGAAGGTTGAACTGTACTGTGCCAGCCCTGGGACAGATGCGTCAGGCAGACACAGCAGAGGAAATGGAGGATCCCCTACCCTCTGGCCATCAGGCAGAAGGAGTGCATCTCAGTGACGAAGGGATGGAAGTTTAGATCTGCTCGGGGCAGCAGGCGGACCCCTCCTTGCCTACCTCACCTTCCTTTCAGGTGCCCTGAAACAACAGACTCTGGAAGTAATGGACACACAAACGATGATGTGCATGAAGGTCCATCCAGGTTGGAGGGGTTTTCTAGGGCAAGTCAGCCTTCCCCAGTATCACGACCACCTCCATCAAGAAGAAGAGAAGGGTTACTGTCATAAGTGACTCCCTTCTGAGCAGAACAGAGGGCCGCATATGCCGGCCTGACCCAACCCATGGAGAAGTCTGCTGTCTCCCAGGAGATCAGGGTAAAAGGTGTTTCTGGAGAGCTCACTCGCCCCGTAAGGCCCTCTGAGCATCATCCATTATTGTTCTGTCCCCGGGGTTTTTCGGGGCCCGGTGGCAGTGCCGTCCCCTCTGTGTCCCCCTTCGCGCAGGTGACACCTCGGTGCTGGCCGGGCTGTACGGCCCCGCGGAGGTGCGGGGCTCAAAGGAGAGCCCCGAGAGGGCGACGCTGGAGGTGCTGCTGCGCCCCAAGTTGTGGCTGCCAGGTGGGGGCCGCCTGGGGGGGGGGGGGGGCTCGGGAGGGAGATGGGGTCGGGGCCAGGCTCCGAGGGGCGTGGGGGGGGCCGAGGGGGTGGGGTCCGGGAGTGCTCTGAGGGGTCTGGGGGTGCTCAGGGGGATCCTGAGGAACAGGGGGGAAACGGGGGGAGCCCTGAGGGGGGGCTATAGGGGTTTATGGGGCTCCTGAGGTGCTCAGAGGGCTCCGGGGGTGCTCAGAGGGGTTTGGGGATGCTCAGGGGGATCCTGAGGGGACAGGAAGGTAACAGGGGGAGCCCTGAGGAGGGCTACGGGGGGGCTTAGGGGGCTCTGGGGATGCTCGGAGGGGTTTGGGGGTGCTCAGGGGGATCCTGAGGGGTGGGGGGGTAATGGGGGGAACCCTGAGAGGGTCTTCGGGGGTGTTCAGGGGGCTCTGGGGGTGCTCAGAGAGCTCCGGGGGTGGTCAAAGGGCTCCCGAGGGATGTGGGGGTGCAGGGGGGAGTCCTGAGGAGGGCTCTGGGGGTGCTCAGGGGGCTCCTGAGGGGCAGGGGGTGTAATGGGGGGAGCCCTGAGGAGGGCTTTGGGGACTCTGGGAATGCTCAGAGGGGTCTGGGGGTGCTCAGAGGGCTTCAGGGGTGGTCAAAGAGCTCCCAAGGGATGCGGGAGTGCAGGGGAGAGCCCTAAGGAGGGCTCTGGGGGTGCTCAGAAGGGTCTGGGGGTGCTCAGGGGGCTCCCGAGGGACGTGCGGGTACCGGGGGGAGGGCCTGAGGAGAGCTCCAGAGGGGAGCCCCCTCCTTGGGGGCTATTTTGTGACACTTTGGGGACACTCTGGGGATAATTTGGGGACAATCTGGAGGCACATTGGGGACACCTTGGGGGCTATTTGGGGACACACCTTGGGAGCTATTTGGGGACACCCTGGGGACAATATGGGGACACTCTGGGGACGCACCTTGCAGGCCCTTGGTGACGTAGTGGACGTCGATGTTGTCACCTGTTGTCACCCTGTGCCCCCCCCTCACCGGCGTGCAGCCCCCACTTGCAAAAGAGGCTGCGCTGGGGGAAGCCGCTGGCCCCCACCAGCTGCCTGATGACGTGCAGCTCCGCCATGCCCTGCGGGGACACGGGGGGGGGGGGACATGGGGACACACACACACGGTGTCACCCCACCCCAGAGGGGGGGTCCATGTCCCCCCCCAGGGGTTTCTGCACCCCCTCCAAGGAGCTCCCCACCCCCTTGCACTGCACATCCCAAGCCCATCGCAGCCCCCCCCACCCTCTTGTTCCCCCAATTGCCCCGTCTGACCCCCCCAATTGCCCTGTCTGACCCCCCCTATTGCCCCACGCCCCCCCCACTGCACCCCCGCCCCCCCTTTTACATCCCCTTACTCCCTTCTCCCCCCATTGCCCCCCCAATTGCCCCATCACCAATTATTACCCCCCCAGTCCCCCAATTGCCCCCTACAGACCCCCCAAATTGCCCCCCATCCCAAATAATTACCCCACCAGCACCCCCAATCGCCCCCACCCCAATAATTACCCCAACCAGTCCTCCAATTTCCCCCATCCCCACTAATTACCCCCTCCAGCCCCCCTCATTAACCCCCACCCCCAATTGCCCCCCCAGAACCCCCTTCCCAACCAGGACCCCCCCCCAGCAGTACCCCCCCCTGTCCCAAAAAGACCCTTTTCCCCGGGCCCCTTCCCCGCGTCTCCATCCTGCACCAGTCCCGAGACCCCCAAGTACCGGGGCTGGTGGAGTTGGGGGGAGGGGCGTCGGTCTTGGGGGTGCTCGGTGCTCCCCTGTGTCCCCCCCGCGGGGGGGGGGCTCAGCACTGCACCCCGTAGCGCTCGAAGTGGCCCAGGATGACGCCGAGCTCCAGGCGCACGGTGCCGGCGGCCCCGGTGCGCAGCCGAATGCGGTCGCCGTAACCGGGGTCGGGGGTAAGCGGTTGGGGGCCCCCCCCCCCCCAGCCAAAATTGGCTCAGGCGC
This sequence comes from Anas platyrhynchos, assembly GCF_047663525.1. Lineage (NCBI taxonomy): Eukaryota > Metazoa > Chordata > Aves > Anseriformes > Anatidae > Anas > Anas platyrhynchos. The sequence goes on from NC_092625.1 coordinate 4,211,582, forward strand.
TCCCGCCAGGTCCCCTGGGGCCGCCAGGTGACGCAGGTCAGCGCGTGGCACCCCGGGGTGCTGGGGATCTGGCAGGAGCTGAAGCCCATCAGCTCGCTATGCCCCAGGGAGCCCTGGTGCCACACCTCGAGGTGCAGCTTGGGTCAGCCTGGGGGGGGCGACAAAAGGGAGGGGACAGGTTGGGGACACTTTGGGGACACCTTGGCGGCTATTTGGGGACACTTTGCAGACACCTTGGGGGCACCTTGGGGACACTCTGGGGACGCACCTTGCAGGCCCTTGGTGGCGTAGTGGATGTCGATGTTGTCACCCGTTATGACCCTGTGCCCCCCTCACTGGCGTGCAGCCCCCACTTGCAGAAGAGGCGGCACTGCAAGTATATATAATCCTCTATACCTAGAGGATTGGTTATCTACTTTGATCAATCAAATTTGATGTATGTGATGCTGCTGGGGATGATTAGTATACATTGTGTGGAACAATGAGTTGGGTGAAATATTCTAGATATGGGAGTCCAATAATTGCTAAAAACTTGTTTATAAATCTTGCAGAGAATATTGTGAAAGCATTCTCTTCTGGTTCAATTGGCCTTGGCCAAATCTGAAAACAAGACACGGATTAATGATACTCAAAAGAAGATGAGGGATTGTGATATATGGAGTGGTAATTCGTGTGGAGAAAATGGTTGATATTAATAAAGAAGGGGGAGATTTGGGAGTGTGGCCATGGGGCTTGGAAAGCCCTGTGGTTGAGATAAAATTAGACCCTTAACGAGGAGGCCATCAGGAATGTAAAAGAGTTTAGAGGGAACCAAGAAGGGTGATTCAGGAGACTCCATGCAGGCTCGGGTTTCTTGTTCTCCAGCCAGTAAGGCATGGAAGCTCCTGGGTGTTTGCTGTTGTTGTTACATTCAAAGTTGTTTGAGCAATGAAAAGTTGTTTTGAAAAGAACTGCTGTGGAGAGAAGGGGATAAGAGGGGAGCCTGCCCTCAAGAAAGAAGAAGAAAAAAAGGCAACACGATGAAGTTACATCAATAAAGAAGCAGGAAAAAGAAGTGAAGAGGAACAGGCTGGCAGAATGGAGACCAGGACGGGAACAGGCATTTTGATTGCCTCATGAAGATAGGTTCGGCCAAACTCAGCAAACTGCTCAGAGAAGCTCGTACTGGAAACAGGCGCGCCAGAGCTGGAGAGAAGCTCGAGCTGAGAGAAGCGGAGCCAGCACACAACTGCCCCTCGCTGCTAAGCAGCTGCGCATTATGGGGAATCATACGTCCTTAGGAACAAAGACTGTCCTGGTCACCTCACAGCTTATTCTCCTTATTAACAATCGGACAGTTTATGATCCTGAAACATGGGACCAAACTGAGGTCAAGGTGTGGGACTCTGCAACTAGAAACGACAAGGTTGCAGTGGGATTGCTCGGCACCTGGCGAGCAGTCTCTGAGGCCTTAAAGAGCCCTGTGGGACCACAGTCAGAAACGTGTGGTTTGCCAGACTGTGAGGGAGCTGCGGGCTCCTTTACTGCTCCTTCTGCCACGCCATCGGCCCCTCTGCTGCTACAGCCATCGAAGGCTTTTGCTGTTACGCCCATGGTGACCTGGATGTGCCTTTTGGCCCAGGCCCTATGGCCTTGAGAAGGAGCTGGATATGCTTGTCTTCGATTTGGGAAGAACGGGATCCATAGGGCCTGAGGACCGAGTTGCTTGACAACATAAAGCAAGACATATTGTTCAAAAGGAATGGAAAACGGAGACTTGTTAGTAATCAGGAAAAGGAGTGGAAAATGGAGACAGTTGAGTCGTGGAACTTGGAGGATTGTTTGTTACCTTTCCTGATTGTACGTATGTATAGGCATACTTGGGTTTAGTATGTAAAGCAATGTTCTGTATATTTAGAATGTTTGATGTTCGTGTGTGCGTGCTGGTGGAGCGTAGACTCCCCGCACACCCAGCGCTGTTTACTTGCCTTTTATACCTTTTATAGCTTTTATACCTTTTAGAAATATTTGTTTTATAAATATTACAAAGTTCAGATTGAGTTGAGACCTCATGTATAACAAGGGGAAGAGCAGAGCTAAGAGCAGAGCTGAGCGCCTCCAGCCCCCATTTCTCGCCCCCACCCCACACAAAACAGCACCGGGGGGGGGGTGGTCCCAGAAAAGCTAGGGGCTGCTGGGGGGAGTCGAGGTGCTCTAGGGCAGGCGCAGAGGGAGCAGAGCAGCCCCTGAACCCCTCAGGGGGCCGATCCGGACCCTGTCCCGGTTACCCCAGAGCCAAACCAGCAGCCAAGCCCTCAGGCCCACCCCAGTGCTGGTGGAGACCCCAAAAACGAGGGGTCCAGACCCCTCCTGTCTCACAGGAGACCCCACACAAGACCTCAAAGACATCCCCTTTTGGGGACAATTCCACCTCTCTTGGCAAAACTTCCCACTTTTTGTAAACAACTCCCACTTTTTGGGAATGACTCCCCTTATTTAGGTAACAATGCCACCTTTTTGGGGAAAATTCCCCCGTTTTTGGGGAACAACTCCCCCCTTTTGGTAATAATTCCCCGTTTTTTGGCAACAATTGCTCCCTTTGTGGGAAAAACTCCCCCCTTTGGAGAAAAAATCTCAATTTTGGAGAAAAACTCCCCCTTTTTGGGGAAAAAATTTCCCCAAAAAGGGGGAATTGTTCCTAAAAGTATGTTGTTGTTACCCAGAAAGAGGGAGTTTTTCCCCCAAACAGGGGAATTTTCCCAAAAAAGGGGGAAATTTCCCCAAACAAGGGAATATTTTCCCCAAATGGGGAGTTGTTTCCCAAAAAGGGGAATTGGTCCCAAATAATAAATTAAATGTTAAGTTACAAAAGTTCACAGGCCATGAGATTAGAAATAAATCCCTTCTCGAGCTAAAAGATCTCTTTTTTTTTTTTTTTTCAGGAGCGGCCTCCCTGAATCTAAATAATCCTCTCACAGGCAGAACAGAGTGTGTCCGTTCTAACTCTTTATCAGATGTGGAAAAAGAGATCGAGATGACCAGTGCCTAAAAAAAAGAGGCACTCTCTTTTTAAGGCAGACTGATCAGCACAACACATTTTATCTGTTCTTAAGCACAAGCAACTCTAAGATAAATGGGTTCAAGGATCTTCAATGTGAAGAGTGAATATCCAGCGTATACCGGGAACACCTGACTTGGACCATGGACGCCTCACGCAGATTTCGGAGGAATTCGGACAACTCAGAAATCATCTTTTACAGGAAGAGACCAGAGAATTTGACTCAGTGTAAAACTGGCACAGGCAGAAATCTCCCCAGTTACAGATGCTCAAGCGCATTAGTTAAAAAGAGATTAGAGTGTGACTAGAGAGAAGTCTCAAACTCTTGTTATATACTTAAATTTCTCTCCAAGGATGGAACAACCACTATCACCGTGCATGACTGGCTGTAGAGGGAGAGAGCAAGTGAAAGACTTAGAAAAGCACCTTCCCTTCATAGTCCTCCCACTCCCAAAATGGTTCTCAAGGAAAACTACTGACAGACTAAAGTTAACTGCTTTGAAAGGGCTGTGTGGGTGGACCCGTTGTCTTCAAGTTCAAGCTTTTTCCTGCAGAAACTGCCAACAATTATGCCAAATACAACAATGGTTTTGCAAGATGGATAAACGTCTTCCAGACTGAAAGGGAGAAGTCGTACTGTTGTTGTTGTCTGTGCACAGACACCTAAGCAGTAAAGAGCAATGCTAAACAACCACGATATCCCAGAACACACAAATACTGCGTAACAGTGACAGAAAGCGCTAGAATTCAAAACAAAAAGCGGCTGGTGGCGAAAGTGGGGTGGCTGGCGGGCAGCCTGCGATGGCAACCGATTGCGTTGCCCTTCACGGGCACCAGGCCTTGCAGCTGCCCCTGAGCAGCTCCTCTGGGAAGGATCCAGCGCTGAAGCATCTCACAGTGCTGGGAGCTCCCTTCACATCAGCCACGCTAATGCTGAAATTCCTCCTGTCCTGCTCCCTGCCAGGCATCCAGCCAGGTGCGGGAGCACTCCATTTGCCTCTTCCAAGCCATGGTGGAGGATGTGCTGCGGCAAAGGAAGAAGGAAATGAAGAGGACAGTGCACAGGAGCCTTCTCCCACTCTACTTTCACATGAGAGACCAGAGTGAGAGCGTAGCAAAGGTACAGATCTCAGAGCTGAGCAGTTATGTGGGCAAGGGTGTGCTGATGCCACAGGGTTGCTCTGGGGGATCACAGAATTTCTAGGTTGGAAGAGACCTCAAGATCATCGAGTCCAGCCTCTGATCTCTGGCTGTGATCTCTGGGATCTCTCTCATTGTGAGCTGCCTCCGATAGTGGCAGTCCCGTGGCCTTGCCTTGGCCACTGAACCCAGTGCACGCTGTCCGAGCCACGGCTGCACTCGCGTCAGGCAGCACCCTGGGGTGTCACCAAGTGACGTCACAATGGGTGCCCACCCAGCCCAGGCGCGTGTCACAGTGGCACCCATTGTGACGTCACTTGGTGACACCCCAGGGCTCCGCCTTATAAGAGCGCAGCCGTGGCTCGGACCCTCAGTGTCGGTGCACGGCAGTGACGGACAGGGCAGGAGCACAGGGCCTTCGAGGAGTCCCCGAGCATAGCCCACGTCCCACAATGCCGCAACCGCCCGCCCGGAGGAGCCGCCGGTTTCTATCTGAGAACTCTCCCACTCCAGAGGCTGCTTCTGAAGGGGATGAGGAGGGAGGCATGCCCCCCAGGCAGCCCAGGCTGGCCTGGCAGGAGACCTGGTCTTCTAGGGGCAGCAACCGGCCAGCAGAGGACAGCTTGCTGGCAGTGGAAAGAACCCCAGTTGAGGCCTTTTTGCCGGAAGAGGACAGCAGCCCGGCAGACGCCATTGCTCAGGCAGCGGGCAGCAGCCAGGTAGAGGAGAGCCAGGACGACGTACAGTGGCTGGATCCCAGTGAGTCAGGGTCTTCGGGATGGGGTGGGGAGGGTTGGGGACACAGAGACCCCTGCCTGACTCCAGGACTCCTTCCCTGGGTAAAGCGGCGCTTGGGCTGACGGGGCCGAGCTTCCTCCGCAGCACCACAGAATGCCAGGACGCTTTGGGCTGGGGGGGACCTCGGCGATCACGATGCTTCCCCCCAGCCCAGGCTGCCCAAAGCCCACCCAGCCTGGCCGTGGGCAGTGCCAGGGAGGGGGCACCGCAGCCTGCGCCAAGGCCTCACTGCCCTGGGCGTGAAGGAGAGAAATCCCTGCCTGTCCGAAAGAAACCTGCCCTCTTTGAGGTTAAGGCCGTCACCCCTTGTCCTGTCGCTGCAGTCCATGATGAAGATCCCCCCCCAGCTTTCCTGGAGGCCCCTTTGGGCACTGGGAGGCCGCAGCGAGGTCCCCCCGCAGCCTTCTCCAGGCTCCACAAGCCCAGCTCCCTCAGCCTCTCTTCCCAGTGGAGCTGCTGCAGCCTCTGGGCATCCCCACGGCCTCCCCACGGCCTTCTGGGGCTGGGGCCCTTCCTCTCCTCACCCCTGCATTCAGCCCCTCTCTGCAGCACTCTTTGCTTTCCTCCTTTCCAGGTAAGGCATGGAAACTGTGCAGAGACAAGGCCGTGGAATTCATCAGGGCGTATGTCAGAGGCACAGAAAAGGTAATGGCAGCCGCTTGCATCACAGCTGTGCTCCTGGCGCTGCCCTCCAGGGGTCCCACACAGCCCCAGACCCCTCAAGGCTTTGGTCCTGCTGGCCGTGGGTGTCCCCCTAATGCTCTGTTGGTGTCTTTGTGGCTGCCAGGACGACGAGGAGCAGAAGATGCTGTTCCTCAGCAAAATCTGCGATCTGTGCACATGTGTCACAGAGAGGGGTGTGCCGATGAACTTGCATGGCTTCTGCAGCAAACATAAGCTGGTGGAGAACATCATGGTGAGAGGATGCACAGCGGGTTGGGGAAGGGGCAAGGCCCCCCGGCACCAGCCCCCTGGGAGGCGAGGGCTGGGGCAGCGCTGGCTCTGCTGCTGCTGGGTGCCGGCGGCTCCAAGGTCTCATCCTGCTTGTGCTCTGCAGGCTCTGCTGGAAAAGGAGCCCATGGACAGCTTGCGCACAGCATTCCGGCAGAAGGCCATGGAGACTGTCGCCCTCCTCAGGTGCGTGCCCAGCCCCTGGTGGCAATGTCCTGGTGGCCCTGAAGCTGGCAGGGAGGCTGCCCGTCCCTCCCAGGGATGCCTGGCCAAGGGAGGTCCGTGTCCTCCTTCATAAGCCTCGAGGCACTGCGTCCAACAGGCTCCTCTCTCTCTTTTCTTCAGCAACACCATACCAACAGCACTGTGTGGCAAAAAGGAGAGTCTCCTAAACATGTGCTGCAAGAGCATCTTCTTTCTGCCTCCGGAGTCGGATGTGCCAGAGACAGGAGTGCTCTACGCCAAGGTATGTGCTGGGTGAGGTACCAGCACCCCCAGTCCTGCTGAGCTGCTGCCTTGCTTCCCCGTGCTGACACAACCAGAGACCAGTGCAGGGCCGGGGCCCAGATTTGCTTTCCCAGCCTCGCCCCTTCCCCGACCTGATCTTGTGCTGCAGGAGGTCTGCACACAGCAGCTTTTTAGCCCCAAAGCCACCCCTGAACTCCCGAGGGGCTCAGAGCCAGCTCCTGGGGGTGAGGAGGGCCACAGAAATAATTCGATGCTCTTCTGTCCTCCCTGCAGACTATGAAAGCCATGGACACCATGCTGGAGGGCTTCGTACGCAACTGTGCCAACACCAGTGTCAGCATAGAGTTGGAGAATATGTTGAAGGTTTGGCATTTGCAAAGAATTTCCAAAGAATCCTCTCAGGTCTCATTTGCAGACCACTGTCAACCCAGCAACTTCTCTCCTCACAGGTGATGCTGGACTTTGCTGTCTCCAAAGACTCAGCTGTGCGTGAGAGCGCTGTGAGGAGGATTGAGAGGCTGGGTGATTTCATCATCAGTTATTTTGTGAGCGAGGTAAGGCACAAGGAACCCTCCACCCTTTCCTGCATCCCAGAGCATCCTGCCACTCAGGGGTGCCTGTGAGGCAAGCCTCGATGCACGTGAGTGCCTCAGAACCGTGAATCGAGGGTCTTCGTCCCTCCTTCGCCCCTGCTCTTCCCTCCCCAGGCCCTGCTATCTCAGGGGCTGGCTCTGCCTCCACTAAGCCCTTTGTCTCTCCTCCCTTCCTCACCCAGATCACAGATGACTATGAAAACTATAGCGATGATGAGCCCACAGAGCTCTACATCCCCATCCTGGGACAGCTGCTGGGCATCCTCTTCATTTTCACCAGTGACAAAGATTCCATCAGATTCACAGCTTTAGAAACTCTTTCTCACATATACAAAATCATCAGAAAAGGAAGAGGTAAGAAGGTGTGGTGGGCAGCGTCCGTCTGCACACAAACATCTACTGATTTGTCTACTTGTTTTCCCCGAGTTTAGTGGGGACTGTTAGTGTTAGGTTAGAGGTTGGACTCGATGATCTTGAGGTCTCTTCCAACCTAGACATTCTGTGATTCTGTGAGTATTGTGAAGGATTGTTTTTGTGCTTGGTGGAGGCTGCCCACGGAATTCTGCCAGGTTCCCTGGCCTCCTCTGCTCCTCACAGCAGCTTCCCGCAGCATTCTGGCTATCGTTTTCCGCAGAAGCTAGACGCTCACCTGCCGTCCAGGAGCAGTTCTCTGCTGCTGTCCTTCCCAACCCTCCCCAGATCACCTACCACGCTGTTTTGTGGTGTCCCCCAGTCTAAGCCATCGATCGATGAGCACTTCCCAAACGGCATCTTCCCCGAGGAGTGAACAGCAGAGCCAGCCGTGCATCACCAGGGATGGTGACGCCCTCCAGAATGCTCCCTGACTGTTTGCTCCCTGCCGTCTTAAAGGCAGGTGTCAGGGGGCTTCCTGCACATCCTGACCCCGAGCAGAAGGGGGTCTGTGACACGCTGCTACCCCCACGGCACCCAACGCCATTGCTTCTCCTCCTTCTGCATCATCCCTGAGGTCCCTCTTGCTCCCAGCACTCCTCACCTTGTGCTTTACATCCCTGCCCACCACTCTCCTCGCCGTGGGTCTGAGCCTCCCTCCTCAGCCATTCCTAGTGAAAGTGCTTTTCACCATTTGGCAAGCTTGTTGGCAAAGATGCTCTTCCCTACTGACTCTTCGCTGTTGCCCCCTGTTTAGAATGCATATTGAGAGAGGACATGCTATATTATGCAGTGAGACACAAGAAATTGGAGTATGCAAAACTTCCATTTTCTACAACATCAACTCCGTGTGAAATTGCCAAGGTAATGAGCTCTGGCCTTGCTGGGGATCTTGTCCGCAGCATCAGCAGGCATCTCGTGTGAGCAAAGGGGTCCAGAACCGGTGGGGCTGGCACGGCCTCACTCGCCCTGCTGAGAGGGTTCCTCTTGTCCCCAGGCTGGGGCTATGCGAAGGCTGCTCCCCTGTGTCCCGGCAGCAGCTCCACCCTCCTGGCCACCAGCAAGCCCTGGTTACCTGCAGGGCCAGCACTCTGGCCCCATATGCCCCATCCTCACCCCTTCCCCCGAGGGCCCTCTCTCCAGAGCTGCCCTTGCTGCTCAGCTAAGCAGCACCCTTGGGACACTCAGTGAGGCATGTCTTCGCTCCTCCTTCTTCCCACAGGGGTTTGGAGGACATCTCTTCCCTGATGAGAGGCTGGACATCATCCTCACAGCCCTTGAAGCTTTACAAGACTCCAGCATCCATGACAAGCAGGGGGCCTGCAGCGTGCTGGACGCAGCCTTGGAGGACCCTTTCTACTGGCTGAAAGATGTAAGTGGCCTGTGGCCATGGCCCTGCCCTTGAGCTCTTCCAGGCGTGGTTCCTCTCTCCTTCCCTGCCTCCCTCCCTGCCTCCCTCGCACATCGGGGTCTCTTGGGCTCCAGAAGCCACCTGAAGCCAGCAGAGAGCAATGGAAGGGGCCAAAGTTTGATTGGCAGCTGTGACAATGGCTGCTGTCTGCTGGCAACACCATTCCCACTTTGTCCCCCAAGGTGCCAAAGACCATGGAGTGCATCAGGAGAAACCTGGGCAGCATCCACACGGCATTGGCGCGGCAGTGCCTGGACTCCCTGCTTCTCCAGATGACCAAAAAGATGTCCAGGGAAGAAGTCAAGAACCTGCTGCAGTTCTCTCCGCCACGTGACAGGTCCTGGCCTTAACATCCTTGAGGGCTTGTTCCGTGTTGGGAGATGCACCTGGAGACTCTCTGCTTGCCACACCAATGGCAAAGAGCAGGACATCCCCAAGGAGCACAGCCCTCCTTCCCACCAATGTGTTCCAGCCCTACTGGGCCAGCCAGGGCTGCAGCAGCCCAGCTGTCCAAGGCAGCCCAGAGTCCCCCTGCCCCCAGGGAACACCAGCTCAGCCCCCTCCTGCCTGCCCAGGCTGGGCCCTCAGTGCTCCCCAAGTCACAGGGGCTGCAGTACAGCCTGGGTCCTCCGGGGCTGGCCCAGTTTGTGGCCCTGCGGCTGAGGCAGCCTCACTGACAGAGTATTCTGGGCTTGCAGCACTGACCTGGCCATGTGGGAGGTGATCCTGGCCATGCCGCAGACCTTGGAGAGGGTTTTAAACATCATGATGCAAGACTTGCCGCTGCGCAACTGGTGCACCGAAGTCACCAAAGACACCTGCATCCGTCGCTTGGCTGTGAGTTCCCAGATGAAACCTTGCTCACAGCAGGGCTACGTGTGCCCCTTCAGGCACACAGGCACAGCCCTGTGCCCATCTACCCCCAAACTGCCAGCTCCCGCAGGACGTACGGACACATGGTCCCTGGGGCCGGCAAGCCCCCGTAGCTCCCCGCGCCTGGTGCCTCTTTGGTGCCAGCTGGCGCTGCCCCATCCCTGCCCAAAGGTGGGAGAAGAAGAGGCTGCAGGGAGCCCTGCAGGCCCTGCCAGGCTCTCACTGCTCTTTCTTGCAGATGCTGGCCCAGAATCACATTTCTGAGGAGGACTTTGTTAACCCAGTGCACCTCCAGAGCTACCTGAGGCACCCAAGACCAATGATGCGCTTTTTGGTTCTGAAAGGGCTCTGCACCGTGTCAGAGAGCCCTGAGAAGGTGAGCGGGCCATCGTCAAGCAAAGCCATGTTGGCAGCCTGGGGCTTTGCTCTTCTGCCCTCCCGTCCCTCCCCGCTGCCAGGAAGCAAGGCAGGAGGCTGGTGCTCAGGAACCAGAGCCCTTTGCCCAGGGTGGTCTCTCACTGCCTCACGGAAGGGAAATGGTGTCTTTCCTACAGGCAAGGGAAATTCAGGTCTTGCTGCCAGACATCCTGGAGGCCCTGCAGGACACCAACACACACGTGGTGCTGAAGGCCCTGCTTGTGCTGAAAAACGTGATGGCTCATGTGGAGAGGAGGAAGGCCAGTGGCCCGGCTCTGCAGCTGGCTGAGAAGCTCCTGCCATTCTTTGACCACGTAAGTGTGCTGCGGGAGCCCGAGCCCTCAGCTGGGCCCCCTGTAACGAGGGCTGCCCTTCAGCCCGGCCCTGTGGGCAGCACTCAGGCAGGGCCTTCCCAGTCTCCTCGTCAGCCCAGGCGCTGGGGAGCTCTGCTTGGGCATGGCTGGTGCGGCTGGTGGCGAAAGTGGGGTGGCTGGCGGGCAGCCTGCGATGGCAACCGATTGCGTTGCCCTTCACGGGCACCAGGCCTTGCAGCTGCCCCTGAGCAGCTCCTCTGGGAAGGATCCAGCGCTGAAGCATCTCACAGTGCTGGGAGCTCCCTTCACATCGGCCATGCTAATGCTGAAATTCCTCCTGTCCTCCTCCCTGCCAGGAGTCCAGCCACATGCGGGAGCACTCCATCTGCCTCTTCCAAACCGTGGTGGAGGCTGTGCTGCGGCAAAGGAAGAAGGAAATGAAGAGGACAGTTCACAGGAGCCTTCTCCCACTCTACTTTCACATGAGAGACCAGAGTGAGAGCGTAGCAAAGGTACAGATCTCAGAGCTGAGCAGTTATGTGGGCAAGGGTGTGCTGATGCCACAGGGTTGCTCTGGGGGATCTCTGGCCGGCAGCATGAGCTGCCTCCGATGGTGGCTGTCCCGTGGCCTTGCCTTGGCCACTGAACCCAGTGCACACTGCCCCCCACCACAGCCTCCCATAACGCGCTGGGAAAGGCTCGCAGCCCTGCCAAGAGGAGGGGACAGAGGGTCTCCTTCCCAAGGCTGTGCTGCTACCTCCCAACCTCTGCTGCTCCGCAGGCCTCTGGGGAAGCTCTCGCCGTGACTGCAGAGTTTCTGCGATGCAAGGAGCTGAAGCGCTTGGCCCAGACAGAACAGACGTGGAGGATCGGGGAGTGCTTGGTAAGGACCCAACTTGGTTTGCCCCAGCTGGGCAAACGTGCCCGGCCAGAGCCCGCTGCCTGCAGCCGCATCCTCGCTCCCTTCCTGCCAGCACAGAGCCCCAGGGGGCTCTTCTGCAGGCCCCTCTGCCCTCCCTGCCCCCAGGATGCTGGAGGAGACCCTGGAGAGGGTGTGCAAGCCCCGTGACCCTGCGTTCTCTCTCTCTCCAGCTGCAGCAGGACAGAGGCAGAGTAGAAGAATACCTGCAGCAGAGCCAGCCCTACCTGCAGGCCACTCAGACCGACTTGCGACTTGAGGCCGTCAGATTCATTGGTGAGCCCAGCCCCTGGGTCCCTCTTGGGGCAGTCTTTGGCAGCCCCAGGCACTGCCCTGTTGCCCCCAGAGCCCCCCGACTGGGCCCTTGCTCCAGGGTGCAGGAGGGGGCACAGCCTGGCTGGCCAGGCCAGGGGCTGCGCTGCTGGGAGCGTGCTGGGGAGCGGGGCTCTGATGGGGTCTCTGTGTCTAGGTCTTGCTGCGCGCTACTGCGAGGACCAGAGCGAGGAGAAGCTGAATGAAATCCTCAGAGGTGAGTGAGGGCAGTGGGGGGTGTGCTAGGGCTGGGGGGACAGCGGCAGAGGCCCCCGTGCCTTGCCCTGCTCCAGGGAAATGCTTCGGGGCGGAGGAGCAATGCAGCCATAGGAACGAGGGAGAGGAGACGGGGTAGCCTGTGGTGTCAGGGAATGGCCTCCCAGCCTGGAGCTGGGCAGTGCCGCTGAAAGGGTTGAGTGTCCCTGAGGAAGAGTCAGGGGAAAGGGTGACAGTAAGGCTGACAGAAGGTGGGAGCCTGTTGTAGAGCACGCAACCAGGACGAAGAGGGAGATGAGACAGCCTACAAGCAGCTAGGAGCAGGGTCACGATTGCTAGCCCTTGCTCTCATGGGGAAGCACAATAGCGAGAGGAAAGAGTCCAGGAGATTCCTGGAGTGTGTGAATCCTCCCAAGGGATGGAGGCAGGTGGTGAGGGAACCAGCTTGTGAAGGTGCCCCACTTGACCTGTGGTGCGCAGGTGGGGAAGGACTGGTGGCTGCATTTGGGACATTGCTGAGCAGCAGCTTTCAACGGATTCCTTTGTCCCTCTTGCTCCTCCTGGCCTGGGGAAGAGTCGAGTGGGGCTGGCATGGTCTGCAGGGGATGCCTGGGGATCTCTGCAACGAGTGGGTTTTCATCTCTGCTCTTCTTTCTTTTGCAGTCCTCCGGCCTTCAGAGAAAGACCCGGAACCCATGGTCCGTTCCGGGGCAGTTGAAACCACCGTGATGCTGACGTCAAGGCATACCGCAACGTCAGGACGGAGATTTCCACTGCCGTGTTGCCGCTAGCCCCGCAGCAGTCCTCAAAAGAGCAATATATATATTTAATAGAACTAGGTTGTTGTCTCGTTATTCCAGCAGCTCCTTCACAGTGACTCGGTGCCATGACGCTGAGCTAACTTGGAGGCCACCATGGACGTCTTTTCCCTGGGCCCGGTGACTGCATGGTGCCTACTCAATCAGTGAAAGAGTCACAGAACCCTTGCGCTTGGAAAAGGGCCTTCAGCTCAAGTCCAAGCGTCAGCTAACACCACCAGGCCCACCACAAAACCACGGCCCTTAGCGCCAAGTCCACGCATTTCTTTAATAGCTCCAGGCCTGGGACTCCAGCAGTGCCCTGGGCAGCCGGTTCCACCCTTTGCATGAAGAAATTCTTCCTGACATCCCATCCTGTGAGTCCACCTGTGGTAGGTGCGCCCAGGTAGAAGAACTGCTCAGCCTCCTGGCAGAGCTTCGGGAGGAGGTGGGCAGGCTGAGGAGCACCAGGGAGTCGGAGAAGGTTGAACTGTACTGTGCCAGCCCTGGGACAGATGCGTCAGGCAGACACAGCAGAGGAAATGGAGGATCCCCTACCCTCTGGCCATCAGGCAGAAGGAGTGCATCTCAGTGACGAAGGGATGGAAGTTTAGATCTGCTCGGGGCAGCAGGCGGACCCCTCCTTGCCTACCTCACCTTCCTTTCAGGTGCCCTGAAACAACAGACTCTGGAAGTAATGGACACACAAACGATGATGTGCATGAAGGTCCATCCAGGTTGGAGGGGTTTTCTAGGGCAAGTCAGCCTTCCCCAGTATCACGACCACCTCCATCAAGAAGAAGAGAAGGGTTACTGTCATAAGTGACTCCCTTCTGAGCAGAACAGAGGGCCGCATATGCCGGCCTGACCCAACCCATGGAGAAGTCTGCTGTCTCCCAGGAGATCAGGGTAAAAGGTGTTTCTGGAGAGCTCACTCGCCCCGTAAGGCCCTCTGAGCATCATCCATTATTGTTCTGTCCCCGGGGTTTTTCGGGGCCCGGTGGCAGTGCCGTCCCCTCTGTGTCCCCCTTCGCGCAGGTGACACCTCGGTGCTGGCCGGGCTGTACGGCCCCGCGGAGGTGCGGGGCTCAAAGGAGAGCCCCGAGAGGGCGACGCTGGAGGTGCTGCTGCGCCCCAAGTTGTGGCTGCCAGGTGGGGGCCGCCTGGGGGGGGGGGGGGGCTCGGGAGGGAGATGGGGTCGGGGCCAGGCTCCGAGGGGCGTGGGGGGGGCCGAGGGGGTGGGGTCCGGGAGTGCTCTGAGGGGTCTGGGGGTGCTCAGGGGGATCCTGAGGAACAGGGGGGAAACGGGGGGAGCCCTGAGGGGGGGCTATAGGGGTTTATGGGGCTCCTGAGGTGCTCAGAGGGCTCCGGGGGTGCTCAGAGGGGTTTGGGGATGCTCAGGGGGATCCTGAGGGGACAGGAAGGTAACAGGGGGAGCCCTGAGGAGGGCTACGGGGGGGCTTAGGGGGCTCTGGGGATGCTCGGAGGGGTTTGGGGGTGCTCAGGGGGATCCTGAGGGGTGGGGGGGTAATGGGGGGAACCCTGAGAGGGTCTTCGGGGGTGTTCAGGGGGCTCTGGGGGTGCTCAGAGAGCTCCGGGGGTGGTCAAAGGGCTCCCGAGGGATGTGGGGGTGCAGGGGGGAGTCCTGAGGAGGGCTCTGGGGGTGCTCAGGGGGCTCCTGAGGGGCAGGGGGTGTAATGGGGGGAGCCCTGAGGAGGGCTTTGGGGACTCTGGGAATGCTCAGAGGGGTCTGGGGGTGCTCAGAGGGCTTCAGGGGTGGTCAAAGAGCTCCCAAGGGATGCGGGAGTGCAGGGGAGAGCCCTAAGGAGGGCTCTGGGGGTGCTCAGAAGGGTCTGGGGGTGCTCAGGGGGCTCCCGAGGGACGTGGGGGCACCGGGGGGAGGGCCTGAGGAGAGCTCCAGAGGGGAGCCCCCTCCTTGGGGGCTATTTTGTGACACTTTGGGGACACTCTGGGGATAATTTGGGGACAATCTGGAGGCACATTGGGGACACCTTGGGGGCTATTTGGGGACACACCTTGGGAGCTATTTGGGGACACCCTGGGGACAATATGGGGACACTCTGGGGACGCACCTTGCAGGCCCTTGGTGACGTAGTGGACGTCGATGTTGTCACCTGTTGTCACCCTGTGCCCCCCCCTCACCGGCGTGCAGCCCCCACTTGCAAAAGAGGCTGCGCTGGGGGAAGCCGCTGGCCCCCACCAGCTGCCTGATGACGTGCAGCTCCGCCATGCCCTGCGGGGACACGGGGGGGGGGGGACATGGGGACACACACACACGGTGTCACCCCACCCCAGAGGGGGGGTCCATGTCCCCCCCCAGGGGTTTCTGCACCCCCTCCAAGGAGCTCCCCACCCCCTTGCACTGCACATCCCAAGCCCATCGCAGCCCCCCCCACCCTCTTGTTCCCCCAATTGCCCCGTCTGACCCCCCCAATTGCCCTGTCTGACCCCCCCTATTGCCCCACGCCCCCCCCACTGCACCCCCGCCCCCCCTTTTACATCCCCTTACTCCCTTCTCCCCCCATTGCCCCCCCAATTGCCCCATCACCAATTATTACCCCCCCAGTCCCCCAATTGCCCCCTACAGACCCCCCAAATTGCCCCCCATCCCAAATAATTACCCCACCAGCACCCCCAATCGCCCCCACCCCAATAATTACCCCAACCAGTCCTCCAATTTCCCCCATCCCCACTAATTACCCCCTCCAGCCCCCCTCATTAACCCCCACCCCCAATTGCCCCCCCAGAACCCCCTTCCCAACCAGGACCCCCCCCCAGCAGTACCCCCCCCTGTCCCAAAAAGACCCTTTTCCCCGGGCCCCTTCCCCGCGTCTCCATCCTGCACCAGTCCCGAGACCCCCAAGTACCGGGGCTGGTGGAGTTGGGGGGAGGGGCGTCGGTCTTGGGGGTGCTCGGTGCTCCCCTGTGTCCCCCCCGCGGGGGGGGGGCTCAGCACTGCACCCCGTAGCGCTCGAAGTGGCCCAGGATGACGCCGAGCTCCAGGCGCACGGTGCCGGCGGCCCCGGTGCGCAGCCGAATGCGGTCGCCGTAACCGGGGTCGGGGGTAAGCGGTTGGGGGCCCCCCCCCCCCCAGCCAAAATTGGCTCAGGCGCTCCCGCCAGGTCCCCTGGGGCCGCCAGGTGACGCAGGTCAGCGCGTGGCACCCCGGGGTGCTGGGGATCTGGCAGGAGCTGAAGCCCATCAGCTCGCTATGCCCCAGGGAGCCCTGGTGCCACACCTCGAGGTGCAGCTTGGGTCAGCCTGGGGGGGGCGACAAAAGGGAGGGGACAGGTTGGGGACACTTTGGGGACACCTTGGCGGCTATTTGGGGACACTTTGCAGACACCTTGGGGGCACCTTGGGGACACTCTGGGGACGCACCTTGCAGGCCCTTGGTGGCGTAGTGGATGTCGATGTTGTCACCCGTTATGACCCTGTGCCCCCCTCACTGGCGTGCAGCCCCCACTTGCAGAAGAGGCGGCACTGCAAGTATATATAATCCTCTATACCTAGAGGATTGGTTATCTACTTTGATCAATCAAATTTGATGTATGTGATGCTGCTGGGGATGATTAGTATACATTGTGTGGAACAATGAGTTGGGTGAAATATTCTAGATATGGGAGTCCAATAATTGCTAAAAACTTGTTTATAAATCTTGCAGAGAATATTGTGAAAGCATTCTCTTCTGGTTCAATTGGCCTTGGCCAAATCTGAAAACAAGACACGGATTAATGATACTCAAAAGAAGATGAGGGATTGTGATATATGGAGTGGTAATTCGTGTGGAGAAAATGGTTGATATTAATAAAGAAGGGGGAGATTTGGGAGTGTGGCCATGGGGCTTGGAAAGCCCTGTGGTTGAGATAAAATTAGACCCTTAACGAGGAGGCCATCAGGAATGTAAAAGAGTTTAGAGGGAACCAAGAAGGGTGATTCAGGAGACTCCATGCAGGCTCGGGTTTCTTGTTCTCCAGCCAGTAAGGCATGGAAGCTCCTGGGTGTTTGCTGTTGTTGTTACATTCAAAGTTGTTTGAGCAATGAAAAGTTGTTTTGAAAAGAACTGCTGTGGAGAGAAGGGGATAAGAGGGGAGCCTGCCCTCAAGAAAGAAGAAGAAAAAAAGGCAACACGATGAAGTTACATCAATAAAGAAGCAGGAAAAAGAAGTGAAGAGGAACAGGCTGGCAGAATGGAGACCAGGACGGGAACAGGCATTTTGATTGCCTCATGAAGATAGGTTCGGCCAAACTCAGCAAACTGCTCAGAGAAGCTCGTACTGGAAACAGGCGCGCCAGAGCTGGAGAGAAGCTCGAGCTGAGAGAAGCGGAGCCAGCACACAACTGCCCCTCGCTGCTAAGCAGCTGCGCATTATGGGGAATCATACGTCCTTAGGAACAAAGACTGTCCTGGTCACCTCACAGCTTATTCTCCTTATTAACAATCGGACAGTTTATGATCCTGAAACATGGGACCAAACTGAGGTCAAGGTGTGGGACTCTGCAACTAGAAACGACAAGGTTGCAGTGGGATTGCTCGGCACCTGGCGAGCAGTCTCTGAGGCCTTAAAGAGCCCTGTGGGACCACAGTCAGAAACGTGTGGTTTGCCAGACTGTGAGGGAGCTGCGGGCTCCTTTACTGCTCCTTCTGCCACGCCATCGGCCCCTCTGCTGCTACAGCCATCGAAGGCTTTTGCTGTTACGCCCATGGTGACCTGGATGTGCCTTTTGGCCCAGGCCCTATGGCCTTGAGAAGGAGCTGGATATGCTTGTCTTCGATTTGGGAAGAACGGGATCCATAGGGCCTGAGGACCGAGTTGCTTGACAACATAAAGCAAGACATATTGTTCAAAAGGAATGGAAAACGGAGACTTGTTAGTAATCAGGAAAAGGAGTGGAAAATGGAGACAGTTGAGTCGTGGAACTTGGAGGATTGTTTGTTACCTTTCCTGATTGTACGTATGTATAGGCATACTTGGGTTTAGTATGTAAAGCAATGTTCTGTATATTTAGAATGTTTGATGTTCGTGTGTGCGTGCTGGTGGAGCGTAGACTCCCCGCACACCCAGCGCTGTTTACTTGCCTTTTATACCTTTTATAGCTTTTATACCTTTTAGAAATATTTGTTTTATAAATATTACAAAGTTCAGATTGAGTTGAGACCTCATGTATAACAAGGGGAAGAGCAGAGCTAAGAGCAGAGCTGAGCGCCTCCAGCCCCCATTTCTCGCCCCCACCCCACACAAAACAGCACCGGGGGGGGGGTGGTCCCAGAAAAGCTAGGGGCTGCTGGGGGGAGTCGAGGTGCTCTAGGGCAGGCGCAGAGGGAGCAGAGCAGCCCCTGAACCCCTCAGGGGGCCGATCCGGACCCTGTCCCGGTTACCCCAGAGCCAAACCAGCAGCCAAGCCCTCAGGCCCACCCCAGTGCTGGTGGAGACCCCAAAAACGAGGGGTCCAGACCCCTCCTGTCTCACAGGAGACCCCACACAAGACCTCAAAGACATCCCCTTTTGGGGACAATTCCACCTCTCTTGGCAAAACTTCCCACTTTTTGTAAACAACTCCCACTTTTTGGGAATGACTCCCCTTATTTAGGTAACAATGCCACCTTTTTGGGGAAAATTCCCCCGTTTTTGGGGAACAACTCCCCCCTTTTGGTAATAATTCCCCGTTTTTTGGCAACAATTGCTCCCTTTGTGGGAAAAACTCCCCCCTTTGGAGAAAAAATCTCAATTTTGGAGAAAAACTCCCCCTTTTTGGGGAAAAAATTTCCCCAAAAAGGGGGAATTGTTCCTAAAAGTATGTTGTTGTTACCCAGAAAGAGGGAGTTTTTCCCCCAAACAGGGGAATTTTCCCAAAAAAGGGGGAAATTTCCCCAAACAAGGGAATATTTTCCCCAAATGGGGAGTTGTTTCCCAAAAAGGGGAATTGGTCCCAAATAATAAATTAAATGTTAAGTTACAAAAGTTCACAGGCCATGAGATTAGAAATAAATCCCTTCTCGAGCTAAAAGATCTCTTTTTTTTTTTTTTTTCAGGAGCGGCCTCCCTGAATCTAAATAATCCTCTCACAGGCAGAACAGAGTGTGTCCGTTCTAACTCTTTATCAGATGTGGAAAAAGAGATCGAGATGACCAGTGCCTAAAAAAAAGAGGCACTCTCTTTTTAAGGCAGACTGATCAGCACAACACATTTTATCTGTTCTTAAGCACAAGCAACTCTAAGATAAATGGGTTCAAGGATCTTCAATGTGAAGAGTGAATATCCAGCGTATACCGGGAACACCTGACTTGGACCATGGACGCCTCACGCAGATTTCGGAGGAATTCGGACAACTCAGAAATCATCTTTTACAGGAAGAGACCAGAGAATTTGACTCAGTGTAAAACTGGCACAGGCAGAAATCTCCCCAGTTACAGATGCTCAAGCGCATTAGTTAAAAAGAGATTAGAGTGTGACTAGAGAGAAGTCTCAAACTCTTGTTATATACTTAAATTTCTCTCCAAGGATGGAACAACCACTATCACCGTGCATGACTGGCTGTAGAGGGAGAGAGCAAGTGAAAGACTTAGAAAAGCACCTTCCCTTCATAGTCCTCCCACTCCCAAAATGGTTCTCAAGGAAAACTACTGACAGACTAAAGTTAACTGCTTTGAAAGGGCTGTGTGGGTGGACCCGTTGTCTTCAAGTTCAAGCTTTTTCCTGCAGAAACTGCCAACAATTATGCCAAATACAACAATGGTTTTGCAAGATGGATAAACGTCTTCCAGACTGAAAGGGAGAAGTCGTACTGTTGTTGTTGTCTGTGCACAGACACCTAAGCAGTAAAGAGCAATGCTAAACAACCACGATATCCCAGAACACACAAATACTGCGTAACAGTGACAGAAAGCGCTAGAATTCAAAACAAAAATTACCTCCACCAAATCGGTTTTGTCGTAGTCTTCTCTATGGTTGTAAATACACTGATTAATGACGCCATATACTTTTTCCAGGTGTTAAATGTCAAATCCCTTCGTTATCTTAGTGACAAAGCATAACAGTTTCTGAAGACAACAATGGAGCAAAACAACAACTTTAGAATAGTATAAGATCCTTTGAATACGCTCTATATGTTTTCAGAGGTTGAACAGTAACAATACAAGTGACAGCCTACTTTTTCTTACGCTATTAAATAAAATGTGACACTTCAGAGAACAGATTAAATATCCCATAAGATTTCAGCAGGGAAAATATGAGTTAATTTTTCATATTTCAGAGAAAGGAAAGGCTGAAATTTCGGACAATCTTTTACTACTAATCAATCACATCAACGGTTGTAATTGCAAGTCGACTGCTCCCAAAGCAGCAGGGAATGACACGATCCTCTTTGTAGGACAGCTGCTGCCACAGCAAAGCCACTGTTGCATTTCATTAGAGAAGCGTTGCAGCAGCGCGGGGCACTGTAAAAAGGCTGCAGATCTTGTAGATACAGCTGTGCCAGCTGGAAAAGGAAGCACCCTTAGGTGATTACCTTTACCCACGTGTGCCATGCCTACAACTCTGCTGGCAGAACAGATTGCTCAAACGCCCAGAGCAAAGGTGGATTAGTTTGCTCAGTCCTACCTTTAAATTCAGGGGTGGGTAAATAGCAAAGTGACTGCTTGTAGCAATCACCTCTCTCTCACACAGCCATTTCTATTACCAAAGATGCAGAGATGATAATCTCTGGCACAGCAACAGTGACAAGCTAGTGGCAGCACCTTCTTCCACTGCCACAGCTGTCCATTAGCTGTGTGAGCCTGCGAGTATGTAGCTTTAGGGAGCAGCCATACCAAATGGAAATACTACTGCCCCCTGGAAATAATGCTGCTATCATCTAATCAGCAAACTCTGCCTCCCTCGTGTATATATATACACACACACACACTATAAGAACTTCTAATGCTGCACTTTCAAGGAATTTCAGAAAAGTAGTCACTTCTCCATGGCTAGCTAGTTTACGTCAACCTGCTAACTTCAGGTTTAAAATCATCACTGCAAGAAATAAAGATCCTTTTCAGGTTCTTAATACATCAAAGCATGAAAAAAAAATCCCCAAATAAAAGCCCTCAAACCCATCATTAAAATTACAAATCATTAAATGATATCCATAATAGTGCTAGCAGGTTGTCAATGTGGTATTTTAAAATTCAGCAAGGCCTTTTATCTTAAAAATTAGGCAAAGAATCTGTCTCCTAAACTACAGATGACCAGAAGCAAATGGTAGCCTACAGAAATCTACACGAGGTATGGAAACTAAACAGTCACAGTGCATATGTCCTATTTGAGCATCAAAAAAAAAGCTGAAATTAGACATACTTTGAGCTCATAGCGATCCACGATAACTATGTAGTCTGTCTCTGTAGGAACTTGTACAGGGTTCTCATCACTTATCTGTTGCTGGTCTTCTTCCCAAGAATGTTCAGGAGTCACTGCTTGAAATGCCCAGGAATCTGGAAGGACACAAATTTCTTCAGTCAGGTTTCCTGTTTATCTAGAATACAGTCTCAGTGAAGTATCCTGTACCTGCAAAACAGTCTCTCTCTACAAATACAGAGACAGAATTGTTATCGTCTGCACTGAGAAATACTTGGCTTCTCCCTTCTTTCCAGCTAAAGCCACTGCTCCATAAAAAAACAGAAACTAAGACAAAAAAAAGCAAACAAAAATACCCACAAACAAACAAAAAGCACTAATGAAAAGGTTAATAGTGAAAAAAAATAGTCATGTTGCCAATTCAGGTTAGGGAACACATCTTAGAGTACAACATTAGGGCTTAAGTCTCCTATTCCACATGTTACTCTGGATCCACGCATCTTGAAGTGCTGCTTTTTCACCTAAGCTGCTCGTTATTGGAAAGCACCTCGTACAATAAAAGAGTGTCAGTGACTGCCTGCTTTCAGTTAGGTACCATTAGAAAAAAACACACTTTAGAATCAAAAAAACAGCACCTACAGAAACATGTGGGCTAGGCTTGCACAATTAGAGGAGCAACATCGTTATGGAATAAACTGTGTGATGATTTTTGAGAGCTGTAACAGAAAAAATAGAGTGAAATTGAAGGCTAAAGCTAATAAATAGTGCAATCCTCCTCAGCAAGAATAGGGTGCTAAAGGATCTGATGGACTTCTCCCTTACCATTTGAACTTGGATTTCCATTAGTTATAGTTCCCCATCTTGGTGTTGAATATCCACAAAGCTTAGCACTTTCCTTTTCAGTGTTAAGTTTAACTTGACATACGTCAGAAACATGTTTGTCCACAAACTCTTCTCCATCACTATTGTTTTGGTCATCTGTTGGTACTCTGTTCTCTGTATCGAATTGAGAACTCCTCTTTGCTGCAGCACGCGCACAGTTGTTCCTTCTGCGCTTTCTTTCTGACGCACCTACAAAGAGACAGCATAAAAAAATAATCCAAAACATAACCAAAAGAATTCTTTCTTCAAAATCCATTATCTTCATCTTACTCAACTGACAAGGAAAACAAAGGAACTGAGCTACCACTGCCTATATCCCTACATATGCTGAGAAAAGAGTTGAAAGTTAATGGGGTCAGTTTGCTATTAAGATTAAAAACAAGCAAACAAACCACACACACAGCTACGGAATTTCATTCACTAAACAGTCACTTTCAGGATTTTACATGCTGAGGATTCTTACTTTGGATGGGCAGCATTAATACAACGTGAGGTTATTTGACAAAGTCACTGTCTTACTACATGAACTAATACAGATGAACATCATAAAAGCCTCTGGAAATAAGCTCTCCTTCGAGTCTGGTATCAAGCTGAAGACTTCAAAAGCTGAATACGTGTTTGGAAGAGATTAATTAATGAGACAATTTTAAGGGAATATTCAAAGGAGAAAAAACATGAAGACTTATACCTCGTACGCTTCCTGATTTGGTAAACCTTTTGTGAAAAAACAAACTTTGTGGTTTTGCCCAACATTCGTAGTATTCATATAGTATTGCAAAAGGATATGGGTGGAGTCCATGGCAAAATTCCCACTCTCACTAGTTAGACTTCCCTCCTTCAACTGGGAATCACAGTATGAGGTAGCTAAGATTTTAGCATTTGGGGAAGGGAGGGGTGGAGTGGGGGTAAAAATGCCATTTTGCATAATTAAAAACTAGTTAAGTATTCAGAAACTGCCATCCACAACATTTTTTACCTCAAGAATTAGCAATTTAGGGGCGGCTAAATGTCAATTGGGCCATCAAAGTTGTTTTTGTTTGTTTGTTTGTTTGTTTTTTATGTTGTAAACCAACTTTCTTTGAACTTTAATTCATCACTATATTGAATGAATGACCTCTGGATTTCTCTCTCACATTTTGAAGTAAATTTGAAAACAAAATACCTCTGGCATAAAGAGCCAGGCATCAGAGACACCTGTTGCGCCTCAAGAACAGAGAAGGTATGAATGACAAGAGCAGCTGAATAAAATGCAACTTACCATTAGAAATGGGTGTACTGGCATCTACAGGTGCCGCTGTCATCTCCTCATTTTCATTACTCTCTTCCTCTGGTTTGTCGTCTTCAGTAGCAGGGTTCTGCTGTGGTGACTTGGAGTCGTCCCATGGAGACCACGCTGGAGAGGTGCGACCTTGCAATAAAGAATAGATACCAAAGATCTTCGTCGTGCATTTTCAGTTACAAATGCAGAGACAAGTCTTAAAATCCTTAGCGTTAAAGCACGTACCTCTTTTCTCACGAGATTCTTTAATTTGTTCACAAAGTCGTCCAAACTCTGTATCCATTTCGTTCCTCACCATTGAATATGCAGTGTCTTGCAAAACATAGGCTCTGTGACGATCTGAAATTTTACAGACTTTAACTGAATGTTGTCTACCAACCAATGAAACTGTTTTGATCACAGAAAAAAATTGCTTTCTTCATAGGTTGGTTCCAAAAGGTTATCTCAGTGAATATTTTCAGCATAACAACGTAGAAGTTAATTAAACAAAAGCACTAGTTCCTTGGGAACACTTATATCACAATTCCATGCCCAAGTAGCAAAATGGTAAAATAGTTACAATGTGGTAAGAGATGTTCTCTGTGGATGTCCAAAATCATCTAATCCATCTGAAGTCTACTGTTTGAACACAGCATTTATCCATCTATACGTTTGACCGATTTTTTAAACTAGGGCTAAAAAGCACATCCTCACCTGTAGATCTTTGATCCGGGTAGTACTCTAAGGCATTGTTACAGATTAGATCGATGTCCTTCAGATAGTCTCCTGCAGTGAGGTACTGGTGCGAGTCAATTTGAGTCAGAACTGTTAAAAGATCCATCGGCTCTTTAATCCTTGTGGCATAGTCAGGTACCTGCAGATCAAATACAAGCATTCAGAGGTTTTCTTAACCTTGCGCACTGTCTACCAAATTATTCTGAAAACTTTAAATAAACGACTTCCTAAAAACTCTGAACATTTGCGATGCATCAGAAGATGCTGAAATTAACCAGTTTGCTTCTCAAAAATGGAAGGGCTCTTTCAACTGGCATTAGAGCTGCTAGGAGAGGACAACAAGAGGTAGGGCGGTCAGAAGCACGTGCATGGTAGAGAAGAAACACTGAGGGTGGGAGATTCATTTCACTTTGCTTCAGAAAATCACAACAGTGAAAGCTGAGTAAGCCATCCGACATTCTCTTTGTTGTCGACATTGAGGAAAAGGTGCATGCATTGCACCTGTGAAGTACCTATTGCAGGCATCTACTTTAGAATGAGGTAACTGGGCCCAGAGGTGCCGAGTTCTTCCCTCAGACCGTAAGAGGAGCCTAATAACTAGTTCAGATGAGGACATACGTATCTGTCTGGATTTTTCACAGCTCAAGAACCTAGGAGAAAAGGGGAAGAAAAGCCAGTGGATGCCCACATGAAGAGGACTTTGCTGATCCGCAGGTATATTCAAGTTACATCTGTCTTTGAAATATACGCCCCTAGTTTAGACTTATCTAATCAATTAAGGAGAAAAAGGGATCTAAGCAGCCAATTGGAGGAAAAAGAAAACACACTGCACTTATGGTTGATTCCTATTGAGGAGTTCCAGATGAAACAGAGAACAGGATCTCAAAACTTACTTTTACAAACGGCTGCTCCTATTCCTGTTCCCACAGGTACTGACAGTCCAATAAAGGGCTTTAGACTTCATTAAAGTAGTCCTGTAAATACTGTTTGTAATTATAAGGGAGGATCTCTGGGCTTTTCAGTGCTGTGACATGCCTACATACCAAAGCCTTTTCACGAGCAAACTGTGTTGGCATTTGGACTGGCTTTTTAGAATGAAACCAGGGCTTTCAGCGAATAATCCAATAAGAGACGTTTGAGAGTCAGCAGAAGTAAAAGCACTGCCTCTGCTTCTTGCAAAATCCTAATAGCGCAGCCCTAAAAACAAAGTTGAACCTTCCCCAAAACGCTGAGAAATACGAACGCTGAGAAGTTACAGACACACAGATCAGCACTAGTTTACCTTCTGTGGGTCAACGGGCTTTGCAAATTCCCTGAAACGTCTGTCAGTGGCAAGTCTGTGAGTAATGTCCCTCAAGAAAATTCTAAGTTCACGCAAGGTATCCTCCTCTTCCTCCTCCAGCATCCCTACTTCTTCCTCTTGTGGCTTCTGAGGCTCAGCTGGTGGTGCTACAGGCAGGACTTCCAATGTCCGATCAACTTCAATTAATCAGGAAAAATTAGCCAATTTACAGTACTCAAATTCAAGCATATGACAAATTACTGACAGAAAATGACCACCAAAGCAAATCCCAAAGAGCTAGTAACTTCGATAGGAAAGTTTTAGATGTACTTCTTATATCCTCCTCACCCGTTTTCTTTACAGGAGGCTTAGCCACTTGATTTAGAATTAGGTCCTCAAAAAAAGCTGCTCTCTCTGCCCTACCAGGCACCTCAATATTGCACACTTCTCCAAATTCCTTATTAAATAATTTTTGGATCTAAAGCAGAAGGAGGAAAGACATTTCAGATTTAAGGCCACAAAAACTCATCTTCTATTCCAAAAAGACGAGTACCTTTTAAAATTAATAATAACCTGAAGAACACAAACTGAAAAAAGTTATCTTCCTGGCCTTAAACGGCTACATTTTCACAGGCTGGCACGGCAAATTCAAATATCACCTTTAAGAATCACCTGTAGAATTAAAGCTCGGTGAAGGGATTGTACGCTACACTGATAAAGTAATGCCTTTCACCACATCCAACATCGCTTCCTTTGTATTTACTTGCCTTGCTGCATCCTTTACTTAGAACCTTTATGGCTATAGAGGGAAGAGAAAGGCTTCAGCAGACAAGTGAGGGCTTTTTGCTGAGTTTTTATTTCTCTACCAAAAGGTGTCTGAAGTAGCTAGTACCTCTACGTCTTCCTCCATTTTCAATTTCTAGTATTAAAAGGTAGGTAAGGAATTTCACTACTTATTTTAGAAGGAATTTAGAACCTGCACAAAAACTTCTGTGGGAACTCAAGCACTTTCAAAGCAGTTGATAATAAACACGTCTAGGTAAGACCCGTTCTCTTCCCCCAATAACTGAGACAAAATAATCAGAACGAGAACAGCGTGTTCCTGTTTTGGGCACCTTCCCTTAATGTAAACTCTCAGAAGTCAATGAAGTTCTGCATGTACTTTTTTTACTACAGTTTATTTAGGAATACAACTAGAATTCCATTCCAAAGTTACTTGAGCAGAAATTGGAACTCAGCTTTCCAGCTTGGAAAGCTTTGGCCTATATGAAGAAAGAAACTGATTTTTTTTTTTTTTTAATCAAAGTGTTTCAATTCTCTACTAAATTGCATTATTAGCAGTTTACCCAACATAGCATGGAATGACAGACTGTCAGAAGAAGTCTCTTCAGTAAAGACATCCTCTTGTCATTTCAAGCACTGCATATTCTTGACTGAACCACTTTGTAGCCACCGGAATTATTGTATTAATTTATTATTTGCATGCGTGAGAAGGGGGTGAAAGTCACTTGCTTGACTCAGAAAAAACTTTAAGCAGATGCTTTCACAGTATTCCTTTTCTCTAAGCAAATTTTAAGTGATTTGTTAGGGTGCCTGAGTAATAACAGTATGCATTTAACAGCACAGCATTTTGATGCTGGAAGCATTCAAAAATTACAAGAAACTGAAGAAATAGTAAGAAAAGTATTGAAAAACACCTCTTCTGGGAGATCTGAGTGACGTACATCAGACGTAGCAAGCAGCAAAACTGGCGAAAATGCTGGAATGTTACGTAGTAGAGTTAGAAAAGTAAGTTTCAAGGCAGGTCCAGCGTTGTCCCACCATAAATGGATATCTGGGACATAACTTATGCTTGGTGCTGTCTTCTGAGCATTTCGGATCAGCTAGTGAAAAGGAAAGCTTGGGTAAGAAAACTAAAACACGGAGAATAACCTGTTAATACATAGCTACATAGCCATCTGACTGCCCCATGAAATGAAACTATGTGAACAGAGTGGCAAGCATCCTTTCACATAAGGAATTTCTCTGGGCACCCTTTCAGATTATCAGTATTCGGAGAACTCTAGTCAGAAGATGGGAAGGATATATTCAGGCAGTGGCTAGACACCGTAGCTATATGGCCACAGCCACAATCATCGCATAACAAAGAAAGGAAATGTCCCTCTTTTGGGACACATCAGTATTCAGTAGTGTAACATGCCTGTTCTTACTTGTATAGCTCTCAAATGTTTCCACTAAAGGTAAAAATATTTTAAGGTAGTGATGCCAAACAGTAAAATGGATTTCCTGCCTAAAAGTAAAAACACCAAATCTGTTCATTTTTTCTAGCTAAAACCACATCAGCGTGTTAATGCTTTTATTGCACACACTGCAACAGCACAAGTTGTGTATGTCCGTGTGAAAACAAAATAAACAGAAGCCCCAAACCTTGGTTGCCTTACTAATATAATTTAAAAGAAGGCTACAAAAAGTAGCCGACATGCAGTCTGGTACAGAGCCATCTACTGGGAGCACACAGTCTTAGGAGGCAATGAGAACTACTTTCTGGATCCCAGGGAGATGAGCAGCATTTCTTTCCACAAAGAGATGTTCATTAGCAATACCGCCCAGCTTCCTGAGCTGCTAGCAACATCCTCACTGTAAAATTGGGTATGGAAAACGTGGACATGTACAACATCCAGATTGTTTGTGGTGCTGTCTAAAAGAAAAGGGGATTTTCAGACAGAAGCAAACATCCCAGCACATTAAAAGAAGGCCACCTCCATTACCAATGAATTTTGCTCACCTTACTTGCAACTCGATTGATCCTCTACATACAGTCAGTGAATCCGATGAGAATAAAAAGAAAAAAGGTACCTGTCCGCAGATTTCTTCTGGCGGTGCAATGTTTGTAAGCAGAACAGAAAGGTCCAGGGTGTGAACGGGAAACTTCTCCAAAGCGTGCAACACCACGGGTGCCACGTAAGAAACCTGGCCGTACCCTTCTTTTCCTACTATTAGCAGACGGGGCCGGCGTGATGTTGGTTCGCAGAAAGCACTCCTAGAACAAGAGTTAAGAAAACAAGCTTATAAATGAGGTGCTGAATAGACACACAGATGTTCCAAGTACTTTTCCTATAGATTTTCTTTTCCCTCCCCAAATAATCCCAATGGCAGTGGTACATTAAATACATGTAAGATTTCCAGTTAAGTTATTCAGTCATTCCAATTGTTTCATCTTCTTCCCTTGTGTTTCCTATTCTTTACTAAACCAAGACTGCAAATTAATATCCCTGCAATCTTGCCTTACTACTAGGAAATAAATTTGCAATGAGCATTTGTTTCCCCACTACAGTCAGGCTGTACCTTTGCTGGCTTAAATCAAAGATGCTAGAGACTTAGCCTTGCTCTAGAGGACAGAAAATCTTCTGGACAGCACAGCAATAGAAACTGAGAAAAATAACTGATCCAGCTGCGACAACATGATCTAACTTTCCAACCGTGGGCTTGCATGACTTCCATACTAAAATACCACAAGATTAACACAACTTGGTGGCTTAACAAATAAAGACACCATTCAAATTTTTCTCAAGGTGTTTTAACAAGCCATTTCTCAGTGTTCTTTCTACTACAAAATTCACTACTGGTTTAACAATCCTGGAAAACAGAAGGGCAAAAGGTGGCAACACAAACCCCTAAAGTTGGGGTACTTTTAGCTAAAAGGACAGATAGGACATGTATGCGGTCTTGAGTCTTTCAAAGAATGCCATGGATTAAGTCAACGTGTTCTGGTAGTCTACGGATCACTTTGGCTTAGGAAGAGAAGCCTGGGCATTTCAATTGGGTCATTCAGAGCAACTTCATTACAACTTTAGTCCCTTCACCCTTTCTTCTTGTGAATACCAAGCACCCCTTCTACACACTAACTTGATGTTACCCCTTCGTCTACCACCCCTCACACTTTTAACAGCTGGAACTGTTTACAAAGACTCATCAGACCTGAGAATTTAAACATAACAGGGATCTATCTTTCTTTACCTGCTGAAACAGAGGAGTTTTTTCTCCGGTCCGTCAGGCATTCCATCTTTGAATTCATCTCCGGAAACCAAGGATGCATCGTCATCACTGTTGAACATACCATCTTGTAAAATAGGATTTAAATGGTCTGAAAGGCAAAAGAGGTTTGTTAACTTCCCTGAATAGCCTTTGTCTCTTTCTCTTACATTAATACAGCTTCTAAATCAGTGCCAAAACCCTTTCTTCATTTGAGAGCACACACTGAAAGCTATTTCCTAGAGTTCATCCCACCACAGATCTAAGCAGATGGCACAAGGCCCTACAAAGCTGTACCAAGTCCCACTGATGTGTACGTATAAGGTACGCTACTCTTGGTGATTTTTTTCTCTCCCTTAGAATAAAGGAGCTTACGAACAATCTTTAGCAGAATTATAAAGAAGTGGATGCTGTGGTTATACCTTGCTGTCGGTCCTCCTTTAGCACTAGCTGTGCCTGCGGGAAGATCTTCTGCACAACTTGTAAAATATTCGCTACTGATCTTTTAAAAAGTGGCTTGAAAATGGGTGATAGTGCTTGTACGGGTGAAGCCTCGATCCTGTTTGATGCCGGAACAACCTTCTTCGGAGCCATGAAAAAGTCCTTTGCTTTTATTTTAATAGAATTAACGTCTAGTTGCAATTTCTCCCTACTTGCATAAATCTGAGGATAGCATCGGCGCAGAGAGCACAGAGCAGCTTCAGTACATAGGGATTTGATATCTGCACCACAGTATCCTAACAAACAAAAATCAAACGTTACATCAGTCAAGGCCCAGGTTTACAACATGCAACATTTAAAGAATTTGTCATGTCAAAACCAAACAGGTTAACAGGGAATTCAAAGTGCTACCGCTCTGCAGGGAAGTTTCATGTTGCTCACTGCCTGATATCCTGCGCTTATGCAGCTGAAGCAGACTCCTCATCAAAAACTATACTCTTGAGGCAGATGCCCCAGAACCATTTAATGTTCTCAGACAACAAGAGGAACGACAACAAAGAGTAAATAGATGAAAGCATCTAACTCTGATTGCTATGAAGGCGTGCCAGCTGCCTCGTTGACTAGTTGTGCAGCAAGGCACAAGAGCTTGGGTACTGCCTGGTACAAGCTAAGGTTCTTTACAACTTGGTCACAAGCAAGAATCCATTTTGGTTTCAGTCTTACCAATGCATTTCTCAGCTAGTTCATCAAGCAACATGTCCGGTGGCTTAGGGGTCCAGTCACGAGTATGAATCTTGAAAATTTCTTTTCTAGCCTGGAAGCAAAATCATTGCATTTTAGCTTGTCTCAAGTTTTCCTTAAAAATACCAACAAGAAACAAACAAACAAAAAAACCAAAACAGTCCTCCCTCAAAACCCCTCATCTACTAATACGCTTTTCTTACTTGCTCAACTTTCAAGTATTTTACAGTTATTTAATATACACTCTGCATTGTCAACCAGGAAATTGAATATTTCTTATTTGTTACACTGGACTTTTTTCTAGGAACCTACAGTGAAAGAAAAGGCATTTATAGCTTCAATAACAAGTTTCCAAACTACGAGACCTAAAGACCCAGAGGAAAATACTGCAATGAAAAATTTATCCAGAAACATTTCTTTGTTGTCCAAAAAACTTCTCTAAAATTTAACAAGCTTTCATTGTGACAGTCTCATTACTTCATCACATTTGCTTTTCAGGCAGTAAATTCACAGAAAGCACTTCTGGCACAATGTTTCAAATTGCTACAATTACTATAAAGAAGAAAATAATTATGACTCAAACTACTACCACTGATCTGGGGCACAATCAAATGCACACATGCCCCCTATTCATTCATAAGTGAAGGACTGAGACCAAAAACACAACTTCATGATGAAAGCGCCCAAGTGGACTAAATAATTAAGCAAACAGGTACAACTTTGGGAATGAAAGGTTTGATTACAGAACTAACTACTTGGTGGTATCATCTTGACCATATATATTCAGTACCAGATTTGCCCTCCATGGAACAACGCAGTGTCTCCACATATCACTCTCTTGTTCAAGTTGTCAATTTTTTTTTCCTATAAAGTTGGACTTTGCCATGGTAGCGCTAACGTTGAATTTCAGTTCTCACCTCTTTATTTGGCAAGTTGAAGAGGAACTCTCTGTCAAAGCGTCCTGGTCTTCGTAAAGCAGGATCTATAGAATCCAGTCTGTTGGTAGCTCCGATTACCACGATCTCCCCGCTGTTAACTATGCCGTCCAGAAGCGTCAGAAGAGTTGAAACAATGGAACTAATAGAAAAATATAATTTTTACTTACTGGTTCAGTAAATTTTGTCACATTCCACATGACTTTCTTCCATGAGTAGTCAAAAAGGACAAGCTTTAAGGACAAGACTCATTTTAAGACATAAACAATAGGTAAGTTAACACAGACCACATGCTGATATCAGGCTTAGTAAATTGGTTTCAACTATTGTTTAGAAGCACCTGTTTTGGCATTGAGTTACAAGTTTTCAGGATAAATTAACGTGTTCACAGTAAATTAAACAGGTCATCATCCTTTTTTTTTTTTTTTCATTCCCCAAAGATCAAGCAGATTTTATGTAGGTGCAAAACTGTAATACCTATGAATGTGGTCTTGTTTACTAGAGCGCACAGGAGCGAGACCATCTATCTCGTCAAAGAAAATAATTGAAGGTCGCATCTGATAGGCCTAGCACAAAAACACAGAGTAAAACACCATTATCTAAAGGAAAAATACACAAAAACATCATGGTTGGAATGTCATCTAAACTAGATTTTTCACTTCAGCCTCTGGGACCTCTACTGATAGAGCTACTGGAGTATCTGGCATGACTAACAGAAGACAGCAGTCTGTGTCAACCCACTGTATCCGGGTGACAGGAAGCAAATCGTTCCAGTAGCTCCTACAGCTGACATTCACAGCAGAAACACTGGCATTTCCGTTTCAGTGGGAAAAAAAAAATAACAAAATACAAAAAAAGCAAGTTCTACTTAAAAACGTTGACCACAGAAAATAATGGTTTCAACTCTGACAGAACACACTGTGCATTTCAACCTTACCTGTTCAAATAACACACGAAGTTGGCGTTCTGATTCCCCCACGTATTTTCTCATGCAGTCCGAAGCACTTCTCATAAAAAATGTTATTTTTCTGTCACTTCGGCTATATTCACCGGCAAGTGCACGAGCAACTAGTGTTTTCCCTGTTCCTGGGGGGCCATAAAATAGACAGCCTCTGCAATAAAAAACGATCCAGATAGGAAAAAAAACATCATGATGAGTACCTCCTACAACCATCATCTCTAGAACAAGCGTCTTTCCTAACCAAAACACATCATGTACAAGACAGCAGTAATAGCTGAAGTGTGGGTAGAGTCAGAACAGATAGAAGTTCTGCATTTTTACAACGTTTCACAAGAAAATTCATTTTTTTCACCCAAAGAAATGAATAAGGGGGTAACTCAAGTGTATAAAACCTTCAAAAGAGAGCATACTGTCCCAGAAGGACACTTCCAAAACTGCTGACAAACAGTTTGATCACAGCAAACCGGAGCCAAACAGGCAAACTTCAGCACAGAATCTGAGAATGGGCTGAATGGTGAATCACCACTTCATTCTTCAGTGATAAACTGCATATTCTTGCTTTCATAATATGCAGAATCTGATAGTAAAGCATTTAATGCTCCTCTCAAAAGCATTAAGTTACTGGGTTTGGTCTCTCAGACCATCTATTGCTGATGGCACGTGAGGAAGCCTAAAGCCGGAAGGAAAAGAGATGCCTTAGCACTCAGAGGGAAAAAAAAAAAAGAAAACAAAAGTAGGCAGGAAAAACAATTGGGCTTCCAGGCAACATATTACAATTGACTTCCACTAGATAATCCCTTCTTGCCTACAAACTAATCAAGCTGACTGTGGTGTAAATGCCTGAAGTAACTAGGAAAATAAAACTAACATTCACGTTTTTAAGGAAAAGGTACAGCTTTGAAGAGGCTTTCAGGGTAGGGCATAACTGCATTATCTGAGTGTTCCCTAGGCTCCCAACCTTAGATGCTATCGCGCTGGGGAAACTTGGTGTGCTAGCTCTAAGGAACACCACGGAGCGTGGAGTGGAGTGGAGACACCACGGCTAGGCTCTGTGATCAGGTGGGACCTCGATTGTTCTTGTGCACAAAGCAGCACTTTTTGCCACCCTAAGCCAAAGACCTGTCATGTTTTGACAAATGCTGTACCCTAGTGTACTTTTTGCTCATTATAATATCATTATAATACCAAAACACACCTCCATCCCAAAAGCTACCCGCCTCCAAGGTGCGACCACCCCTCACTGAGCATGCGCTCTGAATTTCTCGGAGCCTATTACTTTAAACGGAGACGGGAAAACTTTACACCAATCATAACTAAGATATGCTTGACTAGAGCCACTCAAGCTCCACCTAAAAGATAGAAAATAATATAAATTGGCCCAAGAGAGAGGGGATGTGAGGGAAGATACCATCGTCAGGGGAGATACCATCCCGAGGACATACAGCATCCTTAGGACCTCCTGACTCCTGGGATCAGTCGACGGGCTGAACCTCTCTTCCCCCCCCATTGGGACGCCTTTGGGTGAGATCTGAATATTTGCTTATAAATCTCTATATAGAGTCTTTGATCCTTTCAACGCGTTTATTTCTAGGCTGTGCACCCATAACACCTATAACACCTGTAACACCTGTAACATCTATACCATCTATAACATCTATAACATCTGTAACACCTATAACACCTATAACATCTGCAACACCTATAACACCTGTCACATCTATAACACCTATAACGCCTGTGTATTTCATGCATATTAGCTTGCTTTTGCAGACAGTCACTATCGCCGGCAATCCAAAAGAACCTGATATTCTGTTGCTGTAATAAACCATACTTGATTGCATTGTGATAGCTTTCATTAATGCGACTTGGGTGAGGGTGATTATCCGTGATAATTCAGTGTTCTGAATCTAACCAGACCCCCAGACGGTTAATGCATTGTTGGTGAATGTCTGAACGGACCCCCAGGTGGTTAATACGTTTTTGGTGAATGTCTGAGTGGACCCCCAGGCGGTTATTACGTTTTTGGTGATTGTCCGAACGGACCCCCAGTTTTGGTGAATGTCCGACTGGTTCAGTACTCTGAATTCAAACGGGCCCGTGACGGTTAATCAGCTACACCCCTTTAACGCGACACTGACTTGTACATAAAACTGAGAACAAAACCACTCCAACCCAACTAACCCAACTTTTTAAAGACACCAGACGGTAAAACTTAAAATTTTAAGACGTTGCTTATATTTTTAACCTACAAATATTCTGGATTCTATCCATTTTTAAGAAACCACTTTTTGCCACTACTAAAACAAACGTTCACCGCTGCCAAAATGTTGAAGCATGGAAGCATATTGATGCCTGAATTGAACTTTCTCCTGAAAACAGCTGACTTACGATTTATCACTTTAATGAGTTACCTGGGGGACTGAATATTGAACCGCTGAAAAACTTCTGGATACAGGAGGGGAAAAATCACCATCTCTTTCAAAGCTGCGATGTGTTCGGAAAGACCACCCACGTTCTCAAATCCAATCTAAAGAGAAATTCAACACAACAGAGTTTGTATGTTAAAGAAAGCAGCAACCTAGATCAAGGTTTCATCAGAAATTATCTCAGCACAACGGAAACATTCTGGGCAACTTTTGAAGTTGCTTTAGAGAAAACCATCAACAAAGGTAGTTGTAGATGGCACACTGAGATCTTTCATAATCCCTGGAAACACTCGCTGACACGATGATTAGTTTAAGACTTACCGCACTATCTATTTGCATTGCATCTCCCTGACTTCCTCCAACTTTCTTTTGATCCCTCTGAACTCTCTTTAGGTCCTGTTTCTGAAGTTTCACTCGAAAAGTCCTGATTTGAATTAAGGAGAAGTTATAGGGCTTCTTTTTCTTTAAGATGCAACTCGAAGATTTTTGTTTTTCATAATAATGCCAAGCAAATGTAGAAAACATTAATTAATATATAGAAGACCTAACTAATTGACATAAACTCACACAGTTAAATTTAGATAAACTTAAACATGGCTAAATATTCATTTGAAGGAGATTCATCCCTCCCCTATTCTCTAATGACAGCAACCTTCTTGGAGATGTGCTCTCGCTGTCCTCACTGCTCTCACCACTCTCCTCCGTATCACATGTGCTAAGCAAGGGAGATGAGCAAGAGGGTGTAGAATCACTGATGTCATCTGCATGTCTCTGTCTGCAAGCAAGCATATAAACCAGAAAGTTAAAAAGAAAATAGAGCAGATACTAAGTAACACCAAAAATTAAGGGAATTCTATCTCAAAATTTACTCTGAGATCTATTTTCCAGTCCATTGTACTCCTTAGCAATCTGATTTCAAAGGCCATGACATGATTTTCCTCGTGACAACTGTCTGCTTTCAAGAATGCTCAACAAAATATCTGGCAATCAACAGCATTCTCTACGCACTAACTGCTTACAGAATCCAAAAAGCCTTTATCATTACTAAGGCAATTTATGATTTCATTTAGATCTTTTATTGTTTAAGGTTAACTTCATATAGAAACATTAGTTGATTCCAAACAGAAACTAGAGTCAGTATTTGAGTGATAACTTTTTTTTTTTTTTAATCCAACAAAACTTCCATAAAGCCTCTCCCTCTAAATCGAATAAAATTATTTTTGGTTTTAAGAAAATAATTTGTATCCTTCAAGATTAAATAGTGTGACTAAGATTTTTAAGGGGGGATTCTGGCTTCAGTTCCAGAACCAAAGAATTTCAGTTACAGAAACTCAGACACTACCTCCATAATCATCTTATCAGCGACCCACAAATATTGGATTTAAAAAAGAAACCAACTTAAAAGTATCCACCTCCTGCCCTCCAAATATTTCTTTCCTCTCTATCCTCAGACTACCAAAGTACCGATCATAAACTTACTCTGTAATTACCACTAAACTGAAAACCCTTTGAAGCATTATGCAGTAAGGAGACTGACAGCTCTACGGATAAGTAAGAGCTATCACTAGCCATACACCAACCTGGCACGTCTTCTACATTTTTGTGACCCAGCATTTTCAAGTGACTCTTTCTGTCTGACAGAACAGGGCTGGCCCGAGTTAGTCCTCTCTCGATCTCTTTGTCTTACTGAAAGGAAAGAATTTAGAATAATGATACAGATACATTTAAGAGAGGAGGATATCAAAAGATAAAGAAAATGCCACGTGTTTCACTCATCCCTAATTCCAGAAGAATTTTTAACCGTTTTTGCTTTTCATCAGTGCATGGTACAAGTGGAAAACTACGCCCTTTTTAAAGGTGAACTGAAAATCACAAGAGCAAGACTATTAAGTGTGATTAATTACTGTTATATCAAGGATACATAGCACTAAGTAGGCCAAACAGCAAAGAAATATAATGGGCACAGGACACACGTGTCTGATAAAAACAGCGAAGTTCATGTGCAGAATGAAGGTACAGAACTGAAACAGAACTGTGTGCGCAAACACATGTATTTGCATTGAAAAAAATTATCTCACTTATGTGCAAGAAATAAGGTTTTAAGAGAAACTGTGCGTTCAACCTGCTTTCCATAGGAGCTTGGTAGCGGTCAACAGGTTTCCTCCGTCGAAGGTTGTAACGCCTTGGAACATCTTCACCGTCATTTTCTTTGTTCTCACTTCCTCTTGCTGTTTGTACTGTACCACAAAATGACACCGAATCGTTAAGTACTTTTGCAAATTATATGAAATCCAAAATGCATTACACAGATGCCTGTAAGTTTTATTATTATCATTATTTTAATGACACAGTGGATCCTGCAAAACCTTAAGATGAATTTATGCAAGTCACGTTTCAGAAATCACAAATCCTAGCAGATGAGCATGCATCTAGACATTGTCTGTCCTCTCTGAAACTGCTGATGGACTTGTCGTCAGCCTCAGTGTTTAACAACAGGCAAAATTCTGTCATATTGCTTAGCTAAGATGCAGATCTTCTGAAAACAGCTATTTCAGAAAGTCACTTCTTAGTTTGAGAAAGTGTTTAATGGAAAGGGTTTTAATAATCTGTAGTGCTAAGACTAAGCACAGTAATCTAAGTCCAAGTCTAGCTCTGCCACAAATTCTGTGAGCAATAATGGGCCAGACACAGGCTTGAAGCTCACCAATGAGAAAACAATGCCAAATGCACATAAGCTTAGGCCATTAGCTTCTGTCAAGTAACCTGAAGTTGTTTCATGAAAGATGGTAAAAAACACAAAAACCAGAGTGCAATTATCTACTGGGTTCTGGTGAATATCCTCTCACGTTAACAGCAGGACACCGAGGAAGGAACGTACATACTCCGTTCACCTACCTGTTTGCCAAAAGGACTTATCTTTTTTTCTTGGAAAGCACCGCCCTCTTTGGTTTTTATTTTTTAACCCCAAAGGTTGCATTGCTTTCTGAACGCAAGGTAGGTGCCATGGGGTATACAGACAGCACACGGAAAACTGAGCGATCAGTAAATGAGTTTGTGATCACTACCATCTCCAGTCCTTGGTGTTCCAACACTTCTATCACAAAAGCATGAATTTCTTTGCTTTATTGCTCCACTAACCCTTTCTCAAGAAACCCTGTGCTCAAGAAAAACCTGGAGGAAAAAAACAAACAAACAAAAAAAAACTTTCAAAACTAAAGCTTCCCTCTCCCCACCATTTTCTTGTGGATAACTTAAGCTTAATATCCTTGGCAAAAAGATATTGCAGCAAAACCTTTCACATAAACTTAGTGTTTCGTGAAAAACAACAACAAAAAAAACCTTTAAATTGAATTGGAATTTAAATTCAAAACTTTGAATTCAATTGAATTTAAATTAAAAAAACTAAACTAATTAAATTAAAAAATTTAAATTCAATTGACTGTTCAGAGGAACAGTCAAGCTTGACATTATACATCCTAGAATTAAAATCTAGTTCGAGTTT
Organism: Anas platyrhynchos; assembly: GCF_047663525.1. Lineage (NCBI taxonomy): Eukaryota > Metazoa > Chordata > Aves > Anseriformes > Anatidae > Anas > Anas platyrhynchos. The sequence continues at coordinate 4,249,788 of NC_092625.1, forward strand.
TTCTCCCATCTCCAGACCTTGCTAAAGATGCTTATTAGGAGCTCTGTCAAAAAAAAGTGTAAGGCTTGTTATATCAAAGCTTTGAACCCTTCTTACTGCCCTTGACCTTCTTCACATTGCTGCTCCTACAAGGGTGAGTACTATCATTTTTAGTACGGGAGGGAAGCTGTGATATCCTTGATTGGGGGGTCGTTCTGTTTACAAAATGAAGTTCCAGCAAGAGTACATCAAATGAAATTTCACTCCAAAGTCAGAAAATAGACAAGATTTTTCTGCTTCCCGGCACTAACTTTACTAAGAGCTTAGTTAGTGTTTGCTCAAGGTAACAGCAAAGGCATGAAGAAGTTAGAGGAGGGCACTGGTAAGGGCACGTGGGAGAATGCTTTTCTCCCTCCTGTTCTCCGTGCTGATAGAAAGGGGCCTCACGAGATGCTTGCCCTAGCACAAGTTTGAATCCAGGCATCTGAAACAACTCTTGAAGACATTTTTTATTCCCCAGACCCAGCAGAGATGAAACAAGACCTAAAGCTTGATGAGACCAGCCTGGTCTGCCACAGTGATGTTTAATGTTTTTCCTCCGGGAGGCTTAAGAAAGGAAAGAGTGGAATAACTCAGGAGACCTCTGTACACATAGTTATGCATTTCTTTGATGACTTCTCTGCAACAAGCACAGTGCCGTGTACTCGTGTTATTCTTTATCAGCTCTTCTTTTATCTTCACCTTGTCTCAAACAAGGGCACAGCCAGGAACAATGGACCAGGAACCCTGACCATCCTCTGGCTCCTACAAAAGCATCCCAAGTCAGTGAGACAGCAGACACTGAGAAGCACTACGTTACCTGCAGCAGGCTGCCAGCAGGGCAGAACTGGCTCGTATCAGTCACACAAGGCTGAAAAAACACACTCAAGAAGTGAAATTCAGCAGAAGCAAGTGGCTAAACCAGAGCAAGGAAACTGCAGGAAGGAATTTTGTAGTAGTTTGAAAGTTATTTTCCTCCTACTATGGGAAGTGATCAACAATTGCTTCTAAGAAGTTAGCTGTTGGGTGTCTCTAAGGAAGCAAGCAGATGCTCAAGTGCCAGCCAAACAGGTAAGTGTGTTTAGGCTAGGAGCTCTGGTGTCAAGTCCCTACGCAGATGACTCAGGAAGGCTCAGCAGAGAAAAGGGCCACTTCCCACTTTCCCCAAACAAAAAGGGAACTCTGGAGCACACGGGTGTCAAGTACAGGTCACAACAAAACGACCTTGTTCGGCCTGAGGAATCACAGCGGGGTTGTAAAGCTGCAGACAAACAGCCTCCAGAGGGACAGCCGCCGCTTACGGTCTGCCACAGGACTCCTTGGGACTGGAAACTTGGGAGAAGACGAAGCCATCAGACTCCGGTTTACCTGAGACTTTCTGCTGCATGCTCCTTAATCTAGATGGATGAAATACGCAGGTAAATGGCTTGCTGGTATCGGGAAAACTGCAAAAGCTGCTATTGCCGAGTCTTTGCGCACCAGAAAGTCAGGGAAGAGACATTAGGATGTGAACAAGCAGCTAGGAGCAGGATCGCCATCTCTGTCATCTAGGGCACTTCTACATGTCTCTGCTATATGAGTGCTCCAGCAAAGGCTGGCGGTCCTACAAACGAAACAGGAGTGACTCTGTGCCTTGAAGCATGGGAAAGTTCTGCAAAGAGGTGAAAAAACACAAAGAAAGAAACCAAACCAAACACACCTTACAACCTGTTTCATGAGAAGGATTCTGCTTTCGCTTCAGTGAAAACTTTACATTTAACTTCCTCATTCCTGCTCCCACAAGGAAAGCGGGCCAGCTGTTTGCCCTGCCTGACTTTGCACAGCCTTCCCTCACGTGCCACGGGCAGCTCAAGTCCTTGCAGGCTTTGACAACCGCTTCTCATGCACACTGCAACGGCAAAGTGGAGATACTGAAGCAGCCTCCAGCGCCTGCTTGCAAAGAGACGACACCCCAAGGGCTGCTTCCTGCTTAGTTCAGTAGACTTGAAATGAGAAGGGGGAAGAGAAAGAGCAAAACAAAACCCCAGCCTGAACCCAAAGAGCCGAGAACGCTGAGCTCGGCGGCACGGAGAGCTGAAAGCATCGCTCGGAGGCGGGGCTCGCCCTGAGAGCTGGGAGGTGCTTTGAGGTGGTTCTGCTCTGCCTTTGGGAAGAGCAGAGCTTGAGCTCTAGCTAGCTGTGTGTACAGCAGCCAATTCCTTCAGGTGATGCTGAGCGGGGATGGGAGCAGCAAGACGGAGCTGGAAAGGTGTGGATGAAATACCAGACACACGAATCGTCCCTAAGAGCAAATTCGGGCTTTCCCTAACACCATCAACCCCTTAAGGGAAGTCGTAACCACATTACACCCCCTAACTAACGGTTTTTTTACTTCAGCACTAATTAACCCTGATTTTTAGCCTTGCTCTCCGAGCCCCCTCAGCACCCCCCGCGTGCACCTGCCCGCGGGGCCGCCTGAGGGGGTGGGGGGCTGGTGAACGAACCCCCCCCCAAAGCTCCCCGCCCGGGCTCGCTCGGAGGGAACCCCGCGGGAACTCACGGCCGGGGCTGCTCTCTGCCTGCTCGTCCTCCTGCCGCCGGGCTGCAGCGAGAGGAACTCGGAGCTCGAGTCCATGGCAGCCAGGGACCGCCGGCGGCTGCCGGCGCTGCGCCTCAGCACCACCATGGCGGCGCCGCAGGGCCTCCCGGAGGCGCGGCGCCCACTGAGGCGGCCCCGCGGCCCGCTGCGGATCCCTCCGCCTCACACGGAGCCCTCCATCCCCCTCCTCCCCCCTTTCTTCCCTCCTCGGCGCGGCTCCCTCTTCCGGCCCTCACTGAGGGCCGGCCCTCGCCCGCTCTTTTAATTTTTTTTTTTTTTTTGGAAGTATTTTTTAAATCTTTGCCGGCGGAGGGTTACAGGCGGGAGGCGCAGCACCGTTTGAGCCTTTTGGCGGGCGGGAAGCGGCGCGTGCCGCCCCCTCAGGCGGGCACCGCCTCCTCACGGGCTCCGCGCCCGCCCTCAGGCGGCTCCCTCAGGAGCCCGGCCCCGTTCCCCAGCACGGGAAATCTGCCCCCGGAGCATGGCGGAGCTGGATGAGGACCGGTACCGGCCGGCGGTGCCTCCCCGAGCCGCCTGCGCCTACACCGGCTGCTACTGGTAAGGGAGGCGCCTGAAAATGGCGGCCGGCGCCTGACTGGAGGCTGGCGGCACGCTGAGGGGGGGAGTTGAAAACGGAGCTAAAAACCCCGCAGGGAAACCTTCCCGGCCCGGTTTGGGTTGCTGGAAGTGAAGGTGAAAAGGGGATTGAAAAGAAAACGGTGCCGTCGACGGTTGTGTTTTGCAGTGAGGAAAACGTGTGGAAGCTGTGCGACTACATCAGGAGTCGGGGGGAGCGCCCTGTGGAGGAGTTCTACGCGGTTTTCATCTCCAACGAGAGGAGGATGGTGAGTGGGTGAGTTGTGCGCTCCGTGGGGGTGGTAAACCAGAGGCGGGGGGAGGTGGGAGGCGCTTTAACTACCCCAGGCCTTTTAAGTACAGCCTGGGGTAGGTGAGTCTTGGCCCCAGGCCCCCCTGCAGCAGCTGAGAGGCACGCAGGCAGCAGCACCTGGGAGCATGAAGAATTTCATTTGTTTCTGGCCTCCAGACCCCACGCAGTATTTGCTCAAGACATCAAGGCAACACCAGAACCTGAGAAACAGTAAAAGGAAACAGCTCGAACTGCTGCACCAGAAGAGAGCCCTGCTCTCTCCTCTAGAAGCCCCAAGGATAAGGATACCCTCAGGGGAACAAAAGGTTCATGGCATTCTTTCCAAGCTTAAAAGAAGTTGCCCTAAAACAACAGATCAATCTTAATTAAAGGTTAAAGGTTGGGCTAGATGATCTTAAAGGTCTCTTCCAACCTGAATGTTTCTATGAATGTCCTTACCTGACACGCTTGGATTGTGGGAAGAAGGAATCACGGTGCCCCTAAGGGCTGTGGGATGATTTTTCCCTGTCATCCATCAGGTTAGGGGGAATATTACATTATATGGTCCAGAATAGCGTCCAGTTTAATGTTTCTGAAAGATAAAAACTGGAGCAAGCTTTCTGACAGCAGCACTGATACAAGCTGATGAAATGCAGAGTTTAGCAAAGAACTTACCCAACGTGAAACTAATCTCTGTAAGTCAGGAGTGGTTTATGCCAAATTGCTTAACTTTCAGGTCCCGCTCTGGAAACAGAAGTCAGGGCATGGAGATGAGCCTGTTGTCTGGGTAAGGCCCTCTGTTCTTTCTTTGTCAGTATTTAAGTGCGTGCCTCTGCAGCTGAGGTCTGCAGGATCAGATGTGGGTAGTGTTAGATACCTCTGCTGGAATGAATTTAGGTTTATGTCCCCCCTGAGCATCAGGAAGCACTCTGTATGTGCCAGAGGTCCCTTCCGACCTCAGCCGTCCTGTAGTTCTGTATTAGTATTTATTATTCTTCTACAGCAGCCTAAATGCAACCCTTTTATTGTTCACAGGGAAATAGCAGTGAGATGGCCCATAAAACCACCAGGTGACAAAGCTTAGTTAGCATCGGTAAGAGTGCACAACAGTTCTGTGAAAATTACTGTCTGGTTTTGTTGGGGCCCGCCAGCTTTGTAGGATGTTAAATAGATGTCTTGTAACAAGCTGACGGGTGAAAATATCCATATAGGTCTGACATGGGATGGAAAAACGTGAGCAATACATGTCTTCAGGTGCCAGCTTGTATGTAAGCTCTTCCAGAGTTTTTGGCGTGTCATTTAATTTAATGTAGTTCAGTAGTTGCCACTACAGAATTCCTTTTAAAGATGTGTAGTTATGGTTATACTGTATGGGAGGGAAAAAATCAATTTTGCGTGGCAATTTGTTTCAGAAATTCTGTTTTAAAAAAAAAAAAATCTGTGAATTTCTGAAATTCTGTCCTTACAGAATCATTTTCTGGAAAATTATCAGTGTGTTTATATTGTACAAAAGGCTTGGTTTAAAAAGAGGTCCAAGTGTTATCGGGATGATCTGAGAAGGAATAGGAGTTAACAACAACTATCTTCAATTTACTTTTTGGAAAACTGCAATGAATGTAAGTAACTAACACTGAAAATAATAACTGGAGTTTCTCCAACCCCCTGCCATACCCGTGTTTCCTACATGTTAAGGAATCAAAGATGTGGTATGAGGACTAGCGTACTCTTCAGGTTAGCTGCCCAGGCTGATATCAAAGAAGGCTACAAGTAATGGGGAGAATAGCAAGGCTTACCAAAAGGCACGAGGGCTGAGGCAGGCATTAGGAAACGTCTCTCCTGGTGCTGGAACATCACAGGCGTGATACCCGAGCATCAGAAAGCAGTCTCTAAAGAAGAGAAGCTGTAGCCTCAGCTTCCAGGAGGCTTTTTTTCTACTCCCTGTGCCGGTTTCTGGTTAACAACTGTTTAACTCCTGACAATTACCGTTCTTCCCAGGACTACCACGTTATCCTACTTCGTGTCTCCAGTGGGGAGCAGAACTTCATTTATGATCTTGACACAGAGCTGCCATTCCCCTGTCCTTTTGACGGGTACAGCACGGAGGCCTTCAGGCTGGATGACAGCCTTCATCCTGAATTTCACAGGTGAGGACAAAAAAAATAAAGATGAAGAGCATGAATTTTATTTCATGAAGTCCAAGTTGAAGTTGTCTCTGTGGATATATACTGATAGAAGTCTTCTGTTATACTCCAAGAAACTCAATGCACTGCATTATTTTTCTAAAGCTCTTTAATTGCTGTTGTTTAATCATCAAAAGCCTTTCCTTGCTGATGTTTATTCTTAACAGCCCAGCAGCTTAGCCCAGTGTTTCTGAGTGGAGTATTTAACTAAGCTAAGGCTCCCTGGGAGGAAGAAAGGGCTCTTCTCCAGAGTGGCTAATGCAGCGTTATGTACATATATCTCTTGATACAATTGTGCATTGTTGTTCAGGAAAATCCGGATGATACGAGCAGATCTGTACCTGGAGACGTTTGCTTCGGACAGATCTCACATGAAAGATGCAGATGGGAAATGGCAGAAACCTCCTCCCTCGTACCCCTGCATTGAAACAGCAGGTGAGCTGGCAGGACTCCTTTTTCCTTTTAACAGAGTTGAATGATTCAGTCAGAGGTGGGTGCAATAAATAAATGTGCTTTTGGACATGTGCTTTGGAAGCGTATCCAGCCAGCACAGTGTGTGGGGACAAAATGGGGCTCTGCAGTGCTTGCCTTTTCCGAACATGTAAAGTGTAGCGTGCTTCCTGGCAGCTGCCACTGCTGTTATCAAACACGAACTGCTGGTCTTCAGAAACTGAGCAGAGAGTAAGAGGTATGAAATGTTGCAGTGGGGAGCTGAAACAGAGGCCAAGCAACCTGCCTAGGGTTGGAAAGGGAATTTTTAACACGGTGATTACCCCACTTTTTTTTATCACACGGCGTTTCAGCTTACTCGAACCAGGTGTTTGCCAAGCTGGCTAATGTTTGCCATGTGCTTATTCTCTCCTTTTCTTCCCAGATGGAGAGAAGTGTGGTGAAGTTTTGTTTTGGTGGAGTTTGTTGATGCTGTGCACGTTTGGTTTTGCTGCTTTTTTAATAATACAATGCTACCATATATTTCTGTTAGAGAAGGTGGGGTCAAAGGAACATGTCTTGTGTCTAGAGCCAAGTTTATTGTGGTTTTAAGCTACAGGCAAGTTAATTCACAGTTTTTGTGTTGCTTTCTAAGAAAGTTTGGCGTTTCACTTGGGTATAAATGAGTTATGAGTGGGGGCGGGAGCACAGGTACAGCCTTGTGAAGCATTTTTAGAAATTCCAGGCTATGAAACACCTGTCTCAGCCAGCCCCCAGGTCATCCTTGGGATGTTGGTAGGTAGCTAAAGATGCAGAGACTTTGATTGCTCCCATACTTCATTCCTTAGCCTGTACCTTGCCAGGCTGGGAGGAGCATCCCCAAGTCATCCAGTCCAGACCCTGCTCAAAGCCGGTGCAATTAGACTGAGGGGCTTTAAGACTCTGTCTGGTCTAGCCTGGAACAACTCCAGGGACGGCCATTGCACCACCTCTCTGGGCACAGTGTTCCAATATTTGATCCCAGGCATGAATTCAATACAATTCCAGTATGCAACCAGAGTTTCCTGTGTTCCCACTCGAGTGCTTTGCTTCTTGTCCTGTTGCCAGCCACCTGGAAGGCTCTGAGTGCACCTGTGGTGATGTGCTCTTGTCTGGGCAGTCACCTGGGTGTTGCAGGGGACGGTGACTGCTTACCCTGCGCCCACCCAAGGTGGAGGATCGCTGACTGGGTAGCTCTGGGATTGGGGTCAGAACAGGAGGAGACTCTGTCAGGTCTAGGACATCTCGTTCACACTGCCTTTCGCTCAGTGCAAGTTTCTCAGGCTTTGATTTTGTTTTTCCTTTCCTCACCTGAGGCACCTCGTAATGGTGTGTGCTTCAATGTATGCACAGTCTTATCAGGCATAAAGCACCTGATTTCAAACTTGATAGGAAGCCAGGTGGCTGACCTTTGGTTAGTGTAAAACAGCCTGGGACATTGATGTTCATCCACGCCAAATGCCTTTATGGATAATTGCTTCCTCCCCACTTAGAGTACTCTCTTTTCCATGCTAATTTGTGTTTGTGGAAGATTAAATTGCTCGCTGCTGGTGTTAGAGGTGACTGTAATTTAACAGCTGGCGGAATTGATCACGTATATGGCTTTAGTGCCAATTTATTTGTGAGATCAGAGCATTACATTACTCCTTGAGGTTATATTGCTGTCATTTAGAGAAGCCAGAGTTATAAGCTCTTGAGAAGATGACTACAAAAGCTTATCAGTTACAAGGACTCATATTACATCTATTTGGTCTGTCTTTGATGCTAAACAAATGCTTGAAGACTGAAAAATAGCATAAATACATATATTTTTTTTTAATGTATATGAGCATTGTACTGTTAAAAAGAAATGAGCTTGTGAACTTAGGGTATTTAAAGAAAATCAGCGCTCTGGTGCTGCTGCGTCTTAAAGGATGTTAGTTACACTCAACACACCCTGCTTCACTTATCCAGTGGGGGTTTAAAGCTTTTAGTAAACTTAAAAAGATTGGAGGTTTTGTTCTTGATACTGAAATATTGCCTCTTCAGGGCAGAGCAGCTGCTGAGCCCAAATAGAGCACTTTGGGCAAGGAAATTCTGTAGCATTTAAGTCAAATGTAGGCCAAATAGGGTAATGTAAATACCCACTGTGGTGCTGGGACAAGGCACTGGGACCAGTGATGCCTTTTTATGAAGTTTACCAGGAAGTGTTAAAGGACTGTGAAATTCCTGTTGGAATTCAACCAATAAACTATCAGGAACCAGTGAAGCATTTTTTTTTTCCTAATACTAACTCAAAAGGAATAATTCTTGTGTTGGAGTAAGTCTTGTGTTGGCAGTGCTCTGGCCTCTGTTCCTCTGCTGCAGGTGCTCATCCTGCTTTTTTAAATAAAACTAAACAAGATCTGTTTTGAGGTGTGGATTCACCATTCTGGAGCTGGCTAGCCCAGCCTGGGGTTTTCTTTTAAGTCTTCCTCCTACAAATGAATGAGGTTTGATTCTGCATGGTTTAAGTCCCGATGAGATCAGCCCTCCTTGCTGCAAGCCTGTGTAAAATCCAGCTTGCACCCTGCAGTTACTCAGGTCTTACTGCTTCGATACAACTGGTAGCACCAGCTCCTAACGCTGAAAAGCCTCACTTTGATTTTCAGTTCTCCCCAGGTGTTTGGCAGCACACAGGCAGAATGGATGTGTAAAGGCTTTTTGTTCTTTTTATTACTACTGAAATCCCTAGAAGCCATGAATTCTGGGGGTTTATTTCTGAAGAATGCAGGTAGGGCAGCTGAGGAACTGTGTGGGTGCCGTGTGTGATGCGTTTCTGTAACGGGCAGCTGCTAGACAGGGCAGGCAGGTGGCTGCAGTTCCCTTCTGTACCTTCTCCACAAGGTAATGGCAGGATCCTAGCAGAAGGAAAGAAGGACTGATACAGATCTAAGCAGCTCATGCGTGCTATAACCTGATTCCCATTTGAAAATAAAACTGTTGTGAGAAACACCTCAAATAATTTTCTTCAGACAGGATCTTCTGTGAAGTTATTTTATTTGCGAGTGCAATGGCATGCGGCCTGTCAATCAGGAGCGCATTTCAGTAAACAAACCATAACCTTTTATTCGCTATTACCCGATGCCTGATCACCTCCCCTGTTTCCTCACTGAATCCTCTCTGGATTTATTCTTCGTTCCCCCTCAGCCACTAGATGCCCTAACTATTTGACTTCTCTTTTTCTATGAATTTTAATTTATTTTCCAATCCTTTCAAGCCCTGTTTTCCCAGAAATTCAAATAGCTTGTTAGTGCCTTCCTTCACAGCTGTTTTCTCCTGTCCTAACAATAGAAGATCATCCATATATTGTTACAGCAACACCCCCTTTGGAGGTTGGAATTACTCCAAAAACTCCTGTTGGCAGATGCCACAGGTATCGTGGCTGTTAGGCTGTGCACTATCGGATGGTGTTTTTGTTTTGTCCCTGCTCAGGGCAAAAGTGTCAGACTTGATCAAAAAAGAAATGAAAACGTGCACGGATCTCGGAATGCACCAGGTAGGTCTCACGGACTGTAAACAAAGTGAGTTTGGGCAAAGAGGAAGCCTTAGCTCTGTGCGTGCCCAAATGCAGACTAGTGTAACACCTACAGCATCAGAGGAGGACTGTGAGCGTGTTGTAAATCTTAAAAATAAACAGGAGATTTTTCATTATTATTTTTTGCCACTTTTTATCTGCTTCAGAAAAAGGCTTTTGTGGTGGTCTGTTTTTGCGGAGCTGTTGGCTAAAGCTGTAAGGTCTCACATAAGTGCACAGCCTTTAGATGTGACACGTGAATAACAAGGATGACAAAGGGGGACTTCTGTCTCCTGAACCAAAGGAGATGGGAGAGCACTACAGGCAGTTACATGGCTCTCATACTGCTTTAGTGCCACCTACTGACTGGTCTTTAGACCATCTGCTCTTCGCGGGACGGTGAAGCTTGTTTCTTCTTCTTGCTTGCCTGTTACAACAGGTTTTGCTCTCATTAAACTCCTGATGCACTGTGTTATGCCCTGCCACCACCCTCCTGACTGTCAGAGACTGTTTCCCTTCCTACAGACAGTGTGACAGCAGTTCCCAAGTTGCTAACAGCAGCTGCTTTGGTTGTGACTCTGCTGGAACAATCCCCCTTGGGCTTCTTCACCATTCGCAGAACATTTTAATTAAATTATTCTTCTGCTATGCTCAGTGCACATAAAGCAGGGACTTGTTTATCTTTCAGATCTTAAACTACATGAGTAATCACATTAATTGTAAAATAAAAGCATCTGAGAGGAAAAGACAAGCTGGGGATTGGAAAACAAGCTTACCAGGCTACCTGCATGCTGGAACTGTTATCCTCTGCTGGTTGTTCTGGAGTTCCAACAGAAAATTGCTGGGCTTGTGCTATTTTAAATCCCCACATAGTCAAGTAGAAAGTGGCCTAGTGCTGGCACTTGTGGCAGCAGTGGGACTGTGGTTGAGAGAGTTTTTGATGTTCAGTACCCAAAGGGGCTGACAAGGAAAAGGTCAAGTTAGGGGCCAGACCTTGCAGGTGCTGAGAGCTGGGGCTCAGAAAATCCCAAAGCTGTGCTGCGGTGTAGATATGGTGCAAACAAGAGGGCTGCAGGGGCTGCGTGTTGGCTGGGACTGCTGGGTATGGGATTCCCAAACGTTGTCTTCCCTTCCTCGCTTACACTATCTGTAATGGTGAGCCTAATTACACAGGCTTTTTGCAGCTGGAGCAAATTCCATTTCTATGGAATTTGGTTCTGGTGGCTCTGTATGGTCTGCAGAGCTGTTGGACTGCTGCTCAGCAAGTGTGCTGTGAGCTGCTCTGAGTTATACTTTCAAACGGTTTTTCTTGGGATTTTCATGGTAGCTGTATGTGCTACAGAAGCTGAATCGGGAACTCTGACATTTCACTTCTCTGCTCTTGTTTTAGATTCCAAGATGAACTTGGATGATTTCATCGGTATGAATCCCAGAGTGGGCTGGGGCTCAGTGCTGCCCTTATCGGACTTTGTGCGCCAGTTTGGCAGACAGACTCATCTCAGCTGCTCCGTGAAAGCACAGTGAAGTAAAGAAGCTCTTTCTGCTGCAGGTTGCAGGTGGTTTGATTTGTTTTGCTGCTCTTACATTGTATTTATGAATGGTTTACATTTCTTTATATGGAATAAGCGTTTGGGCAAATACAGTACCCAGGGTACACTGAACTGAATAAAGTCTTTTATTTTTATTACAAAAGAGTCAACTTCTTTTTTTTTTAATAAATCAGATCAGAGGTTGACATCCCACCATAAACGTGTTGCTCTGTTGTAAACAGAGGCCACCCTTGCAGCTCCCCCCACTACCAAAACCTCGCCACATAAACCCAGCACCTGGGCGTCACTCAACAGAGCCATTGAGCTGTAGAACATCAGGTTGTCATCCCTCCAGACATGAGTTTGCTCCTTGATTAAACTACTGAGCTGGTTCCTGGTGGCTGAAATCCTTGGCACGCTCCCTTTAGTGAGGCTCAGATAGGAGAATTTGCCACGTTTGGTCTAATTTCAGGATCAAGGCTGTTAAGGAGAACAGAGACAACCATTATTCAGAATGTAGAAGTTAAAAATCAGCATGAAGAAACGTTCCTTTTTCTCTTTACTCACTCTTTAGCTTGTCCTTTCCCACAGAGAAGTCCTGACTTTCTGTAGTCCATTCCTATTACAGTATTTATGTGCTGAGAGTCCCCGTGTGGTGGCTTTTTGGACTCGGTCACCCTTGAATTAGGCATTGAACAAACAGAAAAAAGTTCCTCACAGTCCCACTCTCTCCTGGCTTCTCTGTGCTGGTGGTCACTGGAAATTCTCCAGTAACCCAACACTACAACGTTTGCTACTGAAAATGTTAGGGCAAGGCCTTGACGGCCTGACATCCACGCTGGGGTCACCCTGTCCCATGGGTCGGTCCTCTCGCTTCCACCAAACTATGGATGCAGTGAGCTGGGATGGGACAGAAGACCCATGTCTGTCCTGCCTCTTTCTCCTCTGCTGCTTCCTTTTTGTTAAGAATATCATTTATTCAATTCAACCTCTTTTATGTGCCTGTTTGGGACTTTAGGGGAAAAAAAAAAGCTCTATTTTTCTGACATGCATTTTCTCGGTTGATGCATTTCTGCAGGCCTGTCTCGTGGAAATAAAATTTTTCAGTTGGCCAGCAGAGAGAGCAGTCAGCACGCAGCAAGCGTGCGGCCAGTTCCCTGCTGGCACGGTGTGCCAGGAGCTGTTACAGCTCAAAACAAATCATCCCACAGCGGCGCAGAGGTGATCTGTGTCTCACAGGGTTGGGGCACCGGGTTTCGTGTTGCCCTTGTCAGCCTGAGCCCCTGAGGGCATCGAGGAGCGTGCCAAGGCCTTCAAACCAAGCCTTTGGATCGAACCAGCGTTTGTAATTCCTACTGAAATGGGTGCGTGGCACTTGAGGATGTCAAACTAATCGATGTATGGATTTGGGGGGCTAAATTTAGGCACCCGGGAGGCTGTAATCCGATCTGCACCATTAAGTAGAGCAGCTGGGAGGCACCGGGCTGCACTCGTATGAATCAGATTCCAGGATCAGAGCCCGGGTCGGAACATTTTGGCCTGTGGGGCCCTTCCCTGCTCGCCCGCTCGGCGTCATCCAGCCAGGACCTCATGTGCTGTGAAACCATCTGCTGTGAAAACGGTCAGCTCTAGGGTCTGCTTTTCCCTTGTTAGGATGAATTGGGCCGAATTTTCCCGTTTTACGGTGCCGTGAGGTTGTTTTCTCCTTTTCCCCTTGCCTTTCCAGCAAACGCGGGTGGTGGGTTGAAGGACACTGCAAGGAGCAGGCAGGAGGTGTGAAAACCCCGCCGGGTCATTCCTGTAGCCCCCAGCAGCTGAGCACCTGCCTCCACCTTTTGTGGGGTTGCCCTCTTAGGGCACTTAGGATTCGCAGGCTCGGGGAATCTCAACGTGAAACCCATCTCCACGTCCGCCTGCGGTAATTTCCTGCTCAGAAATTGGAGGGAGCAAGCGCCGGTGATTTTCTTCTCCCTCCTGGCTTCCCCCGTGCTGACCCAGCCGAGGTCAAGGTGAATGAGGCATACCCGGGGAGTGTCCGGAGGCATCCGCGCAGCTTTGCTCAGCAGCTGCCTGCGCCCTTGCCCCTGGAGCTCGGCGAAGATCTGAGCGAGGCTTTTTTGTCATCATGGTGTCAGCAGAGAAGCACTAGCTGGAAGGGCAGCCTCTCAAAGCACAGCTGCAGCAGCGGTTCTGGAAAATCTCCCCGGTTTGACCTAAGATAAACAAATATGGCAGCTGAAGCGTCCTCAATGTTTCCTTGTTCTTATAGTAGGAAATACCTTGGATGCTGAGGGCGGCTAAAACAAATCTTGCCTACTTATCTAAGGCCTCTGGCAAGTCCCTGAGTTTCTGGGGGAGCTAAGCCGCTTCCCATGCGGGAGGCACACAGAGCTCGGGTTTGTGCTGCCGAAAATCAGCACACAAAGGACCTGAGCTGTGGATCGGTGCTCGCCAGGCCCGAGGGAGGTGGCATTGCTGGGTGTGATGAGCAGGGTGTTTCCAGCAGGCCAGATTCCTGACATTACATGACTTAAAAGCAGGAAATGCTCATTTGGCTCTCTCCAACGTCATACCTGCCTTCCCATGCAGGGCTATATCTGAAAGCCAAACACTGCAATAAGGCAGGAATCGTTACATGTTACTTTTTTTTTTTTTTTTTAACCAGCCTACACGGTAAGAATATGGTAGTTAGCTCAGCCTTCCCCTCTTCCGAGTGTGTAATGGTGGTGGCATGCTTCCCACCGCCTTGGCATGGCTGGTCGGGTGGCAGAGCACCAGCTTCACACTCGGAGCCCTCCAGAAAAAGCACTCTGCCACGGCTTTTAATGATTTAGCTGTAAAACCTCCCTCCGCTGCCATGGCTTCCGACTTGCAGAGGGGAACAAGGGTTTCCAGCCCGTGTTTATAGCTCCTGTAATCAGTAAGGCCACTTATACTGTACTCATGCACTCATCACAGAGTGTTTTGCTGTATGAAATGGTCGTGGTTATATTTATCCCTGTGCAAAAACAAAGTCATCACAAACTCGGGCGGCAACGTTCGGCGTGTTTTGCCCTTGCTGTGTGCTGCTGTTTCTTCAGCAAACGGAGCGTCTACCAGCCCAAGCCACGCTCCTAGCACAAAAACCCCAGCCTGCTGTACGTCAGGAACCCCTCTGGTGTTTTTCTCTACTTGTTTTTTTTTTTTGTCTTGTGTGAAGTAAACACAACTATTTAGTAAACTTTGCTCAGCTGCTACCTCAGTACGAATATGAGGCGATGCCAGCACAGTCCACAGGGTTCCATTAGCAGAGCTGAAAGCCGAGTTTGATCCGTTCTGCCAGAGGTACTAAAAATACCTTCTAATATGCTAAGGTATGTGTCTAGCCAGAAGATGTTTTCAAACGCCTTGTTCCAGGGAGCTGCTACACAGTAAACGGAGCCCGAGCAGCTCAGTCCTGAGGTGCAGAGGAAGAAGAGAAGAGGAAGGCCAAGTGCCTCCAGCCTGGCTCTAGACCAGGGGTAGCAGCACCATGTTCCCCCCACGTTGGTCCCAGCAGCAGGGTGGGAAGAGGGGACCTGGAGGGGGTTACAGTGCCCTACCTGCCATATGAACCAGTGGTGTTTTACTGGGAGGAATTAGATGCTTAATCCCTCATTCATGGCTTTCTCCGTTGCCTCTGCACTGCTTGGCATGGCAGCTGGGAGAAATGGGCTGGGACTGCCTTCTTCCACCAGTGTCCTGCTCCAAGAGACTTTGAGGGTTTACACGTGCTCATGGAGAGGGACTAAAACGAAGGCCCTCAGAAAACCTGTGTCCTTTTCTATTCAGATTTCCACCTTCTCTGGAAATCAAGTGCTGTTTCTGGTTGCTTTAGACAGTTTGGCAGGGTGTACTTACCTCCAGCAGAATACATTCGTGAAAAAGACAAGTTCGTGATTAATGCAGAAAGATTTCTTCCCCACCACAGTATGAGCCACGTCTTAAAACCTTTCGTTCAAGAAAAGCTGCTGCTGACAAGAAATTACTGACCTCCATTACTCATGCTGCAGCGCCCGGCATCTAAAAGTCATCTATTAATTATTTGCACGTAATGTGTGTGCATGTGCCCTTATCGCTCCCATGGGCAGTTGGCACCTCCTGAGAAATGCTCACACCTTGGCTGCTGCCGCCTGGCAACATTTGCGGGATTTTGGGCCAAAATTTGCAGCGCTGTTAGTCATTTTAACTCTCATTGTCACCCCATCACATAGCCCTTTGAAAACGTTTCAAGATATTTTTTTTTTCCATGCCAAAGTTTGGTTCCTTTAGGAAGACAACCTGGCAGTGGAAACACTGACAAAAGCACAGGCTAATGCTGTGTTGCTTAACATCCTTTCTTTAGACTGCTCCATCAGGGGGAGTTGCTTGTTTGGTGTTGGGTTTTGTTGTTTTTGTTTTGGATGGCACTAAAGAAGCCATAAAATTAGCTACAGTACTGCTTCAGGGATTTGCACACTTCAGCCACATCTGCCTTCAAAATAAGAAGAGGATCACAGTAAAATGAAGTACAGGAATGGCGCTAACCCTGCTGCCACCAGTCGGGCAGGGCAGGCCGGTGGCAGGGCAAGGCCTCGCCACTGTGCCTTGGGGACAGGGCTTTCTGGCAGGCTGACAGCATGCACAGGGACATTTGGCTCAGGCAGAACATTTCAAATGAGGGGGATGAGGAGCATGAGATAAACGGTGTCCCATCCTGTATTGTAGCAGAGGCACTGCCCTGCTGCCTGCTGGGGCCAGCAAGGCCTTGGGCTTTCCTGAAGGCTCAAGCAAGGGAAATTTGCATTTTCAGGGTTTCTTTCTCAAATAAAGATGAACTGAATTCACAAATACTAAAAAACCTTGAGGCTCTAGCCTGAGGAGAAGGGGTTTAAGGTGCCCAGGTGTGTTACAAACTGCGAGGCCTAGCACTGAGCGCGCAGAGGCCGTGCTACCTGCAGCTCTGCTCTCTGTGTGTGTGTGTGTGAGAAATGAGTTACCCAGCCTCTTTTCCTTCAAATGTTCACAAGAAGCAGGGAATAGTAAAACACAACTGTAGTTCTGGGCACCACAGTACAAAAAGAACATTAAACTGTTGGAGAGTGTCCAGAGAAGAGCTACGAAGATGGTGAAGGGCCTTGAGGGGAAGACATATGAGGAGCGACTGAGGGCACTGGGCCCATTCGGCCTGGAAAGGAGCAGGCTGAGGGGAAACCTCATCGCGATCTACAGCTTCCTCATGAAAGAATCATAGAATCACGAGGTTGGAAAGGACCCACAGGATCATTTAGTCCAACCATCCTTCTATTACCATTACTACCCAATAAGCTACTAAATCATATCTCGTGCACCTTGTCCAGGCACTTCCTGAACACTGTGAGGGACGGTGACTCCACCACCTCCCTGGGCAGGCCGTTCCAGTGCCTGACTGCTCTCTGAGAGAAAAAGTTGTTCCTGATATCTTATCTCCCCAGGCACAACTTGTGGCCATTTCCTCAAGTCCTATCATTAGTTATCTGAGAAAAGAGGCTGACCCCCTCCTCATCACAACCTCCCTTCAGGAAGTTGTAGAGTACAATGAGGTCTCCCCTGAGCCTCCACTTCCGCAGACCAACCACCCCCAGCTCCCTCAGCCGCTCTTCACAGGACTTGTGCCCCAGGCCCTTCCCCAGCTTTGTAGCCCTGTTCTGGGCACACTCCAGGGCCTCGATGTCCTTCTGGTACTGAGGGGCCCAAAGCTGAGCACAGCACCTGAGGGGCGGCCTCACCATGTAATACACAATAAATGTTTGTTCATTGTCTTTTGTATTATAAAAACAAGGAGTTCCGTTTGAGGAGCAGGAGTTGCAAAAGCTCCCTGCTGAAGTAAGGAGCTGTATAATACTTGGCTAGACACTATGAAAATTCTTTTGCTTAATGTAACAAAAAAGAGAACCCCCTCCCCTTCTCTCCCTCTGCATCTCAGTTGCCTCTTTCGTTCAAAGACCCTGCTGCAAAGCTCATGTAACCATCTCCTGATAAGTTGTTAAACTAGTGTATCAACATCCTGCCTTCCTGTCTCACACTGGGCCAACATGACCAACTAAAAAAAGAAGTTGAACCACAACGCCGAGGAAGACTACGGCCTTCATCTTCACGACCACCAGAGGGACAGAGACGACCCCCTAGCAACAGTGCGCGCAGTCGCAGAATATACCAGGATGTGCTGTGTAATCCCGGAATTACCAAGATATAAAAAGGGATGCTGGCGGGGGTGAGGTGCGCGCCGTTGGTGGAGCCGAGACTCCGTGGCCGCCCAGCGCTGTTTTGCTTGCTGTTGCTTACTCAATAACTTCCTTTCTATTATTAATGCAATGTTCTCTGAAAATTAATTAAGGGGGCAACTTATAACACTGGGGAGCTCTGCTTGGGCATGGCTGGTGCGGCTGGTGGCGAAAGTGGGGTGGCTGGCGGGCAGCCTGCGATGGCAACCGATTGCGTTGCCCTTCACGGGCACCAGGCCTTGCAGCTGCCCCTGAGCAGCTCCTCTGGGAAGGATCCAGCGCTGAAGCATCTCACAGTGCTGGGAGCTCCCTTCACATCAGCCACGCTAATGCTGAAATTCCTCCTGTCCTGCTCCCTGCCAGGCATCCAGCCAGGTGCGGGAGCACTCCATTTGCCTCTTCCAAGCCATGGTGGAGGCTGTGCTGCGGCAAAGGAAGAAGGAAATGAAGAGGACAGTGCACAGGAGCCTTCTCCCACTCTACTTTCACATGAGAGACCAGAGTGAGAGCGTAGCAAAGGTACAGATCTCAGAGCTGAGCAGTTATGTGGGCAAGGGTGTACTGATGCCACAGGGTTGCTCTGGGGGATCACAGAATTTCTAGGTTGGAAGAGACCTCAAGATCATCGAGTCCAGCCTCTGATCTCTGGCTGTGATCTCTGGGATCTCTCTCATTGTGAGCTGCCTCCGATAGTGGCAGTCCCGTGGCCTTGCCTTGGCCACTGAACCCAGTGCACGCTGTCCGAGCCACGGCTGCACTCGCGTCAGGCAGCACCCTGGGGTGTCACCAAGTGACGTCACAATGGGTGCCCACCCAGCCCAGGCGCGTGTCACAGTGGCACCCATTGTGACGTCACTTGGTGACACCCCAGGGCTCCGCCTTATAAGAGCGCAGCCGTGGCTCGGACCCTCAGTGTCGGTGCACGGCAGTGACGGACAGGGCAGGAGCACAGGGCCTTCGAGGAGTCCCCGAGCATAGCCCACGTCCCACAATGCCGCAACCGCCCGCCCGGAGGAGCCGCCGGTTTCTATCTGAGAACTCTCCCACTCCAGAGGCTGCTTCTGAAGGGGATGAGGAGGGAGGCATGCCCCCCAGGCAGCCCAGGCTGGCCTGGCAGGAGACCTGGTCTTCTAGGGGCAGCAACCGGCCAGCAGAGGACAGCTTGCTGGCAGTGGAAAGAACCCCAGTCGAGGCCTTTTTCCCGGAAGAGGACAGTAGCCTGTCAGAAGACAGCTTGCTGGCAGAGGACAGCACCTCGGTAGAGGACATATTGCCGGCAGAGGACAACAGCCTGGCAGAGGACATTTTGCCGGCAGAGGACAGCAGCCCGGCAGACGCCATTGCTCAGGCAGCGGGCAGCAGCCGGGTAGAGGAGAGCCAGGACGACGTACAGTGGCTGGATCCCAGTGAGTCAGGGTCTTCGGGATGGGGTGGGGAGGGTTGGGGACACAGAGACCCCTGCCTGACTCCAGGACTCCTTCCCTGGGTAAAGCGGCGCTTGGGCTGACGGGGCCGAGCTTCCTCCGCAGCACCACAGAATGCCAGGACGCTTTGGGCTGGGGGGGACCTCGGCGATCACGATGCTTCCCCCCAGCCCAGGCTGCCCAAAGCCCACCCAGCCTAGCCGTGGGCAGTGCCAGGGAGGGGGCACCGCAGCCTGCGCCAAGGCCTCACTGCCCTGGGCGTGAAGGAGAGAAATCCCTGCCTGTCCGAAAGAAACCTGCCCTCTTTGAGGTTAAGGCCGTCACCCCTTGTCCTGTCGCTGCAGTCCATGATGAAGATCCCCCCCCAGCTTTCCTGGAGGCCCCTTTGGGCACGGGGAGGCCGCAGCGAGGTCCCCCCGCAGCCTTCTCCAGGCTCCACAAGCCCAGCTCCCTCAGCCTCTCTTCCCAGTGGAGCTGCTGCAGCCTCTGGGCATCCCCACGGCCTCCCCACGGCCTTCTGGGGCTGGGGCCCTTCCTCTCCTCACCCCTGCATTCAGCCCCTCTCTGCAGCACTCTTTGCTTTCCTCCTTTCCAGGTAAGGCATGGAAACTGTGCAGAGACAAGGCCGTGGAATTCATCAGGGCGTATGTCAGAGGCACAGAAAAGGTAATGGCAGCCGCTTGCATCACAGCTGTGCTCCTGGCGCTGCCCTCCAGGGGTCCCACACAGCCCCAGACCCCTCAAGGCTTTGGTCCTGCTGGCCGTGGGTGTCCCCCTAATGCTCTGTTGGTGTCTTTGTGGCTGCCAGGACGACGAGGAGCAGAAGATGCTGTTCCTCAGCAAAATCTGCGATCTGTGCACATGTGTCACAGAGAGGGGTGTGCCGATGAACTTGCATGGCTTCTGCAGCAAACATAAGCTGGTGGAGAACATCATGGTGAGAGGATGCGCAGCGGGTTGGGGAAGGGGCAAGGCCCCCCGGCACCAGCCCCCTGGGAGGCGAGGGCTGGGGCAGCGCTGGCTCTGCTGCTGCTGGGTGCCGGCGGCTCCAAGGTCTCATCCTGCTTGTGCTCTGCAGGCGCTGCTGGAAAAGGAGCCCATGGACAGCTTGCGCACAGCATTCCGGCAGAAGGCCATGGAGACTGTCGCCCTCCTCAGGTGCGTGCCCAGCCCCTGGTGGCAATGTCCTGGTGACCCTGAAGCTGGCAGGGAGGCTGCCCGTCCCTCCCAGGGATGCCTGGCCAAGGGAGGTCCGTGTCCTCCTTCATAAGCCTCGAGGCACTGCGTCCAACAGGCTCCTCTCTCTCTTTTCTTCAGCAACACCATACCAACAGCACTGTGTGGCAAAAAGGAGAGTCTCCTAAACATGTGCTGCAAGAGCATCTTCTTTCTGCCTCCGGAGTCGGATGTGCCAGAGACAGGAGTGCTCTACGCCAAGGTATGTGCTGGGTGAGGTACCAGCACCCCCAGTCCTGCTGAGCTGCTGCCTTGCTTCCCCGTGCTGACACAACCAGAGACCAGTGCAGGGCCGGGGCCCAGATTTGCTTTCCCAGCCTCGCCCCTTCCCCGACCTGATCTTGTGCTGCAGGAGGTCTGCACACAGCAGCTTTTTAGCCCCAAAGCCACCCCTGAACTCCCGAGGGGCTCAGAGCCAGCTCCTGGGGGTGAGGAGGGCCACAGAAATAATTCGATGCTCTTCTGTCCTCCCTGCAGACTATGAAAGCCATGGACACCATGCTGGAGGGCTTCGTACGCAACTGTGCCAACACCAGTGTCAGCATAGAGTTGGAGAATATGTTGAAGGTTTGGCATTTGCAAAGAATTTCCAAAGAATCCTCTCAGGTCTCATTTGCAGACCACTGTCAACCCAGCAACTTCTCTCCTCACAGGTGATGCTGGACTTTGCTGTCTCCAAAGACTCAGCTGTGCGTGAGAGCGCTGTGAGGAGGATTGAGAGGCTGGGTGATTTCATCATCAGTTATTTTGTGAGCGAGGTAAGGCACAAGGAACCCTCCACCCTTTCCTGCATCCCAGAGCATCCTGCCACTCAGGGGTGCCTGTGAGGCAAGCCTCGATGCACGTGAGTGCCTCAGAACCGTGAATCGAGGGTCTTCGTCCCTCCTTCGCCCCTGCTCTTCCCTCCCCAGGCCCTGCTATCTCAGGGGCTGGCTCTGCCTCCACTAAGCCCTTTGTCTCTCCTCCCTTCCTCACCCAGATCACAGATGACTATGAAAACTATAGCGATGATGAGCCCACAGAGCTCTACATCCCCATCCTGGGACAGCTGCTGGGCATCCTCTTCATTTTCACCAGTGACAAAGATTCCATCAGATTCACAGCTTTAGAAACTCTTTCTCACATATACAAAATCATCAGAAAAGGAAGAGGTAAGAAGGTGTGGTGGGCAGCGTCCGTCTGCACACAAACATCTACTGATTTGTCTACTTGTTTTCCCCGAGTTTAGTGGGGACTGTTAGTGTTAGGTTAGAGGTTGGACTCGATGATCTTGAGGTCTCTTCCAACCTAGACATTCTGTGATTCTGTGAGTATTGTGAAGGATTGTTTTTGTGCTTGGTGGAGGCTGCCCACGGAATTCTGCCAGGTTCCCTGGCCTCCTCTGCTCCTCACAGCAGCTTCCCGCAGCATTCTGGCTATCGTTTTCCGCAGAAGCTAGACGCTCACCTGCCGTCCAGGAGCAGTTCTCTGCTGCTGTCCTTCCCAACCCTCCCCAGATCACCTACCACGCTGTTTTGTGGTGTCCCCCAGTCTAAGCCATCGATCGATGAGCACTTCCCAAACGGCATCTTCCCCGAGGAGTGAACAGCAGAGCCAGCCGTGCATCACCAGGGATGGTGACGCCCTCCAGAATGCTCCCTGACTGTTTGCTCCCTGCCGTCTTAAAGGCAGGTGTCAGGGGGCTTCCTGCACATCCTGACCCCGAGCAGAAGGGGGTCTGTGACACGCTGCTACCCCCACGGCACCCAACGCCATTGCTTCTCCTCCTTCTGCATCATCCCTGAGGTCCCTCTTGCTCCCAGCACTCCTCACCTTGTGCTTTACATCCCTGCCCACCACTCTCCTCGCCGTGGGTCTGAGCCTCCCTCCTCAGCCATTCCTAGTGAAAGTGCTTTTCACCATTTGGCAAGCTTGTTGGCAAAGATGCTCTTCCCTACTGACTCTTCGCTGTTGCCCCCTGTTTAGAATGCATATTGAGAGAGGACATGCTATATTATGCAGTGAGACACAAGAAATTGGAGTATGCAAAACTTCCATTTTCTACAACATCAACTCCGTGTGAAATTGCCAAGGTAATGAGCTCTGGCCTTGCTGGGGATCTTGTCCGCAGCATCAGCAGGCATCTCGTGTGAGCAAAGGGGTCCAGAACCGGTGGGGCTGGCACGGCCTCACTCGCCCTGCTGAGAGGGTTCCTCTTGTCCCCAGGCTGGGGCTATGCGAAGGCTGCTCCCCTGTGTCCCGGCAGCAGCTCCACCCTCCTGGCCACCAGCAAGCCCTGGTTACCTGCAGGGCCAGCACTCTGGCCCCATATGCCCCATCCTCACCCCTTCCCCCGAGGGCCCTCTCTCCAGAGCTGCCCTTGCTGCTCAGCTAAGCAGCACCCTTGGGACACTCAGTGAGGCATGTCTTCGCTCCTCCTTCTTCCCACAGGGGTTTGGAGGACATCTCTTCCCTGATGAGAGGCTGGACATCATCCTCACAGCCCTTGAAGCTTTACAAGACTCCAGCATCCATGACAAGCAGGGGGCCTGCAGCGTGCTGGACGCAGCCTTGGAGGACCCTTTCTACTGGCTGAAAGATGTAAGTGGCCTGTGGCCATGGCCCTGCCCTTGAGCTCTTCCAGGCGTGGTTCCTCTCTCCTTCCCTGCCTCCCTCCCTGCCTCCCTCGCACATCGGGGTCTCTTGGGCTCCAGAAGCCACCTGAAGCCAGCAGAGAGCAATGGAAGGGGCCAAAGTTTGATTGGCAGCTGTGACAATGGCTGCTGTCTGCTGGCAACACCATTCCCACTTTGTCCCCCAAGGTGCCAAAGACCATGGAGTGCATCAGGAGAAACCTGGGCAGCATCCACACGGCATTGGCGCGGCAGTGCCTGGACTCCCTGCTTCTCCAGATGACCAAAAAGATGTCCAGGGAAGAAGTCAAGAACCTGCTGCAGTTCTCTCCGCCACGTGACAGGTCCTGGCCTTAACATCCTTGAGGGCTTGTTCCGTGTTGGGAGATGCACCTGGAGACTCTCTGCTTGCCACACCAATGGCAAAGAGCAGGACATCCCCAAGGAGCACAGCCCTCCTTCCCACCAATGTGTTCCAGCCCTACTGGGCCAGCCAGGGCTGCAGCAGCCCAGCTGTCCAAGGCAGCCCAGAGTCCCCCTGCCCCCAGGGAACACCAGCTCAGCCCCCTCCTGCCTGCCCAGGCTGGGCCCTCAGTGCTCCCCAAGTCACAGGGGCTGCAGTACAGCCTGGGTCCTCCGGGGCTGGCCCAGTTTGTGGCCCTGCGGCTGAGGCAGCCTCACTGACAGAGTATTCTGGGCTTGCAGCACTGACCTGGCCATGTGGGAGGTGATCCTGGCCATGCCGCAGACCTTGGAGAGGGTTTTAAACATCATGATGCAAGACTTGCCGCTGCGCAACTGGTGCACCGAAGTCACCAAAGACACCTGCATCCGTCGCTTGGCTGTGAGTTCCCAGATGAAACCTTGCTCACAGCAGGGCTACGTGTGCCCCTTCAGGCACACAGGCACAGCCCTGTGCCCATCTACCCCCAAACTGCCAGCTCCCGCAGGACGTACGGACACATGGTCCCTGGGGCCGGCAAGCCCCCGTAGCTCCCCGCGCCTGGTGCCTCTTTGGTGCCAGCTGGCGCTGCCCCATCCCTGCCCAAAGGTGGGAGAAGAAGAGGCTGCAGGGAGCCCTGCAGGCCCTGCCAGGCTCTCACTGCTCTTTCTTGCAGATGCTGGCCCAGAATCACATTTCTGAGGAGGACTTTGTTAACCCAGTGCACCTCCAGAGCTACCTGAGGCACCCAAGACCAATGATGCGCTTTTTGGTTCTGAAAGGGCTCTGCACCGTGTCAGAGAGCCCTGAGAAGGTGAGCGGGCCATCGTCAAGCAAAGCCATGTTGGCAGCCTGGGGCTTTGCTCTTCTGCCCTCCCGTCCCTCCCCGCTGCCAGGAAGCAAGGCAGGAGGCTGGTGCTCAGGAACCAGAGCCCTTTGCCCAGGGTGGTCTCTCACTGCCTCACGGAAGGGAAATGGTGTCTTTCCTACAGGCAAGGGAAATTCAGGTCTTGCTGCCAGACATCCTGGAGGCCCTGCAGGACACCAACACAGACGTGGTGCTGAAGGCCCTGCTTGTGCTGAAAAACGTGATGGCTCATGTGGAGAGGAGGAAGGCCAGTGGCCCGGCTCTGCAGCTGGCTGAGAAGCTCCTGCCATTCTTTGACCACGTAAGTGTGCTGCGGGAGCCCGAGCCCTCAGCTGGGCCCCCTGTAACGAGGGCTGCCCTTCAGCCCGGCCCTGTGGGCAGCACTCAGGCAGGGCCTTCCCAGTCTCCTCGTCAGCCCAGGCGCTGGGGAGCTCTGCTTGGGCATGGCTGGTGCGGCTGGTGGCGAAAGTGGGGTGGCTGGCGGGCAGCCTGCGATGGCAACCGATTGCGTTGCCCTTCACGGGCACCAGGCCTTGCAGCTGCCCCTGAGCAGCTCCTCTGGGAAGGATCCAGCGCTGAAGCATCTCACAGTGCTGGGAGCTCCCTTCACATCGGCCATGCTAATGCTGAAATTCCTCCTGTCCTCCTCCCTGCCAGGAGTCCAGCCACATGCGGGAGCACTCCATCTGCCTCTTCCAAACCGTGGTGGAGGCTGTGCTGCGGCAAAGGAAGAAGGAAATGAAGAGGACAGTTCACAGGAGCCTTCTCCCACTCTACTTTCACATGAGAGACCAGAGTGAGAGCGTAGCAAAGGTACAGATCTCAGAGCTGAGCAGTTATGTGGGCAAGGGTGTGCTGATGCCACAGGGTTGCTCTGGGGGATCTCTGGCCGGCAGCATGAGCTGCCTCCGATGGTGGCTGTCCCGTGGCCTTGCCTTGGCCACTGAACCCAGTGCACACTGCCCCCCACCACAGCCTCCCATAACGCGCTGGGAAAGGCTCGCAGCCCTGCCAAGAGGAGGGGACAGAGGGTCTCCTTCCCAAGGCTGTGCTGCTACCTCCCAACCTCTGCTGCTCCGCAGGCCTCTGGGGAAGCTCTCGCCGTGACTGCAGAGTTTCTGCGATGCAAGGAGCTGAAGCGCTTGGCCCAGACAGAACAGACGTGGAGGATCGGGGAGTGCTTGGTAAGGACCCAACTTGGTTTGCCCCAGCTGGGCAAACGTGCCCGGCCAGAGCCCGCTGCCTGCAGCCGCATCCTCGCTCCCTTCCTGCCAGCACAGAGCCCCAGGGGGCTCTTCTGCAGGCCCCTCTGCCCTCCCTGCCCCCAGGATGCTGGAGGAGACCCTGGAGAGGGTGTGCAAGCCCCGTGACCCTGCGTTCTCTCTCTCTCCAGCTGCAGCAGGACAGAGGCAGAGTAGAAGAATACCTGCAGCAGAGCCAGCCCTACCTGCAGGCCACTCAGACCGACTTGCGACTTGAGGCCGTCAGATTCATTGGTGAGCCCAGCCCCTGGGTCCCTCTTGGGGCAGTCTTTGGCAGCCCCAGGCACTGCCCTGTTGCCCCCAGAGCCCCCCGACTGGGCCCTTGCTCCAGGGTGCAGGAGGGGGCACAGCCTGGCTGGCCAGGCCAGGGGCTGCGCTGCTGGGAGCGTGCTGGGGAGCGGGGCTCTGATGGGGTCTCTGTGTCTAGGTCTTGCTGCGCGCTACTGCGAGGACCAGAGCGAGGAGAAGCTGAATGAAATCCTCAGAGGTGAGTGAGGGCAGTGGGGGGTGTGCTAGGGCTGGGGGGACAGCGGCAGAGGCCCCCGTGCCTTGCCCTGCTCCAGGGAAATGCTTCGGGGCGGAGGAGCAATGCAGCCATAGGAACGAGGGAGAGGAGACGGGGTAGCCTGTGGTGTCAGGGAATGGCCTCCCAGCCTGGAGCTGGGCAGTGCCGCTGAAAGGGTTGAGTGTCCCTGAGGAAGAGTCAGGGGAAAGGGTGACAGTAAGGCTGACAGAAGGTGGGAGCCTGTTGTAGAGCACGCAACCAGGACGAAGAGGGAGATGAGACAGCCTACAAGCAGCTAGGAGCAGGGTCACGATTGCTAGCCCTTGCTCTCATGGGGAAGCACAATAGCGAGAGGAAAGAGTCCAGGAGATTCCTGGAGTGTGTGAATCCTCCCAAGGGATGGAGGCAGGTGGTGAGGGAACCAGCTTGTGAAGGTGCCCCACTTGACCTGTGGTGCGCAGGTGGGGAAGGACTGGTGGCTGCATTTGGGACATTGCTGAGCAGCAGCTTTCAACGGATTCCTTTGTCCCTCTTGCTCCTCCTGGCCTGGGGAAGAGTCGAGTGGGGCTGGCATGGTCTGCAGGGGATGCCTGGGGATCTCTGCAACGAGTGGGTTTTCATCTCTGCTCTTCTTTCTTTTGCAGTCCTCCGGCCTTCAGAGAAAGACCCGGAACCCATGGTCCGTTCCGGGGCAGTTGAAACCACCGTGATGCTGACGTCAAGGCATACCGCAACGTCAGGACGGAGATTTCCACTGCCGTGTTGCCGCTAGCCCCGCAGCAGTCCTCAAAAGAGCAATATATATATTTAATAGAACTAGGTTGTTGTCTCGTTATTCCAGCAGCTCCTTCACAGTGACTCGGTGCCATGACGCTGAGCTAACTTGGAGGCCACCATGGACGTCTTTTCCCTGGGCCCGGTGACTGCATGGTGCCTACTCAATCAGTGAAAGAGTCACAGAACCCTTGCGCTTGGAAAAGGGCCTTCAGCTCAAGTCCAAGCGTCAGCTAACACCACCAGGCCCACCACAAAACCACGGCCCTTAGCGCCAAGTCCACGCATTTCTTTAATAGCTCCAGGCCTGGGACTCCAGCAGTGCCCTGGGCAGCCGGTTCCACCCTTTGCATGAAGAAATTCTTCCTGACATCCCATCCTGTGAGTCCACCTGTGGTAGGTGCGCCCAGGTAGAAGAACTGCTCAGCCTCCTGGCAGAGCTTCGGGAGGAGGTGGGCAGGCTGAGGAGCACCAGGGAGTCGGAGAAGGTTGAACTGTACTGTGCCAGCCCTGGGACAGATGCGTCAGGCAGACACAGCAGAGGAAATGGAGGATCCCCTACCCTCTGGCCATCAGGCAGAAGGAGTGCATCTCAGTGACGAAGGGATGGAAGTTTAGATCTGCTCGGGGCAGCAGGCGGACCCCTCCTTGCCTACCTCACCTTCCTTTCAGGTGCCCTGAAACAACAGACTCTGGAAGTAATGGACACACAAACGATGATGTGCATGAAGGTCCATCCAGGTTGGAGGGGTTTTCTAGGGCAAGTCAGCCTTCCCCAGTATCACGACCACCTCCATCAAGAAGAAGAGAAGGGTTACTGTCATAAGTGACTCCCTTCTGAGCAGAACAGAGGGCCGCATATGCCGGCCTGACCCAACCCATGGAGAAGTCTGCTGTCTCCCAGGAGATCAGGGTAAAAGGTGTTTCTGGAGAGCTCACTCGCCCCGTAAGGCCCTCTGAGCATCATCCATTATTGTTCTGTCCCCGGGGTTTTTCGGGGCCCGGTGGCAGTGCCGTCCCCTCTGTGTCCCCCTTCGCGCAGGTGACACCTCGGTGCTGGCCGGGCTGTACGGCCCCGCGGAGGTGCGGGGCTCAAAGGAGAGCCCCGAGAGGGCGACGCTGGAGGTGCTGCTGCGCCCCAAGTTGTGGCTGCCAGGTGGGGGCCGCCTGGGGGGGGGGGGGGGCTCGGGAGGGAGATGGGGTCGGGGCCAGGCTCCGAGGGGCGTGGGGGGGGCCGAGGGGGTGGGGTCCGGGAGTGCTCTGAGGGGTCTGGGGGTGCTCAGGGGGATCCTGAGGAACAGGGGGGAAACGGGGGGAGCCCTGAGGGGGGGCTATAGGGGTTTATGGGGCTCCTGAGGTGCTCAGAGGGCTCCGGGGGTGCTCAGAGGGGTTTGGGGATGCTCAGGGGGATCCTGAGGGGACAGGAAGGTAACAGGGGGAGCCCTGAGGAGGGCTACGGGGGGGCTTAGGGGGCTCTGGGGATGCTCGGAGGGGTTTGGGGGTGCTCAGGGGGATCCTGAGGGGTGGGGGGGTAATGGGGGGAACCCTGAGAGGGTCTTCGGGGGTGTTCAGGGGGCTCTGGGGGTGCTCAGAGAGCTCCGGGGGTGGTCAAAGGGCTCCCGAGGGATGTGGGGGTGCAGGGGGGAGTCCTGAGGAGGGCTCTGGGGGTGCTCAGGGGGCTCCTGAGGGGCAGGGGGTGTAATGGGGGGAGCCCTGAGGAGGGCTTTGGGGACTCTGGGAATGCTCAGAGGGGTCTGGGGGTGCTCAGAGGGCTTCAGGGGTGGTCAAAGAGCTCCCAAGGGATGCGGGAGTGCAGGGGAGAGCCCTAAGGAGGGCTCTGGGGGTGCTCAGAAGGGTCTGGGGGTGCTCAGGGGGCTCCCGAGGGACGTGCGGGTACCGGGGGGAGGGCCTGAGGAGAGCTCCAGAGGGGAGCCCCCTCCTTGGGGGCTATTTTGTGACACTTTGGGGACACTCTGGGGATAATTTGGGGACAATCTGGAGGCACATTGGGGACACCTTGGGGGCTATTTGGGGACACACCTTGGGAGCTATTTGGGGACACCCTGGGGACAATATGGGGACACTCTGGGGACGCACCTTGCAGGCCCTTGGTGACGTAGTGGACGTCGATGTTGTCACCTGTTGTCACCCTGTGCCCCCCCCTCACCGGCGTGCAGCCCCCACTTGCAAAAGAGGCTGCGCTGGGGGAAGCCGCTGGCCCCCACCAGCTGCCTGATGACGTGCAGCTCCGCCATGCCCTGCGGGGACACGGGGGGGGGGGGACATGGGGACACACACACACGGTGTCACCCCACCCCAGAGGGGGGGTCCATGTCCCCCCCCAGGGGTTTCTGCACCCCCTCCAAGGAGCTCCCCACCCCCTTGCACTGCACATCCCAAGCCCATCGCAGCCCCCCCCACCCTCTTGTTCCCCCAATTGCCCCGTCTGACCCCCCCAATTGCCCTGTCTGACCCCCCCTATTGCCCCACGCCCCCCCCACTGCACCCCCGCCCCCCCTTTTACATCCCCTTACTCCCTTCTCCCCCCATTGCCCCCCCAATTGCCCCATCACCAATTATTACCCCCCCAGTCCCCCAATTGCCCCCTACAGACCCCCCAAATTGCCCCCCATCCCAAATAATTACCCCACCAGCACCCCCAATCGCCCCCACCCCAATAATTACCCCAACCAGTCCTCCAATTTCCCCCATCCCCACTAATTACCCCCTCCAGCCCCCCTCATTAACCCCCACCCCCAATTGCCCCCCCAGAACCCCCTTCCCAACCAGGACCCCCCCCCAGCAGTACCCCCCCCTGTCCCAAAAAGACCCTTTTCCCCGGGCCCCTTCCCCGCGTCTCCATCCTGCACCAGTCCCGAGACCCCCAAGTACCGGGGCTGGTGGAGTTGGGGGGAGGGGCGTCGGTCTTGGGGGTGCTCGGTGCTCCCCTGTGTCCCCCCCGCGGGGGGGGGGCTCAGCACTGCACCCCGTAGCGCTCGAAGTGGCCCAGGATGACGCCGAGCTCCAGGCGCACGGTGCCGGCGGCCCCGGTGCGCAGCCGAATGCGGTCGCCGTAACCGGGGTCGGGGGTAAGCGGTTGGGGGCCCCCCCCCCCCCAGCCAAAATTGGCTCAGGCGCTCCCGCCAGGTCCCCTGGGGCCGCCAGGTGACGCAGGTCAGCGCGTGGCACCCCGGGGTGCTGGGGATCTGGCAGGAGCTGAAGCCCATCAGCTCGCTATGCCCCAGGGAGCCCTGGTGCCACACCTCGAGGTGCAGCTTGGGTCAGCCTGGGGGGGGCGACAAAAGGGAGGGGACAGGTTGGGGACACTTTGGGGACACCTTGGCGGCTATTTGGGGACACTTTGCAGACACCTTGGGGGCACCTTGGGGACACTCTGGGGACGCACCTTGCAGGCCCTTGGTGGCGTAGTGGATGTCGATGTTGTCACCCGTTATGACCCTGTGCCCCCCTCACTGGCGTGCAGCCCCCACTTGCAGAAGAGGCGGCACTGCAAGTATATATAATCCTCTATACCTAGAGGATTGGTTATCTACTTTGATCAATCAAATTTGATGTATGTGATGCTGCTGGGGATGATTAGTATACATTGTGTGGAACAATGAGTTGGGTGAAATATTCTAGATATGGGAGTCCAATAATTGCTAAAAACTTGTTTATAAATCTTGCAGAGAATATTGTGAAAGCATTCTCTTCTGGTTCAATTGGCCTTGGCCAAATCTGAAAACAAGACACGGATTAATGATACTCAAAAGAAGATGAGGGATTGTGATATATGGAGTGGTAATTCGTGTGGAGAAAATGGTTGATATTAATAAAGAAGGGGGAGATTTGGGAGTGTGGCCATGGGGCTTGGAAAGCCCTGTGGTTGAGATAAAATTAGACCCTTAACGAGGAGGCCATCAGGAATGTAAAAGAGTTTAGAGGGAACCAAGAAGGGTGATTCAGGAGACTCCATGCAGGCTCGGGTTTCTTGTTCTCCAGCCAGTAAGGCATGGAAGCTCCTGGGTGTTTGCTGTTGTTGTTACATTCAAAGTTGTTTGAGCAATGAAAAGTTGTTTTGAAAAGAACTGCTGTGGAGAGAAGGGGATAAGAGGGGAGCCTGCCCTCAAGAAAGAAGAAGAAAAAAAGGCAACACGATGAAGTTACATCAATAAAGAAGCAGGAAAAAGAAGTGAAGAGGAACAGGCTGGCAGAATGGAGACCAGGACGGGAACAGGCATTTTGATTGCCTCATGAAGATAGGTTCGGCCAAACTCAGCAAACTGCTCAGAGAAGCTCGTACTGGAAACAGGCGCGCCAGAGCTGGAGAGAAGCTCGAGCTGAGAGAAGCGGAGCCAGCACACAACTGCCCCTCGCTGCTAAGCAGCTGCGCATTATGGGGAATCATACGTCCTTAGGAACAAAGACTGTCCTGGTCACCTCACAGCTTATTCTCCTTATTAACAATCGGACAGTTTATGATCCTGAAACATGGGACCAAACTGAGGTCAAGGTGTGGGACTCTGCAACTAGAAACAACAAGGTTGCAGTGGGATTGCTCGGCACCTGGCGAGCAGTCTCTGAGGCCTTAAAGAGCCCTGTGGGACCACAGTCAGAAACGTGTGGTTTGCCAGACTGTGAGGGAGCTGCGGGCTCCTTTACTGCTCCTTCTGCCACGCCATCGGCCCCTCTGCTGCTACAGCCATCGAAGGCTTTTGCTGTTACGCCCATGGTGACCTGGATGTGCCTTTTGGCCCAGGCCCTATGGCCTTGAGAAGGAGCTGGATATGCTTGTCTTCGATTTGGGAAGAACGGGATCCATAGGGCCTGAGGACCGAGTTGCTTGACAACATAAAGCAAGACATATTGTTCAAAAGGAATGGAAAACGGAGACTTGTTAGTAATCAGGAAAAGGAGTGGAAAATGGAGACAGTTGAGTCGTGGAACTTGGAGGATTGTTTGTTACCTTTCCTGATTGTACGTATGTATAGGCATACTTGGGTTTAGTATGTAAAGCAATGTTCTGTATATTTAGAATGTTTGATGTTCGTGTGTGCGTGCTGGTGGAGCGTAGACTCCCCGCACACCCAGCGCTGTTTACTTGCCTTTTATACCTTTTATAGCTTTTATACCTTTTAGAAATATTTGTTTTATAAATATTACAAAGTTCAGATTGAGTTGAGACCTCATGTATAACAAGGGGAAGAGCAGAGCTAAGAGCAGAGCTGAGCGCCTCCAGCCCCCATTTCTCGCCCCCACCCCACACAAAACAGCACCGGGGGGGGGGTGGTCCCAGAAAAGCTAGGGGCTGCTGGGGGGAGTCGAGGTGCTCTAGGGCAGGCGCAGAGGGAGCAGAGCAGCCCCTGAACCCCTCAGGGGGCCGATCCGGACCCTGTCCCGGTTACCCCAGAGCCAAACCAGCAGCCAAGCCCTCAGGCCCACCCCAGTGCTGGTGGAGACCCCAAAAACGAGGGGTCCAGACCCCTCCTGTCTCACAGGAGACCCCACACAAGACCTCAAAGACATCCCCTTTTGGGGACAATTCCACCTCTCTTGGCAAAACTTCCCACTTTTTGTAAACAACTCCCACTTTTTGGGAATGACTCCCCTTATTTAGGTAACAATGCCACCTTTTTGGGGAAAATTCCCCCGTTTTTGGGGAACAACTCCCCCCTTTTGGTAATAATTCCCCGTTTTTTGGCAACAATTGCTCCCTTTGTGGGAAAAACTCCCCCCTTTGGAGAAAAAATCTCAATTTTGGAGAAAAACTCCCCCTTTTTGGGGAAAAAATTTCCCCAAAAAGGGGGAATTGTTCCTAAAGTATGTTGTTGTTACCCAGAAAGAGGGAGTTTTTCCCCCAAACAGGGGAATTTTCCCAAAAAAGGGGGGAAATTTCCCCAAACAAGGGAATATTTTCCCCAAATGGGGAGTTGTTTCCCAAAAAGGGGAATTGGTCCCAAATAATAAATTAAATGTTAAGTTACAAAAGTTCACAGGCCATGAGATTAGAAATAAATCCCTTCTCGAGCTAAAAGATCTCTTTTTTTTTTTTTTTTCAGGAGCGGCCTCCCTGAATCTAAATAATCCTCTCACAGGCAGAACAGAGTGTGTCCGTTCTAACTCTTTATCAGATGTGGAAAAAGAGATCGAGATGACCAGTGCCTAAAAAAAAGAGGCACTCTCTTTTTAAGGCAGACTGATCAGCACAACACATTTTATCTGTTCTTAAGCACAAGCAACTCTAAGATAAATGGGTTCAAGGATCTTCAATGTGAAGAGTGAATATCCAGCGTATACCGGGAACACCTGACTTGGACCATGGACGCCTCACGCAGATTTCGGAGGAATTCGGACAACTCAGAAATCATCTTTTACAGGAAGAGACCAGAGAATTTGACTCAGTGTAAAACTGGCACAGGCAGAAATCTCCCCAGTTACAGATGCTCAAGCGCATTAGTTAAAAAGAGATTAGAGTGTGACTAGAGAGAAGTCTCAAACTCTTGTTATATACTTAAATTTCTCTCCAAGGATGGAACAACCACTATCACCGTGCATGACTGGCTGTAGAGGGAGAGAGCAAGTGAAAGACTTAGAAAAGCACCTTCCCTTCATAGTCCTCCCACTCCCAAAATGGTTCTCAAGGAAAACTACTGACAGACTAAAGTTAACTGCTTTGAAAGGGCTGTGTGGGTGGACCCGTTGTCTTCAAGTTCAAGCTTTTTCCTGCAGAAACTGCCAACAATTATGCCAAATACAACAATGGTTTTGCAAGATGGATAAACGTCTTCCAGACTGAAAGGGAGAAGTCGTACTGTTGTTGTTGTCTGTGCACAGACACCTAAGCAGTAAAGAGCAATGCTAAACAACCACGATATCCCAGAACACACAAATACTGCGTAACAGTGACAGAAAGCGCTAGAATTCAAAACAAAAAGCGGCTGGTGGCGAAAGTGGGGTGGCTGGCGGGCAGCCTGCGATGGCAACCGATTGCGTTGCCCTTCACGGGCACCAGGCCTTGCAGCTGCCCCTGAGCAGCTCCTCTGGGAAGGATCCAGCGCTGAAGCATCTCACAGTGCTGGGAGCTCCCTTCACATCAGCCACGCTAATGCTGAAATTCCTCCTGTCCTGCTCCCTGCCAGGCATCCAGCCAGGTGCGGGAGCACTCCATTTGCCTCTTCCAAGCCATGGTGGAGGATGTGCTGCGGCAAAGGAAGAAGGAAATGAAGAGGACAGTGCACAGGAGCCTTCTCCCACTCTACTTTCACATGAGAGACCAGAGTGAGAGCGTAGCAAAGGTACAGATCTCAGAGCTGAGCAGTTATGTGGGCAAGGGTGTGCTGATGCCACAGGGTTGCTCTGGGGGATCACAGAATTTCTAGGTTGGAAGAGACCTCAAGATCATCGAGTCCAGCCTCTGATCTCTGGCTGTGATCTCTGGGATCTCTCTCATTGTGAGCTGCCTCCGATAGTGGCAGTCCCGTGGCCTTGCCTTGGCCACTGAACCCAGTGCACGCTGTCCGAGCCACGGCTGCACTCGCGTCAGGCAGCACCCTGGGGTGTCACCAAGTGACGTCACAATGGGTGCCCACCCAGCCCAGGCGCGTGTCACAGTGGCACCCATTGTGACGTCACTTGGTGACACCCCAGGGCTCCGCCTTATAAGAGCGCAGCCGTGGCTCGGACCCTCAGTGTCGGTGCACGGCAGTGACGGACAGGGCAGGAGCACAGGGCCTTCGAGGAGTCCCCGAGCATAGCCCACGTCCCACAATGCCGCAACCGCCCGCCCGGAGGAGCCGCCGGTTTCTATCTGAGAACTCTCCCACTCCAGAGGCTGCTTCTGAAGGGGATGAGGAGGGAGGCATGCCCCCCAGGCAGCCCAGGCTGGCCTGGCAGGAGACCTGGTCTTCTAGGGGCAGCAACCGGCCAGCAGAGGACAGCTTGCTGGCAGTGGAAAGAACCCCAGTTGAGGCCTTTTTGCCGGAAGAGGACAGCAGCCCGGCAGACGCCATTGCTCAGGCAGCGGGCAGCAGCCAGGTAGAGGAGAGCCAGGACGATGTACAGTGGCTGGATCCCAGTGAGTCAGGGTCTTCGGGATGGGGTGGGGAGGGTTGGGGACACAGAGACCCCTGCCTGACTCCAGGACTCCTTCCCTGGGTAAAGCGGCGCTTGGGCTGACGGGGCCGAGCTTCCTCCGCAGCACCACAGAATGCCAGGACGCTTTGGGCTGGGGGGGACCTCGGCGATCACGATGCTTCCCCCCAGCCCAGGCTGCCCAAAGCCCACCCAGCCTAGCCGTGGGCAGTGCCAGGGAGGGGGCACCGCAGCCTGCGCCAAGGCCTCACTGCCCTGGGCGTGAAGGAGAGAAATCCCTGCCTGTCCGAAAGAAACCTGCCCTCTTTGAGGTTAAGGCCGTCACCCCTTGTCCTGTCGCTGCAGTCCATGATGAAGATCCCCCCCCAGCTTTCCTGGAGGCCCCTTTGGGCACGGGGAGGCCGCAGCGAGGTCCCCCCGCAGCCTTCTCCAGGCTCCACAAGCCCAGCTCCCTCAGCCTCTCTTCCCAGTGGAGCTGCTGCAGCCTCTGGGCATCCCCACGGCCTCCCCACGGCCTTCTGGGGCTGGGGCCCTTCCTCTCCTCACCCCTGCATTCAGCCCCTCTCTGCAGCACTCTTTGCTTTCCTCCTTTCCAGGTAAGGCATGGAAACTGTGCAGAGACAAGGCCGTGGAATTCATCAGGGCGTATGTCAGAGGCACAGAAAAGGTAATGGCAGCCGCTTGCATCACAGCTGTGCTCCTGGCGCTGCCCTCCAGGGGTCCCACACAGCCCCAGACCCCTCAAGGCTTTGGTCCTGCTGGCCGTGGGTGTCCCCCTAATGCTCTGTTGGTGTCTTTGTGGCTGCCAGGACGACGAGGAGCAGAAGATGCTGTTCCTCAGCAAAATCTGCGATCTGTGCACATGTGTCACAGAGAGGGGTGTGCCGATGAACTTGCATGGCTTCTGCAGCAAACATAAGCTGGTGGAGAACATCATGGTGAGAGGATGCGCAGCGGGTTGGGGAAGGGGCAAGGCCCCCCGGCACCAGCCCCCTGGGAGGCGAGGGCTGGGGCAGCGCTGGCTCTGCTGCTGCTGGGTGCCGGCGGCTCCAAGGTCTCATCCTGCTTGTGCTCTGCAGGCGCTGCTGGAAAAGGAGCCCATGGACAGCTTGCGCACAGCATTCCGGCAGAAGGCCATGGAGACTGTCGCCCTCCTCAGGTGCGTGCCCAGCCCCTGGTGGCAATGTCCTGGTGGCCCTGAAGCTGGCAGGGAGGCTGCCCGTCCCTCCCAGGGATGCCTGGCCAAGGGAGGTCCGTGTCCTCCTTCATAAGCCTCGAGGCACTGCGTCCAACAGGCTCCTCTCTCTCTTTTCTTCAGCAACACCATACCAACAGCACTGTGTGGCAAAAAGGAGAGTCTCCTAAACATGTGCTGCAAGAGCATCTTCTTTCTGCCTCCGGAGTCGGATGTGCCAGAGACAGGAGTGCTCTACGCCAAGGTATGTGCTGGGTGAGGTACCAGCACCCCCAGTCCTGCTGAGCTGCTGCCTTGCTTCCCCGTGCTGACACAACCAGAGACCAGTGCAGGGCCGGGGCCCAGATTTGCTTTCCCAGCCTCGCCCCTTCCCCGACCTGATCTTGTGCTGCAGGAGGTCTGCACACAGCAGCTTTTTAGCCCCAAAGCCACCCCTGAACTCCCGAGGGGCTCAGAGCCAGCTCCTGGGGGTGAGGAGGGCCACAGAAATAATTCGATGCTCTTCTGTCCTCCCTGCAGACTATGAAAGCCATGGACACCATGCTGGAGGGCTTCGTACGCAACTGTGCCAACACCAGTGTCAGCATAGAGTTGGAGAATATGTTGAAGGTTTGGCATTTGCAAAGAATTTCCAAAGAATCCTCTCAGGTCTCATTTGCAGACCACTGTCAACCCAGCAACTTCTCTCCTCACAGGTGATGCTGGACTTTGCTGTCTCCAAAGACTCAGCTGTGCGTGAGAGCGCTGTGAGGAGGATTGAGAGGCTGGGTGATTTCATCATCAGTTATTTTGTGAGCGAGGTAAGGCACAAGGAACCCTCCACCCTTTCCTGCATCCCAGAGCATCCTGCCACTCAGGGGTGCCTGTGAGGCAAGCCTCGATGCACGTGAGTGCCTCAGAACCGTGAATCGAGGGTCTTCGTCCCTCCTTCGCCCCTGCTCTTCCCTCCCCAGGCCCTGCTATCTCAGGGGCTGGCTCTGCCTCCACTAAGCCCTTTGTCTCTCCTCCCTTCCTCACCCAGATCACAGATGACTATGAAAACTATAGCGATGATGAGCCCACAGAGCTCTACATCCCCATCCTGGGACAGCTGCTGGGCATCCTCTTCATTTTCACCAGTGACAAAGATTCCATCAGATTCACAGCTTTAGAAACTCTTTCTCACATATACAAAATCATCAGAAAAGGAAGAGGTAAGAAGGTGTGGTGGGCAGCGTCCGTCTGCACACAAACATCTACTGATTTGTCTACTTGTTTTCCCCGAGTTTAGTGGGGACTGTTAGTGTTAGGTTAGAGGTTGGACTCGATGATCTTGAGGTCTCTTCCAACCTAGACATTCTGTGATTCTGTGAGTATTGTGAAGGATTGTTTTTGTGCTTGGTGGAGGCTGCCCACGGAATTCTGCCAGGTTCCCTGGCCTCCTCTGCTCCTCACAGCAGCTTCCCGCAGCATTCTGGCTATCGTTTTCCGCAGAAGCTAGACGCTCACCTGCCGTCCAGGAGCAGTTCTCTGCTGCTGTCCTTCCCAACCCTCCCCAGATCACCTACCACGCTGTTTTGTGGTGTCCCCCAGTCTAAGCCATCGATCGATGAGCACTTCCCAAACGGCATCTTCCCCGAGGAGTGAACAGCAGAGCCAGCCGTGCATCACCAGGGATGGTGACGCCCTCCAGAATGCTCCCTGACTGTTTGCTCCCTGCCGTCTTAAAGGCAGGTGTCAGGGGGCTTCCTGCACATCCTGACCCCGAGCAGAAGGGGGTCTGTGACACGCTGCTACCCCCACGGCACCCAACGCCATTGCTTCTCCTCCTTCTGCATCATCCCTGAGGTCCCTCTTGCTCCCAGCACTCCTCACCTTGTGCTTTACATCCCTGCCCACCACTCTCCTCGCCGTGGGTCTGAGCCTCCCTCCTCAGCCATTCCTAGTGAAAGTGCTTTTCACCATTTGGCAAGCTTGTTGGCAAAGATGCTCTTCCCTACTGACTCTTCGCTGTTGCCCCCTGTTTAGAATGCATATTGAGAGAGGACATGCTATATTATGCAGTGAGACACAAGAAATTGGAGTATGCAAAACTTCCATTTTCTACAACATCAACTCCGTGTGAAATTGCCAAGGTAATGAGCTCTGGCCTTGCTGGGGATCTTGTCCGCAGCATCAGCAGGCATCTCGTGTGAGCAAAGGGGTCCAGAACCGGTGGGGCTGGCACGGCCTCACTCGCCCTGCTGAGAGGGTTCCTCTTGTCCCCAGGCTGGGGCTATGCGAAGGCTGCTCCCCTGTGTCCCGGCAGCAGCTCCACCCTCCTGGCCACCAGCAAGCCCTGGTTACCTGCAGGGCCAGCACTCTGGCCCCATATGCCCCATCCTCACCCCTTCCCCCGAGGGCCCTCTCTCCAGAGCTGCCCTTGCTGCTCAGCTAAGCAGCACCCTTGGGACACTCAGTGAGGCATGTCTTCGCTCCTCCTTCTTCCCACAGGGGTTTGGAGGACATCTCTTCCCTGATGAGAGGCTGGACATCATCCTCACAGCCCTTGAAGCTTTACAAGACTCCAGCATCCATGACAAGCAGGGGGCCTGCAGCGTGCTGGACGCAGCCTTGGAGGACCCTTTCTACTGGCTGAAAGATGTAAGTGGCCTGTGGCCATGGCCCTGCCCTTGAGCTCTTCCAGGCGTGGTTCCTCTCTCCTTCCCTGCCTCCCTCCCTGCCTCCCTCGCACATCGGGGTCTCTTGGGCTCCAGAAGCCACCTGAAGCCAGCAGAGAGCAATGGAAGGGGCCAAAGTTTGATTGGCAGCTGTGACAATGGCTGCTGTCTGCTGGCAACACCATTCCCACTTTGTCCCCCAAGGTGCCAAAGACCATGGAGTGCATCAGGAGAAACCTGGGCAGCATCCACACGGCATTGGCGCGGCAGTGCCTGGACTCCCTGCTTCTCCAGATGACCAAAAAGATGTCCAGGGAAGAAGTCAAGAACCTGCTGCAGTTCTCTCCGCCACGTGACAGGTCCTGGCCTTAACATCCTTGAGGGCTTGTTCCGTGTTGGGAGATGCACCTGGAGACTCTCTGCTTGCCACACCAATGGCAAAGAGCAGGACATCCCCAAGGAGCACAGCCCTCCTTCCCACCAATGTGTTCCAGCCCTACTGGGCCAGCCAGGGCTGCAGCAGCCCAGCTGTCCAAGGCAGCCCAGAGTCCCCCTGCCCCCAGGGAACACCAGCTCAGCCCCCTCCTGCCTGCCCAGGCTGGGCCCTCAGTGCTCCCCAAGTCACAGGGGCTGCAGTACAGCCTGGGTCCTCCGGGGCTGGCCCAGTTTGTGGCCCTGCGGCTGAGGCAGCCTCACTGACAGAGTATTCTGGGCTTGCAGCACTGACCTGGCCATGTGGGAGGTGATCCTGGCCATGCCGCAGACCTTGGAGAGGGTTTTAAACATCATGATGCAAGACTTGCCGCTGCGCAACTGGTGCACCGAAGTCACCAAAGACACCTGCATCCGTCGCTTGGCTGTGAGTTCCCAGATGAAACCTTGCTCACAGCAGGGCTACGTGTGCCCCTTCAGGCACACAGGCACAGCCCTGTGCCCATCTACCCCCAAACTGCCAGCT
Organism: Anas platyrhynchos; assembly: GCF_047663525.1. NCBI lineage: Eukaryota > Metazoa > Chordata > Aves > Anseriformes > Anatidae > Anas > Anas platyrhynchos. The sequence continues at coordinate 4,289,230 of NC_092625.1, forward strand.
CCCGCAGGACGTACGGACACATGGTCCCTGGGGCCGGCAAGCCCCCGTAGCTCCCCGCGCCTGGTGCCTCTTTGGTGCCAGCTGGCGCTGCCCCATCCCTGCCCAAAGGTGGGAGAAGAAGAGGCTGCAGGGAGCCCTGCAGGCCCTGCCAGGCTCTCACTGCTCTTTCTTGCAGATGCTGGCCCAGAATCACATTTCTGAGGAGGACTTTGTTAACCCAGTGCACCTCCAGAGCTACCTGAGGCACCCAAGACCAATGATGCGCTTTTTGGTTCTGAAAGGGCTCTGCACCGTGTCAGAGAGCCCTGAGAAGGTGAGCGGGCCATCGTCAAGCAAAGCCATGTTGGCAGCCTGGGGCTTTGCTCTTCTGCCCTCCCGTCCCTCCCCGCTGCCAGGAAGCAAGGCAGGAGGCTGGTGCTCAGGAACCAGAGCCCTTTGCCCAGGGTGGTCTCTCACTGCCTCACGGAAGGGAAATGGTGTCTTTCCTACAGGCAAGGGAAATTCAGGTCTTGCTGCCAGACATCCTGGAGGCCCTGCAGGACACCAACACACACGTGGTGCTGAAGGCCCTGCTTGTGCTGAAAAACGTGATGGCTCATGTGGAGAGGAGGAAGGCCAGTGGCCCGGCTCTGCAGCTGGCTGAGAAGCTCCTGCCATTCTTTGACCACGTAAGTGTGCTGCGGGAGCCCGAGCCCTCAGCTGGGCCCCCTGTAACGAGGGCTGCCCTTCAGCCCGGCCCTGTGGGCAGCACTCAGGCAGGGCCTTCCCAGTCTCCTCGTCAGCCCAGGCGCTGGGGAGCTCTGCTTGGGCATGGCTGGTGCGGCTGGTGGCGAAAGTGGGGTGGCTGGCGGGCAGCCTGCGATGGCAACCGATTGCGTTGCCCTTCACGGGCACCAGGCCTTGCAGCTGCCCCTGAGCAGCTCCTCTGGGAAGGATCCAGCGCTGAAGCATCTCACAGTGCTGGGAGCTCCCTTCACATCGGCCATGCTAATGCTGAAATTCCTCCTGTCCTCCTCCCTGCCAGGAGTCCAGCCACATGCGGGAGCACTCCATCTGCCTCTTCCAAACCGTGGTGGAGGCTGTGCTGCGGCAAAGGAAGAAGGAAATGAAGAGGACAGTTCACAGGAGCCTTCTCCCACTCTACTTTCACATGAGAGACCAGAGTGAGAGCGTAGCAAAGGTACAGATCTCAGAGCTGAGCAGTTATGTGGGCAAGGGTGTGCTGATGCCACAGGGTTGCTCTGGGGGATCTCTGGCCGGCAGCATGAGCTGCCTCCGATGGTGGCTGTCCCGTGGCCTTGCCTTGGCCACTGAACCCAGTGCACACTGCCCCCCACCACAGCCTCCCATAACGCGCTGGGAAAGGCTCGCAGCCCTGCCAAGAGGAGGGGACAGAGGGTCTCCTTCCCAAGGCTGTGCTGCTACCTCCCAACCTCTGCTGCTCCGCAGGCCTCTGGGGAAGCTCTCGCCGTGACTGCAGAGTTTCTGCGATGCAAGGAGCTGAAGCGCTTGGCCCAGACAGAACAGACGTGGAGGATCGGGGAGTGCTTGGTAAGGACCCAACTTGGTTTGCCCCAGCTGGGCAAACGTGCCCGGCCAGAGCCCGCTGCCTGCAGCCGCATCCTCGCTCCCTTCCTGCCAGCACAGAGCCCCAGGGGGCTCTTCTGCAGGCCCCTCTGCCCTCCCTGCCCCCAGGATGCTGGAGGAGACCCTGGAGAGGGTGTGCAAGCCCCGTGACCCTGCGTTCTCTCTCTCTCCAGCTGCAGCAGGACAGAGGCAGAGTAGAAGAATACCTGCAGCAGAGCCAGCCCTACCTGCAGGCCACTCAGACCGACTTGCGACTTGAGGCCGTCAGATTCATTGGTGAGCCCAGCCCCTGGGTCCCTCTTGGGGCAGTCTTTGGCAGCCCCAGGCACTGCCCTGTTGCCCCCAGAGCCCCCCGACTGGGCCCTTGCTCCAGGGTGCAGGAGGGGGCACAGCCTGGCTGGCCAGGCCAGGGGCTGCGCTGCTGGGAGCGTGCTGGGGAGCGGGGCTCTGATGGGGTCTCTGTGTCTAGGTCTTGCTGCGCGCTACTGCGAGGACCAGAGCGAGGAGAAGCTGAATGAAATCCTCAGAGGTGAGTGAGGGCAGTGGGGGGTGTGCTAGGGCTGGGGGGACAGCGGCAGAGGCCCCCGTGCCTTGCCCTGCTCCAGGGAAATGCTTCGGGGCGGAGGAGCAATGCAGCCATAGGAACGAGGGAGAGGAGACGGGGTAGCCTGTGGTGTCAGGGAATGGCCTCCCAGCCTGGAGCTGGGCAGTGCCGCTGAAAGGGTTGAGTGTCCCTGAGGAAGAGTCAGGGGAAAGGGTGACAGTAAGGCTGACAGAAGGTGGGAGCCTGTTGTAGAGCACGCAACCAGGACGAAGAGGGAGATGAGACAGCCTACAAGCAGCTAGGAGCAGGGTCACGATTGCTAGCCCTTGCTCTCATGGGGAAGCACAATAGCGAGAGGAAAGAGTCCAGGAGATTCCTGGAGTGTGTGAATCCTCCCAAGGGATGGAGGCAGGTGGTGAGGGAACCAGCTTGTGAAGGTGCCCCACTTGACCTGTGGTGCGCAGGTGGGGAAGGACTGGTGGCTGCATTTGGGACATTGCTGAGCAGCAGCTTTCAACGGATTCCTTTGTCCCTCTTGCTCCTCCTGGCCTGGGGAAGAGTCGAGTGGGGCTGGCATGGTCTGCAGGGGATGCCTGGGGATCTCTGCAACGAGTGGGTTTTCATCTCTGCTCTTCTTTCTTTTGCAGTCCTCCGGCCTTCAGAGAAAGACCCGGAACCCATGGTCCGTTCCGGGGCAGTTGAAACCACCGTGATGCTGACGTCAAGGCATACCGCAACGTCAGGACGGAGATTTCCACTGCCGTGTTGCCGCTAGCCCCGCAGCAGTCCTCAAAAGAGCAATATATATATTTAATAGAACTAGGTTGTTGTCTCGTTATTCCAGCAGCTCCTTCACAGTGACTCGGTGCCATGACGCTGAGCTAACTTGGAGGCCACCATGGACGTCTTTTCCCTGGGCCCGGTGACTGCATGGTGCCTACTCAATCAGTGAAAGAGTCACAGAACCCTTGCGCTTGGAAAAGGGCCTTCAGCTCAAGTCCAAGCGTCAGCTAACACCACCAGGCCCACCACAAAACCACGGCCCTTAGCGCCAAGTCCACGCATTTCTTTAATAGCTCCAGGCCTGGGACTCCAGCAGTGCCCTGGGCAGCCGGTTCCACCCTTTGCATGAAGAAATTC